>NW_025334035.1:2400000-3000000 GCF_019186645.2 Phyllostomus hastatus
CTTGTAGACGTAGGGTTAGGTTGTTTGTTTGGAAAGTTTCTAACCTTTTTAGGTGGGCCTGTATCGCTATGAACTTCCCTCTCAGGACTGCCTTGGCTGTGTCCCATAAGTTTTGGGTTGTAGTGAGTTCGTTTTCATTTGTTTCCAGAAACCTTTTGATTTCTTCCCTAATATCATTCTTGACCCATTCATTGTTTAATAGCATGCTATTTAATCTCCATGATTTTGAGTGTTTTTGGTTTTTTTCCTTCGGGTTGGTTTCTAGCTTCAGTCCCTTGTGGTCTGAGAAAATGCTTGGTATGATTTCAATTTTCTTGAAATTCTTGAGGCTTGTTTTGTGTCCTATCATGTGGTCTATCTTTGAGAATGTTCCATGCACATTTGAAAAGAATGTATATTTAGCTTCTTTTGGATGGAGGGCTCGGTATATATCAGTAAAATCCATTTCATCAAGGGTATTGTTCAATGCCACAATATCTTTGTTGATATTTTGTTTAGAAGATCTGTCCATTTTTGATAGTGGGGTGTTAAAATCTCCCACTGTAATTGTGTTGCTGTCCATATCTTTCTTGAAGTCCTCTAAGATTTTCTTTATGTATTTCGGGTGCTCCTATGTTGGGTGCATATATATTTACAATATTTATGTCTTCTTGATGGATTCTTCCCTTGAGTATTATGAAGTGACCTTCTGGGTCTCTCTTTATGGACCTTTTTTGGAAGTCTATTTTTGTCTGATATGAGTATTGCTACCCCAGCTTTTTTTTTCCCTGACCATTTGCTTGGAAGATTTGTTTCCAGCCCTTCACTTTCAGCCTGTGTAGGTCTTTTATCCTGAGGTGGGTCTCTTGTAGACAGCAGATATATGGGTCATTTTTTCTTATCCAATCAGCTATTCTATGTCTTTTGATTGGAGCATTTAATCCATTTATGTTTAAGGTTATTATTGATAGGTACTTATTCATTGTCTTATATGTATGTGTGTTCCTCTCTCTCTCTCTCTCTCTCTCTCTCTCTCTCTCTCTCTCTTTCTTCTCTCCTCCTTAAAGCAGTCCTTTTAGAATCTCTTGCAGAGCTGGTTTGGTCGAGGTGTATTCTTTTAGACTTCTTTTGTCTGGGAAGCTTCTTATTTGGCCTTCAATCTTGATCGAGAGCCTTGCTGGATATAGTAGCCTTGGTTGCAGACCTCTGGTTCTCATTACCTGAAGTATTTCTTGCCATTCTCTTCTGGCTTGAAGTGTTTCCATTGAGAAGTCAGCTGTTAGCCTTATTGGGGCTCCCTTGTATGTTATTTCCTTCTTCTCCCTTGCTGCCTTTAAGATTCTCTCTTTGTCTTGAAATTTTGTCATTTTAATTATGATGTGCCTTGGGGTGGGTCTCTTTGGGTTCCTCTTGATTGGGACTCTCTGTGTTTCCTGGATTTGTGTGACTTTTTCTCTCGTCAAATTAGGGAAGTTCTCCTTCATTACTTGTTCAACTAGGTTTTCGATCCCTTGCTCTTCTTCTTCACCTTCTGGCATCCCTATTATACGGATATTATTACGTTTCATATTGTCTTGCATTTCTCTTAATCCCTCCTCATTCTTTCTGAGCCTCTTTTCCTTTTCTTGCTCTTTCTGGATGCTGTTTTCTACTTTGTCCTCCAGCTCGCTAATCTGATCTTCTGCTTCATCGATCCTGCTTTTCATTCCTTCTACTGTGTTCTTCAGTTCAGAAATTGTATTCTTCATTTCCTCTTGACCTTTGTTGAGAGTTTCTATTTCCTTTTTCATGTTTATATAGTTTGCAGTGAGATTGATGTAGTTTCCCTCTAATTTCTGAAAGCTCATTGTGAGTTCATTGAACTTCCTGGTAATCATTGTTTTGAACTCACTATCTGTTAGTTGGGTTGCCTCTATTTCATTTAGCATTTTTCCTGAGGCTTCCTCGTTTCCCTTCAGTTGGGGGTTGTTTCTTTGTTTTCTCATTGTTCATGGGTTTCTTCTTTGTTCTTCTTGTTTGTTAATTTGAACTGTTCTGGTTCCCTGTATTTATGGTGTGAACTTCTGTGGTAGAATTTTTGTGTATTTCAGTGGTGCAATCTCCTTCGTGTATCCTGGTGGTCACACCCCCTACTCTTTTTTGGGATCAGTTGGAGGAGTAAGGCAAAATGGTTTAAAACAGCAAGATAGTATACTATGATATTTACTTTAGCAGCCAGTAGAGAAGAGATGGGTTATCCTTTGGCTCCTTATAGTGTAGCCGTGATCCTCCACCCCCCATACCCACGTTTTAGAAAGGATGGAAAGAAGGTAAGACTCTTATTGGGGACGAGAGGATTGTTAGTTGGATCTAGAAAGCTGTGAGGCTGTGGGAGGTCAGCTTCTAAGGTAGGGTTGGACTAAAGATTAGTATATAGGAGTAGTGAGTAAAAGAATAGAGACAACCCCCCACAATAGTATAGTTCAGAAAATTGCAGAGTGGGCTGAGATCAGGTAGGGGTATTGAGAAGCATTTACAATTGTATAGACTAGGTCTTACTAGCAGTAATAGTAAAGTGACAGTCTTGTGGCAGAATCGATGAGGTCTAGATAACAAGAATAAAGAGTATAGAACCTTGAGAAGTGTATTAATGGAACGCAGATGAAGGATAGTAACTTATCAACATCTTGTGACTGAGATACCAGGGGGAACCTATCAAATGACAGTATAACCAGCCAAGCAAAGAAGATTATACAGAAAGAAAAAAGAGTACCAAAATATTATTAAAATAAAAAAATGTCAGTAAAAGTGAGAAAAAAGATAATACAAATTTACAGTAACTTGCAAGATTAAAACAAAAGGAAAGAAAAGCAGAAGATGTGGTGCAGGAGAGCTAAATTTGGAGTGGAAAGAATAATATTAGGTTGAATGGAAGAGAAACATAAGGGATTGCGATATAAAAAATAATGAGAATTGAAAAAAAAGTCACATAAAACACAAGATAAAATCAGTCAACCAACAACAGCCAGAGAAACCAATAAAAAACAAACAAAACCAAAAAAACAAACAAACAAACAAACAACAAACAAACAAAAAAACCTCTTGTTGGTTTCTAACTGGCCAGACCAGTTTTTCTGATCTTGCTAGCTTCAGCTGGCTGAGGGGCCTTTGAAATGCTTCTCTCTCTCACAACCAGAACCCAGCAAGTCTGTCAGGTACCCGGGCGCTCCAAGACACACTGGTGCGAGAGAGTGTCTTCCCGATGAAGGTGCGGGAGCCCAGCCGTTTCCAGCTCCGTGTTCCCCGCCAAACGGCTCTCGGACGGAATGTTGGCGCCTTTCCTGGCTCTCCGGTCGGGCTGGCTGGAAATCTCTGAGCCACCACTGAAGGAACGCGCCCAGCCCCTCGTCCCTCCTGGGATCGCAGTGCGCGATTCCTGCCTCCCTATGGGGCGCGAGCCGAGCGCGGCCGGCTTGTGCTCACTACCGCTCTGCACTTCCACCGGGCTAAAGATGCCCCTGGTCCTGTTGGCTAGAGGCTCTCACTTCTCGGCCTCTGGGCGGGATTTCATATTCCCTGGGCGATTTTTTTCTCAGTCCAACTGGCCAATCTGTTCCTTCTAGCAACCCGTTCTCCCCTGGAGTTGCTCACCCCCGTATTCGGGGGAGGGAGGGAGCAGCAACTTCCCTCTCCCGGGATCCCTGGGGCAGAGCCCGGAGCACCGGGCGGGCCTGGGGTCTGCGCACCCCAGACCCCGCGCTGATTCTTGGGCCCCTTTTGTCCTGTATCCGTCTTCTTACGGTCTGGTTTTCCAGTGAGTGCAATAATTTCTGATGTCCTGCTTTCAAAAGTGATTCGGCAACCCAGCCCACTTGCTCTGCCTCTCCACCGATCCGCGAGTTTCCCCCCTCTTCACAGAAGCCGAGAAAAACGCTGCCTGCAGTAAGGCCGCCATCTTCCTCTCCTTATATCGACTGTTTCTTTAATTCCTTGATTGTTGGAGTTCCATGCAGTTTGATTTTCTGGCACTTCTGGTTGTTTATTGATTTTAGATTGGTTATTATCCTCCTTTTGGATTTGCAAGGGTTTCTATCTATGCCTCTATCTTGGCCGGACAAATAACGTTATTTTTAAGCCTTTGTCCTTTTCTTCTTCTTGGAGTTTCACTCTTTAAATTTATTATTTCAATATAATTAAAATGTTCTGGTAGAAAATGAAACCACACTAGTAATAAATTTGTTGTACTCCTCCTTTTGGACATTGAGTAGTCGGTAAGTGCTGATGTCATTGCTCTCCCATCGATGAGTCAGAACTTTCCCAAAGATAAATGCACAAACAGCCTTGTCATGATAGTTATTATTCCAATATCCATACAACAGAGTTTGCAAGTGCAGGAGGTCTTAAGACTCCTTCTTCAACTATAGGAATGTACCATCTCAAGAATGTATATTTGAACTGGAAGCAAGTTCAAATGTAAAAAAAAGGCCATTTTTTTTCATAAACAGTTTGTCTTTTACTACAAACTACATATTCTTTTTTAAACTCTGAAAAAAAATTCCCTCTCTCTCTCTCTCTCTCTCTCTCTCTCTCTCTCTCTATATATATATATATATATATATATATATATATATATATATATAATGTGTGTGCATGTGTGAATAAAGTGTTGGTAGTTACTCTTGCCCAAAGATCAAGTGTTTTCCTTAATCATCTCTATTAGTGTCAAAAATAATACAGATACATATTACATTGAGAATTAAATACATAATTATGAAATATAAACAAGCCAAGGAGTTACTGAACAGCAAGTGGGGTCCTGATGCTGCTGCCCATAGACAAATTCCAGAAGCAGAGGCTCCATGAAAAAGAAGTCTTTTATTCAAAAGCTACATAATTTTGGAGGAATGGCAGACCACTGTGTCAGAGCCCTTAGAACACCCAAAGAAAAGTAACTCTGCCACCCTCTGCCAAGCCAGATCGACCCTGGGGTGTACTTGGAGTTCCTTCTCTCATTTAAAATATGTTTTCCTTTGAAAAACCACAGGCAGCCACTGCGTGATCATCCGGGGGGACCCCCAAGAAAAAGAAAGAAGGCCCTTTCCTCCTCTGCCCTTCTTCCTTTTATATCTTTTGGCCTATACTTCCACTCATTCTGGAAGTATCCAGCTTTCCAGCCAATCCCATCCTAGATTCACAGGTCAGCACCTCAACTTGTCATGTGTCTGGAAGGGAATAAGAGGGCTTTTTTCTTCCATCAATCATGCTCACCAGCCTGTGATATCTCTGCCTGGGGGTAGGGAGATCTGTCATGCTCCCAGCTAGCTTGTTTACTCTTACCTCAAGCAACCCCCTCTATGGTCCCTCCATTCTCCTCCCCAGTGATCTGATCAGATACCTCTGTATTAATTTCCCACTGTAACACTTCTGACCTTTGTCATCTTACAAAGGCAAATATGCAAATGTCTTATTCTTCTGGAGCTACTTCTTGCTGCCCAAATTTGTAGTCTATCTTTGGATCCAGACAACAAGAACAAAAAAGTGTGGTCACAAATGAAGGGAAAACTTTACACAAAGGAGGAGGATCTTGTAAAGTCCAGGCCAGTTGGTTGTCCCATGAAGCAGCATTCATGATGTCCAAAGGACAGAACTGCTGGTCATGTTAAAGGCATATTCAGAGCCATAAGAAATGTAGGGATGAATATTACAATGTGCCAGATTAAGAAAGGAGTTGCTTTGTTGGGGGAAATTGTGCAAGGCATTTCACACCTGTCTGAAGCTCTTTTGTCTACTATACTTAAATCAGGCTGAGGAGAATATCCTAAGATTTCCCCTTCTGGAGAATAGTTGGTGTTTTCTGTCTGAACCATTAGGGAAGGAAAGGAAAGTAGCATTAAGCAAAGCTGATAGACCAAGCCATACTTCACCAACTCAGCCATAGAGTCCAGCCATTTAATTGAGTTTTATTTCAGGAGGTGGAGATACAGATGTGCTTCTTCAGTGGGGTCTATACTTTGTAAACAGGCTCCTAGGTAATGAGGTCATAGGCATACACTCCATGAAAATAAAAGGAAGAACTCAAAGTTTAATTTACACAACAAATCATAAACCAGTCTCTGCTATTGCAAAACTGTCTTTTGAGAAGATGTCCTGTTGTAAGGCCTTCACTGGAATGATATTCAACAGTGACCATTTGACAGATTCTTCTTGCCTATAAACTGAACAGGCACCCTCATCAGGTGCTGAAGTGACATCTGTATGCAGAAACCAGTTCAGCTTCCAAGTGAAAACAATACTTTGAGGACAGTTAGCTGCACTAGAGTCCAATACCCTCAACGGAGCACTATGAATCTCCTACAGTATTTTTCCTTAAGACCACACTTACTGTCGCCAAAGACACTGCCAGTTCTTAGTTTTTCCTTATTTGCATAAATGCAATAAGAACAGCAGTTCAGCACACAGGCTCTTTGAATCTGCTTTGCTGTAACTTACACAAGGAGCCCTCAGATTGAGCTTTAGTGAATCCTGCAGGGCACAGAAGCCAAGCTGCACACCTGCCATCTGGCTTTGACTGCAATTCCTATGTTCTTCAAGTCCTTGAGGTTCCAAATGTGTCTTAGGGTTCCTTCTTTGCTATATTTCAGGAGAGCCCCCTTTGTTCACTACCTGGAAAGACTGGCATTAACTACATGACCAAACAAGTTACCAGACCATTTCTTCAGAGGGCCTTCATTAGCTTAAAAAGTCAGTCTCATTTCCTCAAGGCTTTCTGGTAACAACCAGAGTCCAGGCATGCCTCCTTCAGGCTAACATTCCAGTCAAAGTCTTAGTTATTAAAACCACCATTCAAACAGATCTTACTGGTTTTATGCAAAGAAATTTTATGCCATCACTCACTCATGAAGAATGCCAAAATCTGGAGGGATCAGGTAGGGAAAGAAATACAAAGCAAAAAGGAAAATTCTTGTCCTTCCAATATCCACCAAACTTGCATATCCATGCCTAATGCCTTCTATTACTAAAACCATAAAATTTTATTCAAACTTAATGTGAAGTTTTAACTCTTAGATACGTCAATTTTTTTTCAAAGCAGGTAAAGGAGAGACTGGGAATCTTATCTCACACCAACTGGTATGCCAACCGGCACCAAACAACCTTTACTGGGTCCAACTGGCAAAAAAGCCTCAATGGCAGAGACTCTCTCACCAACTGCTATGCTAACCAGTTCGCATCAGAGACACTCTCTCACCTGCCAGTGCACCAACCAGAACCATGGCTCAAAGTCCCAAATGGCAGAGACAGAGGGTTCCAGGGGCATACAAAGTGGCAAAGTTCAAACCAAGTCCTAAATAGATAAGAAAGCAAGCATAGAATAACTGTAACCAAGACCAGAAATTTTTTTCTTTTCAAGTCAAAACTTTCACAACCTTTTATATACCTTTACAACTTTCAGTACACCTTCTGTACTCATTTAGAAATAACCATTTTAGCCTAAGTCAGTTTCAATCCTTGTTCTTTTAATGATGGAAAAGGACCATACTAAAATTCTTTATCAAGCAACCAAAAATCCTTAGATTTGCAAACACATCCTAATTCTTCTTGTGTAAAATAATATAAAAGGAAATATTGTAAAAGGAACATTGTCACTTTGTGTTGGGGGCTACTCTCCTTTTCCAAAAGACAAATTTTAAATCTCCTTCCAGAGTTCAGGTCCAGTTTTCCCTTTCAGCATCAGCCACAGCAGCAGGGTCTAAGTTCTCAGGTAGTGCCCCTTTATCCATGTGTGGTGACTCCAAGGCTTGATTCCCCATGAGCTTTAGGGAAAAGAATGTTGTCAGCAGGTTGTCATAGGAATCAGTCCATTGCTCAGTTAGCTCCTGCTCAGGCCCTTGAGTCCTCCACCACTTTGGTAAAATGCAGCCTCTTGGCCAGAATGGTGTGAGGACTCATCAGACTGATAGATGAACTTGCAATAAGCAAACTTGTGCAAAATGGTTAGCATATTCCCTAAATGTTGCACATATTACTTGATTTTTACTCATGTTCCATGTATAAAGTGGGCATCTCTAAAACAGGGATGTGGAAAGGTCTCCCATAAACTATGACAAAAGGGCTTAATTTAAGCCCACTTCTTGATGCTACCGTAATTTGGAGCAAGGCTATAGGGAGTGTCTGGCTCCATTTCAAGTGAGTTTTTTGTTGTGTTTTCACCAGGATCTTCTTTATTGTGTGGTTCATCTTCTCATTCTTCCCAGTAGATGAGGTCTCCAAGATGCATGTAGCTTCCATTGAATTTGTAGTGCTTCTCCAAACTTCTGGGACATCTCTGAAGTGAACGATGCTCCATTGCCACTTTGAATGCTGTAAGGAAGTCCAAACCTAGAAATTATTTAAGTAAAAGTTTTGCTACTTCAGTCACTTTTTCCATTCTAGTGAGTTATGCCTCTACCCATCCAGAAAAAGTGTCCATCGAAACTAATAAAAATTTGAAATTCCCTCTGGTTTTAGGCATTTGTGTAAAATTTACTCACCAGTCTTTAAATGGCCATAACCCTCCATATTGTACTTCCTTTTCTGCTGGGGCCAGCTCTGTCTTAGGTTTGTTTTGGGTGCATACCTGATGGTCTTGAGTGATCCTCTGAATGGCCCTTGCAAATGAGAGCCCTTTAAATGTGGCCTAATGAGGTCCATCAAATCATCCCTTCATGTAGGTGTTTAGAAATGAGATACACCAGAGCTTCAGAGACAAAGATTATACCGTGAGTGTGGATCTTCCGTACAGAATTAGGGTCACTGTTAGAGAATCCTCATTCACGGTCCTGTACCTCATCTTGTTCTGTATATAGGGTTTAAATTTTGACAAGTTCATATAGGGGATCAAAACCCCTAAGTGTAGTGGTCCTCCAGCTGCTTGTCTCACTGCTTTTTCAGTGTTTGCCTGACTCATTTGGGAACCATCCATTCTGTGTCCTTGGCAGTGTATTAAGACAATCTGGTTCAGTAGGTTCACTGCCTCTAGCTATTGTAAAATCTCTTTTGCATGTGTGACATCCTTGTTTTCTGACATTAATAGCCCTCTCTCTTTCCACATTGCCCCATAGACATGGATACCATGAAGGCATATTTGGAGTTGGTGCAAATGTTAACCTTCTTTTCCTGAGACATTACTAAGGCTCTGGTGAGAGCTATGAGTTCAGCCTCTTGTGTTGAGTTTCCCTGCTCAAGGGCCTCAGCTTCTATTACCTTGTCTGTGGTGACTACTGCATATCTAACTCGTGATCCGCCATCTTCTATGAGGCTGCTCCTGTCTGTGGATAGCTCTCATTCTGGTGCTGTCAGTGGCTGACCCAATAGTTCTGACCTGCTGGATTAGGCTTTGTTAATGATTTCCAAGCTGTCATGCTGGAGGGCTGAGTCTCCCTCTGAGTCCAGGAGCAGGGTGGCCAGGTACAAGGTTGTGGTAGTCTGTAAGGTAACATTTGGGTTGTCTAACAGAATGACCGAGTATATTTCCATGTGCCCTGCCATCAGCCAATGCCCTCCTTTCTGTTCCAATAGAGTTAGGGCCTATATATCATAGTAGGCTGCCCCAAAGTGAACTTTTCAACTTCCTGTAATATGTCACAGGTAGCTGCCACTGCCTAAAAGCATAGTGGCCATCCCCTTGTCATGTGATCCAGTTTCTTTGACTGATACACTATGGGTTGGGGGCTGTTTCCCAGAGTCTGGATTAGTAACCTCAGTCCAGCCCTCTGCCTTTCATGAATGTATCATTTGAATGGTTTTTTAATTGGACGATCCTACTATGGGAATTGAAACTAACTTTCTTCAAGGTGTCAAGTGCTACCTGACAATTTCTTGATCATTCAAAAGTTTCAGACTTCAGTCATTTTAAGGAACTATACAGTGGTTTTGCTATAATCCAAAGTCTGGAATCCAAATGCAGCAGAACGCTGTAATCCTTAAGAACCCATGAAGCTGCCTCTCGTTCTCTGGGATTTTTATTGGAGCAATTGCTTGTTTTCTATCCATCATCAAGGTCTTAGTATCCTGTTTCAGTTGAAACCCAGATATGCCACCACTTGTTTGTAAATCTGGATCTTGTGACAGGATAGTTTATATCCTGGTTTTGCCAAATGACTCAGGACTGTGATGGTATTAATCACATGGTACTCACAGGTATTGCTAGTTATCAGTAAGTCATCTATGCATTTTAAAAGAACTCCTGATTTCAATTGAATATCCCATAAGTCTTTTGCTAATTCTTCCCAAAATATACTCATAGAGTTTTTAAATCCTTGTGGCAACATGGTCCAACAATTTGGTGCATGGCTTTAGTTTCTGGATTCTGCTGTTCCAAGACAAATAGTAGTTGAGCCTGTTCATCTATTGGGATGCAGAGAAAGACATCCTTCAAGTCAAGGACTGAAAACCATTGGCCATCCCCAGTCACCAATGGTCAATAGAGTATAAGGGTTGGGCACCATGAAATGAGTGTCCTAAACAATGTCGTGTATGGCTGTAAGATCATGTACAAATCAATACTCATTAATAGTGTGGCTCTTTAGCAAAATGGGAGTGTTAAGGGGACTGTCGTGACTGAGTAAGCCCTGATATTAAAAATTTTGTAATATTGGCTGAATCCCCTCTAAAGCTTCCTTCTTAAGGGGATATTATTTTTTTCATGGGATCATTGCCCCTTCTTTTACATTAATTTTTATGGGTGGAAGTTAACCATTTTACCTGGGGTTCCATCAGCCCAAACAGTTTGATCGACCTGCTCATACACCTTGGGAGAGAAGAAAAGCAAAAGGCACACCCAGCTTGGTGGCACATCTTGCCCATAGTACCACTCTCTGACTGTGAAGTGCCTCCTGCCCCTTCCTCAGGTAGCTGATCTATAGGACATACTACAGGGACAGGGTAGCCCATCAGTGACAACCACCACCAGTGTTGGTAGACATGGTTGACCTGCCCCCAAGTGTCTGCATTTCTATCACTCCTGGTCATTTTTGGGCTTCTCGATTAATTCCAATCTCTCTCCCTTCTGAAATGTGAGCTTTTCAGTGACTAAGCTGAAAGTGTACATTTTCTGGACCACATGGAGGACATAGGTGCCCTGGTAATTATTCAGGCAAGCCTTGCAGCAGGCTAGGAAGCTTGGGAATTCAAAGACCAACTCTTCTACTTCCT
Organism: Phyllostomus hastatus; assembly: GCF_019186645.2. Lineage (NCBI taxonomy): Eukaryota > Metazoa > Chordata > Mammalia > Chiroptera > Phyllostomidae > Phyllostomus > Phyllostomus hastatus. The sequence goes on from NW_025334035.1 coordinate 2,411,149, forward strand.
CTAGGATGTAATTGGAGGGAGATCAGCTCAACTGCCTGTTGTAGCCACCATGCCAGCAGCCATTGCTGCAATCCCCCATGGCAGTGACATGCAACTCCATCACCAGGGACAGTTTGTTTACCTTCAAAGTCATGTAGGCAGACTTGACAAAGTCCAGGATGCTGAGGTCGGAGATGCAGTTGGGATGCTCTATTTGGCAGGGTACTCAGCATTTGTGCTGGGTGTTGGGGACGTCTCCCAGCACTGGTCTTCCTCTTGGTCTTGCTGAGGGCCTTGTGTTTCCTTTGGATTCTTCTGTGGGAGAGAGCCCTTCTTCATGTGGATCTGCTTCTCAATGTAGTTGGACAGCATGTAGCCTGTCCTGCTGGCTACATTCCTCACCCACCACCATGTCCTGGAGGCATTCAGAGGACACATGTGCTAGTTCCTGATGTCAAGTTTCAGGTCCTGTTGAGAAATTCAGTCCCACCTGGCTATAAGAACAACTTCTGTAATCTTTCATGGGGGCCTTCTTTCATGGTGCTCAGTTAGGAGAGATGTCTGGCAAAACAGAACTACTCAAAAGGAGACTTTTTTAGCTGATTACACCTCTGAAGTTATAAACCTGTAGTTGGCTCGCTCAGGAACTGATTCCCTGGAGGCACCATTAAGAGAGAGAAGTGAAATGGGGAAGGGGAAACCAATGAAACCTGCATTACAGAGCACATTCCCCTGTGACTGAGGTTTGATGCCCTGTGGGTCCTCAGGAGACAGTGTAGAGCACACCTCAAAGTGCTGTCTCCTGGCGGACAAAGAACTGCCATCTGTCACTGGTTCAGTGACCCTCCTGGAGCATTCACTCCCCTGGGGTTCTTGCCTGCCACACTCATGCTTAATACAGACACCGCAGACAGGAAACCACCAGTGCTTGTAGAAGAATATCCATGGCATGTGCCTCAGTGGAAGGTGCAGAGGGGTACTGTCAGGACCAATAGTATCTGCTAGACCATCTATTAGCCCCTTCACTCCACCATGACCAATTACAACCTAAGGATGAAAAAACTAATGTTCAGTAGATTAACAGTTCAGGTCATGGAATTCACGAGAATGGAGAGTTAGGTCTGTTTCATTCACTCTTTATCCCCAGCTTCTACATCAGGGCTGGCACTGTAAGACCTTGATTAATCTTTGCACAATGAAGGAACATCACACAGTAGCAATGACTTGGTCAAGTCAAGACCTGAGCTGGGATCTCCTCCAAAACACCCCATGTTTCCCCCACTGACCTGGTAAGAATGTAACATTACCAGCAGTTAGCATGGGCTGTAGCATGTGTGTGCAAAAAGCAGTTGTTGAATGATTAAATGGTGAAACAAATGAACAAATGTATTCCATACCTTCATGTTCCATCTTTCCTTTCCTTACTTAGGAATCACAGAAAAATACTCTAAAGAAAGTGGAGAGATGCCCTGCCACACACAGTCATGGAAAAATGAGGATTTCCAACAAAAATTCACACAGCTGCTACTTCTACACAGATCTAAACCCAGAGGCTATGATTTTCCACTCTGGATGAGGAAACATGAGGGTACAGATGATCAAAAACATTTGATTGAGGTCGGAGACCTATTTGGCCCAGACCCAGGTACCCAGGAAGAGGCTCTCACAGTCGTACTGCATGGGGTTGCTGGAATTGGGAAGTCAACCCTGGCCAGGCAAGTGAGCAGAGCCTGGGAGGAAGGCAGGCTGTACAGGGACCGCTTCCAGCATGTCTTCTACTTCAACTGCAGAGACCTGGCCCAGTCCAAGACAATGAGTCTTGCTGAGCTCATCTCCAAAGACTGGGCTGGCCCTGTAGCTCCCATTGGACAGATCCTGTCTCAGCCAGAGCAGCTGCTCTTCATTCTTGATAACTTGGATGAACCAAAATGGGACTTGAAGCAGCATAGTTCTGAGTTCTGTCTGCACTGGAGCCAGCAGCAGCAGGTGCACACACTGCTGGGCAGTTTGCTGAAGAAAACCTTACTTCCTGGGGCTTCCCTGCTCATCACAGCTCGGATCACAGCTCTGGGGAAGTTCATTCCTTCTTTAAAGCAGCCACGCTGGGTGGAGGTCCTGGGATTCTCTGAGTCAGCCAGGAGGGACTATTTCTACACATACTTCACAGATGAAAGCCAAGCAGTTAGAGCCTTCAACTCAGTCGAATCAAACCCAGCACTCTTGTCCATGTGTGTCATGCCCTTGGTGTCCTGGCTGGTCTGCACTTGCCTGAAGCAGCAGATGGATCAGGGGCAAGAACTCTCACTGACCTGCCAGACGACCACTGCCCTCTGTCTGCACTACTTTTTCCACATTCTCCAAGTTCAGTCCTTTGGGACTAAGCTATGGGACTTCTGCTCTTTGGCTGCTAAGGGCACCCAGCAAGGAAAGACCTTGTTCAGCCCTGAGGACCTCAGAGAAAATGGGTTAGATGAGGACATCACCTGCACTCTCTTAAAGATGGGTGTTCTTCAGAAGCACCCCACCTTTCTGAGCTACAGCTTCATGCACTTGTGTTTCCAGGAGTTCTTTACAGCAATGTCCTGTGCTTTGGGGGATAAGAAGTTAATTAGCATCAGAAGTATGAAAGAGTTTATAGGAGAATATGGGATGGTTGGTGTGTTTGGGGAACCAATCACATGTTTTTTATTTGGCCTTTTGAGTGAGCAGGGGATGAGAGAGATGGAGAGCATCTTCAAATGCCAGCTGTCTCAGGAGAGGCATCACAAGCTGCTGCAGTTGGCCGAGAAGGAGGTCAAGCTCACACAGCAGAACCTACAACCATATTGTTGGCACTTGCTCCACTCTTTTTATGAGTTTCAGAATGCAAGTTTTCTGACAGCAATATCTGATTTCTGTGGAATGAGGATATGTGTCCAAACAGACCTGGAGCTCCTGGTGTCCGCTTTCTGCATTAAACACAACCGGCTCGTGAAGAGGCTTCAACTGAATGAGGGTGGACCTCACAGACAAGCACAAAGACCATCAGGTGTAATTGTGTGAGTGCTCCCCGACCCCTCCCTCCAGCTATTCTGTTGTCCCCACTGTCCTGGGCCCTGGAGGAACTCTCACTAAGCCTGGCCTCTTATTGCTAAAGGACCTAGGTCCCCAGGGACTTGTAAGGGCCAACTTGGACTCCCATTCTCTGTCCACCTAGGGTTCTGTGCATAGTGTCTAACCCTGTGACCTTCCCTACATGCCTCTGGGCACCCTGCTGTGGCCCTGCCTTGTACTGCTGCTTCTCCTCCTGTCTCTGTCATCATGGCTCCCTTCACTCCTGGTGCACATCCACCCAATCCACCTACCTCTGTTTCTCCCTCATGACATGCTTCCTGCCAGGCACTGCTCACTCAGCTGCTTCAGGAACACCTTTGATAGCTGTTGACTATGAGCTTGACCCTGAAATCTCTCCCATCACCTCAGAATGTGTGTGTGTCTGAAAAGGAGTCTCTATTTTCCCTGCAAAATGAATTTTCTTGTGTGTGTCAATGATGCACAATTGTCTCAGGAATCTCCATCTGAATATGACCTATTAGCTCTCTCTAACAACCCTCCAACCCCAGCAACACTGTTAACTTCCATATCTAGGTTCTGCAACTCAGTGGAATACTGATCCTTTAGTTCTTTGTGGTGCCCATCTCTCCTGTAGATAATTCACTCCATAAATGAGTATTATACACTGATTTTATGCCAGACCCTAAATATCAAAGATTAATAAAGCACATACCTATCTAAAGGAACTTAAATAGGGAGAGAAAACAGACATCCATCCATCCAGAGAGAGAAGAGAGTAAAAAGCCTATGAGAAGAGAGGCACAGGAGAGGCAGTTGGTAACCGAAAGGAGGGAGGGATCATGTGAGTGCACCACAAGAGAACAGAGATTCCAAGGAGGAAATGTAGGCCTTGTGTGTTTTATTTTCAGATTTATAAATTTTTTCTAATATAAAACTCATGTGCATTGTAGAAAAATGAGGACATATAAACAACAAAGTAAAAATTATCAACCAGAATTCCATCACTCAGAAGTGATAATCAATCAAAAAGGATATATAGGGACTTCAGGTCAAGATGGAAGTGTAGGTGAACATGGCTCACCTCCTCACACAACCACATCAAAATTACAACTAAAATATAGAACAGTGATCACTAGGAATCACCAAAAATTGAGTTGAATGGAAAAACAACAACTACGGAAATAAGAAAACACATCCATCCAGATTGGTAGGAAGGGTGGAGATAAGACATGGAATGGGCTGGTTCCTCAACCATGTGTGACAGATAAAAATTTGGGAGGGACATTAGGAGCAAGGTTCCCAGTCTCACACTAGACCCCCAGCACAAGGTGCCAGTGCCAAGAAAATAAGTCCCCCTAACTTCTGGCTGCAAAAATGAGCAGGGATTGAGTCAGTGGAAGAAACTGCTGGAGTCCAAAGCATTTCCTCTTAAAGGGCCCACACACAGACTTACTCAGACTCACCCCTAAAGAGCTCCAGCACCAGGAAGGCAGTTCAAAAAGCACCAATGGCATACAGGGAGGAACTGAGATATCTGGCAGCAAGATGAGAGCTGGGGGACAGCTTTCTCCCAAACAGTGAGCCATGCAGAGGCCATCATTCCTTTTCTGAACCCACCCCCCCACCACCCACCAACGAAGCCACAGGGCTGGCAGGTGGGTGCCATACCTGAGATTCCATTAACCTGCCTAACACTGTTTGCTAGTCCTGGAGATCCTCTGAGGCTCCACTCCAACTACCAGACCCACCCAGCTGTTAACAGTGGCTTTTCTATATGAATAGCTGGTCTTAGCTAACACTTCACATCTTCTTAAATTCTTTAAAACAAGCAACAGCTGGCCTCAGTGAGCCCCTACTCCCCATATCTCTTGCTAAGTGGCTCCAGGCTCAGCACTAGTAGCAGCCAGCCTAGGTTCACAACTTGGTTTCACCAGAGAATTGCCAAGTCCAACAAAAGTAGCAACCGTCTGTACATTGTTTTGTAGCTCATGCAGGGTAGCTCCAAGCAGAACGCAGGTGGGGGCAGACCTTGGCCAACACCACTCAGGGAAACCCAAAACCTGCACACTCAGTGGAAAACTACAGACCGTGCTGGAGCACCACGACCATGCTGGAGCACCACCACCCTGCCCCTGCAAAGCTGATCTCCATGGAGGGTGGATGTTGGTGGGTCAGTGGTCACAGCAAGTCCTTGCTGCTAAATGGCCTGGAAAACTCCTTCCCATTGACCTGCCAACCCAATCAAGCTTCATCTACAAAGGAGGATGTACTCAGCCACACAAAGGGAGAACCTCATATACACAACTTGGATGATAGGGGTGCCTGTGCCACTGGACCCTACAGGACCCCTACTACATTAGGCCACACCACCAAGACAGGAAGTCATAGCAGCTTTACCTAATACATAGAAACAAACACAGAAAGGCTGCCAAAACAAGGAGACAAAGAAACATGGCCCAAATGAAAAAAAAAGATCAAAACTCTGGAAAAATACTAGACAAAATGTAGATAGGCAATCTATCAAATGCAGAGTTCAAAACAAAGGTTATGCCCTGGCTGGTGTGGCCCAGTGGATTGAATGCCAGCCTGCAAACTGAAGTGTTGCCTGTTCAGGTCCCAGTCAGGGCATGTGCCTGGGTGGTGGGTCAGGTCCCCAGTTTGGGGCATGGGAGAGGCAGCCACACATTGAAGTTTCTCTCCCTCTCTTTCTCCCACCCTACCTCTCTCTAAAAAAAAAATAAAAATAAAAAATAATTTTAAAAAAACACAGTTATAAGGATGCTCAAGGAACTTAGTGAGGACCTCAACATCATAAATCAGATTCAGTCAGAACCAAAGATACACTAATTATAATAAAGAACAAGTTACATGGAAACAACAGTAAAGTGGATGAGGCCAAGAATCACATCAATGATTTGAGACATGAAGAAGCAAAAACAAAACAAAAACAGAACAACAAGAAGAAAAAATAATTTTTTATAAAAGAGGATAATGGAAGGAGCCTCTAGGACAACTTCAAGCATTTCAACATTCTCATCATAGGGGTGCCAGAAGGAGAAGAGAAAGAACTAGAAATTGGAAATCTGCTGGAAAAAATAATGAAAGAAAACTTCCTTAATTTGGTGAAGGAAATAAACATGCAAGTCTAGGAAGCACAGAGTCCTAAAGGAGATGGATGCAAACAAGCCCACTCCAAGACACATCATAATTAACATGCTAAAGGTTAAAGATAAAGAGAGAATCTCAAAAGCAGCAAGAGAAAAGAAGCTGGTTACATATAAGAGAGTTCCCATAAGATTATTAGCTTATTTCTCAAAAGAAACTTTGCAGGCTAGAAGTGATTGGCAAGAATGATTTAAAGTCATGAAAAGCAGGGACCTATAGACAAGATTGCTCTACCCAGCAAAGCTATCATTTAGAATCAAAGGGCAGACAAAGAGCTTCCCAGATAAGAAGAAACTACAGGAGTTCATCATCACCAAACCATTATTATATGAAATGTTATACGGGTTTATTTAAGACAAAGAAGACAATCAAAATTATAAACAACAAAATGAAAATAACATATCTAGTGACAACTGAATCAAAAAAAACAAACGAGGCAAACAAGAACATCAAAGACAATCATGGATACAGAGAGCATTTTGATGATTGCCAGAAGGAGAGGGTGTGGGGGAATAAGTCAATAGGTGAGGAGATTAAGAAGTACAAATGGGTAGCTACTCAATAGCCATGGGGATGTAAAGTGCAGTATAGGAAATGGGGTAGCCAAGAACTTATTATACACATGACCTGTGGACATGAACAAAGGTGTGGAGATTGCCCGAGAAAGTGGGGAGTGTTCGCTCAAAGGAGCTGAAGGGGGAAAAGTTGGAACTGTAATAAGACACTCAATAAGATGTAATCTTTAAAAATGGAGATATATATCCTCTAGTCTCATTTTATGCACATTTCTAATGCAAAACTGAGTCATACTGTATATTATACTTTACAGTCAGCTTTATTTCATTTTCATATCAAGACTCTCTTCTCATGTTATGAAGTAGCCTGATACAACACCATTCAAATGACCATATGGTATTCCATAGGGAAAGTGCCACACCTATCTGACCATTATCTCTCCTCAGGTACTTACGTTATTTCTAATTGTTATGGTTACAAAACAACTTATGTTAAGGGGAACTGGTCTTTAAAGGACCTGGGTACAGGTGTTGCATTGGTGGTAGCCTTCGGAAGTACCCTGAGCAGGCACAGAGGCAGAGGCCAGGTGAGTAGCAAGAGAAGTCAAGGACATCAAGACAAATAGAGTTTTCAATGGACAATGGCACCTGGATTCTGGAGCAACTTCCATGGGAAACTGCAGGCTGCAGCTGCTGTGAGCAGGGAGTTTTTAAAGACACAGAGCCAGGCAAGGCAGAAACAATAGCAAGGAAGACACTCTAAATAAGCAAGAAGTGTCTGAAGAAATGTCAAAGATTGGCCCAAGGCTGTGGGAGGGAAAGTAAGACCAACACAAGATAGTAAGGATGAGCAGCTCATGTATTTGGTTTGTAATTAAGCACTGTGCATTTTGGTAATAGAGTGTTATTCTTTCATTTCGGTCCTTCTGATTAAAGATTAAAGTTGACAAATGTTCAGCAAAACAGAAAGTTTTAAAAAGTATTCTTCAACTTTCCCAAAACCAAGTGAATGTCCAAAAAACAATCAACTTTCAAATGATAATTTGGTTTGTACCTTTGCAGCATGTATATGTCTTGGAGCTATTAACACTGAAACCTCACTAAGATATTTGAAATTCTCTATAGCACTTTACCACCTCATAAAACCCTCTGAACTAGGTCTTCTTGTCTCCTGCTAGCAGCGAGGAGACTGAGGCACAGACAAGTGGAATTCACATGCTGACAGCTGGCTCCAGACCCTCTGCTCCTCACTTCTGCATGGCTCTGCAGACCTGGGGGGAGGATGAATGGAGCTGAAGAAATATTATAATAGGTCAAGAAGCTGGTGAGCTATCAAGGTAGAGATATCTGGGAAGAATATAAAGATGCTACTCTGGAACTTAAAATAGTATTTGCATCATTGAGCCTGTAGATGAAATCATTTAAATAATGTGTGAAAATCTAGAATTTAAGTTGGTGGAAATTATACAAGGCAGTCTACCCTAACATTCTCACAGGAAGCCAGTCATCAAATTTTCTCTCCTGAGATAATCTCCTTTGCCATCTCTCTACAGTGGACCCTCTCTGGGTCTTGCTATCCTTGCAAGAGGATAGGGTCCCTTGCAAGCAAATCAGGACAGCCACTTAAGTAGTCATAATCAATATTCCCGTCATATAGTCAGCTTTAAACCACCTCTTCCAGACTCTGTTCCCTCCTCCCACCAACTCCTTTCCTTTCTGGGAACCAGGACTTCACAACATCTGTGCCACAGGAGGAAAGGCAGGTCTGGATTGAAGAGAGGATGACTGCATCCTCAAGCTCTGTGCCTTACCCTGTGCAGAGCACTGCAGATCAAAGAGATGAACAATATCTGCCCCTGACCACAAGAATGTCCCAGACTGAGGCAGAAACAGACCAACCAAGTGAACACTGCAATAGAGAGAGGCAGGGGCTGTACAATGAGAAGCCTCATGGAAGTGGGGCACTTAGCCCAGGGTGGTGGGAGCAGAGGGGCAGTTGGGGTGGCTGACCAGCTGGGGGGGTCACTCTGCCCACTGCAGCCTGGTGCTCAAAGGATCCACACCCCACTGTGTTGTGCAGGGCTTTGCACATGACCACCCTCTCAGAACACACAGGTTTCATCTTCTTTGGTCCTCTCTCCCTTAGGTCCAGCTTGAGCCCATTTACAGATGCCTGGTGGCAGATTTTCTTCTCCATTCTCAAAGTCCCTGGAAGCCTGAATGAGATGGACCTGAGAGGAACCTTCCTGAGCTGCTCTGCAGTACAGAGCCTCTGTGAGGCCCTGAAATATCCACTTTGCCACCTGGAGACACTGAGGTGAGTCTGGCCCCAGTTCTGTTCTGAAACAGGGATGGACAGGAGATACAAGATAGAAGTTGTGTTCACGATGGGAGTGTGGTCTTTATATTCAACAAACATTCACTGAGCCCCTCTCTGGCCATGCACTGTATCAGGGGCCATGTCTGTGACAATGAGCAAACACAGACAGGATTCCATCTTCACAGTGTTTGTAGGTTATTACCATTAACCACACAAACACATATGTACTTACAGGCCCAGATAAGGGCCTCCCATGAAAACAACCTTAAGAAAGTGAATATGGAAGGACATCTGAAGAATACAAGGATTTACCTAAGTAAGGCAGGAGGGAAGAAAGTTCAAAGGCCCTGTGGCAGAAAGGAGGATGGTCTTTCATGGAATTGAAAGCCGGCCAGTGAGGCTGGAGGATGGAGAGCAAAGGAGCAACAGAGCCTACAGGGATCATACAGCCAGACCCTCTATGCAAGGCTCTGATGAAATCTGGGGGTGTTTTTCTAATATAATGTGATTATAACCAAAAGGTTCATCAGATCAGTATATTTTCAAAGTAGAAACATTGTAGTATGAAAAAATGGAATGGAGGAGAGCAAAAGTAGAGGTTGGGAAACCAGTTCATAGGAGTTTCAATAGTTCTTGTAAAAATGGTGAGAGCTTGCGGGAAGGGACATTGTAAGAGTTTCTGCAAGAAGTGACGGTGTCTTAGATGACAGTGTTGGCCATGGAAATGCAAAGAAGTGAATCGATTCAAGAGTTTTTTTTTAAAAGGTAAAATCAACCAGACTTAGTAATGGATTAGATTTATAGACCAAGGTAGATGGAGGCATAAAAGGAGATCTTAGGTTCAAACCAGAGGAATGCAGGAGATGGTGGCACCTTCATTGAGATGGGAAATAGTAGAAAAGGAGTGGGGGTAAGGGGAGATGGCATGGGTGGGATTTAGTGCATGTTATTTCAAGTTCCTTTGAGGTATCCAAAAGGAATAGTCAAACTTGTATCGAATAAAGCTCTATGCAAAAATAAGATGACCCATGGAGCAAATCTCAACAAATTTAAAAGAATTTAAGTCATACAAATTACATTCTCTGAACATAATAAAATGAAATTGAAAAGTAAAACAGAGGGAAATTCATAAATATACAGAAATGAAACAACATATTCCTAAAGAAATAATGGGTCAATGAAGAAAGCACAAGGGATATTTAAAAATGTTTTGAGATGAATGAAAAGAAAAACACAATATACTAAAATTTATTTGATATAGCCAAATCATTGCTTAGAGAGACATGAATAGATATCAATGCCAAGACTATAAAAAGAAAGGATATGACCACACACCCATTAGAATGGCCAAAATCTAGAACAAGACAACACCAAATGCTGACAAGTTAGTGCAGCAACAAGAACCCTCATACATTGCTGGTGAGAATGCAAAACAACAAGGCCTTTTTGCAGATTCCTTCAGAAGTGAACACACCCTCACCATGTGATCCAACAATCATGCTCCTAAGTATTTACCCCAATGAGTTGAAAACCCATGTTGACACAAAAACCTGCACACCAATGTTTATAGCAGTTTTATTTATAATTGCCAAAACTAGAGAGCAACCAATATGTCCTTCAGTTAGCAGGCAAATAAACTATAGTACACTCATACAATGGAATGTTATTCACTGCAGAGAAAAAATAATCCATAAAGCTATAAAAAATATGGGGGAAACGTAAATATATATTACTAGGTGGAAAAAAAAAAGACAATCTTTGAGGAAGAACAAAGCAGGAGGGATCACAATACCTGATATCAAACTGTATTACAAAGCCACTGGAATCAAAACAGCCTGGTACTGGCATAAAAACAGACAGACCAATGGGACAGAACAGAGAGCTGAGAAATAAACCCAAGTTTCTATGGTCAATTAATATTTGACAAAGGAAGAAGAAGCATAAAATGGAGTATAAATAGCCTCTTCAACAAATGGTGTTGGGGGATCTGGACAGCTACATGCAAAAAAAAATAAAACTCGATCACCAACTTACACCATACATAAAAATAAATTTGAGGTGGATAAAAGACTTAAATATAAGTCATGACACCATAAAAGTCCTAGATGAAAACATCAGCAGGAATATCTCAGACATTCCATGAAGCAACATCTTCACTGCTATGTTCCCTAAAGCAAGGGACATAAAGGAGAGAATAAACAAATGGGACCACATCAAATTAAAAAGCTTCTGCATGGCTAAAGAAAACAGTATTAAAATGAAAAGAGAACCAACTATATGGGAAAACATATTTGCCAATGATACCTCAGACAAGGGTTTGATCTCCAGAATATATAAAGAACTCACATGATTCCACTCCAGGAAGACAAAAAAACCCAATTTAAAAAATGGGCAAAAGACTTGAACAGACACTTCTCCAAGGAGGATTTACAGAGGGCCCAGAGATATATGAAAAGATGCTCAGCATCACTAGCCATCATCAGAGAGATGCAAATTAAAACCATACTGAGATACCACCTCACACCGGTTAGAATGGCCATCATAAACAAATCAACAAACAAGTGTTGGAGAGGATGTGGAGAAAAGGAAACCCTAGTGCACTGTTGGTGGGAATGCAGACTTGTGCAGCCACTGTGGAAAACAGTATGGAATTTCCTCAGAAAACTAAAAATGGAATTACCTTTTGACCCAGCAATTCCACTGCTGAGATTATACCCTAAGAACCCTGAATTACCAAACCAAAAGAACCTATACACCCCAATGTTCATAGCAGCACAATTTACAATAGCCAAGTGCTGGAAGCAACCTAAGTGCCCATAATCAAATGAGTGTATCAAAAAACTATGGTACATTTACACAATTGAATTCTATGCAGCTGAAAGAAAGAAGGAACTCCTACCCTTTGTGACAGCATGGATGCAACTGGAAAGCATTATGCTAAGTGAAATAAGCCAGGCAGTAAAGGACAAATACCATATGATCTCACCTTTAACTGGAATATAATCAACAAAAGAAAAAAGCAAACAAAATATAACCAGAGACACTGAAATTAAGAACAATCTAACAATAGCCAGAGGGGAGTGGTGAGGGGACTGTGAAGAAAGGGTTTTCAGGAACTACTATAAAAGACACATGGACAAAACCAAGGGGGAGGGTGGAAGCAAGGAAACAAGGTGGGTTTGTCTGGGCTGGTGAATGGTGAGAAGAAAATGCAGACAACTGTAATTGAACAACAATAAAGTAATTTATGACAAGGAAAAAAAACACAACTTAGCAAACTGACACATGAGGAAATAAAGTATCTGAATAGTCCTAAAAAAAAAAAAAGACAATCTGAAAAGCTACATAATGTATGATCCCAACAATATAAAATTCTTTAAGAGGCAAAAATGTGAAGACAGTAAAGATTAGTGACTGCCAGGGTTGGGGGGAGGTAGGGATGAAGAGACACAGCATAGTGACTATTCTGTATAACACTATAATGGTAGGTATATATCAATTTATATTTGTCTAAATCCATAGAATATAGCTCTGGCCAGTGTGGCTCAATTGGTTGGAGCATTGTCCTGTAACTGAAAGGTTGCAAGGTCAATTCCTGGTCAGGACACATACCTTGGTTGTGGGTTCCATTTCCAGTCCAGATGCATGCAATCCCTTGTCCAGGGGCAGAGTGGAGGCAACCAATCAATGCTCTCTCTCCCATTGATGTATCTTTGTCTCCCTTCCTCTCTCACATCATCTAAGAAGCAATGAAAAATGTCCATGGGTGAGGATTTTTAAAAAAGATAGAATATAAAACATTAAAAGTGAACCTTAATGTAAACTATGAACTTTGGGTGATTATGATGTGTCAATGTAGGTTTACTGATTGCAACAAATGATCTACTTTGATGCCTAATGATGATATTGGGGAAGGCTGTGTATGTAGGGACAGAGATATGTAGTTTCTGCCCAAATTTTACTGAAAAAAAACAGTTCTTTTTTAAAAATGTAGTTAAGAAAGGGACAGAGGGAAAGAATATGAGAAGAAAAAGCTCAAATCAGAAACTAACATTTCATTTTAAGAATCAAAAAGAAATAACAATAAAAGGAGAAAATACAACAAAAAGCAAGCAGAACAAAGAAAATAATATAAACTAGAGTGGGAATAAATAAAACATAGAATACAAAAACAATACAAAAATAATGACAGCAAATGTTAGTTCTTTGCAAAGGTCAGCAAAATTGAAACTCTTAGCTAAACTGAGTAGGATAGAAACAAACCTGATTCAAATTACTAATACCAGGAATGAAAGAGAGGTAATCACAATTGATTTCACTGAAAGATTTAAAGGGACTTCAAGGGAAAATTATGAATATTTTAAGCCAACAAATTAGATAACCTAAATGAAACGGACCATTTACTAGAAAAACACAAAGTATTGAAAATGGCTAAAGAAGATTTAGAAAATTTAAATAAAATTTTAACAAGTAATGAGATTGAGTTAATCAAAGAAAGAGAAAGAGGAAGGAAGGAATGAAGGAAGGAAGGAAGGAAGGAAGGAAGGAAGGAAGAAAGACTTCCTACAAAGAAAACCCCAGGCCCAGATGGTTTAATTGATTTATTCTACCAAACATTTAAAGAAAAATTAACACCAATATTCTCAAACTTTGCAAAAGAAAGCAATAAATAGAAGAGGGAATACTTTCCAATGTATTTCATGATGGCAACATTACCCTGATATCAAAATCAGACCAAGAATAACCAAAGTCATCCTAGGGTATTAAAAAAAGTAAGACCAATATCCCTTATGAATATAGATATGAAAATCCTCAATAAAATATTAAAAATAATATTAAAAGGATGGTAAACCATGACCAAGTGGAACTTATCTCAGAAATGCAAAGTCAGTTTAAACCAGGAAAATCAATCCATACAATACATCATGTTAACAGAATAATGGACAAAAACTATATGATCATCTCAATGGACATAAAAACATAGGTGAAAAAATCCAACACCTTTTTACATTAACAACACTCAACAAATGAGGGAAATGTGGGAACTTTCTTAGACTGAAAATGATCAGCTGTGAAAAACCCACAGCTCACATTACATTTAATGCTGAAAGAAAGAATGCTTTTGCCCTAAGAATAGGAACAAGACCAAACTCTCCACTCTTTCCAAGTCTACTCAACATTATACTGGAGGTCCTATCCAGAGACAGTAGACAAGAGAATGAAATGAAAGTCTTCCATATTATAAAGGAAAAGGTAAAATTATCTCTGTTTGCACCTTACATGACCGTGTTTTAAAAATCCTAAAGAATCCACAAAAAAATAGATATTAGAACTAATAAACTAATTATCAAGCTTTCAGGATAAAAGTTCATAAAAAATAAATTGTACTTATACATATAAGCAATAAACATCCTAAAAATATAATTAAGAAAACAACACCACATACAATAGCACCAAGAAGTATCAAATACTTGGGAATAAATTTAACAAAAGGAAGAGCAAGACTCATATACTGAAAACTACAAAACATAGTTGAATTAAATTGAAACTAAATAAATGGTAAAACATACCATGTTCATGGATTGAAAGACTTAGTACTAGCTGTTAAGACAGTTATGATTGCCAAACTGATCTATAGATTAAACTCAATCCATGTCAAAACACAGCTAGCTACCTTTTCTGCATAAATGGTCAAGCTGACCCTAAAATTCACATGCAAAGAAAACTTTGAATGTCAAAGCTTGGGGGACATACCTATCCCGATGTGGCATGGACAAGAGAAGTCAGCATTGATGCCTGAGGAGGAGCACAAAGGGAGGTGAGAAAACACCAAGGCAATGTAGTGCCGTAGAACTTGGGTGAACTTTCAAGGAACATGTGCTCCCCAGGGGCCATTGCTGCTGGGAGGTCAAGGACAATAAGGACTGCAAGTTGTCCCTTAGATTTGTGATAGGGAAGTCATGGATGTCCGCAACAGGAACAGTTTGTGTGTGTGAGGTGATGAAGTCAGCACCCAAACAGGAATAGATTAAAGGAAGATGGAAGTGGAAATAAGACAACAAATACAAACACCTTTATCAAACTTTGGTAGTGAAGAAGGAAAAAGAAGTGAAACAGAAGGGAATGTGGGATTTACTAGAGGGGTGTGTGTGTGTGTGTGTGTGTGTGTGTGTGTGTGTGTGTGTGTGTTTGCACTGAAGAAGGAAAAGGCCTAAGTTTAAATACATGTTGATAAGGATGATGAAAGATACAGGAAGAAGGACTAATTGATGGTCTGTTTTTCCTCAGAGGGAGGCAATGGTAGAAAGACTGGCCTTGGAGGAGTTGGGAACATCTCACCCTATAACAGAGGAGTAGACAAAGACCTGCCAGAGAGAAGGTGTCCCACAGACACATAGGCTTGACTGTGGGAAGCTGATGAATTTCCATCTAATGGCTCTACATTTGCCTGTGAAGTAGAAATTCAATTCTATACTAAGAGTGTGAGGGTTGGGGTATTGGAGGTTTGGGGAAGGTAAAATATGGAAATGGCAATTGTTGAGTGAATGATTTCTTTTTTTAAGATTTTACTTATCTATTTTTAGAGAGAGGGGACAGGAGGGATAACAGAGAGAGAGAATGATCGATGTGTGTGAGAGATACATTGGTGGGTTGCTCTCACATGCCCCCAACTGGGAACCCAGCCAGCAACCCAGGCATGTGCCCTGACTGGGAATCCAACTGGCAGTTTTCAGTTCACAGGCTGGCACTCAGTCCACCGAGCTATATCAGCCAGGGTGAATGAGAGATCTCTGCCTGCCAGGCATTGTAGGGGCTCAGGTGAGAGTCACAATTGTGATTCCCTTGTTACTCAGGTGGGAGTGAGAGTGGAGAAGTGGGAGGAGGGCAGAGGTGGGGGTTAGCTAGAGGGATATGATGCGAGGTCAGAGGGTAAGTTCAGTCATATAGCCCATCACATATAATGGAAACTAAGCTAGATTCCATGAGAAGTGAAGAAAAGAATTTGGGGAAAGTTTAGAAGAAGGGAGAGTGTAAAGTGATTTTTCACTGAAGAAGAGATAGATGGAAGAAGTTGAGCAAGCAGAAGATGGTGGCAAATCCAGGCTTTAGCTTTTCTGATCCATCATCTACAGTGAAAACACCACCAAGATGCAGATTTTCATATAAACCTTTATGGGGAAGACCATGGCTCTTGAGGGTGAACCCTCAGGCACAATAGAAAATGTAAAGGCCAAGATCTAGGATAAGAACAAAATTTCTCCTGATCAGAAACACTGATCTTTGCTGGCAAGCAACTGGAAGATGAACATACTTTCACTACAGCATTCAAAAGGAGTCCACTCTTCAGCTTCTATTGAGACTTCATAGTGGTGCTAACAAAGAAAAAAAAGAAGTCTTACACCAGTCCTGGGAAGAATAAGCATAAGAGGAAGAAGGCTAAGCTGGCAGTTCTGAAATACCACAATGTGAATCATAATAGAGAAATTAGTCATGTAGGTCAGCAGAGCCCTTCAGATGAATGTGGTGATGGAGTGTTTGTAGCCAGTCACTTGGAAAGGCATTATTGTGGCACATGTTGTCTCGTGCATTGCTTCAACAAACCAGAAGACAAGTAATTGTATGTGGGCTCATAAAAGACATTATCTTAAAATAAATCTAGGTTTTGGGACCTCCTATAACTACATGAGGCTTCTTCACTTTCCTAAAATCATTCCAGTGAGAACCACCTGAGTCCAGGAAGAAAAGCCTTTGAGAAGGTCTCAGAAATCCTGATTCTACCTTGAACTTCACACCCAAGTGGGAAGACACCAATCTACAGTGTACTCCTTATATAGCAATAGAACCTCACAATCTCCATTATCAATTCTGTATCTACTCCAAGGAATACATTCTTGGGCCTCAAAAAAAAAAAAAAAAAGCCCTGTGGAAATGGCAGAGCAGGGACAATTATTTCCATTTTGTAGATGATAAGAACTGAAGGGGCTTTAACTGATTTGCCCAGATTTACACAAGTGAAAGTGGGAGGGCTGGTCAGGCTCTGTCTCTGAAATATGCACACACCTTTTCTCAGACATGAACTTCTCTCTTTTGTCTTAACTCTTCGGGTCTCCATGAGACTTACAACCAAGGGAGAAATGGGCAGCAGTGGCTCATCTTGGGCTAACTCCCTGAACTTGTCTCCAAGACCCCATTTTTCTCTGACTCTCCAGTGAGCTGACAGCAGCCCTGCCTTGTCTCACTTCTTTCCCATAACATTCCCAGAGAGCCAAAGCAGCCCTGCCTAGGCTCTCTCCTGTTGCTGCTTCTATTCTAAGCCCTTCTTTCTTTCACTGTCCCCAGCTTTAATAAACAATTTCTCAAAATAAAAACAAAACAAGTTCCCTGGCTGCTGTGACTCAGTGGATTGAGTGCCAGGCTGTAAGCCAAAAGGTCATGGGTTGGATTCCCAGTCAGGGCACATGCATGGGTTGCTGGCTGGGTGTCCCGTAGTGGGTGTGCAAGAGACAACTACTCGATGTTTCTCTGGCACGCAATATATCTCTCGTTCTCTCTCCCTCCCTCCCTTCCCTTCTCTCCATAAATAAATAAATAAATAAATAAATAAATAATTTTTAAAAGAAGAAGTAAATGGTAGGGCTGAACTAGAATTCAGTGAGTGCACAGCCCAGCACCACCTCCAACTCTTCATCAGGAAAACCAGGATCAAAGTCATGCTGACTCAATGCAATACTGTAATAAATAGAAGTTTTTTCACAAGAATACTAAATCTGGATCGGGCAGATATGAATACTTCCTCACTAGAAAAACAGAAAGAACTCAAGGATGTACTGCTGTGGGATGTAAGAATGTCTAAGACCTTAGAGCAAAGTCTTCACTAATGTTTGGATTTCTCTTGAAATCAGTTGAATACTAGGTGTTTTCTGAGCATTTTGTTTTTCATGAACATGTACTATTGAGCAGAGTACCTGGATAAAACAGTAGGGATAAGTTAGAGATCCAAATGAGCAGATTCCAGAAGAAGTAATGTCAGGGGGGAGGCAGGAGAAGGTAGAATCAAAGACCCAGGATGGAAGAGCCTTGGTTCCCCCTGGGGCAGAAAGAAAAGAGAAGGGCTGCATGAAAACTGAGATGTGAAGCTGTGTGAAATCAGGATAGAGACAGAGAAGAAAAGCAAGAGACTCAGGTCCCATGGCAGCAACATCCTTTAAGTTGTATTCTAAGTACATGGGATAAGTTATCTCCTTTGACCTGGGCAACCACCATGTGCAATGGGCTGGTGAATTCATGTTACAGATCAGTAAACCTGAAGATGAAGAAACCTGCCCTATGTTCAAATAGTAACTGGCAGAGGCAAAATTGACACCATGTCTGTGTGACGTATAACCAGGAGAAGAGTAACCAGGTCCCAATTTCAGTGTCTTCCAGCTCATTCAGAGCCCTTTCCACAATCGCATCCCATGTCCCATCCAGTTGGAACCTGCCAAGTCTCCATCTTCAGCTCAGGACCCCAACCTAACACTCTGCTCCAGGATTTCTCAGAAACTCCTCCAAATCAGTGTATTCTAAACTAGACTTGCCTCCATTTGACAGAAAACCTGTTTCTCTTCTAAGAACCAGCTAGATAATCCTAGGATCCAGTACAAAATGAGCATTCAATGCCCTTGTTCAAACATCAGAAACAATGTGCCATTAAAAGTACTAACGTACAGAGCTTTATTCCTTCCACCCCAGACTCTCGCTACATCATGAAGTGTTTTTTAATATATTTTATTGATTATGCTAATACAGTTGTCCCTTTTTGTTCTTCCCTTTATTTCCCTTTGCCTTGCACACCCTCCTACCAGCATCCCACCCACTTAGCTCATGTCCACAGGTCGTAAATATAAGTTCTTTGGCTTCTCCATTTTCTATACTACTCTGAACCTTCCCCTGTCTATTTTGTACCTATCATTTATACTTCTCATTCCCTGTACCTTTTCCTGCATTCACCCCTTCCACTCCCCACTGATAACCTTCCATGTGATCGCCATTTCTATGATCCTGTTCTTGTTCTAGTTCTTTGCTTAGTTTTTGTTTTTGTTTTTTTAGCTTCAGTTGTTGAATGCTATGCATTTGTTGTCATTTTACTATTCATTGTTTTTATCTTCTTTTTTTAAACAAATCCCTTTAATGTTTCATATACTAAGGGCTGGGTGATGATGAACTCTTTTAACTTGACCTTATCTGGGAAGCACTTTATCTGCCCTTCCATTCTAAATGATAACTTTGCTGGATAGAGTAATCTTCAATGTAGGTCCTTGCCTTTCATGAATTTGAATATTTCTCCAGCCCCTTCTTGCCTGTAAGATTTCTTTTGAGAAATCAGCTGATAGTCTTATGGGAAATCCTTTGTAGGTAACTGTCTCCTTCTTGCTTGCTTATCTTTAATATTGGGTAATGTAATTATGATGCACCTTGGTGTGTGCTTCCTTGGGTCCAACTCCTCTGGGACTCTCTGAGCTTCCTGGACTTCCTGGAAGTCTATTTCCTTTACCAGCTTGGGGAAGTTCTCCTTCATTATTTTTTCAAATAAGTTTTCCATTTCTTGCTCTTCGTCTTCTCCTTATGGCACACCTATGATTCAGATGTTGAAACATTTAAAGTTGTCCTGGAGGTTCCTAAGTCTCTCCTCAATTTTTTTTTTATTTTTGTTTCTTCATTCTGTTCTGGTTGAATGTTTATTTCTTCCTTCTGCTCCAAATAATTGATTTGAGTCTGACTTTCCTTCCCTTCACTGTTGGTTCCCTGTATATTTTTCTTTATTTCACTTTTCATAGCCTTCACTCTTTTCTCTATTTTGCGATCATACTCAACCATTTCTGTGAGCATCCTAATTACCAGTGATTTGAACTGTGCATCTGATAGGTTGGCTATCTCTTCATTACTTAGTTCTATTTCTGGAACTTTGATCTGTTCTTTCATTTGGGCCATATTTTTTTGTCTCAGCATGCCTATTACCTTGTAAGGGGCGGAGCCTTAGGTATTTGACAGGGCAGGGCAACCCATGTGTTGCGCGTGGGTCACCGGCCAGCAGTGACCACGGAACGCTGTGGATGGCTCGACGATAAACACGCGAGAAAAAACATGCACAGAGACAAACTAGTTTCTGTGGAGAAGTAGGGACGAAATGGCCACCCCTTCTAGTGAGGAGCGTGCCAATTTACAGTCCATACCTGCTTTTATTGGGCTCATGCTACATAATAACTCAGGTAAAGTACAATACTCATTAGGGGAAGTAAGGAACTATAGAAAACAAAGAACTCTGCCCGTCTATTGAGTTGGGGGTCAAAGAGCTGTAAGGCTGAGGAACAAACTAGCTTCCTCCTAAGACCCTTCTCATTCAACTGAGAGCATTCTAAACAAAGAAGGTTTCACAGTAATTTACATGTTCTTTCTTAGGCCTGATCACCCCAGGAAATCCGCACTTCCCAGTACCGAGCTGTACTACCCTGTCATTGTTTCAGGCTTAGGTGGAGCACGGGAACTAAGGCCACCGAGAGATAAGATTTTCTTCCAGACACTGAGAACTCAGACTTTGTCAAAGCCGAGGAGTGAGGGTCCATCACCCCCTTTTGCTGCAGCCCCCCAAGTCCTTCTTTTGGGGGGCCTCCCAAAGTGATCATGCCTGGCTTAGGTCGTTCCCCCCGTGGGGAATCTTACCCGTCTTTGGCTAACCGACCAAGCTTTTTGGGGTTCAGCAGCAGAAGCAGCATTCCTGCCAGGAAGATAAGCTTTTATCTCCTTGCCGGCTCACGGTTCCAAGGGCATTCCCTTAGCCTTAGCTAGGCGAGGGTTTCAGCCTCTGATACCAGTCAGGGCGGTTCCCAACACCCATGTCCTGCTCTGTGGCACTATATGTGGAGGAAGGGTCAGAGAGGGAGCAATACTGCTTACTTGGCTCTCTGCCAGCTTTCAGTCACTTCCCCTGCTTCCCACAAGCAAATTGGGCCCATCTGATGCTGATTCCCAGGTGGGTGGGATTGTGTACTTCTAGGACCCTGTGGGTCTCTCCAATGAACTCTCCTATGAGGCTGGGAGCTCCTTTCATCGCCTCAACACCCACATATTTTTACAGCCAGAGGTTTAGAGGCTTTATTTCCCTGCACAGGAATCCTGGGTTGCATGGTCTGTCTTGCTACCCAGTTGTTCCTCCCGGTTTATCCACACACAAATGTGGGACCTCCTGGCCTACCAGCTGCCACTTTGTCACACATCCTTTCTGCCCAGGCTGCTCATCTCCACCCCTCCTACCAGTCTGGATGAATGTTTCTTCTTTAACTCCTTGGTTGTCAGACTTCCATACAGTTTGATTTTCTGGCAGTTCTGGTTGTTGTTGTTGTTGTTGTTGTTTTCTTTCTTTCTTAAATTTGTTGTTGTCCTTCTTTTGGTTGTGGGATGAGACAAAGTGTATCTACCTATATCTCCATCTTGGCCACAAACTATTTTTTAATTGCTATTTAAAATTGCTATTCCTTTGTCATGCTGCAGGTGCATGCAGACCCTCTCAGGTGCCTGAGGGCCCTACCCACAAGTCATTATGAGCACAGCTTAACACATGCCAGGCTTCTCCTCCTACAAGGCACCAGGCCCATCCACCATGCCCTAGACATCTCCTCCTCCCATGGTCCCATGGTCCCATCACCCCAAACCACAGTACAGAGAAGACTGTCAGAGACACCATTCAAACTTAAGGCACATGGGAAACTCATCACCTCCCAGGGTATTTCCATGATGCACTGAATATATGAATCACAGTGGGCAAAAGACTTGCCCCCCAAAATCTCTAAATCATGCTATGCAATTCTCACCAAGCCTCACTTCAAAGCCAGCCCTGATCCTCACTCTGCCTGATGGAAAAGCTATCCGGGGCCCCACAATATCAAGGGACAAGGAAGTGGGTGGCCAAGAACTCTTCCTACAGAAGGGGGAAGTGGCAGGAGATGAGGACACATGTGACCCAAAGCTCCATTGTCCCACCAGAATTCACTTACAAAACACAAATTAGCAGATAAAATTATTAAGGAACTCAAGATGACAACCACAGAGCAACAAACCCCAACAACTTCACAGGCTGTACATCCGTGAGGCTGATGCTGCCTCCTCTCACACTGATTCTCGAGGTACGTGGTGGCAGTACCAGCTCCGTATCCACTCCAGAAGCCTCCTGCCCCACATCTACAGGGGCACCAAGTGCTGTTGGGGCCACAGGAATGTGTCCCACAGGCACTGCTCTGTCCCCAGTGCTCATCCTCTCCCACCTGGACCACCTGCTTCCTTCTTGACCCCATCCAACCATCCTCCACTCACCATCAGGGATCATTCCCAAGCAATGCAAGGACTACCCCTCCTCAAGAACTTTCACTGGCTCATCACTGCCACCTGAACAAGGTCCACATATCTAATAAGCACATTCCAGACCTACCACCATCTTGATATTTTCTCTCTCTACCCTTAAACTTCATCTCCCCTCAGGAAGCCTTTCTGACAAATCACTAAACACATGCTATAAGTTCACATCCACCCTGTCAGCCAGGAGACTCCCCTCCCTCCACCTCATCTAGATGAACTCCTTCCCACCATTCAAGGCACTTTTCATATGTCTGCTCCTCCTTCCCTGGTCAAAATTAACCCCTTACTCCCTTCCTTCAAATGCATTCCACATGCCCTACTTCACTCCATTTCATTCACTCATTCTCCACATAGTTACTAAGTTGTGCTATGTGTAGGACTGCTAAAGGCACTGGGGTACAACTAAAATGAAACTCATTTCTCATAGAACATACATTTGTGAGGAAAAACCAAAAAGCAAATAAGTATGTAAAATATATTGCATGTGATTTGAGCTATAGAGGAAAGTAAAGCAGAAAGGAATGGGGGCTGAGGCTGCAGCTGCAATTTTAAACAGGAAGGGTCAAGAGGCAAGATTTCCCCAGGGGAACTTTTGACCAAATTCCTGAACCAGATGAGAGAACACACCCTGAGGTATCAGGTGAGAACATTGTCCCTGTCAGAGGAAACAGCAGGTGCAAAGGCCCTCAGATGAGACTGTGCCTGGAGTGTTTAAGGAACTGCAAGGAGCTCAGTGAGGATGCAGATAAAGAAGGATACAAGATGAGCACAGAGATGACATGAAACCAAATCTCCAGTGTCCCACAGTCAAAGACCAAGCAAGATCTTGAGTCTAACTCCAAAGACATGGAAACATGACAGGCTTTTGATCAAAACGGACCTGAGAACTGACTTAGTGTTTTTTTTGTGTCTATGTCATTGCCCAGTACATGTGATTTCTATGGGTTTGGGCATCTTGCTTAACTCTGCTTGACTCAGAGAGGTGCCAGCGGGTGCTAGTGGAATCAACAGGTGAATAAACTCAATGCTTTTGGTGCATGTTTCCCACAGGTTGGCTAACTGCGGCCTCACAGCAGAGAGCTGCCAGGAACTGGCCTGTGGGCTGAGTGCCAACAGGAGCCTGACTGAGTTGGACCTGAGCTTCAACAAGATTCTGGACACTGGGGCCCAGCACATTTTCCAGAGGCTGAGAGTGTCCACTGCCAAACTGCAGCACCTGCTGTAATTACTCCTCATTGATGCTTCTTGGAAGGATGGGACACAGAGAAAGTGAGAGCTAGGCAGGATGGAGTGATAGGCTGGAGAGCAGGTAGATGCCCTTGTGCTGAAAGCATCCAGTGTCAGCTAAGGGGGCAAATGGCAGCCTAAGTTAACAATTAGACCTATTGTGTAACTGGAATATTGGGTAATTGTACCACGTTGATATGGGAAGTAGAAAGGTTGGTGAGTGTCACAGAGGAGTGAGAAAACATGACTAGCTGCATCCTTAGTGGTTCCTTAGCTGCAGGAGGAAGTTAAAGTCTCCCAAGTTACTGCAGCCAGACACGTCTTTGTCTTCCTTTGAGGTCACCAAGGACCCCCACAGGGATACAGTACAGAAAGGGAAACCAGACCCCAGTTACCCCAAGGAGGGACCTTGTGAATAATGATGATGAGCCTGTGCAAATCTCTCCCACAGGCTGATCAGATGTGGCCTCACATCTGGCTGCTGCCAGGACCTGGCCTCCATGCTCAGTGACAGCCCCAGCCTGACAGAGCTGGACCTGCAGCAGAACGACCTGGGTGACCTGGGCATGAAGCAGCTCTGTAAAAAGCTTGGGCAGCGCACCTGCCACCTCAGGCTGCTGAGGTAAGGCCCTGTAGGTCCCTGTAGGGCAGAGGGCAGGTACGAGAACATGGAGGAATAAAAAGGGGTGTGAGCCCTGAATTGGACAGGAGAGGTAAAGGGACAGAAAAATGGATTGTCAGCCTGCCATCCCTAGACTTCTGCCACTTACAAGGGCCAAGAGACGTGAGCAGGTCTACACCTGAGACCAGTTTCTTCATCTGTATAATGGAACCTCATATCTATCTATACAGTGATGAAATACAATGCATGTAAAAGCAGGACAGTCCTGGGAGCAGACTTGAGAGGATCAAATGATAACCAGCAGTGAGGCCACATGTCCTAGGGGACTCCCAAGTTCACTTCACACCAGGGTACTCCTCCCTTCCTCACTGCCTCATTTATCATCATTCATTCATTCCATACCTCCATGTGCCAGCCATGCAAAAGACACATGACTACCCACCTCAAGAAATTTTACTGGCTCCTCATTGCACAAGAACAAGGTCCAAATATCTAATAAGCACATTCAACACTTACCGCCAACTTGATATTTTCTATCTTTACCGTCAAACTGTATCAACCCTCAGATGGCCCTTCTCTCAAGTTCATTAAATATTATGTGCTATAGGCTGACACCCACTCTGCCAGCCAGATGACTCCCGTCCTTCCACCTCATCTAGGTGAACTCCTACCTACCTTTCAAGGCACCCCTCATATGTCTGCTCCTTCCCTGCCTGGTCAAAATTCACCCTCCATACCTCTGCCTTCAGCTTCACCCATCATGCCCCCTCTTCACTCTATTTCATTCATTCATTGAACACATACTTATAAGTTCCTACTATGTGTGAGTCACAGCACTAGGTGCTAGGGTTCAATGGAAATGTAAACTCCTTCCTCATGGAACATCCATTCATGAGAACAAACAAAGAGCAAATAAATATGTAAAATATATTTCACGTGATTTGAGCTATGGAGGAAAGTAAAGCAGAAAGGAATGGGGGCTGAGGCTGCAGCTGCAATTTTAAACAGGAAGGGTCAAGAGGCAAGATTTCCCCAGGGGAACTTTTGACCAAATTCCTGAACCAGATGAGAGAACACACCCTGAGGTATCAGGTGAGAACATTGTCCCTGTCAGAGGAAACAGCAGGTGCAAAGGCCCTCAGATGAGACTGTGCCTGGAGTGTTTAAGGAACTGCAAGGAGCTCAGTGAGGATGCAGATAAAGAAGGATACAAGATGAGCACAGAGATGACATGAAACCAAATCTCCAGTGTCCCACAGTCAAACACCAGGACCTTGAATTTAACTCCAAAGACATTGAAACATGGAAGGCTTTGATCAAAACAAACCTAAACTAACCTACTGCTCTTCATTTCTATGTCATCCCCCAGTACCTGTGCATTTCTGGGGTTTGTGGGTCTCACATACCTCTGCCTGACCCAGAGAGGTGCCCGTGGGTGCTACTGGGTATGTGTACTATACAATCAGCAGGTGAGTAAACTCAAGGCTGTCTGTGCACGTCTCCTACAGGCTGGCTGACTGTGGCCTCACAGCAAAGGGCTGCCAGGACCTGGCCTGTGGGCTGAGCAACAACAGGAACCTGACTGAGCTGGACCTGAGCTTCAATGAGCTGCTGGACATCGGAGCCCAGCACCTCTTCAGGAAGCTGAGAGTGTCCACCTGCAAGCTGCAGCGATTGCTGTAATTGCTCCTCATTGACACTACTTGGAAGGATGGGGAAGACAGAAAATGAGAGCTAGGCTGGATGGGGGTGATGGGATGGTGGGCAGGTAGATGCCCTCATGTTGAAATGCACCAAAGCAACCCATGTCAGCTAAGTGGGAGCCTGGCTGGCTGATGCAGTTACAGTTAGACCCAGTGTACAAGTGGAATGTTGGGTAAATTAACCATATACCAAGTTCATATAGAGATTAGCAAGGTAGTGAGACTCATACAGGAATGAGAAACAGTGACTAGCTGCATTCTCAGTGGCTCCTTAGCTACATGCAGGAGAGAGTTAAAATCACCCAGGTTACTACAGCCAGGCATGTCTTTGTCTTCCTTTGATGTCACCAAGGACCTCCACAGGGACACAGGTACTAGAAATGGAAACTAGACCCCAGTTACCCCGAGGAGGGGGGGTCTGGTGAACAATGATGATGGGCCTGTGCAAATCTCTCCCACAGGCTGATCAGATGTGGCCTCACATCTGGCTGCTGCCAGGACCTGGCCTCCATGCTCAGTGACAGCCCCCAGCCCCCAGCCTGACAGAGCTGGACCTGAGGAAGAACAACCTGGGTGACCTTGGCATGAGGCTGCTGTGTAAAGGGCTTGGGCAGCCCACCTGCCAACTCAGGCTCCTGCGGTAAGGCACTGTGGGTCCCTGCAGGGAAGATGGTGGGAAGGAGAGCAAAGAATGGAAAGGAGAGGAGGGCCCTGAAATGGACAGCAGAATAATGAATTGTCAGCCTGCCTTCCCTACCAGCTCCCCTATTTACTTAGGCCCAGGGATGTGGGCAGGTGTCCACTGAGACTCGGTTTTCTCATCTGTCTATTGGAACTGTCATATCCACCTCATAGACTGTGATGAAATAAAATGCATGTAACACAGGACAGTCCTGGGAGCAGACTTGAGAGGATCAGATGGTAACCACTAGTGAGGCCACATGTTCTTGGGGACTCCCAGGTTCACTTCCTCACTCCAAGGCAGTTTTCCCTTCCTTCCTTCATTGCCTCACTCATCATCATTCATCATCATTCATTCATTCATTCCATACCTCTCATGCCAAGCAATGCAAATAACACATGACTACCCCCAGCTCAGGAATATTTACTGGCTCCTCATTACCACCAGAACAAGGTTGAAATATCTAATAAGCACTTTCAAGGTATACCACTATCTAGTTATTTTCTATCTTTACCCTCAAACTTCTCCCCTCTGGTAGCCTGTCTCTCAACGTCACTAAACATGTTCTGTAAGCTCACATCCACTCTCCAGAGAGATGACTCCTGTCCTTCCACCTCATCTAGGTGTACTCTTACCCACCTTTCAAGACACCTCATATGTCTGCTCCTTCCCTGCCTGGTCAAAATTCACCCTCCATACCTCTGCCTTCAGCTTCACCCATCATGCCCCTCTTCACTCTATTTCATTCATTCATTGAACACATACTTATAAGTTCCTACTATGTGTGAGACACAGCACTAGGTGCTAGGGTTCAATGGAAATGTAAACTCCTTCCTCATGGAACATCCATTCATGAGAACAAACAAAGAGCAAATAAATATGTAAAATATATTTCACGTGATTTGAGCTATGGAGGAAAGTAAAGCAGAAAGGAATGGGGGGGCTGAGGCTGCAGCTGCAATTTTAAACAGGAAGGGTCAAGAGGCAAGATTTCCCCAGGGGAACTTTTGACCAAATTCCTGAACCAGATGAGAGAACACACCCTGAGGTATCAGGTGAGAACATTGTCCCTGTCAGAGGAAACAGCAGGTGCAAAGGCCCTCAGATGAGACTGTGCCTGGAGTGTTTAAGGAACTGCAAGGAGCTCAGTGAGGATGCAGATAAAGAAGGATACAAGATGAGCACAGAGATGACATGAAACCAAATCTCCAGTGTCCCACAGTCAAACACCAGGACCTTGAATTTAATTCCAAAGACATTGAAACATGGAAGGCTTTGATCAAAACAAACCTAAACTAACCTACTGTTCTTCATTTCTATGTCATCCCCCAGTACCTGTGCATTTCTGGGGTTTGTGGGTCTCACATACCTCTGCCTGACCCAGAGTGGTGTCAGTGGGTGCTAGTCGGTGTTTGTACTGTAGAATCATTAGGTAAATAAAGTTAAAGCTATCTGTGCATGTCTCCCACAGGTTGGCTGACCACCACCTCACTGCAGAAGTGTACCAGGACATGTCCTGTGGGTTGAGTACCAACAGGAACCTGAGGGAGCTGGACCTGAGCTTCAACAAGCTCCAAGACACCGGAGCCCAGCACCTTTTCCAGAAACTAAGAGTGTCCACTTGCAAGCTGCAGCGACTGCTGTAATTGCTCTTCATTCACACTCTTAGAAGGTTGGGGCAGAAAGTGAGAGCTAGGCAGGATGGGATGATGGGGTGAGGAGGAAGTAGATACCCTGAAGTTGAAACTCACCAAGCATCCCATGTCAGCTAAGTGGACATTTGGCTGGCTGATGAATTAACAGTTAAATTCAGTATACAAGTGGAACATTGGGCAAATTAAATGCACCAAGTTGATATGGAGAGTAGTGAAGTTGGTGAGTGTCACCCAGGAGTCAGAAACAGTCACTAGCTGCATCCTTAATGGCTCATTAGCTGCAAGAAAAAGTTAAAGTCTCCCAAGTTACTGAGCCAGACACGTCTTTGTCTTCCTTTGATGTCACCAAGGACCCCCACAGGGACACAGTACAGAAAAGGAAACCAGACCCCTGGTACACCAAGAAGAGGGCCTTGTGAACAATGATGATGGGCCTGTGCAAATCTCTCCCACAGGCTGATCAGGTGTGGCCTCACATCTGGCTGCTGCCAGGACCTGGCCTCCATGCTTAGTGACAGCCCCAGCCTGACAGAGCTGGACCTGAGGAAGAATGACCTGGGTGACTATGGCATGAAGCAGCTCTGTAAAGGGCTTGGGCAGCGCACCTGCCAATTCAGGCTCCTGCGGTAAGGCACTTGGGTCCCTGCAGGGCAGAGGGTGGGAAGGAGAGCAAAGATTAGACAAGGTGTGGGGCCCTGAGACAGAGGGAATAAAGGGACAGCAAATGAATACTTGACTGCTTGCCTTACCAGCCCCTCCACTTACCTGGGCTCAGAGATGCAGGCAGGTCTTCAGATAAGACTCAGTTTTCTCATCTGTCTATTGGAACTGTCATATCCACCTCATAGACTGTGATGAAATAAAATGAAAGTAACACAAGAACAGTTCTTAGAACACAGTTGAGAGAATCAGATGATAACCACTAGTGAGGCCACATGTTCTTGGGGACTCCCAGGTTCACTTCCTCACTCCAGGGCTGTCCTCCCTTTCTTCACTGCCTCATTCATTCATTCATTCATTCATTCCATACTTCCCATGTACCAAGCAATGCAAATAACACATGACTACCCCCAGCTCAGGAATATTTACTGGCTCCACATTGCCACTAGAACAAGGTCCAAATATCTAATAAGCACTTTCAAGGTATACCACTATCTAGTTATTTTCTATCTTTACCCTCAAACTTCTCCCCTCTGGTAGCCTGTCTCTCAACATCACTAAATATGTTCTGTAAGCTCATTCCACTCCACCAGCCAGGAGACTCCCCTCCTTCCACCTCATCTAGGTGAACTCCTACCTACCTTTCAAGGCACCCCTCATATGTCTGCTCCTTCCCTGCCTGGTCAAAATTCACCCTCCATACCTCTGCCTTCAGCTTCACCCATCATGCCCCTCTTCACTCTATTTCATTCATTCATTGAACACATACTTATAAGTTCCTACTATGTGTGAGACACAGCACTAGGTGCTAGGGTTCAATGGAAATGTAAACTCCTTCCTCATGGAACATCCATTCATGAGAACAAACAAAGAGCAAATAAATATGTAAAATATATTTCATGTGATTTGAGCTATGGAGGAAAGTAAAGCAGAAAGGAATGGGGGCTGAGGCTGCAGCTGCAATTTTAAACAGGAAGGGTCAAGAGGCAAGATTTCCCCAGGGGAACTTTTGACCAAATTCCTGAACCAGATGAGAGAACACACCCTGAGGTATCAGGTGAGAACATTGTCCCTGTCAGAGGAAACAGCAGGTGCAAAGGCCCTCAGATGAGACTGTGCCTGGAGTGTTTAAGGAACTGCAAGGAGCTCAGTGAGGATGCAGATAAAGAAGGATACAAGATGAGCACAGAGATGACATGAAACCAAATCTCCAGTGTCCCACAGTCAAACACCAGGACCTTGAGTTTAACTCCAAAGACATTGAAACATGGAAGGCTTTGATCAAAACAAACCTAAACTAACCTACTGTTCTTCATTTCTATGTCATCCCCCAGTACCTGTGCATTTCTGGGGTTTGTGGGTCTCACATACCTCTGCCTGACCCAGAGAGGTGCCCATGGGTGCTACTGGGTATGTGTACTATACAATCAGCAGGTGAGTAAACTCAAGGCTGTCTGTGCACGTCTCCCACAGGCTGGCTGACTGTGGCCTCACAGCAAAGGGCTGCCAGGACCTGGCCTGTGGGCTGAGCACCAACAGGAACCTGACTGAGCTGGACCTGAGCTTCAATGAGCTGCTGGACATCGGAGCCCAGCACCTCTTCAGGAAGCTGAGAGTGTCCACCTGCAAGCTGCAGCGATTGCTGTAATTGCTCCTCATTGACACTACTTGGAAGGATGGGGAAGACAGAAAATGAGAGCTAGGCTGGATGGGGTGATGGGATGGTGGGCAGGTAGATGCCCTCATGTTGAAATGCACCAAAGCAACCCATGTCAGCTAAGTGGGAGCCTGGCTGGCTGATGCAGTTACAGTTAGACCCAGTGTACAAGTGGAATGTTGGGTAAATTAACCATATACCAAGTTCATATAGAGATTAGCAAGGTAGTGAGACTCATACAGGAATGAGAAACAGTGACTAGCTGCATTCTCAGTGGCTCCTTAGCTACATGCAGGAGAGAGTTAAAATCACCCAGGTTACTACAGCCAGGCATGTCTTTGTCTTCCTTTGATGTCACCAAGGACCTCCACAGGGACACAGGTACTAGAAATGGAAACTAGACCCCCAGTTACCCCGAGGAGGGGGGGTCTGGTGAACAATGATGATGGGCCTGTGCAAATCTCTCCCACAGGCTGATCAGATGTGGCCTCACATCTGGCTGCTGCCAGGACCTGGCCTCCATGCTCAGTGACAGCCCCAGCCCCAGCCTGACAGAGCTGGACCTGAGGAAGAACAACCTGGGTGACCTTGGCATGAGGCTGCTGTGTAAAGGGCTTGGGCAGCCCACCTGCCAACTCAGGCTCCTGCGGTAAGGCACTGTGGGTCCCTGCAGGGAAGATGGTGGGAAGGAGAGCAAAGAATGGAAAGGAGAGGAGGGCCCTGAAATGGACAGCAGAATAATGAATTGTCAGCCTGCCTTCCCTACCAGCTCCCCTATTTACTTAGGCCCAGGGATGTGGGCAGGTGTCCACTGAGACTCGGTTTTCTCATCTGTCTATTGGAACTGTCATATCCACCTCATAGACTGTGATGAAATAAAATGCATGTAACACAGGACAGTCCTGGGAGCAGACTTGAGAGGATCAGATGGTAACCACTAGTGAGGCCACATGTTCTTGGGGACTCCCAGGTTCACTTCCTCACTCCAAGGCAGTTTTCCCTTCCTTCCTTCATTGCCTCACTCATCATCATTCATCATCATTCATTCATTCACTGCATGACCACCACTTGCCAAGGTACAGAGACAGGCACTGCCCTCCTAAATCTCAAACTCCGGTGTGAATCAGGTAGTGATAACCACGCATATTTACACCCAGTGTGTATTTCTAAGCTCTGTGGAGATTGGGTAGGAGTAGTGCACTATGTTATGGGAATGTAACATGGGGAGAGATGGAATTAGACAGAGGGGTAGGGAGGGCTTTCTGTGGAATAAAATCAGGCCCAGATCTGAAGCAGAAAGAGCAGTTGACCAGGCCCAGGCAGGGGTCACAGTCCAGGTGAAGAGCAGAGCACTGGGGAGACCCCAGGAGAGGCACAGGCTCAAAGCCCTGGAGCCATGTGTGGCTGCAGTACAGGGACCCTTAATCTCACACTGCCTCTAGGCCTCTTCCTCTCTCCTCTGCAGTCTGAAAACAAACCCACAGGCTGTTTCTGGCAACATTTCCCTGCAGCTCTGGCTGGGGCCCCGTCACACACTCTCAGAGCTGCCAGGGCTCCAGACCTCACATCCTGACCCTGAGGTCTTGGCTGAGGCTCCAGTTGCTGGTTCTCAGAGGGGACAGGAAAGCTTGAGCCCACAGCCTTTCCTCCTCCAACAGGACCCCCTTTTCTCCAACTCAGAGCAGCAGCAAGGGCAGGATAGCAGGGGTTAAATACTCTACATGTAGGTCCCCAAAGCCAGCTCTGACCCTTCACACCCAAGGGAGCTCCAGTCCAAGGGGCTGGCACCTTCACACCCCAGCCCCTATCCACTGGGCACCTGTGGCTGCCAGAAGCCCTGTATGTTGAAGGGCCTCTCCAGAGTGGGGTCTGACTGTACATCTGCGTTATTGCCCCACTCATCAGTTACTGGTCACCTCTTGGTGGCCTCAGAGCAGCTTGCTCTTGAATGTCCTGCAAAGGTTTCTGTCCCCTCCTTCCTTCCTCGATCCCCAGGATTTTGCTGACAGGGAGTCCCTCCTACATAATGGCCCCATGCCCTCCCCAGGGGAGAGCTGCTCTGACAGCAGTAATGAGTATAGTGTGTGCCCTTTACAGGGAGCATGGTCTTCTATGCTCATTTCCATGGTTCACAATAGGCAGAGCAGGGCCATCCTGTTGTAGACGAGGACATGGAAACCCAAAGAGGACAGCAACTCCAAAATCCAACAGACACCCCAAGACACAAGGCCCATGAGAACAGGAACAGGGCTCTCTCTTTCCAGAAAACCTTACAGCCTCTAAGAAGAAAATCCCAGGACCTACTCATCTGTGGTCATTTTGAGGCCATGGGGACAGGCTGTCCTCCAGGGTCTGCTGTGAAGTGCTGCCCACTTCCCTTCCAGGAATGAAGACAGAACCCCAGACCCTGGGAGTGCTGCCAGCAGCCAGCTACAGGGATGGCCTCTCACAACTGGGGCCTCTCACACAAAGGGCCTGAGCTGAGTTCTGAAAGATGGAAGGGCTTAGCTGGTCAGAGGAGGGCCAGTTCCAGGCAGAGGTAGAGGCTCTGATCTGAGCTCCCTGGAGGAATAGAGGAGGTCGGGGATTAGGAACACTGCTACTGTAATGTGTTAGTACAAGCATCCCTGCGAACTTATTCAAAATGCAAATCTTAGTCCCCACAATATCTGGGACCACCGTTCCTGGGATGGCCTGTGTCCAGTGACTGACCACTGTTAGGATATAAACACCAAGCCCCTCCTCCCAGTATGGAGCAGCTCTGGAGGGTCACCCCCACATCAGAAGTCCCATGGAGTCAGCTATGTCCCTGGAGACTGCATCACAGCCCAACTTGGGCTGTAATGCCCAAGGGCAGTCCATCTGCCCAATCCTATTCCCTCCCTTCCTTTGCCCTGGGGTTCACCCAGAAGCACATCTTATAAACCTCCCAATGCTATTTTCAATCTCAGAACATGATTTCAGGGACTCCAACCTACAATTGGTTCCTGTGGGAGGTAGAAGATGCCATGATTCTGGGCTCTGAGGACCATGAGGTCATGTGGGGTCCCAGGATAACCAGCCTTCCTTTGTGCTTACAGCGTGGATGTGACCCAGCTGAGTAACAAGGTGAAAAAGATGCTGAGGGACCTGAAGCAAAATAAGCCTCAGGTTGAAGTTGATCTACAGACAGGGACCACAGGAGGGATACAGAGAGGTTGGAGGCAGAGACAGACTAAAGCAGGAGGAAGACAAAAACCCACAGGAGTCCTGGACCTGGATCAGCCCAAGAGCGTTCTGTATCATTCCCAGTACACTGGTGCAGCTTCTTCTGAGATTTCAAGGAGTATGAACCCCTCTGTGTCCAGGAGGAAAAGACTGAGTCTCCCTAAAGAGGCCCCGGGTAAAGGACAGATGGATGATGACACATCTCCACTCAAACGGCACAGATCAGAATCAGGTACTTTGAAGGGGACAGGGAGGCAGCATCATTAATTGGGACAGGGGTGCAGGGATGTGGAAGGTCATCCCCTACATCCCCCTGCCTCTGGTGTGGGACATGCCAAAATGTCCCCTAAGACAGCCAGGGCGAGAACATTCGCACCTAGAACCTTACAAGATCTCTGCTTCCCTCTCTCCCAGCCTCAGGGGCTGAGGCCCCTCCTCTCCAAGCATCAATGGCATGTCTCAGACTCTGACCAGGGCCCAGTCTCCCATGGCCCACGCTGGGCTTCTGAGGCCTAAGAGTCCCCTCTTCATTCCTGCCCATCCATTTTATACCCAGGTTCCTCTCACAAGCTATGTTCCTGATAGATGCTGGGAATAGCAATACCTCTGGACCAGTGGGAAGGGGGAGGTGGAAGGGTGTGGTCAGGGGGCAGCAGTGTTGGCCTCCTCACACAGCAGGCAGGCTGCCCCAGGAGCAGGGACAGAGGCTCCAGACACACTGCCTGCCAAGGTCCAGGCAGACTGGCCTTGGGAAGGGCCTTCCATGAGGGAGCATAGGGTGTGGGGGAACCAGACAGGGGAACCTAAAGCTGACCACCACACCACTATTCCAGAGAAGAGCTACCCTCACATAGCGCAGGTGGAAGCCTTCTGTCTGTCTTCTCCCTCTAGGGTCTGAAGATGACTTCTGGGGCCCCGCAGGGCCTGTGACTCCAGAGGTGGTTGACAGAGGCAGGAGTCTGTACCGGTGAGTGAGGGGACTCGCTCTGCCAGGACAGTCT
This sequence comes from Phyllostomus hastatus, assembly GCF_019186645.2. NCBI lineage: Eukaryota > Metazoa > Chordata > Mammalia > Chiroptera > Phyllostomidae > Phyllostomus > Phyllostomus hastatus. Next base: position 2,445,985 of record NW_025334035.1, read on the forward strand.
ACCTCAAGCCCCGCCTTCCCCACACAGATTCCCAACAGACTCTCCACACCCCATTCACAGCCACTGGGTCTCCTCCATTGCCAAGCCAACAGGCAGAGGCAGGGCTAAGATACTAAGTTGGTGATTTTATTATAGAAAAAGAGGTTTTATTATGAAAAGTTACAAAGAAACACAAAAATAGAGTCTAAAGAAGTTCCACTTACCAATTACTCATGTCTAACAGTTGTTTTACCATATTTGTTTCAACTCTTCACTTCCCCGCATTTTGTTTTTATAATATTTTAAATCTAAGTGATTATCCTTAAATATTTTGTGATGAACTTTGAAAAATACACATAAAGGCCTTTTCTTCCATAACCACAACACCACTATCATATCTAACAATGTTTATAAGTTATTTCCCTGTCACCTAACACCCAGTCTGTATTCAGATCTGCTCAGTTGTCCAAGATGTGTCCTTGCAGGTGGTCTCTTCCAATCAGGATCCAGACAAAGTCCCTTCATTGTATTTGGTTTGCTATGTCTCACAAATCTCATTCCATCTACATGTTCCTGCTTTATAAATATCCCCTCTGTAAAGGACCATACCAGAAATGAGGAGCCCTGACCTGCATGTGGCAGCCCTGCCTCCAAAGGGTTCCCAGTCCTAAGTAATAAACGTCTATAATTTTAGTCCCCAGCTCTTACATCACACAGTGCCATTCCCTGTCACAGGCATGATCTCAGCTGGGAGACAACTTACACACAGACGCTAAACATCCCAGGGACCCACTTTTTACCCACAGGGAACCTGGGTAAAGTGTACGATCTCTGTGTAGTGTTTCCTTAAGCTCCAAGTGGTTATCATTTATATCACCATATAAATTGCTTTAAGTATTGAGAAATGGACCCCTTAAAACAATAACTCTTTTCTATTTTATTATTATTAACATTATTATTATCTCATGATCATTATAGAAACAGCTAACCACACCCACACTTCTATGAGCTGTCAGCACACATTAGGTCACTTATCACTCACAACTCCAGGAGGTGGTGCTATTCTTACTTCCCTTACACATTAGAAAACTGAGATGAGGGATATCAGTGACTTGCTCAGGGATCCACAGTACAGAGCAGAGGGGCCAGGACTTAAACCCACACCCCTCTGACAATGATATCTGAGCTCGCAGCCACCCTGCTGGACACACAGGGCCATGCATGGGGTTGGGCATTCAGTAGGTACTCAGTGAGGTTGTGTAGAGTGAGTAATTCACTGCCTACCTCTCCCTGTTCTCCCAGAGTTTGCTTCCCTGTGGCTGGCTCCTACCCTTGGCCCAACACAGGTCTCCACTTTGTGGTGAGGAGGCCAGTGACCATTGAGATTGAATTCTGTGCCTGGAAAGAGTTCATGAGCCGGATTGTCCCACAGCACAGCTGGATGGTGGCAGGGCCTCTGCTTGACATCAAGGCTGAACCAGGAGCCGTGGCAGCTGTGTACCTCCCTCACTTTATAGATCTCCAAGGTAAGTAGTGGGGGATGTGAAGGGCAGGTGACAGTGGTAAGAATGGGCTTGAAGTGACCTCAGTTGGCAATGTCCTGAGGAGGGAGCTTGTGGCTTCCTTTGACAGACTCAAAGAGGGTTACGGAAATGGAGACATCTTTCTCTCTTATTCCACAAGATTTAGTAAATAATTCAAGCAGCTCGTCAGGAGAAGAACATGGGTGAAGTAGAAACAGAGACCAGTCCCAAGGGGAAAGACTTGGGGTCCAGCGATGCTTGGTTTGACAGATAGGGTCACTAGGGAAAGTTACCTGGAAAAGATTTGGGAGCAAAACAGTGGAGAGGGAGGTGCAAGGTAGCTCAGGGGCTGTAGAGGCCCATTCACATGGGGAAGTTGAGGAGCAGGTGCTGAGGGCTCTGACAACAAGCTGAGACAGGTTAACTACCTCCCACCTGACCATCTATAGACTGATGAATAAGCCACCACAACCAACATCCTTCTCCTTTTGCAAAGTGAGACCTTGGCCCAGGCATCTCCAAGGGCTCTTTCAGGGAGACAGGGGCTTGGCCAGTGGAATCAATAGATTCGGCTGTTACCACCAATGAGAGAACTTGATCTGCCCTTGGCCTGGGAAGCTTGGGGCTACACCACCACTCCCTGCTCTACACTAAGGCGTTGCAGGAGGACAAACATCATGTGTCTAAGGCCTGGAATGAGAATGTAACAACAGGGCCTAAGAGGACAAGATGTGCCTCAGCCCCTGCACCCAGCCCCCCAGTCACACCATTGTCTTGGGTATGGGTGAGCTGGCCCCTTCCTGTAATGAGGACACCCTAGACTTGCCCTCATCTGTCTCACGCTTCCCTCTGGTTGACCTGAAAAATAGGATTTGCACAAGAAAGAGGAAACTGTCTAACACCAGGAATCTATCCTAAGGTTTTGAGACTGAAAGCCACATCAGAACTGAGTGAATTCACCAAGTGGTGGCACTTCCCTTTGAGGGTCCTGGGACATGGTTCATGATTACAACTGTGGACAATTACTGAGCACTCTTTGTCTGATATCATGGAAAGTAGGTGCATGTATATTCATATCATCTTCATTTTCCTAATGACACAGTGAGCTAGGAACTATGGCTTTCCCCATTATATATGTATGAAGAATTGAAGCACAGAGAAGTGAAGATTCCTAACTACAGGTGGGATTCTAATCCAGGTATATGACCACTGGGAAGAACAGCTCCACCCACACCTACTGCAGGGTGTGCCACCAAGCCTGTGTCCACCATCTCTCTCTGGGTCACATCTGGAACCTCACCCTGGAATCAGATAGGACTTTTCCCTTGGGATACTGCACAGAGAATGCATAGAGTCTCACTGTAGCTCACTGAACCAGGCCCAGTCAGGAAACCAAGACTTTTCTGTTTCCCTGTTGCCTGCTGCCTGGGCTGAAGCTCCTTGTTGTCATGGAAACGAAGACCTTAGGGCCTAAGAGTGGCCTGGCTTTGGAGTTGGGCACTGGGTGCTTTCTTACCTTCATTGGTGAGCTCCTACATAAAGTTCTTAACCCTCTCACTCCCAGGCAACCTGGACAGTTGGTCATCACAGCAAGAAGGCCAGCTGAATGCACACACAGCACCTTCTAGAATTCAGCCAACATTAACGAGGCACAGAGTGTCTGCAAGGGCCGCAAGGACTGTGGTCAGAGTGCAGAACTCCCACCCTAGGGCTCTGGCTGGCTCATGACCTTGGGAAAAGCACATGACAGGTTTTAGTTCCCTCATCTGACACCCAAGGACATTCCTGTTCTAAGGAGAGCAAGGTGACCTCACCCACTGAATGTCACCACGTCAGTGCTAAGTGCACCACCTCTTAGAGAAGCAACTGTGCAAAATATGGCAATTCATAGAAATGTTCACATTCTTTCACCACTTTTCTCATCCCTTGGGACTTACAGATTCCAAGGTGCTACCCCAGTGAAATAGACAGATTCTCTGCAGAAACATGTGCGTTGCAGGACTGTTTATCATGGCACTCAGGTGGAAGGAACCTCAGAGCTGAAACAAGAAGGGAGCAGTGAACCAGGGATGCTGCATCGCTAGCAGGGATCATGTGCTACTGGGCTTAGAAAGGTCTGCAGGGGTTTGTGACCATTCAAACCAGCGTGGGGAAGACTGGAGACAAAGCTCCTTGCTGTGATGGAAACATGAAGAGGTGCTGCTGCAGAGAAAGACTCATGTGACAAGGAAATATGGTAATGATAGTTACACTGCTTGGTGGGGTCAGAGGTAAATATTTCAACATTCTGTCACATGGTATACACCACTGTGGTATCTTTGGCTTGAAAAATAGAAATAATTTTTACAATGAAACCTTGGTTCTTGAGCTTAATTTGTTCTTAAAGGCTATTTGAGAAGAGATTTGTTTGAAAACCAAATTGTGCCTAACTGAGGTGCATAATTGATTATACATGTATCAACATGAAAAAGTTGTTGGGTTGAGAACTGAAGTGTTGATCAACCTCTGAGTCATTTTTCCTGTGAACAAATTGTCTGAGAACATAACTGTTCGATATGGAGATGTTTCAGAACTGAGGTTTGAGACAACTGAAGTAGTGATCTTCACGGCCCCTCCTGGAATGAACAGCAATCAGCAATGTTCCCATTGGTGCCCATGCAGACTGAGGGCCTGTGAGCCTTCCTGGATGTCCCTCAGTTGCCCAGAAACCTCCTGCATTGCAGCAGTTGCCAGGCAATGCAAGGATGGAGACAGGACTCCTGACACCTGGACCAGTGTCTCTCTCACTATCAGCCTTCGTCCCTCGAGCTCTCCCGATGTTGTCAATGTTCACACCTAGTGCACAGGTCAGAGACCTAGGCTGCAGTCAAAAAAGCACAACTGGCTGATTTATGCACAAATGGGGTACCTTAAAGAAAAAAAAACAGTAAACAAAAATACTGGGAAGTCAAGGTTTTCACAAGTAAAATGGGGAGACATCTGCTGCAGACACAGCCCCTGCAGGTCCCTCCTGCCACAGTGGCTCCAGGACCCTTGAATCCATGGCTGCTGCCAAATGAACCTCTGTCCTTTTACCTGTGTGTTACCACCTCCAGATCAAGGTCCTGGTTAGGAGCATCCACTTAGTCAAGTCCTGGTCACACACCTGTGTCATCATTTTGTGGGAGCAGCAGCCTCCCAAGTGGAAGACCAAGCTCAAGTCCTGCCAAGACCCACACAATGAGGGTGAAGTAGGTTCTCCCCCAAAGAGAAGGACCTGAAGAGTTTATGACAAACACTCCACAAAGTTACACTACCCATACACTCCATTTCCTACTGTACTTTCTCCTTGCTGTTCTCTACCTGTGAAAAGTCAGGCCTACAAACTTCACTCAACAGACCTCATTATTACAGAATCCAGCACAGGTAACCATGAGTCAATATGTTTCCCAGATCCAGGACCAGGGACTAAGTATAGGTCTAGCTTGAGGGTCTATCAGAGGTGTTCCCTCTCTAGAGAACCTGTGCCAGCAGCTACAATAAAAACCAGGCCCAGTCCAGCCATCTCTCCTAGCTGGGTCCCCCAGGGAGGTCAATGAGCCTGCACCTTCCCCTGCCAAGCCTGACTCCATGAGGGCATTAAATCCTTGTTTCTTGAATTCATTCTTTTCAGGAGAAAATATGGACATGTCCTGGTTCCAAGTGGCCCACATGAAAGAGGAGGGGATAGTCCTGGAAAAGCCATCCAGGGTGGAGCCCCACTACGCAGTCCTGGAGAACCCCAGCTTCTCCCCCATCGGAGTTCTACTGAGAATTATCCATGCTGTCCTGCCCATTCCCATCACCTCCAATGTACTGCTCTACCATCACCTCCAGCATGGGGAAGTGATCTTCCACCTCTACCTGATTCCCAATGACTGCTCCATTCGCAAGGTGGCAAACCAGAAAGGCCAGGCCAGGGTGGGCTGACAGAGACATGGCAGGCACCCACACAGCCTCCCTAGATGGGTCAGCTGGGCATAAGGATTAACCTCTGAAGAGCAGGAAAATTTAAAGAGATAAGTAATCCTGCCCCTCCTTAGCCATGGACTGGTCTCCTGGGCCCCTAAGACCTCCCTCAGCCAGGTTCACTGCTCCCTCACTCACCATAGACAAATCACTCATCAGTCGTCACTCACACTTCATCAGCCTCTCTCCAGGGTCAGAGGATGGGAAGGTTCCATACCCAGAACTGTTCCTTCCTCTATCCTCACTTCTTTTCTAGCCTTGCCATAATCGGGCCCTGCACATGGCAGAAGCAAACTATGGGCTTCTCCATTAGCAGTCAGGGGAGGGGGTGCTGATAAGTAGGGCATGAATATGCCATGGAAGGTATAGCCTCCTCTGTACACAGAAACTTGTGGAAGCACCACCTCACTTCGCTCGGACAGGATTCCACAGGGCAGAATCTCTGAGCCAGATCCAGACCATCCTCTCTGATCAGTGTTCTCTGTGCTCCTTAGGCCATAGATGATGAAGAAAACACCTTCCAGTTTGTGCGAATACATAAGCCACCCCCAATGACACCGGTCTACATGGGTTCCCGATACACTGTGTCTGGTTCACAGGAGATGGAAGTAATCCCTCAGGTGAGCAGCCCCAATGTTCCCCCTCTCTGAGGCCTGAGGCCATGCTTGGGAATAGCTCTGGGACAGGCCCACTTAGGGTACAGCTGACAGCAAGTAGGGTTTGGGGTGAGGGGGAAGGCTTCAAAGATTGGGAGAAAGACAGCTGGTAGGAGTGAGGGTCACATTCAGGACAGGGACAAGAACAGGGTGGACTTAGGGGGACTGAGAAGGGTTGGGCTCCAGAGAGTCAATGCTCTTCAAGTACAAGCACCAGGAACACACCCATAGTGAACAAACCAGGTCCATTCTCATTGCAGCCTGAGAACACACATCAATGGGAACCGTGGGCTTCTCAGGACAGGGTCTCAGAAAGAACCTATTTCTGATTTGGGACGTGGCTGGGTAACCTGGGAGAAGATCCAAGGAAATGGAGGTTTGCTCTCAATCTGCTGCTGTCAGAGGGCAGGGAAATACGGTCATTGGGAGCCTCAGTGACTTTGTCTCTGGGGAGGGCAGACTCAGCCAGCACAAACCATAATTTATGAAGCAGCAGTCACAAGTGCAGAGGGGTGGGATGGTGTTTGGCATTTGTGGGTTGCATGGCACCTTGTCTGAAAGGGACGCTCGGAGATTGTGTGTGTCCAGCAGGAGGACAGCACAGCTGAGGTGGCAGCACAGATGCATTTGTAACAACACTGAGGTCCAGCTGTGAGCATCAGACCAGCTCCTGGACCTGAGGGGCTGCCTTTGTCTTCTCTTGGTCTCCCCTTCTCACCAGAGGCAGAGGCCGTCTGGACACTGGACACTCAGCTGTGATAACCCCATTTTCACTGCAGCCCAGACTATGCTGCTCAGGGTCAGAGCGTCCACTGAAGGACAGTCTGCAGTGGAACCAGTGTCAATCCTCTTTCCCTTATGTTCTCAGACGAGTCCTCAAACTCTCCTAAGTGGGGATGGCAGATGGAGTGGATGTGCAGTGGTCAGGAGGGAGTAATGTGTGTCCTTCCAGTGGGGACACATGAATCCAAGGATGAATACCCTACAGTTTCCTGCTGTGTTGGTTGTTAACAAGGGAGGAGAGACATGACTCAGTCATTCAACAAACGTTTACCCTCTGCCAACTACGTGCTGGCTGCAGTTGGGACGGTCACTGAACAAGAAAGAGAAGGCCCTGCCCTTGGGATGATGACACCATGGTGGGTTGAGACTTACACAAATAATTAAAGAAATAGTGGCCAAAAACCATAAAACACTGTGGGAAACACACCAGGCCATGTGGGTAGTCTGTGGAGGTTTCTCTGAGGAGGCCCCATCTGAGCTGAGACCTGAGTGACAAGAAGGAGTCTGGCAGGGGTACATCTGTGACAGAGAGTCCTACAGCAACAGAGAGGAGCAGGCACCCTTGATACCTCCATGTGACAAATTGGAGGTCAGTGTGGCAGAGCTCAATGACTGCAGCAAAGAGAGGAGGTGGATGTGGTCACACAACAGACAGAGGTCTCCTGGGACCTATTGGCCATGTTGCCCTGGTGTGGAGTTTAGATTTTGTTCCAAGTGCAATGACAGTGTCTTACAGGGTCTGACTTGTGATATGAGAGCTGATTTAGTTTCATGCAGATGCCTCTGGCTGCTGGGTAAGAATGAGTGATAAGAAGTTAGGAGTGAAAACAGAAAGACAAGTCAAAAGGCTATTGGTATAGGGCAGGCAGCAGCTGATGGAGGCTTGACTAGGGAGGCAGCAGTGCAGATGAAGGTAAGTTCATGGACTCAGGGACATGTTGCAAGGAGAGCCAACAGGACTTGGTGATGGGAGAGAAAAGTAGGAGGTAAGAATGATGCCTAAATCTGGTCATGAGTGCTCAGTGGCTGGTAGTGTCATTTACTGAGTGTGAGAAATGGGCAGGGAGCATGTTAGAAACACATTTGGGAATCCAAAGTTTGTGTGAATGTGATTTAAAAAAAGGGGATGGATGTAAATTTTCTCTTGCTTGAAAGTGGGTCAAACTTAAGATCCACTGAGAAGGCAGGCTGTGGGCTGGAGAAATGAGAATTTGGGTCAAGATGGGGGAGGAGGGGTAGAAGGATCTGGTTTGGGATGTGTGAGCACTACACTGTGGATGAGTCCTGACTCATCAATGGGGCACCCAGCTGAGTCCTTTTTCTTCTGGGTCAGAATTTGTGGAAAAGGAGGAAAAGAGCAAAGCCTGAAGTGGTGATTAATTTCAGTACAGATCATCCAAGGGTGCCCATGGGGCTGAACAGGGCCAAAAAGCTGTCAGGTGGGGAGAGACCTCACTTGCAGGATGAATGGTGGCTTCTCACATGATGAATCCTTCCACAGGAACTGGAGCTCTGCTATCGGAACCCTGGGGAAGCCCAGCTCTTCTCTGAGTTACACGTTGGCCATTTCAGATCAAGTATCAGGCTGTACCTAAGACACAAGGAAGAAGGAACTCTGGTGTGGGAGGCCTTGGTGAAGCCAGGTAAAGTCAAGACAAGTGTAGGGAGCTCAGAAAGTCAGTTACAGAATGTGTGTGTGTGTGTGTGTGTGTGTGTGTGAGAGAGAGAGAGAGAGAGAGAGAGAGAGAGAGAGAGAGAGAGTTTATATTATTTTAACTTGCTGATTAGAATAGCCCAGGGAATTTAAAATTTCTAGTTACGTAACAGCTGCATGGCCAGAATTTAAACTGAAGATAATCTGACTCTGAACTCCATTCCCCCTCCCATGCACCTTCATGTCTCCACACTGCCCTGTGTTAACACAGTTTGTTATCCAAAAAGCCTTGGGCAAATTTTCTCATAATGGACTGGGTGTGAGTTGAAAGAATGAGAATGGGATGATAATATGATTGTATGAATTAAGCCAATTTTGGCAAGAGTAGAAACTCTACCCTGGGTCCTTAAGCTTTCTTCATGGTAGACAATTTTTAAATAACAAATTTTCAGAAGTGAATCACACCTTACAATCTTTAAATGAGTACTGACTCCCCCAAGAATGTCCCCTAATCATTGCCTTAAAGTACAGCTAACACTTTTCTATTGTTGAAATAAGTTGTATCTGCCTCCTGAGCTGAGACAACAGCTTCCCTGTGTAGAGAAAGGGAACGGGTTTTACTCAAGCTCAGCTGGGCACAATCACCAGCCCCAGAGTCAGACCTCGGTTTGAATTCCACTCTGGCACTTACTTGCTGGGTGATTTTGGGAAATTACTTAACTGATTTGAGTCTCCAGTTCCTCGTTTATAAAATGAAGACCATAATACCTAACTTGTATTATTGCAAAAAAAATTAAACTACTGATGTATTGAGTGTGTTATCTCATACAGCAGTCCTTCATAAACATAGCAATATTGTTATTTTCTCTCACACTAATCCAGTCTCTTCTTCCCTTCAAATTTAATTCTGGCCCATATAGCTGACAGAGGCTCTATCTCCATCCCCAGAGGAAAGCCTGTCAGATACCTGTAGCCTGATCCTGGCCTCCCTTAAGTCTCCTACTATACAAGTTAAACACCTCTAGTCCCTTCCATCATTCCTCTTATGGTTTATTTTTTTAAAACTTTGCCATCCCAGTCACCTTGCTCAGCAGATGTGCCCATTTGAGGATGAATCTCAATGGACCCTAAGACCATCCAGTCAGCATGGAGGATGTGGAACTCCCCCTCCCTCCATCCACAGGGACCTGGTGCTCCCAGCACCAAGCAGGAGCTCCCCTGTGCTTGAGCCCACCTCCCACACTGTCCACTCACACTGAGCTTGGGTGGACCAAACTCCCAGGTGGTGTCCACAGGAGCTGCTGTGGACTTACGCATCTTCTCCTTATGCAAGTAATTGTAATGCCCTTCACTTCTTCTTTTTCTTTGCACGTAATTGTAACACGTTCACTCCTGGTTACTGTTGTTTGTTTTTCCAATTGAAATTGACACATTACTCCCAGCGCTAAGATTTTCTTCATATTGATTCTTGATTCTGACTTCAAATCCAAAATATACAGTGCAAAGTAAACCCCTAGTGGGTAGATCAAAGGAGAGTAATTGGGGGGAAATGAGGACAACTGTAATTGAACAATAAAAAAAAGAAAAAGAAAAAGAAAAACAGTATAAGTCTAGAAGGCCAAACTGGAACAAGGAGGTTGACTTCCACTCAGAAAATGAGATCTCACAGTTGAAACTATCTACCAAGGACTCGGTTATTCCACCCCCAGGGTTCCATTCAGGCTAACATTAAAGTAAAATATGTCTGCAGTGTTCAGGTAGAAATTATTCCCTCCCTCTCTCTTTCTCTATCTCTCTTATCATGGCCTCTGGGCCTCAGTTTCTCCATATGCCTGACCAATGGATTCACCTGCAACCCTTTCTCTAAATTCTGTTAGAATGAGTCTGTACCTTGTTCTCAGAATCCAAAGGTCTCAGCAGTGATACACATGTCGCAGTTTAAAGGCTTCCTGTTTGTGTTAATGACTACCACTGTTACAGTAGCTTCTTCCTGTCTGTTTTCCTCCAGGAGACCTCAGACCTGAAACTTCTCTGGTCCCTGCACACCATACAGGTCAGTAGCAGCTGTTGGAGACCACAGGAGCCATGGCTGGTCTGGGGTGTGCTCTCTGCTCCTGGAGTGGGGGGAGAAGAGAAAGAAAGGGATCCTTTGCAAACTTTTCCAGGGATATGGCCTTGGAGAGTGGAGTGTGTCTCTGGACAGAAATCCTTTCTTGTCCATAATCTTGCCCTTAGAGATCCTGGCACCTTCCAAAGAACAACCTGAAATGCCTCCATCATGAACCCAACCCCACACCCAGCTCCAGTAGAAGGCTGGGCTGGAAGCTGACATGAGGGGGGCAGAGGATGGACCACGTGTCTGGTGATCCATGTTTTCACAGGGTGGGAGCACCCAGGGAGGCAGAGAAGGTGAGTGCAGGGTTAGAGGTGAGGTATCAAAAGTAGAGGCTGTAGTAGAAGCTCTTCTTTATTTGTTGCCAACCTCACCTTCACCCCCAGATGTCCCAGCTCAGCTGCACTTTGTGGACCAGCATTGGAAGCAGCTGATCACTCGAGTGACTTCGGTGGAATCAGTCCTGGACAGGCTACATGGACAGGTGCTGAGCGATGAGCAGTATCAGGAGGTGCAGGCTAAGCCCACCAATATACACAAGATGAGGACGCTGTTCAACTTCAGGAACTCCTGGGACAAGGCATGCAAAGATCAACTCTACCAAGCACTAGAGGATATCCATCCTCACCTAATTAAGGAACTCCAGAAGAAGTAGGGCCAAGAAGGTGACTAGGGGGCTCCTCACCTGACTGTGAGTCCTGACTCCCTTGGCCGCTTTTTGGGTCTCCATTTCCTCGCCTCTAAACAAATAGGCCTCTGACCTGCCTTCTATTATCAAGTTATGGAACGTCGGTGATGCCTTTGCTGGGCATTACATGTCCATGTCCAAGATCTCCCCATGGCCACCCAGACTGCCTCCCTTGGTTTCCATAGACCAGAGGTCCAGGTGGGATGGCAGCATCTCAGGAATGTGCATGTGCAGCTGGCAGGACACCTGCAAACCTTGTAGAAGCCTCACCCATGCTCCCCCTCCAGTGGCCACCACAGCCAGGCTGAGAGCCCTCTCGTACCACCCAGATGCAGGGAGAATTGAGGAGAAAATGGAGCTGGTACCTCTGCTGGAGACACCAGGGGAATGGACGTTTTGGCGGTTTTAATAGCTTGTAAATAGAGACAAAAACAGATATATTTTTTACTTGTCAACATTGAGCTTGGTTTTTCTGTTAGTTCAAGTTGTGCTTTGTGGTTGTTGAAGTTTAGCTGGATTCCTAGAGCCAGGAGAGAGTGAAGGAGGCTGCAGGGGGAATGGGGTCTAGGCCTCACTTTAATGACTTCTGCTGTGCACAGTGATTCCATGTCCTTGCAGCTGGCTTAGGCACCTCTGTCGAGTGCTCCCGGAGCACCCTGTGTCCCCCATCCCATCAGAACAGTCAGCACATGGCATTGTCCCGACTGCTTTTCTCCTGGTCCCTCCACACTAGATGGTAAGCATCCTGAGGACAGGAGCCATGTCTAAGCAGGTTATTGCCAGTGCCTAGGGCAGTTCCTGGTACACAGTGGGTGTTAAGTGAGGGTTTATGAATAAGTAAATGATAAAGGACATTCCCCAAATATATCCTTTAATTCCCTTCCTGGCCACTATACTGTTCATGGAATTCAAAGACCCACCCAAGTAATAATTCCCTCATTAGTAGGCCATCCCCTTTGGCCCCAGTGAATCAGTAATCTTAGAATTAAACCCGTTGGTGTTGGGTCATTTGCACCAATGTCTTTCTCAAATGATGAGAGCAAAGCTCCACTCAGTTTACCCCATAGCAATACACAGCAGCCCAAGTTTGTCGTCCCTTCCTCTCCACTTAGTCCCCCTCCTCCCTCAGATTCACTTCTCCTGCCATCTACCTGGGCCTCACCCACTCTCCTTACCCTCCACCACACAACCAAAGGTGTCCATTCTATGGCCTCCCCAACTGTGATGCTTGTTGTGAGGGTTAAATGATATACATGTATGAGGTCAGATCAGTGTTTGGCTCCAGCAGAGTATGTAATGAGCTGTAGGCATAATCTTTCGGTTTCCCTTCTCACCGGGTGGGTGCAGAGGTCAGCATATCCCAATGCTCCACAACTATTCCAAGAGAGAAATCAGAAGGGGTTAGGGCACAGACATCAAAAAATATTAATAACATTAAAGAAGGGAAAAGACAACCCCTGTCACAGCTGTCCTGACAGCTTCATGAACACAGGCACTGGAGCCACCTCGTAGACTCTGATACATTGCTCAGGCCACATGCTCACATGTTCCACACATTTAGCCGACTCTCCGGACCTTCCTCGGACTGAGGGAGCTCCTGAACTTTGGATCTGAGTCTCGGAGATGTCTGCTAATGAATGTGGGGTTTAGCGGGACACCTGTACTTGAAAAGAATGTTCTTTTCCTGAGATTCAGGGAGCTGTGGCTGCTTTCTGGTCCCAGGTAGGATGAGCCTGTGCAGAAGCAGAAATATCACAAGGACTCTGCACCCAGGACTCTGGTGCTCCTCCTTTAAGGACAAGGAAGCAGCACAATGAATTGCTATTTAAATGTAAACCAGACCAGCTGCCCTGTGGGCAGTTTTCTGCTGCATGTGGCAGGAATATGACTGCATTCTGAATTTGAAGTTCTCATGTTATTAAGAGACAAAAGATATGCCAGTATGTCACAGAGCTTGTTTCTTCACCAAACAGCCAGAGCCCTCCTGTAAGTGCATGAGAAGCATGGAAGAACATTCTCAGGACAAACCTATTTGCCTTGCAATGGGCATCACATTGCACAGGACAGAGCCCATGTATACATTCTAGTTTATTTCATTCTCAAGGGCAAATCCAGATCCTCCTAAAGAAGCTCTGCTCTTCTCCACAGGAAGCTAATGGTGGGGTCTGGTTGCTCGAGGCCTGTCCCAGACACTGTCCTCCAAGTTTTAACTCCCAGCTGGGGCTGTGATGGTTGTCGGGGCCACAGGTTCACAGGGTCATGGCAGGCAGGGTGTCTGGGTCAGCCTCCCCTTCCTGCCACGCCACCTCTGAGTAAGGCAGGTCAGTGAGAAGCTAGAAAAACTCCTCGACAGTGGAATGAGGGAAACAGAGAGAAAGCAGTTAAATGAACAGCTGAGCAATTAAAGCCAGATAAGAAATCATAAGTCCCTACCCTGCCTAACCAAAGCCACTAGGAAGCAGGTGGTTCACATCTCCCCTCCCCAACTAGATAGTGGGTAGCTTAAATCACCCTAGTCAGGCAGAGAGATAGCAGAGACCCAGTTTGTGTCATTAGTGCCAGTCAAACCTCAAAATGAATAAAGTCAGAGGAATAAAAAAAAAATCCCAGTCAGATCCAGACAAATCCAAGATAGAAGTAAAGCTGAGCATAGGATGACCCCACACCCCACTATACCTCACTTTGGTGCATCAGGATATTACAGGACACACCTGGGAAGATGATGAATGTTCTCATTGAGACCTCCCCTAAAATTCCCACCTGCAGAAAACAGATAAATACCCTCAAGACTAAAGACCCAGTGTGTACTCTTCCCCCTCCACCACCTTTCCTCAGGAGCACAATTTTACATTCTTTCTCCAAAGCTCAGAAAATCTCCTCATGCCTAATTTTCAGGGAGCCAAAGCAGCCCCACCTGGGCTCCACACTGTTACCCTGACTTCCTTTCCTGAGTCTAGGTGGCCCAGTCTGGACTCACTGCTGTTACTGTGTTTGAGCTTCTATCTTAAGTCCTTCCTTTGTTTCACTGTCCCAAGCTTTACTAAACATAACCTCAAAATCACCTGAACTACTGTCTGGAATTCTTTCCGCACAAAGGCAACAAACCACATCCCAAGCTGTGCCAGGTCAGACCTGCTTCAGCCCTGTCCTGGTCCATTATTGATGACAAAGAAGTGCCTGACTTTTGGGGCAACCCAAACTGCCCTCAACCATGGCTGAGGGTAGGAGGACAATTTCTGTAGCCCCGGGATGTGTTCAAAGAGCAAGAGAACACAGGCATCCGTGAAGCTGAACCCCGACAGGAGCAAACACTGAGGTTACAGTCTGCTAATGTGACAACCCATCCCTGTTCTATTCCATACGTACTGCATGTATAAATCATTTAACCTTAATGACAAGTCTGCATTAGTCAGAGTTCTCCAGAGAAACACAGCCAATAGGATGTGCATATCCATAGAGGGAGATTTGGTTTAAGGCATTGGCTCACACGATTATGAAGGCTGGCAAGTCCAACATCTGCAGGGTGGGCTTGCAGACTGGAGACCCAGGGCAGAGCTGCCGCAGCTGTTGACTGACAAAATGCCCTGAAGCTCAGGGGATGTCAGTGTTTCGTTCTATTCCAGCCTGCAGATGATTACAGGGGGCTGGTCACACTGTGGAGGGCAATCCACACTGCTCATTCCAATGCTACTAAAGTCAACATTACGCATTTGGTGTTCTTAGATGAAATGAACATCTAAGAACACAAAAACCTCGGAAAATGTTTGACCCACTATCCAGCCCCTGTGGCCTAGTCCAGCTGACATAAACTTACCATCACAAACCCTATGACAACAGGTACCACTATCATCCTCATGTCACAGATAAATGGAGGCAGAGAGATAGTAAGTGTTGTCCCCAAATTCTCACAGGAACTAAGTGGTGGACTTGGGATTCACCCCCTGGGAGCTGACCCCAGCGTTCACCCTCTTGCCCACCCCCCAGACCACTGTGAGGAAAAGGACTCTTGTCACTGCAAACAGGGAAATGCAAATCCACCAGGGACAATGCTGGGCTGCTGTGTCCCTGCTCTCTAGGGGCCCAGAAGAGGAATCTGAAACCAGGTCGTTATTTCTTACTATCAGACACACTACAACTGCCTAAACCATGAATTTCCAGTCCTCTGTGTGGGCCTGCAGTCATTATTTCATTACATGCCCTGTGGCACCCAGTAAACTCCAAGAAGGCCCAATTGTCTCTTCCTGGTGGGATGCAGCCAGTTGCTGTTTTAGGGAGCTGTGTTCTGCGCCCTGGTGAGCATCTGCGCCAACACTTTATACCAAAGCCTGACAGAAATGACAGCAGTGTCGGTACCAGGACCATGCATCCCACAGGGTGGGACCCACGTCCTCCCGCCCCATATTAGCCACTTCCCAGGGCAGCTGGCAGTGGGACTGTCCACTCCCTTCAGAGGAACCACCCCCCTCACCTCTGCCGGGAGAAGCAGGAGTGTCTGGGGACTGGGTCCCTTCAGCAGAGACCTTGACTCTTTGTTGTTCTGCATGACCAAAGTGGGCTGTGCATATCCAGGCATCCCTGAAACACAGTGGCCGAGGGCAAGTCTGGCTCTGAGGGTGGTGTGTGTGATGCTTGTGTGTGGTGATGGGGTGTGTGTGTGTGTGCGCCTGTGACGGCCAGGAGTGGATGTAATGGACACATCCTGAATGGCCAGCCCAGTCCTCCCTCCTTTTCCAGGACAGCCCCTACTCCCCACACAGACTAAGTGGTAGCAGGAATAGCGATGTTTACATAGCTGACCCTTGCCCCCTAACCACAGAGAGGATAGCAGGGGCCTGTTTCTGGGAATAACAGAGACAGCCAGCCTGCAACAGGAAAGAACATGAAGCAAACCAATGGGCAAAGAGCAGCAGGGATGAAGGATGGAGACCATGGGCACCTGGAATACCTCGCCTTCCATCACTGCTTCCACTGAGACACCAAACCCTCAACTCATCTGTGCCTTCAAGTTCCATGGACATTCTGCTTCCTTTTATTGTCACCTTTTTTGCTTAAGCTTATTCTGGTGTCTTTTCTGTTATTTGCAACCAAGGGTCCTAAAAACATACACCACCCTTGATCCCTTTTGGAATAAGGCAGGAACTTAGTGAACTGAATGCCTTTCCAGGGTCTATTAAATCTCTGCCCTTTTTCATCTAGTACAGCGAATCCAGCTTGTGATGGTCTCTTGGTTCTAGTGACCCTTCAATATCAGAGGCCTATACTTCATCTCAGTCAGGCACTGGCAGAGCATGGCCTCCCTTGGACCTATTATCACGGGCGGGCGGACACTGTATGTCATAAAACTAGAAGTCAGAATGCTGGGGGACAGGTTGAGAAATACGTGGGAAATGTTAGATTTAGACTGCCGTGTATTGACTTGCTGGACAACACAGAGGCAGCTCAGGAAGCCACTAAGTTCCAATGGGAAGACAAGGAAGGGCTAGTGGGAAAGCCTGCTATTAGGAGAAAAGAATGAGGAAGGACCATTAAAGGACACACTCACAGTCATAGGTCAATAAAAGGCAGAGACAGTCCAGTTGGACAATCTCTCAGTCCTGCAGTCCAGCCTCAACCGATTATTTAATGACCATGTCCTTGTGCCTGTGGATTTCTCCATTGCTTTTGATCCCAGGGACACCTCACCTTCTTCAGAACAGAAGCCTACTTTCAGGAAGTCATGGTCTGCCCATGGGAGGGATTCCTTCCTTCCTCAAAAGCCAAAGGTCCTCTGTACCCCCTCTCTGGGCAGCTTCAGAGCTTGGAAGTGCAAACCAGCTAGTGCCAAGTGGTTTGAGTATTCTCCAGTAACCAAAAGGTGGCAAGGTCAATTCTCAGTCAGGGCCCATACCTAGGTTGCAGGTACATCCCTGGTCCAGTTGCAGGTGTGTGCAAACCCCTGTCCAGGTACAGGATCTCTGGTCCCAGCAAGGATCCTGGTCTGGGTGTGTACACAGGCAACCAACTGATGCTTCTCTGGCATCGATGCTTTTTCTTACCTTCCTCTCTCTTTCCAAAAAAGCAAATGAAAATGCCCTTCAGTGAATGCATGAGAGAGGAGCTTTATTGCTCTGGCTCCCATGAGACAATTTCCACACCACACATTGTATTTGGATACAAACCTGGCAACACCCACAAAGCCTCTAGGCTCTGACTGGGCAGCAGCTTCACATATGTCCATTAACAATTCCCCAGCAAATTAATCAATAAAGTGACCTGCTAGTAGTCTCACTCCAACCTCCTCTCCATCCCAAGAAGGAAGAAAGCTAGCAAGGACTCCTAGTGGTTAAATGGGCTCAAATTTTAAAACAGTGCTGAGCAGCCATTACACATCAGGGTGCTCTCCCTCAAACCCCACTTCAGGGAGAAGCCTGCAATAAGGAGCCAGCTTCCCACTCTGATCTGCCTTCCTGCACTGTGCTCCTGTCACCTGAGCCAGCCCTGACTAAGGAGTTCCTGCAGTCCTGTTTCAATCAATATCACTGAAACATTCCCTGTTCAATCAGAGCCATTCGCTATATCCCCCACACCCTCCACTACCATCTCCGCTGACCAATTACAAGAGATACTTTTCAACCAATCAGGACAGTACTTTTGGGACAAAAAAATACTACGAGGATAGTGAATCCTCATTTGCATGAGCATGGACCAATCCAGGACTGACAAGGGGCACTGTTTTCTAAAAGTCAGCTCCTCTTGGCTCAGGGACGACTCAACCTCCATTTCCCAAGAAGACTGAAGACTGTGTTTCCCTGGCTGGAGCTGAAACAGCAAAGACATCTTGCCAGCCCAGAGCACACAGAGCACGGCTGTTACAGAACAGAGCCAAGGGGTGGATACAATATACTATTACCAAAAGGAATAGGTTCACTATGGCCCGCTGCCAGAGGAAAAACATTTCTCAATGCCAGGGATTTGTGAAAAGGAAAGGAATTATTTATTTAAAGCTATACAGACTTAGAGTAGTGACTTAATGTCTTCATTAAAATATTAAAGTTCTAGCCCTGGCTGGCATAGCTCAGTGGATTGAGCGCGGGCTGGGAACCAAAGTGTCCCAGGTTCGATTCCCAGCCAGGGTACATGCATGGGTTGCAGGCCATAACCCCCAGCAACCGCACATTGATGTTTCTCTCTCTCTCTCTATCTCCCTCCCCTCTCTAAAAATAAATAAATAAAATCTTAAAAAAAGAAGAATACTTAAAAAAATATATTAAAGTCCTTTAGGATACCCACAGCTGCATCCAGTCCTTCCTTCTCCCTTTGCCATAATCTGGGGTACCCTATCTCAGGAAAAGAAGTAGAAGTCCATGATTTGGGCTCAATGCACCATCAGCTGTGTCACCGCCACAATCTCCAGCTAATCCAAAGCCATGTGGCACCTTCTCATGGCCCACCAGCAAGAGTCCTCTCACCCTTTTCTCCCAAGCAAAGTCTCTCCCGTTTCCTAAGCCTGTGGCAAAAGGGAGTACCCCACCGGCACAGGGTCCCCACTCTGCCAAAGCCAAGTGGTTCTCCCATTTCATGGCTGCCAAGTCTGGGTTTAAATCCCCATGCCAACCTTCCTCTGCTGCCCCATTTCCAACTCCTCCTACAATCAGTTACACCTGACAGCATTCCTGTATTATCCCAGGTTTACAGGCCTGCCAACATAAGCCTGGGCAGGGGTGACCCCATGTCATTGAACCAGTCTTCTCCAAGCTCTCATGCAGGCGCTGTAACCAGGGGGAGTTGCCCCCTAGTTACATCTTGGATAGAAGTCACTTCCATCCCCCTGGCTCAGAGCATGGCCACAGCTATTTAACATATGTATGCAACCAGTTAAAGGTTATAGATATGCTAAATGACCATGCCAGAGGTTAGCTGCAAAGCTGTTGCTGTACAAAACAGCTCTGCATGTTCCTGCTCCACGTGTCCCTTTTCCCGAACTCACACCTGTGGGCGGGGCATGGGGATGAGGACATTGTAAAGTTTTCTTAGACCCCGCCGAGGAAATAAATAGCCAATTAGCCATGGAAACAGGCAGATACGTTTTATTTTGGAAGTTTGTGCTCCCAGGCGACATTCTCTCTGCCCGGAGAAGGAGCTAAGAAAAGACCAAGTGGGAGAAGGGAAAGGGTGGGAGTTTTATATGCCTTAACTTCTCGCCAGAGCCAAGGATTGGTTCTTGGTGAACAAAGAAGCAACATATCATTGGTGGTTCCTGGTCTGATGTCAGTCACCTCTTCTGGGTCAGAGTTCAGTCACCATATTACCTGTAGTCCAAACGGTGGCCGTATTTGTAGTCCAAAATGCTAATTGTAACTAGGTTCCCAATTGTCCTACTTTGCCCATCTTGACAGACATCCTATATATTTTCCTAATATTTTCTGGACACCTCGAGTTCTGGACCCCATTCCAAATCTCTATTTGAGGCCACCCCTGTTGGCTACACCCTGTTACACATCAAGTGGACCAAACCAGAGGGTGGCACAGCAGAGCTGTCCAGCCCCATTCAACCATCTTGCTGGGGGACGGCCACCTGGCAGCCTTGCTGCTCCACAGCTGTGCTGACTCGTAACTGAGCTGTAACACTGCTGAGCTCTCTCACAGTCTTGTCGTTCTGCAGCTGTGCAGTGTCACTGCTGAGCCATTTGCACTCAGCAAAGACTCCTTCCTCACTGCAACCCAAATTAGGGGTTTCTATCGCTGTTCAATTGGTGCATGTGACCACAACTGACACCTAACACGGGGCAATGACCTGATCTCCTGACACCATCCTAGAACCAATGCATCTGGCCCTGACCAGTGTGGCCCAGTTGGTTGGAGTGTTGTCCTGCAGACTGAAAGATTACCAGTTCAACTCCTACAATTCAACACATAGCCTAGGACACATACCTGAGCTATGTGTTGATCCCCGGTTGGGGCACATGTGAAAGGCAACTTATGGAAGTTTCTCTCCCTCTTTTTCACCTTCTCTTTCCCTCTCTCCAAAAATGAATAAATAATTTTTTTTTCTAATGCATCTGTTGCCTGCATGAGCCTCTTGTGCTCAATTTGTCCACTTGGTGGTGCCTGCGGGTCTCAGGTAAGTCCCCTCAGATCCAAGATTGCCCATGTGGTGGTTGAGGTTTAAGAGACTCTATTCAGTTTTGGTAAGGGACCCTCCCCTTGTTACAGGGTGCAGCCAAGAGGGGGGACCCCAAATGGGCATTTGAAATGAGGTCCAGAACTCAAGGTGTCCAGGAAATTTTAGGATGTCCTTACCTCCCCACCACGGGTGTGGGTTGGGGGAAGGGACAAATGGGGCAGGGCCATTGAGAGCTGTTTTGCATAGCAACAGCTTTGCAACTAACCTCTGGTGTGGTCATTTAACATATCTATAACCTTTGGCTGGTTGCATAGATATATTAAATAGCTGTGGCCATGCTCTGAGCCAGGGGAATGGAAGTAACTTCCCTACCAAGATGTGACTATGGGGCAGGTCCCCCTAGTTACAGCGCCTGCGTGGGAGCTTGGAGAAGATTGGCTCCATGACATGGGGCCACACCTGCCCAGACCCACGGTGGCGACCAGAAAAGCTGGAAAGGACAGCAGATTGAGGGCAAGTGTGGCCGAGTGTGGGAGAAGTCGGAAATGGGGCAGCAGAGGATGACTGGCACAGGGGATTTAAACCGAGACAAGGCAGCCATTGAGCGGGAGCCACGCGGCTTTGGCGGAGAGGAGATTCCCGCAGCCCTGTGAGAGAGAATCAACATGAAGATTTAGCAGAAAGTCGCCACTCAGCTTTGGCAGAGTGGCGACCGCCCTCCCCCGCCCCGCCCCCGCAGCTTTGTGGAGAGAAGCACGCAGTTTTGGCTGAGTGGGGACTCCCATAACCCTGGGAGAGAGAACCATGTGCCTTCGCCAGAGTGGGGACCCCCGCAGCTTTAGAAGGGGGAACCACCACCTGGTTTTAGCAGAGATCCCGGCGACACAGCTGAGGGTGCCGGGAACCCAGCAAGGCCTCCCAGTCAAGACAGATTACTTGGAAGAAAGCGGGGGGGGTGCTGCCTGAGCCAAGAACTTCTATTTCCTTTCATGAGATATGGTACTCTGGACTGGGCAAGGGGGGAAGGAAGGACTGTGTCTGTTTGTGGGTGTTTTAAGGCACTTTAGGATTTTGATGAAGTCATTAGGTCACTACTTTAAGTTTGTATAGCATTAAATAAAGATTTCCTTTCCTTTTCACGAGTCTCTGGCATTGAGAGACATCTTTCCTATAGACGGCAGACAGAACGGACCTGGGGGTTTCTTTCCATAATAGTATATCGTCCCAGGCCCCCCTTGTTGTTCTATAACACCCTGGTGACTTTGGTTCAACATTTACACTGAGAGTGCCCCTCTGTGTGATTCAGGTTTGATGCCTGGGAGGGGTATCCCTCAGTTGTGTTTGTCAGTAAAAAAGAATTCTCCAGAAAGTGCTTTGCTTCATCACATTTGGTACCTAGGAAGGGGATTCTCCAGGTTGAAACCAAACTTTGCCCATAAAGTTTATAAGGATGCCCAAAGTGACAGGCACCCAAAAAATACGCTTGCAGAAGGAAGGGTGCCTCTGAGGACATTCACATTTAATGGGCACTGGGGAGAGGTCACTAACCATAAGGAGGAGTGAAAAAAGAGAAACCCACACCTAAACTCGCCATGCTCGGCAGCCACCACTTGGTGGCATCATGGGGCACTTTGGTTGATGAAATCAACAAAAATTGCAGGTCAGAGAATAGTATTTGGTTAGCTTTTGGATAAATATCAAATAAGATTTCAAGCTTTCTTGGCCAAGATGGGGCTTCCTTGATACCTAAAAGCTTCTCTATTCACACACTGAATTAGAACAAAAAAATAATGTCCCTCCCAGAAACAGCAGGAACACTGTGTTTAAATAGGTAGCTTGAGAGCACTAAATAAAACCAAGACACTACTATCCCTTAAAAAAAAAAAACCTCCTCTTACTGGGGAAATGCCTTAATAGGTGAGAAAAGGAAACCAGCACCTATGGAACTGGAACAAAAGGAATGTCGTGGGAAAACATTTCCTCTTCCCTTGTGTAACAGAAGGACAAGGGGCCAGGGGGGGCCAAAGGCAATATACTATTACCAAAAGGAACCCCTCAGGTTCATTGTGTCTGCCACCAGAGGAAAGATGTCTCTCAGTGCCAGAGATTCATGAGAAGGAAAGGAAATGTTTATTTAATGCTATACTAACCTAAAGTAGTGACCTAATGTCTTCATCAAAATCCCAAAGTCCCTTAAAACACCCACAAACACATACAGTCCTTTGTTCCCCCTTTGCCCAGTCTGGGGTACCATATCTCAGGAAAAGAAATAGAAATCTGTGGCTCAGGCAGCCCCCCGTTCTTCCCAGTAATCCGTCTCCACTGGTAGGCCTCCCTCGGTTCCAGGCGCCATCGGCTGTGTTGCTGGGATCTCTGCTAAAGTTGGGTGGTGCTTCCCCCTACTAAAGTTGCAGGGGTCTCCACTTTGGCAAAGCCTTGAGGTTCTCTCTCCACTGCCCAATAGCCATGGGAATCCCCACTCTGGCAAAGCCTCGTGGTTCTCCCTCCCTGCACTGGCACAGGTGAATGCTCCTCTCTGCACAATGGCTGCCAAGTCTGGGTTTAAATCCCCGCGCCAATCTTCCTCTGCAGCCCCATTTCCGACTCCTCCTACAATCAGTTACACCTGCCAGTAATCTTACATCCTTCCAGCTTTACTGGGCTGCCATCGTGGGTCTGGGCAGATGTGGCCCCATGTCATTGAGCCAATCTTCTCTGAGTTCCCAAGCAGGCACTGTAATTGGGGGGACCTGCTCCCCAGTCACATCTTGAGGGGGGAGTCCCTTTCTATCCCCCTGGCCCAGAGCATGGCCACAGCTATTTAGCATATCTAAACAACCAGCCAAAGGCTATAGGTATGTTAAATGACTATGCCATGTATTAGCTGCAAAGCTGTTGCTATAAAAAAACAGCCCTGCATGTTCTTGCCCTGTGTGTCCCTTCCCCCAACTCACACCTGTAGGGGGTGGGGGGTGAGGACATCCTAAAATCTCCTGGACACCTTTAGTTCTGGACCCCATTTCAAATACCCATTTGGGGTCCCCCCTCTTGGCTGCACCCTGTAGCACTCCCACAGTTGGGTACATGTGCCAGCACTCCCATATCCTTCCAGCTTTACTGGGCTGCCATCGTGGGTCTGGGCAGATATGGCCCCATGTCATGGAGCCAATCTTCTCCAAGTTCCCACGCAGGTGCTGTAACTAGGGGGACCTGCCCCCCGTTATGTCTTGGTGGGGAAGTTACTTCCATCCCCCTGGCTCAGAGTACACCACAGCTATTTAACATATCTATGTAACCAGTTAAAGGTTATAGATATGTTAAATGACCACAGGTTAGCTGCAAAGTTGTTGCTATGCAAAACAGCTCTCAATGGCCCTGCTCCATTTGTCCCTTCCCCCAACCCACACCTGTGGGGGTGGGGGAGGTGAGGACATCCTAATATTTCCTGAACACCTTGAGTTTTGGACCCTATTCCAAATCCCTATTTGGGGGCCCCCCTCTTGGCTGCACTCTGGTACACTTGTACATGGGAATCAAAGCCAGCTTTACTGAAGACCCTCAGAAGATTCCTCACTTCCCACCTCCACCTGCCCTGCCACACTGGCCACCTACTGCTCCATTTCTTTTTCTCCCCCACATTCTTTGTTTCCCAAAGGGCATCCACCCTTCTATCCTCAGGCTTTCCCTCCTCCCCCAGTGAAATCTGCCCCTTTTAACACTCAGGCCTTTGAGGGACACTGCACTTTCTGAGGCTTCCAACTTGATTGTGCACACTAGCTTTCCATTTTTGTGTGTGTGTGTGTGTGCTTGTTGGTAAGATGATCTTAAGGAGAATCCCTAAAGTAGAGGATTTTGAACCTGTCAGAGACAATAAAATGCCTTCTTGGGTTTTAGAAAAGGCTTTAAAGAAATTGCTATAGCATGAAACATTTTGGCCACTAAAGTAAGAACTTAATTTAGTGCATCTTCCAGAAAACATATTTGAATCCATAATTTTCCTTTGTCTTGTATCATTGTGATATCTCTTTATGCATGTCTCTGTATGGATACTACAGATAAGGTATATTTTGCTACCAGGTAGTATTGCCATATATTTGTAAATTCAAATTTAGGTTGTAAAACAGCCCTATTTTATTGGCTTAAAACGAATGAGTGCTCATGCCAATTGAAGAAATAATAGAAACCAACATGATTGCTTTTCAAGTTCATGAGATCTAGGACTCGTCTTTAATAAACAAAAACTAGCTTAAGGAAGCTGTTTTAATTAAGAAGGACATGCAACTGTCCAGTGCTCTGCTAGCTTTGGGACTAGCTGACCAGATGGGAAAATAGAGCTTAGAGATCTCAGTCTGCCGTTTTGAAAGGCTAGCAGCCATTTCTATTGGCATGAGGGGCCTCTCATGCAACCTGCATTCAGAGAGCAGCCTGCACTAAGCTGCCTGCCTCCTGGACTGAACTCCCTGCCTGCTCTGTGTTCCTGCTGTCTGAGTCAGCCCTTGTAAAGCAGCCCCTGGATTCCTATTTCAGCCAATAGGACTGAAGCTTTCCCTGTCCAATTAGAGCTATTATAGCTGTATCTCCAATGGCCTTCCTTGGACCTTAGATGTCACCAAGCAATCAGAAGTGACTCCATTCTGACAAACAGGACAGTACTGTTGGATCAATCAAACTGTGGGGATTTGCAGGCCTCATTTACATGAAGACAAACCAGTCAGGGACCAGGGACAGGAAGTTCTGTCCATATAAGTCATTCCCTGGGAAGCTCTGGGAGCACATTGTGTTGTTCCACCACAGAGTGCGTTTGCCTGGCTGGAGCTCAAACAGCAATGCCAGAGCAGGATGAGCAGACCACTGCAGGCCAGAGCAGACCTGCACAGAGCCTGAACAGTGAGGAACACATCAGGTCCCTCTAGTTGGAGAGGACCAGGCCCCAAGGCCACTTGGCCCATGGCCTCCTCACGGGCATGTTGTTTTCACAGCCAAGCTGTATCACAATTGAGCTGTTTTGCATTGAACACAGTTTCCTGTCCTGAACCTCAATTTTGGGATTCCTGTTGGCATTGAAGTGGTGGTGCCTATGACTATCAGTTGACACTAGGCTAAAACAGATTGATTATTTCCAGCATGCAAACAAAAGGGACAAAAACTACAAGGAAGACTTCCGGCCAAGATGGAAGTGTAGTTAGACACACTGTGCCTCCTTGCACAACCAAAATGAGGTCAGCAACAACTTAGAAATAAGATAACAACTAGATCTGACAGAAAATTAAACTGTATAGAAATCAGACAACCAAGGAGTTAAAATACACACATTCATCTAGACCAATAGGAAGAGCAGAGTTGGGCAGCCAGACAGAGAGGGGTCGTGGCACAAAAGCAGTGGCACCGGGTGCATAAGGCATCCTGGGCGCAAGACCGCAATAAGCAGACCCTGGGCACGCAAGCAGCTAGCAGACCTAGTGAGGTGGTGATTGTGAAGCAAGGCAGTGCGCACAAGGTGGCTGGCTGTCCAGGCAGTCCCACATTTGAGCACAGATAAACCAGGCAAAACTGGGCAGTGAGACAGACTACGCAACCCAGGGTCCCAGCTCCAGGAAACAGAGCCTTAAAACACTGATTGGGGACACCTGTGGGGGTTGTGGTGCTGAGAGAGACTCCTAGCCTCACAGGAGAGTGCATTGGAGAGACCCATGGGGTCCTAGAATGTGCACAAGCCCACCCACATGGGAATTAGCACCAGAAAGGCCCAGTTTGCTTGGGAGAAGGGGTGGGAGGGACTGAAATCTGACAGAGAGAGGAGTGGGCACCAGTGTTCCCTCTCGGACCCCACCCCCACAGATAGCATCACAACCCAGTGACTGGGTTGCCCCACCCTGGTGAACATCTAAGACTCCGCCGTTCACTACAGAACAGGCACAACCAGACCGCCCCCCGACCCGACAAAAAAAAAATGGCCCAAATGGAGGAACAAATCAAAGCTCCAGAGCCAATACTTTAAGCAACCAAGAGATAGCCAACTTATCAGATGCACAGTTCAAACCACTGGTGATCAGAATGCTCACAGAATTGGTTGAATTTGGTAGCAATTTAGATGAAAAAATGAAGGCTACAATAAGTGAAATGAAGGAAAATGCACAGGGAACCAATAGTGATGGAAAGAAACCTGGGTCTCAAATCAATGGAGTGGACCAGAAGGAAGAAAAACAACCAGACAGAAAAGAATGAAGCAAGAAGAATTCAAAAAAATGAGAAGAAGCTTAGGAACCTCCAGGACATCTTGAAACATTCTAACATCCGAATTATAGGGGTACCAGAAGGGGAAAAGGAAGAGCAACGAGTGGAATAGTTATTTGAACAAATAATAAAGGGGAACTTCCCTAGTCTGGCAAAGGAAATAGACTTCCAGGAAGTCCAGGAAGCTCAGAGAGTCCCAAAGAAGTTGGACCCAAGAAGAAACACACCAAGGCACATCATAATTACATTAGTCAAGGTAAAAATGAAGGAGAGAATCCTAGAAGCAGCAAGAGGTAAGGCGACAGTAACCTACAAAGGAGTTCCCATCAGACTGTCAGCTGATTTCTCCAAAGAGACCTTACAGGCAAGAAGGGGCTGGAAAGAAGTATTCCAAGTCATGAAAGACAAGGACCTACATCCAAGATTACTCTATCCAGCAAAGCTTTCATTTAGAATGGAAGGGAAGATAAAGTGCTTCTCAGATAAAGTCAAGTTAAAGGAGTTCGTCATCACCAAGTCCTTCTTATATGAAATGCTAAAGGGACTTATCTAGGAAAAAGAAGAAAAAAAATATGTTTAGTAAAATGACAGCAAACTTATAATTATTAACAACCATACTGAAAACAAAAACAAAAACAAACTAAGCAATCAACTAGAACAGGAACAGAACCACAGAAATGGAGATCACATGGAGGGTTAGCAACAGGGGAGTGGGAGGAGGAGGCAGGGGGAAGGTACAGAGAATAAGTAGCTTAGATGGTAGGTAGAAAATAGACAGGCGGGCAATAATAGAATGGGAAATGTAGAAGCTAAAGAACTTATGACACATGGACTTGAACTAAAAGGGGGGAATGTGGGTAGGACAGGGTGTGTAGGTTGGAGGGGAGTGAAGCGGGGGAAATGAGACAACTGTAATACTATAATCAATAAAATATATTAAGAAAGAAACTACAAGGAAGGAAGCCCAAATGTGTCCACGGAGCTGTGGTTGCTCCAGGATGGTTATGGCTTAGCCTTGAACAGAGCTCAGCATCAGGTCGAGCAGCTCTTGTAATGGGGTGCAGCCAAGGAGGGGACCCACATAGGGATTTGTAATGGGATCCAGAATTCAGAGCATTTAGGAAATATTAGAGAGAATATATATATATGATGTCCTCACCCCCACCAGTCTGAGCTGGGGGATGGGGCCCATGGAGCAGGGCCATTGAGAACTGTTTTGCATAGCAACAGCTTTGCAATTAACCCCTGGCATGGTCATTTAACATATCTGTAGCCTTTAACTGGGTTCATAGATGTTAAATAGCTGTGGCCATGCTTTGAGTCAGGGGCATGGGAGTGACATCCACCCAGGATGTAACTGGGAAGCAACTCTTCCTGGTTATAGCACCTGCGTGAGAGCTTGGAGATGATTGGCTCCATGCCATGGGGCCACACCTGCCTGGACTCACTATGGCAGCCCAGTAAAGCTGGAAGGATACGGGAATGCTGGCAGGTGTAACTGATTGTAGGACGAATTGGAAATGGGGTTGCAGAGGAAGATTTGCACTGAGATTTAAACCCAGGCGTGGCAGCCATGCAAGGGGAGAACCATGAGGCTTGGGTTGCTCCCTTTTGTCACATGGCTTAGGAAGCAGGAGAGACTTTGCCTGGAAGAAAAGGGGTGAAGGGGCTCTTGCTTGTGGGCCGTGAGAAGGTGCCACATGGTTTTGGATTAACTGGAGATTGCAGCGCCAACACAGCGGATGGTGCTGGAACCAAGGGACTGCTTGAATCACGGACTTCTACTTCTTTTCCTGAGATATGGTACCCCAGACGGGGCAAAGAGGAGAAGGAAGGGCTGTGTGTGTTTGTGGGTACTCTAAAGAACTTTAGTATTTTAATGAAGACATTGAGTCATTACTCTAAGTCTGTATAACTTTTAAATAAATAATTCCTTTCCTTTTCACCAGTCTCTAGCATTGAGAGACATCTTTCCTCTGGCAGCAGGCAAGGCAAACCTAGTACGGGGTGGGGTGAACTCCCAGAGAAAAAGGGGGATCCTTTTGGTAATAATATATCATTCACTCCCCACCCTGGGTCTGTTCTGTAACACTCTGACAGCTCAGGAGCAGGTGTGTGTAGGTCTCACGTCCTTAACAGGCTCCTGACTACTTATAGTGACTCTTCTAAGCAATGCTCATTCCATTTTATTTTTCCTGTTATCAGATGGTTTCACTAAACTGTAGAAGGTGCATAACCTCTGGATTCTGCTTCCATCGGAGACTTATCACTATCACTTGTACAGAAGGGGACTTTGAGGGAGGATAACGGTGGCCAGAGGAAAAGGAGGATTAAGTGAGTAAGGTGAAAGGATTAAGAATTACAAACTGGTGATCACAAAATATTCACAGGGATATAAAGCGTAGCATAAGGAACAAAACATTATAATAACTATGTGCAGTGCTGGGTGGGTACTCAAAATAGTGTGGGGATTGGTTTATAAAATATATTACTGTCCAATCACTATGTAGTAATATAGCTGGAACTAATATTGAATATAAACTATAATTTAAAAATAACAGCAAAGTATGTATAAATGCCATAGTGGTTTTGATAGGGGACTCAAGACTTGGAAACTTTTAGCTTAATGTAAAAAATTAAAAGTCTAGCAAGTAATGTTTATGTTAAAGCTTTCGTTTCAGAAACTACAGATAAGGCCCATCCTGGCTCCCAGGAAAACAGCCTACCTCCTGGGGCACTGCTAGAGATTACCGCCTGTGGACAACTGGAGGCATCCAGGCCTTTGTGTTCCAGGCAGAGACAGACAACCACCCTCCCCTAGGAACAACTAACTGCCCAGGACAGGGATGTTGCAGCTTCTTTGACCTAATCCTCCCTGAACCTCAAAGCCCTCACCACGCCTTGTTTATGCCCTGGTATAAAAAGTCTGGCCTGGAAAGAGAAGGCAAGATGGTCTGTTAGGGTATCACGGGTCAGCTGAATGAAGCGCCCATAGAGATTCAATCGCTGTCATTGCTTATTGTGTTTATTGGTGACAGGCAGCCCGAATGCCGGTGTCTTTTCCCATTACAGTTTTCCCCTGCATGATGATTTCAGCCTCTCCCAAGCCCTCAGCCAGTGGAAGGGGAAACATGCCCCAGCAGCCCCATCCATGACAGCCTTCTCTTCCCAAGTGTCACTGCAGCCTCCTACAGCTCCTCCTAGGTGACCTGGCTTTTGGCAGTGGAAACAGACTCCTCCAGAAGTGCTTCCCAACAAACCCTATTTAGTAATTCTATTGAATTAGACATTTAGCTCAACAAACTGGGGAGTGGAACCAGACACCGAGCTTGCTCCATCCGGAAGCCACAGCACTTCAGCAAGCCTGATTTCCTAGGAAAACATTTACAGGTTTATTCACAAACTGCAGGAGGCTGCCTTCTTCTCTGCCTCTCAGACTTAATCCTCCAGGAAAGCAGGAGCCTTTCCCTGGAGCTCAACCAGGGAGACCAGGCACCAGGAACCTCAGACAAGGAGGAGGAGGGAAAAACCCTCTACAGTGTTCACGAGCAGCAGAAGCCAAAATAGCCACATGAAGGGGCAGGACCCAGGCCCGGAAAACCCAGAAAAAGGACCTGAATGGACAGGGGTCACAGAAACTGGCAGGTCCCTTTACAGAACCTGCCAGGGGCAGGCCCAACCCAAGCCTGGGAAAAACCAGAACGGGGCAGGTCAACAGAACAACAAAACACACTTGGGAGCAGACTCTGCCATAGCCAGTCCTGAAAACAGGTCATTCCAGTTTCAATGCTGGTGTTAATTTCTTCCAGGGCTTCAGGACTGGGAGGAGGCAGACTGAGGAGCACAGAACAGTGAGTGTCCAGAACATCCCATCCCCTATCCCTCCCCTGCACTCTTCTGATGGCCCCAAGCCCTGACCCAGCTGCTCAGTAACCTGACCCCTCCCAGTATCCCCCAGCCCCTCTGTATTCTTCCTTCCAGTGCTTTTCCCTGCCTCTCCCCTCCACCTCCCTTCCCCTAAAACCATCCATTGGCAGATTCCCTGGGGCTTACGAAGTGGGTTCTCAATGCTGAACAGCAGTTTACCAGGTGATGATAACAACCCATGTGGAGTCTTGCACTGGGAGGTGGTTGGTCCCAAGGATGAGTGCTTATCTCCTCCTGCCTGATGCCCCTCACTACACTCCCTCCCCAGAGATCAGTCCTAATGCCCTCAAAGCCAGGACTGAGAAGTCCAGGTGGGCAGACAAGGCCCTTCTCGCAAACCAGGTCAGGGAAGCAGAGATGGCGGATAGTATCCAGCAGCAGCTGGCCCAAAATTTGGAGTTAATGACGAAGGAGCAGCTGAAGGAGTTCCAGCGGTTGCTGCCTGACCAGGATCTCTGCAAGCAGTCTCCTGGTGTGCCCACAACTCAACCAGAGAAGGTGGATAGCATGGAGGTGGCCTCACTCCTGGTGGCTCAATACGGGGAGCAGCAGGCCTGGGTCCTAGCCCTGCAGACCTGGGAGCTGATGGGTCTGAGTGAGCTGTGTGCCCAAGTCTGGAAAGAGGCAGCCTTGGAGTCAGGTGAGTAGGCAAAGTGCCCTCTGAGTGCTGTCTATCTCCTGTCCGCACCCCCCATCCCGCACTGAACCCCATCAGTCCTTCCTCTGGGCAGTGACTGGCAACTGCACTTTCAGAGGGTGATCCAGGCCCAGACCAGGATAGAGCTAGGAGGCTTGCTGGGGCAGAGGGGCCTTTCTGGAACTCACTACTGGCCAAGGTCATTCCCAGAAACCCATGTGGTTGACACAGTACCATGGAGGGAGAGCTCAGAGGGCCAGAGGGACCAGAGGCTGACACTCAGAAGACACCTGCAGGAAGGATGTGGGTTTAACACCTACCTCCCAAGCAGGGACTTGCCTGGTCTCGGGCTATAAGCACAGAAGGGAGTGGTCGAGAAGCAGGTTCCTATCCTGGCACCACCATAGTGGGCAAGTTGCTTCTCTACTCTCTGCACCCATCTCCCCATCTGTAAAGTGAGCGAGTAAGAACCTGCCTCCTGGGCTGTGGGAGGGTGAAACAGAGAATCCATGTTAGACATCTAGCACACAGTTTATTCCTAGGTAGAGCCCCGTAACTTGTTCTGCTGCTACAGTTGCTACCACTGAGGATGTCACTACTGTTAGCAGCCATGGGAGGCAGAGGCTTTAGCCTCCTGTGGGGGGAGCTGAGGCACAGAGAGAAGTCGTGAGTTACATGGGGAGGGAGAGGCAGAGCCAGGACACAGATGCAAACTTCCTGGAGCCAGGTCAGGACTTGTGCCTGGCAGTGTCAGAGCGTCCTTCTGCCTGAGAGGCTGGGGCAGGGTGCAGTGGGTG
This sequence comes from Phyllostomus hastatus, assembly GCF_019186645.2. Lineage (NCBI taxonomy): Eukaryota > Metazoa > Chordata > Mammalia > Chiroptera > Phyllostomidae > Phyllostomus > Phyllostomus hastatus. Next base: position 2,478,066 of record NW_025334035.1, read on the forward strand.
CACTGGTCCCTCCTGGCCTCTCTCAGTAATCAGGGTCTCTGCTTCCTGATTCTTCCTGGTTGGAGGACCCCAGCATCAGTGCCCTGGCTCCTGCCCACCCTGCTCACCAGCCTCATCCTCCTTACCCACTTCCCATAGCCCAGTCTCCCCCATCCCTCTACTCCTTGGTTCCAAGTGGAACTTTCAATAGGGCTCCCCTCCACCACTGTACTGAAACGCTATGACCCTGAGTCCTGGGACCCCTCCAGGACTTAGAAAGAACTTGAAACTCTTGCTTGACATATGGACAGAGCTGGAAAGAGAGGCTTGCATTGCAGACCCAGCTGGGTCTGCAAGGCAGCCAGTGGGTATGCACCCAGGTGAGGCTGTAGTGCAGGAGGACCTGGGACAGGAAGCTGCATAAGGAGGACAGAGGAGCCAGGATGGGGTGGTGGGGCCAGTAGGCCTAGAAATGATCTTTCAGGAACATTCCAGTGTTGAGATCACATGCCCTCTGATTTGACAGAAGGTAGACTGAGACCCATGCAGGCCAGGCAGTGAAACTAACACAGCCAGGTGCCATGTGTAACAGGGTCCTGACCCAGACGCAGCTCGGGTGCTGGTCTCAGTGATTCTGAAGTTCTGTGGGCTCAGGGTGGTAGAAAGTTCCAAGGAGGATTCTGTTTTCCAGGTGAACCCCAAGAGGAGGGCAGGCTTATTCCTCAGCCCAAGCCCATTCCCTCTCCTGACTTCTATCATTTTGGCCTTCCTCACACTGAGTCAGGAAGCTGAAATCTCAGCCACACCCTGGCCTCTTTCTCTTTTCATCCCAGCGTCCAAATCCACACTCACACAGCACTTGGAAACAGAGCCAGGGCTGGGACCTAGAACCAGTGATTTCTCCCTCAAGTCTGCTGCTGCTTTGGGAAGGACCCCACCCCAGTTTCCATACCCCCTTCACTCTTCTCCTTCCTCCTGTGCCCACTCTCACTCCTGCTGCTCCCAAGCCCTGGAGCTGAAGGTCACAGGCTCAGGCTCCATTGTCTGGTACAATTACAGCTAATCCTGCTCTCTTTCTGTTTTCGATTGCATTGAATGTATTTACATCTCTTTCCTTTAGTCTATCTGTGTCCTTAAAGCTGAAGTGAGTCTCTTGTAGGCAGCATATAGTCAGGTCTTGGGGTTTATCATTAATTTGTTTTCATATTTTATCCCTTCAGCCAGACTGTGCCCCCCTCCATAGAGTGATTGGAGAATTTAATCCTTTAGCATTTAAAGTAATAACTGAGAGGGAAGGACTTTTTTATTGTTTTTGTAACTGTTATGTAAACTTCCCTTATTCCTTCCTTCCTCTCTTGCTGTTTTCCTATGTGATTTGATGATTTTCTACAGTGGTAGCTGTGATTTCTTTCTTTTTGTCTCGTGTGTATCTGGGTTTTGCTTTGTGTCCACCATGATATTTACATAAAACATCTTATACTTACTGCAGTCTGTGTTAATCTTATAACAATTTAATTTCAACCACATACACAAATTCTACCCTTTTACTCCCCCCATATTATGACATTGATGTCATCATTTACATCTTCTATATTGTGTATCCATTACCAAATTATTTTAAGTACAATTATTTTTAATACTTTGTCCTTTTCTTCCTCTTGCAGCTTTACTCATTAAATTTATTACTGCAATATAATAAAAAATGTTGTGGTAGAAAAGGAAACCACACTAGTAATAAATTTGTTGCACTCCTCCCTTCCGGCACTGAGCAGTCAGTGAGTCCTGACATCATTGCTGTCCCATCGATGAGTCAGAACTTTCCCAAAGTTAAATGCACACGGAGTCTTGTCATAACACTTATTATCCAATATCCATTCAATGGAGTTTGCAAGTGTAGGAGGTCTCCAGACCATTTCTCTAACTGTAGTAATGTACCATCTCAAGACTATATATTAAAACTATAAAAAAATTCAACTGTAAAGAAAAAAGAATATTTTCTTTATAAACATTCTGTGTCTCTTACTACCAATCACATATTCTTTTGTGAACCCTGAAAAACTTCCCTGTAAATCTGTATATTTATACATATATATATATATATATATATATAATGAGTATGTTTATGTATAAATAGATAGATTGACAGAGTGTGTTTGTGTAAAATGTTGGTAGCTGCAATTCCTGAAAGTTCAGGTGTTTTCCTTAATCATCAGTATTAGTGTCTACAAATGAATGCAGATATATATTACTTTAGGAATTAAATATATAGTTGTGAAATTTACACAAGCCAAGGGACAAGAGGAAAATGAACTAGGTGGATGGTGTATTTGTGGGTGAATTACCAAAACACCTGTCTTTTCGAGTCAGCCATCCCCTAGCAGGTTGACCTCAAGGATATTCTCTCTTTATTGCAAGCACACCCCCAAAGGCACTGGAAGCTCCCTCACTACTATCTCACCAGCTGGTGCCGGTATTGTTACCAGCAAACAGGGTCGCTTCCTGGAGTGTTTCAGAGCCAAGTAAGGGCAAAGGACAGCAACAAGGGCTGCTGGGACCGGGGATCTTCCCCTTGCAGTGCACTGTAGGTCACTTCACCAAGGGCAGCTTCAGTGCATTCCAGCTGAGCCCAGCGTCTTTGTGCTGAGGGTGCTGATGATGTGAATGGTTTGAACAGTCTAGGGCTGCTTCCAACTGAGAAGGAACAAAGTGAGCACACTTGCCCCTCTTCCAACATTCATTCTCTACAACTGGCTGGTGTGGGGTCTGGGGGTGACCTTGACTGTGGAATGAGGGCCTGGGGTGGCAAAGGGGAGGCAGACAGAAAGAAAGGACCTGGACAGAAACATCAACCAGGCAAAGGAAACCAACAGGGGAGGAGCCACTGGATAGAGAGGAGCCACAGGAGACAGGTGACCCACCAGGACTTCTTGGAGCCACCCACTCAGCTCTGGGGAAGTAAGTGTGGCACTGGGGCCTGGAGGCGGCAGGGCCCACAGGGAGGACATCACTGAAGTCCTCCAGTGAGGCACAGCTTCTCCCCATGCTCACTGGTGAAGATGGGCCTTCTGTGGTGTCCCAGCACCTGTCCATGTGTGAACCTGCTGCTGCCTGATGCAGTAGACTTTCTTCACAAGGTGCATCTTCAAATGTTAGTTCTTCCCTGACACTTTGATAGACATGGACAAGTCATGGCAAGAATTTTCTGTCCCTAATGAGGAAATCTCCCTCTGGCACTGCTCACTGAGCACACACCTGGCCTTGTGGCATGTCGTATCACAAGTACCATAGTTTCCATAGTACCACTCTGCCTGCTAAGCAGACCCTGCCCCTTCCCCAAGTAGCTGGTGTATTGGGCATAGGATGGGGACAGGGAGGACCTGTCACTGAGGATCATCACTAATGCTGGGGCACATGGCTGACCTGTCCCCTACGTGTTTGCATTTCTGTCACTAGGGTTGTTCTTGGGTTTCTCAATTACCTCCATGCTCTCTCCCTTTTCAAAGGTGAGCTTCTCAGTGACTGAGCTGAAAGGGTACATTTTCTGGACCATATGCAGGACGTAGGTGCCCCACCCATTGCTGGGGTGAGCTCTTCAGCAGGCTCAGGAAACTGAGGAGCTTGGCGGCCATCTCATCCACCTCCTCCAGGTTGTAGGTGGAGGGGATCCAGCCCAAGTGCCCACTGTAGCTGCTATGCCAGCAGCCATCACTGCACTGCTCCATGAGAGTGACTCATGACCACTTCACCAGGGACAGTTCATCTACACTCTTGGTGACATAGGCAAACTTGACAAAGTCTGGGATGTTGAGGTTGTAGATGTGGTTAGCGCTGTCCGCATTGGCGGGGTGCTCAGCATCCATGCTGGGTGTCAGGGTCGTGTCCCACCAGCTGGTCTTCCTCTTGGTCTTGCCGAGGCCTAGAGTTTCCTTCAGGTTCTTCATGAGGAAGCCCTTCTCAGGCTGTTCTTCCTCTCTACATAATTGGATAGCACATAGCCTGTCCTGCTGCCCATGTTCCTCACCTGCCACCACGTCCTGGAGTCATTCAGCAGCCACTGTGCTGGTTCTTCTTCTTTTTTTTATTTTTTTACAGTATGAATAATATTTTATTTGAATACATACAGTTTGAATGACTATCTCACATCCAAAACGGTTTTATTAGTTTTATTGTTCAAAATGGTGTTAGTAGGCAAAAGACCTCATTGACCAAAAAATTATATTAATGTAACAAAATCAAGAATGATGTGCTGATACCACACAGATTATGAAGTGGCTGTAAGCAAGCTATTCCTCCATCCCTCACAGAAAAAGGGGATCAAGAGTTAAAAAATACCTTAGAAAAATAAAATGGTACCTGTAACACACTTACATAAAGGTCAAGCTTGAGAACTATTAATCCATGGTTCTCAAAAGTGAGAGAATTAAACATAAAGCTAAAATCTGGTAAATCTTCTCATTTTCTTTTTTTTTTATTTTGGAATCTTTTTTTTAATTTTAATCCTTGTTCAAATACAGTTTTCTCCCTTTTACTCCCAATCCAGCCCACCCACCCAACACTCCCCACTTCTCTCCCATTACCACCCTCCCCCTAGTTTTTGTCCATGTGTCCTTTAAATTTGTCCCTGTAACCCTTTCCCATTCTCCCCTGAAATTCCCTCTTCTCTCCCCTCTGGTCACTGTCAGCCTGTCCTCTATTTCAGTGTCTTTGGTTATATTTTGCTTGTTTCTTTGTTTTGTTGTTTAGGCTCCTGTTAAAGCTGAGATCATATGGTATTTGTCTTTCACTGCCTAGCTTATTTCACTTAGCATAACGCTTTCCAGATCCATCCAAGCTGTTGCAAAGGGTAGGAGCTCCTTCTTTCTGCTGCATAGAATTCCACTGTGTAAATGTACCATAGTTTTTTGATCCATTCATTTACTGATGGGCATCTAGGTTGCTTCCAGCACCTAGCTATTGTAAATTGTGCTGCTATGAACATCGGGGTGCAAAGGTTCTTTTGTATTGGTGTTTTAGTGTTCTTAGGATATAGTCCCAGCAGTGGAATTGCTGGGTCGAAAGGCAGATCCATTTTTAGTTTTCTGAGGAAGTTCCATACTGCTTTCCACAGTGGTGTACCAGTTTGCAGTCCCACCAACAGTTGTGCTGGTTCTTCTTCATGTCGAGTTCCTGGTCCTGTTGGGCAACTCAGTCCCACCTGGCTGTAACAACTTCTGTCATCTTTCATAGAGTCCGCCTTTGGTGCTCAGTTAGGAGAGAGGACTGGCAAAACAGAACTCCTGAAAAGGTGAATTTTTTAGCCGATGGCAGAAGTTACAAAGCTTCAGGGATTCCCCAATTTAAATCCCACTCAAATCTCAGCAGAGACTCTGATCTAGGAATTCACTTGTAGAAAGGAACATAAAATCTGACCTGTCTGAAGGGACAGAGTCGACACCACACACATTCTCACTTTGTCCCAGAGGCTGTCACACTGCTCAAGTCAGGTGCCTGATCTTCATCACCCAGTGACCTGCAGCATTCCCCAAAGACTTCCCAAGGCCACCACCACTGTCCTGCCACCAGTGCCTCCAGCTCCTTCCACCAGTTCCCAGGAGTTGCTCCAGACTGACAAACCCTCCCCCCACTACAAACTTCTAGCTTTGTTGATACTTTTCTCCTTTAACCATTCTGCTAGAGTTGTTTACATACCACTGTGACAGCATTGCATATTCTAAATTTGACTATATACTTACCTTTGCAAGTGAGATTTATACTTTCATATGCTTTCACAATACCAGTTAGCATCTTTTAGTTCAGATACCTGGAGAACTCCTTTCTGCATTTCTTGGAAGTTAGCTACAGTGGTAATGAACTACCTCAGCTTCTGTTTATCTGGAAAGCCTTCATCTCTCCTTCATTTCTGAACCTTTGCTGGGTAAATTATTCTTCACTGACAGCTATTTTCTTTCAGCACTTTGAATGTATCATCCACTCTCTCCAAGCCTGTGTATTTTCTGCTGAAAAACCTGCTCACAGCCTTATGGGGCTGCCCTTGTGTACGGTGAGCCATTCTGCTCTTGCTGCTTTTAGATTCCCTTTGTCTTTGATTTCAGACAATCTTAGTATAATGTGAGGAGTGAAGTCCTTTTGGGGTGGGGTCTGTATCAGGACCTAGGAGTTTCATGTACCTACATGTCCACATCTCTTTGCAGATTAGGAATTTTATATAACTTTCACATCATGAAATATTCTTCTTCTTTGACTTTTCAATTATTTAAAAATATAGCAACCATTCTTATGTCACAGGTTGTACAACAGGTGCCCATCTAGATTTGGCCTGAGTTTGCCAACTCCTGGGCAAAAGCATAAATGAATATGTAACTTATTAGAAGTGTTAGTGGTAGGAGGAGAGTGTTGAAAGTTAAACAAATGTATTCTATACCTACATGTTCCATCTTTCCCTCCCTCACCTAGGAATCACAGAAAAATTCCAGAAGCAAAAGAGAGAGAGTCCCTACCCCACACAGTCATGGAAAAATGAGGATATCCAACAAAAATTCACACAACTGCTACTTCTACACAGATCTCAACCCAGAGGATATTATCTGCCGCTCTGGATGATGAAACATGAGGTGACAGAGAATCAAAAACATTTTATTGAGGTCGGAGACTTATTTGGCCCAGACCCAGGTACCCAGGAAGAGGCTCTCACAGTCATATTGCATGGGGTTGCTGGAATCGGGAAGTCCACCCTGGCCAGGCAGGTGAGGAGAGCCTGGGAGGAAGGCAGGCTGTACAGGGACCGCTTCCAGCATGTCTTCTACTTCAACTGCAGAGACCTGGCCCAGTCCAGGACAATGAGTCTTGCTGAGCTCATCTCCAAAGACTGGGCTGGCCCTGCAGCTCACATTGGACAGATCCTGTCTCAGCCAGAACAGCTGCTCTTCATTCTTGATAACTTGGATGAACCAAAATGGGACTTTAAGGAGCAGAGTTCTGAGCTCAGTCTGCACTGGAGCCAGCAGCAGCAGGTGCACACACTGCTGGGCAGTTTGCTGAAGAAAACCTTACTTCCTGGGGCTTCCCTGCTCATCACAGCTCGGATCACAGCTCTGGGGAAGTTCATTCCCTCTTTAAAGCAGCCACACTGGGTGGAGGTCCTGGGATTCTCTGAGTCAGCCAGGAGGGGCTATTTCTACACATACTTCACAGATGAAAGCCAAGCAGTTAGAGCCTTCAACTCAGTCGAATCAAACCCAGCACTCTTGTCCATGTGTGTCATGCCCTTGGTGTCCTGGCTGGTCTGCACTTGCCTGAAGCAGCAGATGGATCACGGGCAAGAACTCTCACTGACCTGCCAGACGACCACTGCCCTCTGTCTGCACTACTTTTTCCACATTCTCCAAGTTCAGTCTCTTGGGACTAAGCTCCGGGACTTCTGCTCTCTGGCTGCTAAGGGCACCAGGCAAGGAAAGACCCTCTTCAGCCCTGAAGACCTCAGAGAAAATGGGTTAGATGAGGACATCACCTGCACTCTCTTAAAGATGGGTGTTCTTCAGAAGCACCCCAGCTCTCTGAGCTACAGCTTCATGCACTTGTGTTTCCAGGAGTTCTTTGCAGCAATGTCCTGTGCTTTAGGGGATGAGGAGTTAATAAGCATCAGAAGCATGAGAGACTTGACAGAGGGATATAAGATGGAGGACATGTTTGGGGACCCAACTACATGTTTTCTATTTGGACTTTTGAGTGAGCAGGGGATGAGAGAAATGGAGAGCATCTTCAAATGCCAGCTGTCTCAGGACAGGCATTACAAGCTGCTAAGCTTGGCCAAGACAGAGGTCAACTTCATACAACCAGACCTAGAGTCATATTGTTGGGACTTGCCCCACTGTTTTTATGAGATTCAGGACAAAGGTTTTCTGACAGAAGTGATGTCTGATTTCTCTGGAACAAGTACATGTGTCCAAACTGAAATGGAGCTCCTGATGTTCACTTTCTTCTTTAAATTCTGCCAGCAGGTGAAGAGGCTTCAACTAAACGAAGATGGACCACACAAACAAACCTGGAGGCTCTCCAATGTAGTTCTGTGAGTGCTCCCCTGCCCTTCCCTCCAGCTCCTCTGCTGTTCCCACTGTCCTGGGACCTGTAGGAACTCCCACTGGCCTGTCCCCTGTGGCTAAAGGACTGAGGTTAATAGGGACTTCTAATGGCCAACTCTGACTGCCATTCTCTGTCCACCTAGGACCCTATGCAGCAGTGTCTGAATATGTGACCTTCCCTACCTGCTCTGGGAGGCCTGCTGTGGCCCTGCCTTGTACTGCTGCTTCTCCCCCTCTCTGTCATGAGGGCCACCTTCGCTCCTGGTGCACAATCACCCCCAGGCTCATGTCAGCTCCCATCCACCCAGACCACCTGTCTCTGCTTCTCCCTCTTGACATGCTTCCCTCCAAGGCACTGCTCACTCAGCTGCTTCAGGCATGCCCTTGATGGTGTTGACTATGACATTGTCCCTAATATGTCCCCAACCACCTAAAATGTGTATCTCCAAAAAAGGGTCTCCATTTTTCTCTGCAAAACCAATTTTCTTGTGTGTGTCAGTGGTGCACAGTTGCACCATTGCAGGGACTCCCTTGAAAGCCTACCTGAGTATGACCAAGTGGCTCTCTCCCATCATTCTCCAAGCCCAGCAGCACCATTAACTTCCACATCCAGTTCCCCACCTCAGTGGCAGTATAGATCCTTTATTTGTTTGAGTAACTCTTTCCCCTGTAGACTCATTTCATAAATGCATATTAAGGACTGATTTTATGGCAGGCCATGTGGATCACAGATTAATAAAATACATATGTGTCTCAAGGAACTCAAATCTGGGAGAGAAGACAGACATCCATCCAGTAACTAGAACAGAGTAGAAGGACTCTGACAAGACAGACACGGATGAGGCAGGATGGTAGCCCTAGAAAGGGAGGGATCCCCAAAGTGCACCACAAAAAATCACAGACTCCAAGGAGGAAATGTAGGGCTTGGGTGTTGTATTTTTGGATTTATAACATTTTTTTCTAATATAAAACTTATGTTTGTTGTAGGAAAATGAGGACATATAATACACAACAAGGTCAAAATTAATTATTAGCCAGAATTCCATCACTCAGAGATCACCATCAATAAAAATGCAAGTGTATGTCCTCTAGTCGTATTTTTATGCACATCTCTAAAGCAAAATTGAGCCACACTGTACACTTCATTTCACAGTGTTATTTCTTTATTTTTATACAAAGACTGTCCTCTCATGCTATGAAGTAGCCTAATACAATGTCATTCAAATGAGCATATGGTGTTCCATAGGGAAGGTGCCACAACTATCTGACCATTATCTCTCGTCAAGCACTTAGGTTATTTCTAGTTGTTATGGTTACAAAGGTGAACTCGTCTTTAAAGGACCTGGGTACAGGTGTAACAAGTGGTGGTGGCCTTGGAAGTACCCTGAGCAGGAAGAGGCAGAGGTGAGGTGAGTAGCATGAGGAGCCAAGGGCACCATGATGAAGAAGAGAGTTTGCAGTGCACAGTGACACCTGGAGTGTGGAGGGACTCCCATGGGAAAGTCAGAGGCTGCAGCTGCTGTGGGCAGGGGGATTTTAAAGACACTGAGTCAGCCAGGCAAGACAGAGAGAATAGCAAGGACACTGTAAACACACAAGAAGTCCAGGAGGAAATGATAGAGGTTGGCCCAAGGCTGTGGGAGGGAGACAAGGACCAACAGGAGACAGGATGTATGAGCAGCTCAAGTATTTGGTTTGTAATTAAGCACTGTGCCTTTTGATAAAAAGTTTTATTTTTTTCTTTTCATCTCTTTAATTAAAGATTAGAGTTGGAAAATGTGCAAAAAAACCCAAAAAGTTTAAAAATGAATTATTCAACTTCCCCAAAACTAAATAACTTTTTTTAAAAAAGAAATAAATAGATTGCTGGGGGAGAGGGGTATAAGGGATATTTTGGTACCTTTGCAGCATGAATACATCTTAGAGCTGTGAACATTACAACCACACTGAGATTTGTGAAAGTCTCTGTAGCACTTTCACGTCCTCATGGAACCCTCCGCAGCAGGGCCTCTTGTCCCCTTCTGGCAGCGAGGAAACTGAGTGAGGCACAGACCAGTGGAATTCACGTGCTGACAGCTGGCTCCAGAGCCTCTGCTCCTCGCCTCTGCTTGGCTCTGCAGACCTGGGAGGGAGAAGGGTGAATGGAATTGGGGACTTATCGGGTCAAGGTGCTATTAGGCTGTGAGGGTGGAGATAGTTGGCAAGAAAAAAGAGATGTCATTTTGCAACGTGAAACAGAGTCTGAGTCACTGTGCCTTGGTACTAGATAAAATCACTTAAATAGTGTGTGAAAATGTATAATTTAAATTGGTGGAAATTACACAAGGTAGTCTGCACTTAAACTCCCAGACAAGGCCCATCATCCTCTCTCCACATCCTGCAAATGTCCCCTTCTGAGACAGTCGCCTTTGCCATCTCTCTCCTGGACACCCTTTCTGTGTCTTACTATCCTGAGAGGGGACAGGGTCCCACATAAGCTGGACAGCAGCATATGTAGTCAGACACAACATCCAATCACCAAATTATCTTTTTTTAATTAATCTTAATGTATTTTTCCACTACCGTTTTGTCCTCTTATATCCCCCTCCCCCAGCAATCACCACATTACTGTCCATGTCCATGAGTCCTTTTTCCTCTTTGGTCAATCCCTCCAACACCTAACCTTCCCACTGCTCAGCTATCCTACAAAATTATCTATAAACTACTTGTCCCAGACTGTTCCCTCCTCCAATCTCCTCCTTTCCTTTCTGGGAACTGGGACTTCACAACATCTGTGACACAGAAAGAAGAAAGGTAGGTCTGCATTGAAGAGAAGATGACTGTCTGTCTCCCCAACTTCTGTGCCAGACCCTGTGCAGAGCACTGCAGATCAAAGAGATTAACAATATCAGCCCCTGCCCACAAGAATGTCCCAAACTGAGGCAGAAATAGATCCACCAAGTAAACACTGCAGTTCACAATGGCAGAGGCTGAACCCACAATGTGTGGTACAATGAGAAACCACACAGAAGAGGGGCATTTAACCCAGGGTGGTGGAAACAGAGGGGCCTCTGGGGTGGCTGACCAGCCCTGGGGGTCACCCTGCCTGCTGCAGCCTGGTGCTCAGAGGACCTGAACCCCACTGTGTTGTGCAGGGTTGTGCACATGACCACCCTCTCAGCACACACAGAGGTCTCATCTCTTCTGATTCTCTCTCGCTCAGGTCCAGCTTGAGCCCATTTACAGATGCCTGGTGGCAGATTTTCTTCTCCATTTTCTATGTTGATGGGAGCCTGCAGGAGCTGGACTTGAGTGGAAACTTCCTGAGCTGCTCTGCAGTGCACAGTGTCTGTGAGGCCCTGAAATGTCCTCACTGCCACCTGGAGACCCTGAGGTGAGTCTGACCCTAGTTCTGTTCTGAAACAGGGATGGATGGGAGATCCAAGATAGTTGTGTTCAGGATGGGGGTGTGGTCTTTGTATTCAACAAACATTCACTGAGCCCCTCTCTGGCCATGCACTGTGCCAGGGGCCATGGCTACTACAGTGAGCAAACACAGACAGGATTCCAGCTTCACAGAGCTTGCAAGTGATTACCATTAACCACACAAACACATGTACTTACAGGCCCAGATAAGGGCCTCCCATGAAAACAACCTTAAGAAAGCAAATATGGAAGGATATCTGAAGATACAGAGGATTTACATAAGTGAGGCAGGAGGGAAGAAAGGTCAAAGTCCCTGTGCAGAAGGAAGGAAGGGCTGTAATGGAATTGAAAGCCGGCCAGTGAGGCTGGAGGATGGAGAGCGAAGGAGCAACAGGGGCTACAGGGATCATGCAGCCAAACCCTCTATGCAAGGTCCCAATGGAATCTGGGGATGCTTTTCTAATGCAACATGATTATAATCAAAGGTTCATCAGATCAGTAGATTTTGAAAGGAGAAATACACTGCAGTATTAAAAGAGAATGGAGGAGAGCAAAAGTAGAGGTTTGGAAACCAGTTCATAGGGAAGTTTCATCTGTTCCTATTAAATGGTGAGAGCTTAAACTAAGGGATATTATTATAGTTTCTGCGTGTGATATTTTGAACTACAGTGTTGTCCATGGAAATGGACAGAAGTGAAGGGATTGAAGAGATCTAAAATAAAGTAAAATAAACCAGAATGAGTAATACATTGGACTCACAGAGAAAGGAAGGAAGATGGAAACATAGAAGATGACCTTAGGTTCAGGCCACAGGAACACATGGGATGGTGGCACCTTCACTGAGAGGGGAAATACTGGAAGAGGAGTGGGTGGGGGATGGGACGTCATGGGTGGGGTTTTGTGCAGGTTTATTTCAAGTTCTTTTGAGATAACCAAGGGGAATACTCAAGCAGACATCAAATAAATCTCTATAAAAACAAGATGTCTCATAAAACAAATCCCCAAAAAATTGTTTAAAAGTGAAATCACACAATTTTATTCTCTGAACATAATGGAATGAAATTGGAAATCAATAACAGAAGGAAATATAAGAAATTGACAAATATAGAGAAATGAAACAACATGTTCCTAAATAAACAATGTATCAAAGAGGAAAGCAGTCTTCCAGCCAAGATGGTGGCATAGGTAGACACACTGTGCCTCCTCGCACAACCAAAAGAACAACAAATTTAAAAACAAAAAACAACCAGAACTGACAGAAAATAGAACTGTATGCAAGTCCAACAACCAAGGAGCTAAAAAGGAAACATTCATCCAGATTGGTAGGAGGAACAGAGATGGGGAGCCGGGCTGAAAGAACTCACAGCAAGGCAGTGGCTGGAGGACCAGGGCAGGCAAAGCATCAGGTAGCGGAGCAGGTGGTGCCACATTCTCATGCAGATAAGCTGGGAGGAACAACTAGGGAGCCAGACAGACCACTCAACCCAGGCTTCCAGCACAGGGAAATAAAGCCTCAAATCCTCTGACTAAAAACACCTGTGGGGGTTGAGGCAGCAGTGGAAGAAACTCCCAGCCTCACTGGAGAATTCGTTGGAGGGACCCACAAGGTCCTAGAACATACACAAACACACCCACCTAGGAATGAGAACCAGAAAAGCCCAATTTCATTGTGGGTAGTGGGGGAAGTGACTGGAAACCAGCAGAGAGCAGAGCAAAGGGCACTGTTCCCTCTCAGACCCCTCCCCACATACAGCACCATAACACAGTGACATGTGTTGCCCACCCTGGTGAACATCTAAGGCTCCACCCCTTACTACATAACAGGTGTGCCAGGACAAAAAAAAATGGCCCAGATGAAAGAACAGTTCAAACTCCAGAAAAAGTACAACTAAGTGATGAAGAGAATGCCAACCCATCAGATGCACAGTTCAAAACACTGGTAATCAGGATGCTCACAGACTTGGTTGAATATGGTTGTAAATTAGAGGAAAAAATGAAGGCTATGAAAAGTGAAATAAAAGAAAATGTACAGGGAACCAACAGTGATGGAAAGAAAACTGGGCTCAAATCAATGGTTTAGAGCAGAAAAAAGAAATAAACAGTCAACCAGAACAGAATGAAGAAAAAAGAATTCAGAAAAATGAGGAGAGGCTTAGGAACCTCCAGGACATCTTTAAGCATTCCAACATCTGAATCATAGGGGTGCCAGAAGGAGAAGAGGAAGAGCAAGAAATTGAAAACTTATTTGAAAAAATAATGAAGGAGAACTTCCCCAGTCTCGCAAAGGAAATAGACTTTCAGGAAGTCCAGGAAGCTCAGAGAGTCCCAAAGAAGTTGGACCCAAGAAGGAACACACCAAGACACATCATAATTACATTACCCAAGATTAAAGAGGAGGATAAAATCTTAAAAGCAGCAAGAGGAAAGGAGACAGTTACCTACAAAGGAATGCCCTTAAGACTGTCAGCTGATTTCTGAAAAGAAACCTTGCAGAGAAGGGTCTGGAAAGAAGTATTCCAACCCATGAAAGGCAAGGATCTACATCCAAGATTACTCTATCCAGCAAAGCTTTCATTTAGAATGGAAGGGCAGATAAAGTGCTTCTCAAATAAGGTCAAGTTAAAGGAGTTCATTATCACCAAGCCCTTATTATATGAAATGTTAAAGGGATTTATCTAAGAAAAAGAAGATCAAAAATATGAACAATAAAATGACAACAAACTCATAGTTAATAACAACTAAACCTAAAAAAAAAAAACTAAGCAAACAACTAGAACAGGAACAGAATCACAGAAATGGAGATCACATGGAGGATTATCAACAGGGGAGTAAGGCGGGGAGAGGGGTAAAAGGTACAGAGATTAAGTAGCATAGATGGTAGGTAGAAAATAGATGTGGGGAGGTTAAGAATAGTATAGGAAATGTAGAAGCCAAAGAACTTATATGTTTGATCCACAGACATGAACTAAATGGGGGAATACAAGTGGGAGAGGGTGTGCAGGGCAGAGGGGAATAAAGGGGGGGGGGATGAGACAACTGTAAAAGCATAATCAATAAAATATATTTTTAAGAAGAGGAAAGCATAGGACAAATATAAAAATACTTTGAGATGAAAGAATATCAAAACGCAACATCCCAAAACTTATTTTATGCAGCTAAATCAGAGCTTAGAGGGAAATGTGTGGATATCAATGCCTAGATTTTATTTATTTTTTAAGATTTTATTTATTTATTTTTAGAGAGAGGAGAAGAGGGGGAGAAAAAGAGGGAGAGAAACATCAATGTGTTGCCTCTCACATACCCTCAAGTAGGAAACTTGACCTCAACCCAGGCATGTGCTCTGACCAGGAATCAAACCTGTGACCCCTTGGTTTGCAGGCCAACACTCAATCCACTGACCCATACCAGCTGGGGCTGAATGCCTAGATTTTAAAAAGAAGATAAAAGCTAAAACTATACACCCATTAGACTGGCCAAAATCTAGAACAAGACACCACTGAATGCTGACAAGTTTGTGAAACAACAGAAATTCTCATACATTGCAGATGGAAATGCAAAGTGATGTGGCCTCGTTGCAGATTCCTACAAAACTACACACACCCTTACCATATTATTCAACAATCATGTTTTTGTTATTTACTCAAGTGGGTTGAAAACCTATGTCCACACTAAATCCTGTATATGGATTTTTATAGCACCTTTACTTATAATTGCAAAACTGGAGAACAGCCAAGGTATCCTTCAGTAGGTGAGCAGATAAACAAATTGTGGTACATCCATACAGTGGAATATTATTTAATGTGGGGGGAAATGAGCCACAAAGCTATGAAAAGACATGAGAAAAACATAAATACACATTCCTAGGTGAAAAAACACAATCTGAAAAGCTACATACTGTACAACCCCAGCAATGTGGAATTCTTCAAAAGGCAAACATATGAAGACAGTAAAAAGATCTGTGATTGCCAGGTCCGGGGGCAGTGAGGATGGACAGACAGAGCACAGTGACTATTCTGTGTGACAGTGTAATGGTGGATACATGTCATTTTACATCTGTCAGAAGCCATAGAATATAAAACAGCAAAAGTGAACCCTGATGTAAACTATGAACTTTGAATGATTATGATGTGTCAGTGGGGGCTCACTGACTGCAAATAATGTCCCACTCTGACATTGGATGTTGGTAATGGGGGAAGCTGTGTATGTAGGGGCAGGAATATGTAGGAATTCTCGTGCTTCTGCCCAGATTTTGCTAAAAAACTAAAACTGTCCTAGAAAACAGTCTATTTAAAAAAGAAAGAAGAAGGGGCAGAAGGAAAAGAAAGAAGGAAACCAGGAAAAGAAGAAAAAGGTGCTCAAATCAATAATTTAACATTCCACTCTAAGACTCAAAAAGAAATAACAATAAAAGGAGCAAATTTAATGAAAAGGAATCAGAAGAAAGAAAATAATATAAACTGCAGAGGGAATAAATTACACAAAAAAATACAAACACAGAAAATAATGACCACAGAAGATAATTCGTTGCAAAGATCAGTAAAATGACAAACCTTTAGCTAGACTGCCTAGGTCAAAACTGAGATGGTGCAAATCACTAATATGAGGAATGAAAGAGAATTCATCACAATTGACCTCATGGAAAATGTTAAAAGAACTTTACTGAAATATTATGAAATGCGTTCAGCTAACAAATTAGATAACCTAAATGAAATGGACCATTTTCTAGAAAAACATAAGCTACTAAAACTGACTGAAGAAGATTTAGGAAATCTAAATAAACCTATAGCAAGTAAAGACATTGAATCAGTAAACAAAACCTTCCTACAAAGAAAAGTCCAGGCTCAGATGGCTTCACTGATTAATTCCACCAAAACTTTAAAAAAAGAATAAACAGCAATATTCTCATACTCTGCAAATAAAAAATAAAAAATAGAAGAGGGAATACTTGCCAACTCATTCCATGATGGCAGTGTTACCCTGAAAGCAAAAGCAGACAGGAATACCAACTTATATCACATACTAGAATAAACTCAAAATGGATAAAAGACTTAAATATAAGTTGCAATACCATAAAAATCCTAGAAGAAAACAGGCAGTAAAATTTCAGATATCTCTACTAGAAATATTGTTGCTGATATATCTCCTAGGAAGGGAAACTGAAAAAATAAACACATGGAACTATTTCATATTAAAAAGCTTCTGCACAGCTAAAGAAATCATCAGCAAAATGAAAAAAGAACCCACTGTGTGGGAGAACATATTTGCCAATGATACATAGGAAACGGGTTTAATCTCCAAAATATATAAAAAACCCATATGACTCAAACAAACAATCCAATTAAAAAATGGCAAAGGACCAGAACAGACACTTCTCCGAGGAGGACATACAGGTGGCCCATGGACGTCTGCAAAATTGTTCAACATCAGTAATCATCAGAGAGATGCAAATCAAAACCACAATGAGGTACCACCTCAAACCTGCCAAAATTGCTCTCATTAATAAATCAACAAACAAGTGCCGACAAGGATGTTTAGAAAATGCAATCTTAGTCTAGTGTTGGTGGGAATGCAGACTGGTGCAACCACTCTGGAAAACAGTGCTGAGTTTCCTCAAAAAATTAAAAATGAAACTGCATTTTGACTCAGTGATTACACTTCTGGAAATATATGCAAACAATCCTATAACACCAATTCAAAAGAATATATGCACCCCTATGTTCATAGCAGTGTTATTTACAATAGCCAAGATCTGGAAACAGCCTAAGTGTCCGTAAGCAGATGAGAGGATAAAAAAGCTGTGATACTATATGCCAAAATAGAATACTACACAGCAATAAAAAAGAAGGAATTCTTACTTTTTGCAACAGCATGGATGGAACTGGAGACTATTATGCTAAGTGAAATAAGCCATTCAATGAAAGACAAATAGCATATGATCTCACTTATAATTGGAATCTAATGAACAAAATAAACTAATGAGCAAAATAGAATCAGAGGCATGGATACATGGAACAGACTGACATTGTAGGGGAAGGTGTGGGGACTGGTTGAAAGAAACTGAAGAGATTAGATAAAGAACATATGCATGACCCCTGGACATGGGCAATGGTGTGGGGATTCACTGTGGAATGGGGGATGGGTGGGAGCAAGGGGGCAAAGGGGAAAAAATTTGGGACAACTGTAATAGTATAAACAAGTAAAAGTGTTTTATAAAATGCGACAAAGATAAGCAAAGTCACCATATGGTATTAAAAAAAAACTACAGACCAAAATTTCTTATGACTATAGATATGAAAATCCTCCATAAAATACTGAAGACATATTAAAATAATGGTAAAGCATGACCAAGTGGTGCTTGTACCAGGAATGTAAACTCATATTAACCAAAAACACTGATTGATGCAATACATTTATGTTAATAGAATAATTGATAAAATCTACATGATCATCTCAAAAGACATAGAAAAAGCAGTTGATAAAACCAAGCACCATTTCACAGTAACAACACTCAACAAACATGGAATACAAGGAAAATATCTCAGCCTGACAACAACCAGCTACAAAAAACCCACCACTTACATTACACTTCTCTGTTTCCTGGTTCTACCTTAAGCTTTACACCCTGGTGGGAAGACACCAATCCACAGTATACCCCTTACATTGCAATAGAATTTCACAGTCTCAATATCAATTCTGTATCCACTCCAAGAAATACTTTCTTAGGCCCTCAAAAAAAAAAGTATAAATGACAGAGCCTGGAAAGTTATTTCCATTTTCCACATAATAAGACCTGAAGCTCAGGAAGATTAACTGACTTGCCCAAGTTTACACAGCTAGAATGAGAGGGCTTGGACTTGAACCCAGTGAGTGTGCAGCCCAGCACCACCTCCAGCTCTTCGCCATGAAAACCAGAACCGAAGTCATGCTGACTCAGTGAGGTGGTGTAATACAAAGTAGTTGTTCACAAGAATACTAACTGGATAAGGCAGATGTGGATGTTTTCTCACTAGAAAAGTTGATTCTGTATTAAAGAACACATAGCACATGGACAAAGCAGAAGGAACTGGCAAAAAAAATAAAATGTGGGAAAGGGTTAGAGATTGAAAGAGGTGATTCCAGGAAGAAAGGAGGCAAGAGGATGTGGAATCAAAGACACAGGGTGGTAGAGCCTTGGCCCTCAGAGAGAGAAGGAACAGAGAAGGGCTTCATGAAAACTGAGACGCGGGGCTGTGTGAAATCAGGACGGAGATGTAGAAGAAAGTCAAGGGGCTTGGGTCCTATGGCAGCAGCATCCTTCAAGCACTGTTCTGAACACTTGAGATACATTATCTTCTTTGACCTTGGCAACCACTGTGTGCAGTAGGCATGGTGAATTCATGTTACAGATCAGCAAACTTGGCGATGAAGAAACTTGCATACAGTCTTCAAATAGTAACTGACAGAAGAAAGATTGGACACCAAGTCTGTGTGATGTCCAACCAGAAGAGTAACCTGGTCCCAATTTCAATGTCCTCCACCTCATTCAGGGAACTTCACACAGTCACATCCCAGGCCTCCTCCAGTGGGCACCTGCCAAGCATCAGTCTTCAGCTCAGGACCCAAACTCAACACCCCCCTCCAGCATGCCCCAGGGGCTCCTCAAACTCAGTGTATTCTAAACTCCACTTTCCTCCCTAAGCAAAGAAAGCCTAATCCCCCTCTTAGGACAAGCTAGATAATCACAGGAACCAGGACAGAATGAACATGCTCAAACATCAGTGAAAATGTGCCATTAAAGGAACTAACATACAAAGATTTATTCCTTCCTCTCGTTCTATCACAAGGTGTCCTTTATTTGCTGTTTAAAGTTGCCTTCCCTCTGGCATGCTGCAGGTACCCACAGAACCTCTCAGATGCCTGGGGGCCGTACCCACAAGTGAGTGTGACCACAGACCACCAGATGCCAGGTTTCTCCTCCCACTAGCTGCTAGACCCACGCAGCAAGCCGTAGACTGGGTGGAAAAATCAAGTCAGACTTCTCCTCCTCCCGTGGGCCCATCAACCCAAACCACAGAGAAGACTGCCAAAGGCCACCATCCCAACACAAAGCACATGGGAGACCCATCACCTTGCAGGGTATTTCCATGAGGCACTAAGTATATTCATCATAGTCAGTGAGACACTTTCTTCCAACAAATCACCAAATGTGCCAGGCTGTTGTCTCCAAGCCCTAATCCTCCAAATGCCGTCCCTGATCCTCACCATGACAGATGGGAAGGCTATTGAGGGCCCCACAGCATCAAGAGACAGGGAAGTGGGTGGCCAAGAACTCTTCCCGGATTGGGGGTAGGTAACAAAGAGATGGGGACACATGCAAGGCAAAGCTGCATTGTACCATCAGAGTTCACTTACAAAACACAAATTCAAAGATAAAATTATTAAGGAACTCAAAATGGCAACCACCGAGCAACAAACCACAATGTTCGTACCCATCATTCAAGGCACCCTCATGTCTACTCCCCCTTCACTGGTCAATATTAACTCCTCATGCCTCTGCCTTCAGCTACACCCAACATGCCCCTCTTCACTCTATTTCATCCACTCATTAACCACATAGTTACTAAGTTCCTACTATGTGTGAGACCTGCCCTAAGCCCTGGAGTCCAATTAAAAATGTAAACTCTTTCCTGATGGGGCATACATCCTTGAGGAGAAAACAAAAAGCAAATAGACAAGTGAAATATGTTGTATGTGATTTGGGCTGTAGAGGAAAGTAAAGCAGAAAAGAATGGGAGCTGGGGCTGGGGCTGAAATTTTAAACAGGAAGGGTCATGAGGCAAGATTGCCCCAAGGCAGCTATTGAGCAAATTCCTGAAGCAGGTGAGAGAACATGCTGCTGTGAGCTATCAGGTGAGAAGATTGTTGCTGGTGAAGAAACAGCAGGTGCAAAGGCCCTGAGACAGGACTGTACCTGGAGTGTTTAACAGCAAAGAGGTCAGCAAGGATGCAGATAAAAGAAATATAAGATAAGAAGAAAGATGAAAAGGAGCCAGATTTCCAGAGTCCCATAGTCAAAGACAAGGACCTTAATTCAAAAAAACAAAACAAAACATGGAAACATACAAGACTTTTGATCAAAACATCTGAAAAGTGCCCCTGGCTGGCATAGCTCAGTGGATTGAGCACAGGCTGCGAACCAAAGTGTTGCAGGTTCAATTCCCAGTCAGGGTACATGCCTGGGTTGCAGGCCATGACCCCCAGCAACTGCACATTGATGTTTCTCTCTCTCTTTCTCTATCTCCTTCCCTTCTCTCTCTAAAAATAAATAAATAAAATCTTAAAAAAAAACATCTGAAAAGTGACCCACTGTTCTTTGTTTCTGTCATCCCCCAGTGCCTGTGCATTTCTGTGGGTCTGGGTGAGTCTCACTTACATCTGCCTGACCCAGACAGGTACCAGTGGGTGCTAGTGGGTGTGTGTACTATAGGATCAACTAGTGAATAAACTCAAGGCTTTTGGTGTGTGTCGCCCACAGGTTGGCTGACTGTGGCCTCACAGCAGAGGGCTGCCAGGACCTGGCCTGTGGGCTGAGCGCCAGCCAAAACCTGACTGAGCTGGACCTGAGCTTCAACAAGCTCCTGGACAACGGGGCCCAGCACCTTTAGCAGAAGCTGCAAAAGTCCAGCTGCAAGCTGAAGGGCCTGCTGTAATTGCGCCTCACTGACACTAATTTTAAGGATGGGGCAGAGAGAAAGTGGGAACTAGGCAGGGCAGGGTTATGGAGTCAGGGAAAGCTAGATGCCCTCATGTTGAAACCACCAAAGCATCCCATTCAGCTAACTGGGCATTTGGAAGGGCTGATGTAGTTAACAATTAGACCCAGGGTACAAATGGAATGTTGGGTAAGTCAGTCCTATAAAGTTGATGCAGGGAGGGGGAGGTTTGTGAGTCACACAGTGACGAGCTGCATCCTTTGTGGCTCCTTAGCTGAGGAGGTTACAATCTCCCAGGTTACTGCAGCCAGACACACCTTCGTCTTCCTTTAATGTCACCAAGGAGCCCCAAAGGGCCATAGGCTCTAGAAAGGGAATCCAACCCTAGTTACCCTGAGGAAGAGGCCTTGTGAACAATGACCATGAGCCCATGCAAATCTCTCCCACAGGCTGGTCAGCTGTGGCCTCACATCTGCCTGCTGCCAGGACGTGGCCTCCATGTTCAAGGGCTGCCCCAGACTGACAGAGCTGGACCTGAGGCAGAACAACCTGGGTGACCTCGGTGTGAGGCTGCTCTGTAAAGGGCTCAGGCAGCCCATCTGCCAACTGAGGCTCCTGCAGTAAGGCCCTGTGGGTCCCTGCAGGGCAGAGGGCAGGGACGGGAGGGAGAGGAATAGAAGGGATTCGGGGCCCTGAACTGACTGGACAAGGGAAATGAAGAGACAGAAAATAAATTGTCAGCCTGGGTTCCCTACCAGCTCTGCCACTTACACCACAAGACGCTGGCAGGTCTACCTCTGAGACTGTTTCCTCATCTGTACAATGGAAACTCATACCCACCTCATAGACTCTGATGAAATACAATGCATGTAAAAACAGGACAGTTCTGGGAGCAGAGCTGAGAGTGTCAGATGATAACCAACAGTGAGGCCACATGTTCTGGGGGACTCCCAGGTTCACTTCTCCACTCCAGGGCAGTCCTCCCTTCCTTCCTTCATTGCCTCATTCATTCATTCATTCATTGCATGCCTCTCATGTGCCACCACAGGGCCAACCACTGAGGGGACAATAGTGAGCAACACACACAGGCCCTGCCATCCTGAAACTTACACTCCAGTGGGAACAAGACATGATGATAAGCACATATTAACACACAGTGTGCATTTCTAAGCCCCATGGAGTTTGCGAAGGGAGCATGCACTGTGTTATGAGAGTGTGACATGGGAGGAGATGGAATTAGACTGAGGGGCAGGGAGGGCTTCCCTGAGGAGTGACATCAGTCTGAGACCTGAAGCAGAAACAGCAGCTGACCAGGCCCAGGCAGGGGCCGCAGTCCAGGCGAAGAGCAGAGCACTGGGGAGACAGACACAGGCTCAGAGCCCTGGGTCCCTGTGTGGCTGCAGAACAGGGACCCCACCCTCATTCCCACACTGCCTCTTGGCCCCTTCCTCTCTCCCCTGCAGTCTGAAAACAAGCCCACAGGCTGTTTCTGGCAACATTTCCCTGCAGCTCTGGCTGGGGCCCCATCACACACTCTCAGAGCTGCCAGGGCTCCAGACCTCACATCCTGACCCCGAGGTCTTGGCTGAGGCTCCAGTTGCTGGCTCTCAGAGGAGACAGGAAAGCTTGAGCCTACAGCCTTTCCTCCACCAGGCCCCTCTTTCTCCAACCTAGAGCAGCGGGAGGAGCAGGATAGCAGGGGTTGAACACTCTACATGTAGGTCCCCCCAAAGCCAGCTCTTACCCTTCACACCCAAGGGAGCTCCAGTCCGTGGGGCTGGCACCTTCACACCCCAGCCCCTCTCCACTGGGCAGCTGTGGCTGCCAGAACCCCTGTATGTTGAAGGGCCTCTCCAGAGCTGGGCCTGACTGTACATCTGCGTTATCACCCTGCTCATCAGTTTCTGGGCACCTCTTGGTGGCCTCAGAGCAGCTTGCTCTTAGATGTCCTGCAAAGGTTTCTATCTCTTCCTTCCTTCCTGGAGCCCCGGGACTTGGATGAGAGGGTCAACTTCCTCCATTGTGGCCCCACTCCCTCCCCAGGGGGAATGATTCTGACAGCAGTAATGAGTACAGTGTGCACCATTTACAGGGAGCAGGGTCTTCTCACCTCCATTTCTGTGGCTCACAATAGGCAGAGCAGGGCCATCCTGTTGGAGATGAGGATGTGGAGACCCAGAGAGGGCGGCAGCTCCCAAACCCAATGGACACCCCAGCACACAAGGCCTGTGAGAGTGGAAAGAGGGCTCTCTTTCCTAAAAACCTTCCAGCCTCTAGGAAGGAAATCCCAGGACCTACTCCTATGTGGCCATTTTGAAGCAATGGGAACAGGCTGTACTCTGGTGGCTGCTGTGAAGTGCTGCCCACTTCCCTCCCAGGAATGAAGACAGAACCACCTCCCTGAGAGTGCTGCCTGCAGCTGGCTACAGGGATGGCTTCTGCAGCTAGGACCATCTCACACAAGGTCACCTCCCTTCCTGGGGTGGTCTGCATCCAACGACTGGGCAGTGTTGGGATATAAAGACCCGCCCCTCCTCCCGGTATGCAGCAGCTCTGGAAGGTCACCCCCACATCAGAAGTCCCACAGAGTCAGCTGTGTCCCTGGAGACTGCATCACAGTCCAACTTGTCCTTCTTCCAAGTCCTGCTCCCTCCCTTCCTTTGCCCTGGGGTTGACCCAGGAACACTTCTCCTAAACCTCCCAATGCTATTTTCCATCTCAGACTGTGATTTCAGAGACCTGTGACTGGTTCCTGTGAGAGGTGGAAGATTCCATGATTCTGGGCCCTGAGGACCTTGAGCTCATTGGGTATCCCACAATAATGAGGCTTCCTTTGTGCTTGCAGCCTGGACCAGACCCAGCTGAGTCAGCAGGTGACAGAGATGCTGAGGGCCCTGAGTCTGGAGAAGCCTCAGCTGCTCATGGACAGTGGGTAAGAGGGGAGACCCAGAA
Source organism: Phyllostomus hastatus (assembly GCF_019186645.2). Taxonomy (NCBI): domain Eukaryota; kingdom Metazoa; phylum Chordata; class Mammalia; order Chiroptera; family Phyllostomidae; genus Phyllostomus; species Phyllostomus hastatus. The sequence continues at coordinate 2,502,172 of NW_025334035.1, forward strand.
CTCCCTGGAGCTGGCCCAGGCCCAGGGCTCACTCCTTGAGGCTGGTCCAGAGACATGGACCAGAACAGGGGTGGGGTGAGGTTGAAGGCAGAGACAATCACAGCCAGAAAGAAGCCAAGGTACCACGGCAGCCACAGTGAAGTTGTTTGTTTGCTTGTTTGTTTGGTGCAAACCAAATAATGTCCCTTCCCTGCTAAAACCTTTCCATTTGATGACTGAGGAGATGAATAAGTTGAGAAAAGTGAAGGAGGGAGTGGGTGAGATTTGGAGCATGGGAAGCAATGACCCCAAGTGGCAGCCAGAGACAGGGAGAGAAAGCTTTGGGGGGAAAAGTTCCCCTCCCACCCCCATCCATATAAACACCTTATGTCCAAGGCCCAGCAGGAGGGGTACACCTCAGGAACAGGAGAGTCTATCTCCCTCCTGGGAACCTACTGCAGCCTCGATAACCCTTCATTGTGATGTATTCAGCCTGTGACTGTAAATGCCCCATGTCCTGGTTCTGAGGGCTCTGCCTCACCTGATGTGGAAGGAAAGGGCTCTGAAGTTCAGGACAAGAGCCCTTCATTGGGGAACCAGCATCCCCTCCGACCCGTAGTGTGTTAAACACAGGGCCCTGAGCAAGGGCCCAGCTCCCAGGAGCTTCACTCAGCAGGGACACAGGCCCAGGTGACCCCCGCCAGTGTCACTGTGCCTGGGGTCAGGGTGAGGGCACTGATGGGCCTATTGGACTCTGTCCAAAGGGCCTGAGCTGAACTCTGAAAGATGGGAAGGGCTTAGCTGGTCTGAGAAGGGCCAGTTCCAGGCAGAGGTAGAGGCTCTGATCTGAGCTCCTTGGAGGAACAGAGAAGGCCAGGGACCAGGAGCAGTGCTACTCTTAAGTGTGGGTCAGCATCAGCATCCCTGAGAGCTCATTCAAAATGCACATCTCAGCACATTCTCCCTCCTGGGTGCACCCTCATGGCTTTTTTTTCCCTCGGGCATGCACGTCCTAAACTCTAAGGGACCCCGGGAGTGTTGCAATCAGGGAGCAATGGGCAGTGGCAGCCTTTCCCCTGCTAACCCCTTAAACTTTCCTCAAAGGCACCTTTTCTCTGACTTCCCAGTGAACCAAAGCAGCCTGTCCTCTACTCTCTCCCGTTGCTTCTTTTATCCTAAGCCCTTCCTTGTTATACTGTCCCCACCTTTAGGAAACATAGTTTCAAAGTAGCAAAAAAAAATGCAAATATCAAGCACCATTCAAACCTTCTGAATCAAAGTCTCTGGGTTGAGCACAGGATCTGTGTTTTAAAAAGACCTCTTGGTGTGGGTCTTTGAGAAGCACTGGACTGGACGTGAGTGAGCAGGGAGACTGGGCACAGGTGAGAATCAGGTCAGGGATAGGATGGTGGGAACAGGGGCACAGGCAGGCCTTGGACCATATCAAGAACTTTTGATTCCAACCCCAAAAGTAATAGAGATTGCAGGGCTTCAGCAGCAAAGTGCTGACTTGGGTTCGTATTGAAGCTCAGCTGTTGTGTAGAAATTGTGCAGAGATGGACAATAGAAGAAGCAGGGGACCACTAAAGAGAGGATTACATGGTTTAAGCCAGAATCCCAGGAGGGGGCTGGGGTGGAGGGCATGGAGGGAGAGAGAAGGGACTAGAAAGGAGAGCTATTCTAGCATCAGTGTCAACATGATCCATCTGCTCTCAGAGGGAGTAGGGAGTCAGAACTACACCCTAGTTCTGGCCTGGTTAGCTGGGTTGTTGGGGGCTGTGCACAGAGACGGCCTGTGGGAATCTCAGATGGAGGCAATCAGTAGAAATTCAGATGAGTTGAATTTAAGGGGGATGTTGTGTAGGCAGAAACAGCTTCCTCCAACATCTCAGGGACAATAAACAACTCTGTGTCTAGGAAGCCAAGTCTGATGATCCCTAAAGAGGCCCCAGGTAAAGGAGAGATGGATAATGACACATCCCCACTCAAACGGCAGATAGCAGAATCAGGTACTTTGAAGGGGCCAGGCTGGGAGCATCATTAATTGGGACAGGGGTGCAGGTATGTGGAAGGTCATCCCCTCCATCCCCCTGCCTCTGGTGTGGGACATGCCAAAATGCCCCCTCACACAGCCCTGCCCCATGTGAGAACATCCACACCTGGAACCTTGCAAGATTCTGCTTCCCTCTCTCCCAGCCTCAGGGGCTGAGCCCCCTCCTCTCCAGAACATCGCCAGCATATCTCAGACTCTGACCAGGGCCCAGTCTCCCAAGGCCCACACTGGGCTTCTGAGGCCTGGGAGTGCCCTCTTCATCCCTGGCCATCCATTTTTGAGCCATGTTCCTCTCACAACTTACCTTCCTAGTGGAGGCTGGAATAGCAATACCTCTGGACCAGTGGGAAGGGGGAGGTAGCAGGGGTGTGGTCAGGGGGCAGCAGTGTTGGCCTCCTCACACAGCAGGCAGGCTGCCCCAGGAGCAGGGGCAGAGGTTCCAGACACACTGCCTGCCAAGGTCCTGGCAGACCGGCCTTGGGAAGGGCCTTCCATGGGGGAGCTGAGGGGTTAGGGGGACCAGAAAGGAGAACCTAAAGCTGACCACCACCCTGCTGTTCCAGAGGGGAGCTCCCCTCACATAGCACAGGTGGAATCCTTCTGTCTGTCTTCTGAGACTCTGGGTGATCTACCAGTGAAGCCTGCAGGGACTGAAGATGACTTCTGGGGCCCCACAGGGTCCGTGGCTCCTGAGATGGTTGACAAAGACAAGAGTCTATACCGGTGAGTGAGGGGACTCCCTGTGCCAGGCTGACCACCCCCACATTGGATCCCTACAGACACTCCACACCGCATTCATGGCCCACTAGGTTCTCTCTGTTGCCAAGCCAACAGGCAGAGGCAAGGCTGAGATACTGGGTTGGAGCTTATATTATGGAAAAAGCAATTTTACTAAGAAAAGTTGCAAAGACACCAAAAAATAGAGTCCAAAGAACTTCCATGTCCCAATTACTCGGCTCCGACAACCGTTTTACCATGCTTGTTTCAACTCTTCACTTGTCCCCAGTTTGTTGTTACAGGGTTTTAAATCCAAGTGATCAGGTGATTTATCCTTACATATTTTGTGATGCACTTTGAAAAATACACATAAAGGCCTTTTCTTACATAACCACAACACCACTATCATATCTAACAACGTTTACAAGTTATTTCCCTGTCATCTAACACTCAGTCTGTATTCAGATCTGCTCAATTGTCCAAGATGTGTCCTTGCAGGTGGTCTCTTCCAATCAGGGTCCAGACAAAGTCCCTTCATTGTATTTGGTTTGCTATGTCTCATAAATCTCATTTACATCTCATTCCATCTACACGTTCCTGCTTTATAAATATCCCCTCTGTAAAGGACCATGCCAGAAACGAGGAGCCCTGACCTGCATGTGGCAGCCCTGCCTCCACAGGGTTCCCAGTCCTAAGTAATAAGCGTCTATAATTTTAGTCCCCAGCTCTTACATCACACAGTGCCATTCCCTATCACAGGCATGATCTCAGCTGGGAGACAGTATTACCCCCAACTTACACACAGACACTACACATCCCAGGGACCCACTTTTTACCCACAGGGAACCTGGGTAAAGTGTATGATCTTTGTATGGCATTTCTATATTGTCCAAGAGGTTAGCATTAATAGCACCATATAAATTGTTTTAATTATAGAAAAATGGGCCCCTTAAAAACAATAACCCTTCCTTATTTTGTTATCATTAATATTATTATTATTATTATTATTATTATTATTATTATTATTATTATTATTATTATTATTACTATCACTCCCATCACCATTATAGGAACAGCTAACACTGCCCAGGCACATAGTAGGGGTCAGCACACATTAGGTCACTTATCACTCACAACTCCAGGAGGTGGCGCTATTCTTACTTTACTTACACATAAGAAAACTGAGATGAGGGACATCAATGACTTGCTCAGGGATCCACAGTAGAGAGCAGAGGGGCCAGGTCTCAAACCCACATCCCTCTGATGATGGTATCTGAGCTTGCAGCCACCCTGCTGGACACACAGGGCCGTGCATGGGGTCAGACATTCAGTAGGTACTCAGTGAGGTTGTGTAGAATGAGTAATTCACTGCCTACCTCTCCCTGTTCTCCCAGAGTTCACTTCCCCATGGCTGGCTCCTACCATTGGCCCAACATGGGTCTCCACTTTGTGGTGAGGAGGCCAGTGACCATTGAGGTTGAATTCTGTGCCTGGAGACAGTTCCTGGACCAGATTGACCCACAGCACAGCTGGGTGGTGGCAGGGCCTCTGTTTGACATCAAGGCTGAACCAGGGGCTGTGGCAGCTGTGTACCTCCCTCACTTTGTAGATCTCCAAGGTAAGCAAGTGGGGGTGTGGAGGGCAGGTGATGGTGGTGAGAATGGGCCTGGAATTGCTTCAGTTGGTGATGTCCTGAGGGAGGAGTTTATGGCTTCTTTACACAGGCTGAGGGAGGGTTACAGAAGTGCAGACAGCTTTCTCTCTCATTCCACTGTGCTCGAGGCATACTTTTTAAAACATTTTTATTCCCAAGCCTCATAATTATTTTTGCCTGAATTACTTGAATTTCCTTCAATTAAAAGTAGTCTCCTCTATAACAATAATAACCAGCACTTAGTAAGTTCTCTTCAAATAGATGGTATCACTCAGGGTCCCTGGAGGAAACATAATATACTCAGTTGGGATTTTCAAAAAGACTTTCCAAAGACAAGACTGTTTGCAAAGTAAAGCTAAGTGAACAAACAAGAAAGGTTTGGGGCCCCTGAAGGCTAACAACAAATGAAAAGCCATTGGTACTGCCACAGTCAGAGAAAAGAAACAGTGTCACCAGACTCCAAGGGAGAGCTCAAGCCAGAAAAGAAGGGCACCCAGTAGGAGATGGAGGCATGAATGGTTACATGGTTATCCCAAACTCTCCCACCTCCAAAGACTTCCCACAGATAAAGTTACAAAAGGTATAGGCTCTCAGTCAAAAAACCTCAGAAACCAACAAGGCATCATATGTGAGAACCAACAGAAATATCAGGTACCAGGTATCAGTCCTAAAAATAGTCCTTAAAGCATGAGTGAGAAGCAATAAACCATTAAAAATAATAAATCAAGTTTGAAAATAAGCTAAAATGACAGAAAATATAAGAAAAGATAAACTGACATGAACATACTATGAGAAGGCCTAACATACTTTTAATCACAATTCCAGAAGGATATTATACAGAAAATGTAGAAGGTATAATATTCAAACAGAGATTTGCAAATAAATTATTAGAATTGCTGAAAGATGTGAGTTCTTTTTTCTTTTAATTATATTTTATTGATTATGCTATTACAGTTGTCCCAGTTTTTCCCTCCTTGTCCCCCTCCACCCAGCGCCCCCCTGTATGGTGCCCCATCCGGTGGATCTCTCCCAGTCGCCACAAATGAGAATGAGTTGTGCCTGGACACAATCTGTTCTTCCAGTGGGGAAGGGGGTGGCAATTCCCTTTAGTGGAGAATGCCCTGAGTCCTTCTGTGAAACAGATTTTATTGGGCTCAGTATGTGCAGGGGTATACAGCAGGCATGTAAAACTTATCAACCAAAGTCTAAAGGCCATAGTTACAGAGAACAGATATTATCCATAGATAACAACTGAGGAAACACAGAGATCTGCCTCAGGTCAAGGTCTTTTAGATATGCTGACACCAGAGGGTCGTTAAGGCATGGTTCATGAGATTAGGAGTCCACTCCCTTATGCTTTGAATTTAAACATCTGGTCTATATCAACAGGGCTATACAAAGCAAAGCAAGCTTCAAAGGGTATAATGCATTCTTTAGGCCTGATTTCCTAGGGAACCTTCCATGCTAGTATCAGGTCATGCCTGCCTCCAGCATTTCAGGCATTCCAGTGGATACTTACAGGCCTCTTTCAAGCCCTGCTTGCATGGGGCTACAGTCTCCAATACCACACAAAGTGGTCCCTGACACCCCCCACTCCCTCAGGCAATACCCACACCATTGTTCATGTCCATGGGTCAGGTATATAAGTTCTTTGGCTAGTCCTTTACCTATGCTGTACTTTACATCCCTGTGACTATTCTGTAACTACCTATTTGTACTTCTCAATCTCCTCACGTCTTCACCCATTCCCCAACACCCACCTCCCATCTGGCAACCATCAAAATACTCTCTGCATCTATGATTCTGTCTCTGTTCTTATTTGCTTAGTTTGTTTTTTAGATTCAGTTGTTGATAGATCTGTTTTTATTGTCATTTTATTGTTCATAGTTTTTATTTTCTTTTTCTAAAATAAGTCCCTTAATGTAACATTTCATATAATGTAAAATATTATATTCTATATAATACTGTTTGGTGACGATGAACTCCTTTCATTTTTCTTGTCTGGGAAGCTCCTTGTCTGCCCTCAATTCTAACAAGGAGAAATCTTAAAAATCCAAAGCGTGAGAGAGGAAAGAGATAAATTAGCACTGAATCAATTATAGTGAATCTACAAAATGCAAAAGTCTCAGGGCAGGTTTTAATGGCAGCCAGAAAGATTATTGAGCAAGGTGCTGAAATTAGGACATCGCCTGATTTTTCAGCAGAAGCAATGTGAAGCAAAAGATGTGAATGATATTCTCAAAGTTTGGAGAAAATAACTGTCAATCACAAATTGCAACTACAGAAAAATTATTTTTAAGAAGAGTGGGTTGGTGTCAGAGGAATGGTGGCACACGAGATCCCCTTGGTATCTGCGCCTGAAATTTCAACAATTTGATCAGCTATAACTTAACAAAAGATTCCCTGCTCAACATACAAGCAGGCCTGAGAGATCCACATATGGAAGTATCTAAAGGTGAGCCAACGGGCAAGGTGAGAAAGGAGGAGGGCTCAGATGGCCACAGACACCGCCCTGCAGCCTGAAGTTTGCAGTAGGTTCAACTCAGAGAGGAGACAAAGCTAGCTGTAGCTGGTGCTTCCTTCATCTGGGAGAAGCAGTCTCAGTGGAACTTCTGCAGGAGTGAGTGGTGCAAACTGCAGCGTAGCCAGCAGGTGGCCAGGAATCCTGGACTAGGATAAGGCACAGTGGTTCTGCCACGATGTTCAGCTGTCTTACACTCAGTGTTTCCAACAAAGAAAGGATCCCCAGAGCCCTCATGCCCCTTAAGCTCCCAGATTTCACCTCCCTGGCATCATTATTGTAAAGTTTTGGAGCACGTCACCTGTAAACCCAAGGACTGTTACATCTAAATCCTCATTTACCTTGGTGACTGATCCCCATTTGGGGCACAGGAAGTCACTCATCTGAAGTCTGAAGTCACATTACCGAGTGGGCAAAACAAACCCTACCCCCAAACATCACGGCTGTATGTGACATGCTAACTGCAGCCACAGAGGTCAGCTTTAGGATTTCACAGAGCTAAAAACTTGTGATTTCCTGCCACATGCTGGAAAATAGTAGAAAGACCTCTTCATAGAAATCTGCTAGTGAATTACCAATGCATGGATGCCTAGACATAAAAGGAGCCCAACAAATACCATGAATAACCAAGGGAGTAAGGCATCTGAGAAAGAAAATGGAAAATCTCCAGAAAGCAACCTGGAACACAGGGAAATATGTGATATAAATAACAGAGAATTCAAGATTGCAGTTCTGAAAACACTCAACAACATGCGAGAAAATAGAAACAGGCAAATCGAAGCACTCAGAAAATAAATTAATGAACAAATTGAGTACTTTACCAAAGAGACCAAATTTTAAGAAAGAGCCAAACAAGTCCTGGAGAAGAAGCATTCAATACAGGAGAGCAAGAATGAACTACTCAGTGTAGAAAACAGAGCCAATCAGATGGAGGAAAGAATTAGTGATATTGAAAATAAAAATCTAGAAATGATGCAGAGGAAACAAGTGAGAACTGAGCATAGAGAAATGAAAGAGCTCTACAAGAACTGCCAGGCTCAGTCAGAAAAAGCAATATGAGAATTATAGGTACACCAGAAGGAGAAGGGAGAAGGGAACAGAGAGCCTATTCAAACAAATAGTGGATGAGAGCTTCCCAAACCTGTGAAAAGAACTAGATCCTCAAATCTGAAAGCAAACAGAACATCTAGTTAACTTAATCCAAAGAGGCCCATGTTATTAAAACTGCCAAAAATTAATAAAAAAGAAAAAATTCTCAAAGCACCCAAGGAAAAATGAAAGTGACCTACAAAAGAAAGCCCATCAGGTTATCATCAAACTTCTCCCAGAAAATATAAGCCAGAAAAGAGTGGAACCAAAAATCAAAATACTAAAAGGCAGACATTACCAACCAAGAAAAAATATATCCAGCAAAGTTATCCTTTAAGTTGAAGGAAAAATAAAGACCTTTCCAGTCATACATAGCTCAGGAAATTTATCACCAGAAAACCTCCACTGCAGGAAATATTCAAGGGAATTATTCCACCTGAAACAAAGAGTAAAAGCTCACCACATTTTGAGTAAGATCACAGAAAAAGAAAAAAACCTTACAGCATAAACAGGGATACTTTGTGACAACAGAAACATAAAAGGGGAGGGTGCAAAGGTTTGAACTTGCAAGGGAGGATGGAGAGCAGATGCATCAAAAGAAAAGAAAATCTACTGTAAATATGCAACTTTTTAATTAAACTCACTGGTAACATGCCCACAAAAAAAAAAATCCATGAGATTTTTAAGCATAGCTTAAAAAAAGAAACAAATTAAAGGAGCATGGAATACCACCAAACAAAATTAATCAGCAGAAACACAAAGGAAAAGAAACTATGAGGCACAGAGCTCATCAGAAAACAAAGGCTCAAATGGCTATAGGAAATCCTCATACATCAGTAATTACCACCAATGTAAATGAACTGAATTCACCAGTGAAGAGGTGCAGACTAAGAGATTAGATCAAACACAAAACCCAACCATGTGCTGCCTTCAAAGACACATCTAAGCTGCAAAGACAAAGGTAAGTGAAACAGTGCTAAATAATTCTCCAAGCAAATAACCTCCACAGAAAACCATCTGTAGCCATACTTATATCTAACAAAATAGATTTCAAGATAACCAAGGTAAAAAGAGATAAAGATGGATGTATTATAATGGTAAAGGGACACTACGTCAAGAATTCATGACACTTCTTAATATACATGCACCCAATCAAGGAGCACCAAAATATATAAAACAATTACTCACAGAGCTAAAGAGAGAAACAGACCAAAACACGATTATGGTTGGGGACCTTAATCCTCCACTGACAGCTCCAGATAGATCATCCAAACAGAGTCAGTCAAGAATTATCAGCCTTAAATCACACATTAGATCAAACGGACATAATTGACATATACAGAGTCTTTCATCGTAGATCATCAGATTACACACTCTTCTCCAGTGCACACGGGACATTCTCAAGGCTAGATCCTATGCTGGGTCACAAAACTGGCCTCAACAAATGCAAGAAGAATGAACTGATACCAACCATATTCTCTGACCACAATGCCTTGAAATTAGAAATCAAATGCATAGAGGAAGTAAAGAAACCCACAAATATTTGGAAGTTAGACAACACACTACTAAAACATGACTGGGTCAAAGAGGCAATAAAAGGTGAGATGAAAAGACATACATATGAATGAGAATGACAATACAACATATAAAAACTTGCTGTGATGCAGTGAAAACAGTAACAAGAGGGAAGTTTATATTATTACAGGACTATCTCAAGAAACATCAGAAATTCCAAATAAATAACTTGACATTACATCTTAAAGATATAAAGAGAAGAATAAAAGGAACTCAAAAGTCACCAGGAAAAAAATAAAATAATAAGTATTAGAGCAGAATTGGGACTTCTGTCCAAGATGGAGGCACAGGTAGACACACTGTGCCTCCTCGCACAAACAAAACAAGGACAACAACAAATTTAAAAATAAAAAACAACCAGAACTGACAGAAAATCAAACTGTATGGAGGTTTGACAACCAAGGAGTTAAAGAAGAAGCATTCATCCAGGCCAGTAGGGGGGCAGAAATGGGTAGCTGGGTAGAGAGGACTTGCGGCAAGGCAGCGGCTGGTGGACCAGGATGGGCAAGGTGGTAGCTTGAGGACTGGGTGAAGCCATGGCTTGCAGACTGGGTGGTCCCACATTTGCATGCAGATAAACCAGGAGGGACAACTAGGGAGTGAGGTAGACTGCACAAGCTAGGGTGCCAGTACGGGGAAATAAATCCTCAAAGCCTCTGACTGAAAACATCTGTGAGGGTTGAGGCAGCAGTGGGAGAAACTACCAGCCTCATAGGAAAGTTCACTGGAGAGACCCACAAGGTCCTAGAACATATGCAAACCCACCCACCTGGAATCAGCACTAGAAAGGCCCAATTTGGTTGTGGGTAGGGGGGGAAGTGACTGAAAACCAGCAGAGAGCACAGCAAACCGCACTGTTCCCTCTCAAACCCCTCCCCCACATACAGCACCACAAACTGCTACATGTGTTTCCTGCCCTGGTGAACACCTAAGACTCCTTCCCTTACCATGTAACAGGCACAGACAAGACAAAAAAAAAAGGCCCAGATGAAAGAACATTTCAAAGCTCCAGAAAATTATACAACTAAGTGATAAAGAGATAGCCAAACTATCAGATACACAGTCCAAAACACTGGTTATCAGGATGCTCCAGGAACTCACTGGGTATTTCATCAGCATAAAAAAGAATCAGGCAGCAATGAAGGTCACATTATGTGAAATAAAGAAAAATCTACAGGGAACCAACAGTGACAAGAAGGAAACCAGGGCTCAAATCAATGGTTTGGAGCAGAAGGAAGAAAGAAACATCCAACCAGAACAGAATGAATAAACAAGAATTCGAAAGAATGAGGAGAGGCTTAGGAACCTCCAGAACATCTTTAAATGTTTCAACATCTGAATCATATGGGTACTAGAAGTTGGAGAGGAAGAGCAAGAAATTGAAAACTTATTTGAAAACATAATGAAGGAGAACTTCCCCAGTCTCGCAAAGGAAATAGACTTTCAGGAAGTTCAGGAAGCTCAGAGAGTCCCAAAGAAGTTGGACCCAAGGGGGAACACACCAAGGCACATCATCATTAAGCTACCCAAGATTAAAGATAAGGAGAGAATATTAAAAGCAGCAAGAGGAAAAGAGAGAGTTACCTACAGAGGAGTTCCCATTACTATCAATATCAGCTGATATCACTATCAGCTGATATCTCAAAAGAAACCTTGCAGGCAAGAAGGGGCTGGAAAGAAGTATTCCAAGTCATGAAAGGCAAGGACCTACATCCAAGATGACTCTATCCAGCAAAGCTTTCATTTAGAATGGAAGGGCAAATAAAGTTCTTCCCAGATAAGGTCAGGTTAAAAGAGTTCATCGTCACCCAGCCCTTATTATATGAAATGTTAAAGGGACTTATCTAAGAAAAAGAAGATAAAAAATATGAACAGTAAAATGACAACAAACTCACGGCTATTAACAACCGAACCTAAAAAGAACAAAAACAAACTAAGCGAATAACTAGAACAGGAACAGAATCACAGAAATGGAGATCACATGGAGGGTTATCAGTGGAGCAGGGGGAGAGAGGTGGAAAAGGTACAGAGAACAAGCAGCATAAATGGTAGGTAGAAAATAGACAGGGGGAGGGTAAAAATAGTATGGGAAATGTAGAAGCTAAAGACCTTATATGTAAGACCCATGGACATGAACTAAAGGGAGGGAATTCAGGTGGAAGTGGCTGTGCAGGGCAGAAGGGAATAAAGGGGGGAAATGGGACAACTGTAATAGCATAATCAATAAAATATATTTTTAAAAATAAAAATAAGAATAAATATTATTGGATGAAATAGAGAACAAAAAGACTACATAAAATTAATAAAATAAAGATCTGATTCTTTGAAAAGATTAATAAAATTGATAACCTCCTGGCTAGACTCACTAAGGAATAAAGGGAAAAAACCCATGGAAACAAAATCAGAAATGAAAGAGGAGAAGTTTCCACAGACACCACAGAAATACAAAAGATCATGCTAGAATAGTACAAAAGACTATAGGCCACAAAATTCAACAATCTAGAATGAATGGATAAGTTCCTAGAAATATATAACTTCCTAGACTTAATCATGGAAAATTGGACAATCTAAATAGACTGATCAGCACAAGGAAATTAAATGACCATCAAAAACCTCCCCAAAAATAAAACTCCAAGACCAGAATCAGTCTGGTCATCAGTGATCATCACCAGTGAATTCTACCAAACAGTCGAAGATTTAAAACCTAACTTCTCAAACATTTTTTAAAAATTGAATAGGCAGTACTTCCTAACATATTTATGAGGCCAGCATAACCCTGATACCAAAACCTGGTAAGGATAACGCAAAAAAAGGACATTACAGACCAATACCTCTGATAAGTAAGATGCAAAAATTCTAAACAAAATACTAGCACATCAAATACAACAATACATTTGAAAATAATACATCACAATCAAGAGGGGTTCCTTCCAGGGGTACAAGGATAATTCAAGATTCAGTATAATGCACACATTAACAAAAGAAAGGACAAAAATCATATGATCATATCAATAGATGCAGAAATAGCATTTGATAAGGCACAATATCCACTTATCATTAAAACACTCAACAAAATAGGAATAGAAGGAAATTATCTCAACATGATAAAGACCATATGTGACAAACACTCAGCCAATATCACACTCAATGGTGAAAAACTGAAAGCTTTCCCTCCAGAATCAGGAATGAGACAAGGATGCCACTCTCACTACTCTTATTCAACATAGGTCTGGAAGTCTTAGCCAGAACAATAAGGCAAGAGGAAAAAAAAAGACATCCAAATTGGAAAGGAAGAAACAAGTGTCACTTTTTGCAGATGACATGATTCTGTACATAGAAAACCCAAAAGAGTCCATCAAGAACTATTGAAAGCGACAAACAAATACAGTGAAGTGGCAGGATACAGAATCAATGGACAAAAACCTACTGCTTTCCTGTACCCCAACAAGGAAGCTTCAGAAAAAGAAAAGAATAAAGCAATTCCTTTTGCAGTCACAACCAAAGGAATAAAATACCTGGAGATAAAGGTAACAAAAGATGTAAAAGACCTAGATACTGCAAAGTACACATATTATTAAGAGATTGAAAAAAATACAACAAAATGGAAAGATATTCCATGTTCATGGACTGGCAGATTCAACATAGTTAAAATGACCATATTATCCGAAGTAATATGCATATTTCATGCAGTCCCCATCAACATCCAAATGTCATCTTTTAAGGAAACAAAATAAAATAAAATTTATATGGAACCACAAAAGATCCCAAATAGCCAAAGCAATTCTGAGGAAAAAGAATGAAACAAGAGGTATCACACTACCTGACTTCAAATTGTACTACAGAGCCATGATAATCAAAACAGTATGTATCGTATTTCAAGAAAAACACACAGATCAATGGAGGAGAATTGAGAGTCCATGTGATATAAAACCATATGTACATGGGCTGATAACTTTCACCAAAGGAGCCAGAAACATACAATGGAGAAAAGAAAGCCTCCTCAATAAATGTTGCCAAGAAAATTGGAAAGCCACACAGAAAAGAATGAAAACAGATCATAGTTTGTCCCCAAGTACAAAAATTAATTCAAAGCAGATCAAAGACTAAATATAAGATCTGAAATAATAAATTACAGAGAAGAAAATGCAGATACTAAATGTATCTTGGTCATTGAGAACATTTTATTAATTTAATTCCAAAGGCAAGGGAAGTAAATGCAAAAATTAATGAATGGGAATGTGTCAAACTAAAAAGCTTCTTCATAGCAAAAGAAACTGACAACAAAACAAAAACTGGGTCCCTGCAACCAACTGAATAGGAAATATTTTCAAACAACAGCTTTGACAAAGGTTTCCTGTCCAATATATATAAAGAACTCATAAAACTCAACACCAAACAAACAATCCAAATGAAAAGTGGGTGGAGGACCTGAACAGATACCTCTTCCAAGAAGACATATATATATATATGAAAAGATGTGGAACCTCACTAGCTATTAGGGAAATGCAAATCAAAACTACAATGAGATACCACCTCACATCTGTTGGAATGGCTGTTATCAACAAGACAAGAGATACCAATAGCTAGAAAGGTGGTGAAGAAAGAGGAACCTTCGTTTACTGCTGGTGGGAATGTAACTGGTTCAGCCATTATAGAAAACAGTCTGGCAGTTCCTCAAAAATTTAAGAATAAAGTTACCACATGACCTAGAAATCCCTCTCCTGTCTATCTACCCGAAAACTCCAACACATGTATTCATGAAGGCATGTGCACACCTCCATCATTGCAGCATCATTCACAGTGGCCGAGACAGGGAGACAACCAAGGTGTCCTTTCATAAAGGACTGCATAGAAAAGGATGTGGCTCATATTCACAATGGAATACTCCTCAGCCACAAGAAAACACACATGCTGCCATTTACAACAACGTGGATGAACCTCAAGGATATTATGCTAAGTGAAATAAGTCAGTCAGAAAAAGTTAAGAACCATATGACCCTGCTCACATTTGGGATATAACACTGAAACTCATGGACACAGACAGCACTGTGGTGGTTGCCAAAGGGAAGGGAGTGGAGGTGCAGGGGGCTAATATCTGGTGACCAAGATGGTTTGACTGTAGGTGGCGGATGCACAGAGCAATATATGGTTTATTATCACAGAAATGAACACGTGAAACCTATGTGATCCTATTAACAACTGACATCCCCAAGACTTAGTTTAAAAAATTTTTAAAGAAGGTGAAAAATAGACATTTGCAAACAAACCAAAGCCAAGATAGCTTTCCACGAACAAATCCTTACTAAGGGAATCCTAAAGGATGTGTCTCAGGAAAAAGGAAAGTGGCCCCACATGGAAGGTGTGAGGTGCAAGATAAAATGATCCGCCAACACACGGAGACACATCTGGATAACTCAAACCAAAGACTGGGAGATAAAGCAGCAATAACAACGTCCAAAGTGGGGGGGTATTTAAAAAGAGAGAGAACTAAAAGCCAACACCAACAGCAAGTAAGAGTGTTGAAGCGGCCGAAGGTCCTAGTGTTGTTCACAAGGAGACAAAGGCAGCACCACCCCTGTCCTCCTGGTTAAAGTGCTGAAATACTTCCAGACTCATCAGGAAAGAGGAATCCTCCAGTTTCTGGAGACCACAAGTGACCTGACAACAACGCCCAGTGTTGCCCACAGAGGCACAGAAAAGGGCCTGCGCCTGTGCCAACACAGACAGGGTGGCTTAGGCAGCATCTCTGCTCCTCCCCCAGGGTGGGCAGCAAAGTTTGAGCCCATGGGCAGCAGGAGCAGTGTTGGGGGCGGGGGCTGCGGCTCAGGCTGTCCAGTCCAGGCCATGAGAGACATCAGATGCACAGCCAGCCAGTGCTGGCTGCCAGACGCCTCATGCCTGTCAACTTAGTGACACAGTGAGAAGGACCTGATGCGGTTCTCCTGTCAAACAGGACTCAGACAGGAACTTTATTGAATTATGATAGGATGATTTATTAAACAATTCATGTTCTAGCTTATGCCATAAGGTAAGCACCCTTATGATATGCATAGGTTAGGTAATATAGGACGATATATTTCTAATGTTTCATTTACAGTCATGCACCTACAACCATTTGCTCATTGACAGACCACGTATACGAGGGAGGCCTTCCCTGGAGCCTAGCTGTGCAGCAGACTGTGCCATCTAGGTCTGTGCACGCACACTCCCCGAAGTTCACACAATGACAAAATTGCCAAAAAGTGCATTTCTCAGAGCACATCCCTGTTGTTAAGCAGTGTGTCACTCTATAGACTGATATTAATTTATGGTATCATTCCAGGACTTAAATATATTTAGTGTCACTTCTATATATAAGCATTGATTTACTTCAGACTTTAAGTATACACAGTAAAATATTTGAGTCCTCAGTCAAAAAATACATATGTATGTAAGGACAATCATTCAGAAACTAGTAGAAAGAAAAACAGATGAAAAACTAAAGAAAAGAGCTGCCCAGACCCAGGGGAGGCTCCTGTGTTGAGGCCACAAAGTCTAGCCGTCAATTCAAGCTGCTCCTCAGGAGGAGCAGAGGCCAGTCCCCAGGGGAGAGACCCAAGGGTCTGGGGGTGTCTGGCTTGACAGACAGCATCACTAGGGAAAGCTAACTGGGGAAGGTTTGGGAGTAAACAGTGGGGAGGGAGGCATGAGGTAGCTCAGGGCCTGTAGAGGCCCATTCACATGGGAAAGTTGAGGAGCAGGTGCTGAGGGCTCTGACAACAAGTTGAGACAGGTAACTTCCTCCCATCTGACCATCTATAGACTGATGAATAAGCTACCATGGACTGTGGTCAGAGTACAGGGCTCTCACCCCAGGGCTCTGGCTGGCTCGTGACCTTGGGAAAAACACATTGCTTCACAGGTTTTAATTTCCTCATCTGGACCGTGAGGACATTCCCGTTATGTGGAGAGCAAGGTGACCTCATCCACTGTCACCAAGGCAGTGCCAAGTGCACCACCTCTTTGAGAAGCAACTGTACAAAATATGGCAACTCATAGAAATGTTGTCATCCTTTCACACACTTTTCACCTCCCTTAGGATTTATCAGTTCCAAGGTACTACCCCAAGGGAAATGGAAAAGTTCTCTGCAGAAACATGTGCACCGCAGGACTGATTATCATGGAAGGAACCTCAGAGCTGAAACAAGGAGGGAGCGGTGAACCAGGGATGCTGCATCCCTAGCAGGGATCATGTGCTACAGTCCTTGGAAAGGTCTGCTGGGGCTTGTGGCCATTCAAACCAGCATGGGAAAGACAGGAGACAAAGCTCCTGGCTGTGATGGAAACATGAAGAGGTGCTGCTGCAGAGAAAGACTCATGAGACAGGGAAAGATGGTAATGATAGTTGCACTGCTTGGTGGGGTCAGAGGTGAATGCTTCTGCATTCTGTCACATGGTGTACACCACTGTGGTATTCTTTTTCATTAAAAATATAAACAATGAATACAGTGGAATCTCAGTTCTTGAAGTTAATTTGTTCCAGAAGGCTGTTTGAGAAACAATTTGTTTGAAAACTGAATGATTTCGGGGAGGGTAAGAACAGTATGAGAAATGTAGAAGCTAAAGAACTTATAAGTATGACACATGGACATGAACTAAAAGGGGGGAAGTGGGAGGAAGAGGGTGTACAGGGTGGAGGGGAGTGAAGGGGGGAAATGGGACAACTGTAATAGCATAATCAATAAAATATATTTAAAAAGAAAAGAAAACTGAACGATTCCTAAGAGATGAGTGATTGATCATATAGGTATGAACATGAAAGGTTTATTGGGTTGAGAATCAAAGTTTTCTTGATATTTTTCCCATGAACACTTTGAGAAACTAATTGATTGATATGGAGATGTTTGAGAAACGAGGTTTGAGAAAACTTATGTAGCAATCTCCACAGTCACTCCTGGGATGAACAGCAATCAGCAATGTTCCCATTGGTGACCATGCAGACTGAGGGCCTGTGAGCCTTCCTGGATGTGCCTTGGTTGCCCAGAAACCTCCTGCATTGCAGCAGTTGCCAAGCAATATAGGGAGGGAGCCAGGAATCCTGACACCTGGGCCAGTGACTCTCTCACTACCAGCCTCATCCCTTGAGCTCTTTTGTGGTGTCAATCTTCATATCTGGTGCACTGGTCAGAGATCTTAGCTGCAGTCAAAGAAAACACAACTGCCTGATTAATGCACAAGAGGAACGTCTAAGGAGAATATTGAGTATTTCATAGGAACAACAAATGATTAGGCAACCAGTCTTAAAGGGAAAACTAGGCAGTGAATAAAAATGCTGAGAAGTCAAAGCTGTCACAAGTAAAATGGGGAGACATCTGCTGCAGACACAGCCCCTGCAGGTCCCTCCTGCCACAGTGGCTGCTGGACTCTTGAATCCATGGCTGCTGCCAAAAGAACCTCTGTCCTTTTACCTGTGTGTTGCCACCTCCAGATCAAGGTCCTGGTTAGGAGCATCCACTTAGTCAAGTCCTGGTCACGCACCTCTGTCATTTCTTCATGGCAGCAGCAGCTTCCCAAGTGGAAGACCAAGCTTGAGTCCTGCCAAGACCCACACAATGAGGGCGGAGCTGGTTCTTTCTAGAAGAGAAGGATTTGAAGGGTTCACGACAAACACTCCACAAAGGTACACTACCCATGTACACTCCATTCCCCCACTCTAGTTTCTCCTTGCTGTTCTCTACCTGTGAGAAGTCAGGCCTGCAAACTTCACTCAACAGACCTCATTATTACAGAATCCAGCGCAGGTAACCATGGGTCAATACGTTTCCCAGATCCAGGACCAAGGACTGAGTATAGATCTAGCTTGAGGGTCTATCAGAGGTGCTCCCTCTCTATAGAACCTGTACCAGCAGCTACAATAAAACCCAGACCTGGTCCAGCCATCTCTCCTAGCTGGGTCCCCCATGGAGGCCACTGAGCCTGCACCTGAGGACCACACTTCCCCTGCAAAGCCTGACTCCATGAGGGCATTAAATCCTTGTTTCTTGAATTCATTCTTTTCAGGAGAAAATATGGACATGTCCTGGTTCCAAGTGGCCCACATGAAAGAGGAGGGGATAGTCCTGGAGAAGCCATCCAGGGTGGAGCCCCACTACGCAGTCCTGGAGAACCCCAGCTTCTCCCCCATCGGAGTTCTACTGAGAATTATCCATGCTGTCCTGCCCATTCCCATCACCTCCAATGTGCTGCTCTACCATCACCTCCAGCATGAGGAAGTGACCTTCCACCTCTACCTGATTCCCAATGACTGCTCCATTTGCAAGGTGGCAAACCAGAAAGGCCAGGCCAGGGTGGGCTGACAGAGACATGATTGACACCCAAACAGCCCCCTCAATGAGTCAGCTGGACATAAGGATTAACCTCTTAAGAGCAGGAAAATTTAAAGAGATAAGTATCCCCACCCCTCCTTAGCCATGGACTGGTCTCCTGGGCCCCTAAGGCCTCTGTCAGGCAGGTTCACTGCTCTCTCACTCACCATGGACACATCACTCATCAGTCGTCATTCACACTTCATCAGCTTCTCTCCAGGGTCAGAGGATGGGAGGGTTCCATACCCAGGGCTGTCCCCATCTTCCATCCTCACTTCTTTTCTAGCCTTGCCATAATCGGGCCCTGCACATGGCAGAGGCAAACTGTGAGCCTCTCCATTAGCAGTTAGGGGAAGGGGGTGCAGGTAAGCGGGGCATCAATATGCCATGGAGGGTACAGCCTCCTCTGTACACAGACTCGTGGAAGCAAGTTTTACTTTGCTCAGACAGGATTCCACAGGGCAGAATCTCTGAGCCAGATCCAGACCATCCTCCCTGATCAGTGTTCTCTATGCTCCTCAGGCCATAGATGATGAAGAAAAGAAGTTTCAGTTTGTGCGACTACACAAGCCGCCCCCAATGACCCCACTCTACATGGGCTCCCGATACACCGTGTCTGGTTCAGAGGAGATGGTAATAATCCCTCAGGTGAGCAGCCTCAATGTTCCCCCTCCCTGAGGTCAGAGGCCATGCTTGGAAATAGCTCTGGGGCAGGTCTCGGCTTTCCCAGGACAGGCCCAGTTGGGGTACGGCTGACAGCAAGTGGGGTTTGGGGTGAGAGAGAAGGCTTCAAAGATTGGGAGAAAGACAGCTGGTAGGAGTGAGGGTCACATTCAGGACAGGGACAAGAACAGGGTGGACTTAGGGGAACTGAGAAGGGTTGGAGTCCAGAGAATTGATGCTCTCCAAGTACAAGCACCAGGAACACACCCATAGTGAACACACTAGGTCAGTTCTCATTGCAGCCTGAGAACATGCACCAATGGGAATCGTGGGCCTCTCAGGACAGGGTCTCAGAAAGAACCTATTTGTGATTTGGGATGTGGCTGGGTAACCTGAGGGAAGATCCAAGGAAATGGGGGTTTGCTCTCAACCTGCTGTTGTCAGAGGGCAGGGAAATTCGGTCATTGGGAGCCTCAGTGACTTTGTCTCTGGGGAGGGCAGACTCAGCCAGCACAAACCATAATTTATGAAGCAGCAGTCACAAGTGCAGAGGGGTGGGATGGTGTTTGTCATTTTGTGGGCTGCACAGCACCCCGTCTAAAAGGGACACTCGGAGATCCTGTGTCCAACAGGAGGACAGCACAGCTGAGGTGGCAGTGCAGATGCATTTGTAACAACACTTCCAGCTGTGAGCATCAGACCAGCTCCTGGACCTCAGGGGCTGCCTTTGTCCTCTCTCAGTCTCCCCTTCTCACCAGAGGCAGATGAGATCAGGACACTGGACACTCAGCTGTGATATCTCCATTTTCACCACAGCCCAGACTATGCTGCTCAGGGTCAGAGCATCCACTGAGGGACAGTCTGTAGTGGAACCAGCATGGATCCTCTTTCCCTCCTGTTCTCAGATGAGTCCTCGAACTCTCCTAAGTGGAGATGGCAGATGGAGTGGATGTGCAGTGGTCAGGAGGGAGTGATGTGTGTCCTTCCAGTGGGGATACATGGATCCAAGGATGAATACCCTACAGTTTCCTGCTGTGTTGGTTGTTAACAAGGGAGGAGAGACATGACTCAGTCATTCAACAGACGTTTACCCACTGCCAGCTACGTGCTGGCTGCAGTTGGAATGGTCACTGAACAAGACAGAGAAGGCCCTGCCCTTGGGATCATGACACCATGGTGGGTTGAGACCTACATAAATAATTGAAGAATCAGTGACCAAAAACATAAAGCACTGTGGGAAAACACACCAGGCCATGTGAGAGTGTAACTCAGGCTGCTATACACCAGGTCATCTGGGAAGGTGTGTCTTGGGAGGTGTCACTGAGGTGGCCACATCTGAGCTGAGACCTGAATGACAAGAAGGGTTCTGGTGGGGGGACATCTGTGACAGAGTCCTATGGGAACAGAAGCAGAGGAGCAGGCACCCTTGACACCTCTTTGTGACAAATTGGAGGTCAGTGTGGCAGAGCTCAATGACTGCAGCAAAGAGAGGAGATGGATGGGGTCACATATGAGACAAGTTTCCTGGGACCCATCGACCATGTATCCCTGGTGTGGAGTTTGGATTTTGTTCCAAGTGCAATGACAGTGTCTTAGAGGGTCTGACTTGTAATGTGAGAGCTGATTTAGTTTCATGCAGATGCCTCTGGCTGCTGGGTAAGAATGAGTGATAAGAAGTTAGGAGTGAAAACAGAAAGACAAGTCAAAAGGCTATTGGCATAGGGCAGGCAGGAGCTGATGAAGGCTTGACTAGGGAGGCAGCAGTGCAGATGAAGGTAAGTTCATGGACTCAGGGACAGGTTGGAGGTAGAGCCAACAGGACTTGGTGTATGGGAGAGAAAGGTAGGAGTTAGGGAGGATGCCTAAGTCTGGAACATGAGTGCTCAGTGGTTGGTAGTGTCATTTAATGAGTGTGGGAAACTGGGGAGGGGAAGTTCTTGGAAAACAGTTGGGAATCAAAAGTCTTGAATGGAATTTAGAAAAGGGGAAGGATATAAGTTTTCTCTTGGTTCAAAGTGGGTCAAACTTATGATCCATTGAGAAGACAGGCTTTGGGCTGGAGAAGTGAGGATTTGGATCAAGATGGGGGAGGAGGAGAGAGAAAGATCTGGTTTGGGACGTGTGAGCACTATACTGTGGATGAGTCCTGACTCATCTGTGGGGCACCCAGCTGTGCCCTCTTTCTTCTGGGTCAGTGTTTGTGGAAGAGGAGGAAAACAGCAGAGAGAGTGTGAACAGGTGATTAATTTCAGTGCAGATCTTTCAAGGGTTATGGCTAGGGTTAGAATTACAGTTAGGACTAGGGTTCCCATGGAGCTGAGCAGGGCCACAAAGATGTCAGGTGGGGAGAGACCTCACTTGCAGGATGAATGGTGGCCTCTCACATGATATCTTCTCCTACAGGAACTGGAGCTCTGCTATCGGAACCCTGGGGAAGCCCAGCTCTTCTCTGAATTACATGTTGGCCATTTGAAGTTAAAGATCAGGCTGTACCTAAGACACAAGGAAGAAGGAACTCTGGTGTGGGAGGCCTTGGTGAAATCAGGTAAACTCAAGACAAGTGTAGGGAGCAGAGTCAGTTACAGAATGTGTGTGTGTGTGTGTGTGTGTGTGTGTGTGTGTGTGTGTGAGAGAGAGAGAGAGAGAGAGAGAGAGAGAGAGAGAGACTCTGTATTATCACAACTTGCTGCTGAGAATAGCCCAGAGAAGTTAATCTTTCTATTTATGTAACAGCTGTATGACTGGAATTCGAACTCAAGTTAATCTTCTCTGAACTCCATTCCCTGTCCAATGCACCTTCATGTCTCCACACTGCCCTGTATTAACAGAGTTAGACATCAGCAAGGCCTGTGGTAATTTTTCTCATAATGGATTGGGTGTGACCTGAAACAATAACTAGATGATTATATGATTGTATGAATTAAGCCAATTTTGACAATAGCAGGTACTTTACCCTATGTCATTAAGCTTTCTTCAAGGTAGACAAGAGAGAATCGAATAATGAATTTTCAGGCATGGATGACAATTTATAGTTTTTTAAGTGAGCACTAACACCCTCAAAGACCAAAATCTCCTAAACATTCATTGAAGGGACAACCAGGGCCCGTGTGCTGTTGAAATAAGTTGGATCTACCTCCTGAGCTGCCACCACAGCTTCCCATGTGCAGAAAGGGAACAGGTTTTACTCAGTCTCACATGGGCACAATCACAGGTGTGCACGAAACAGCCCCAGTGTCAGACCTTGGTTTGAATCCCCCTCTGGCACTTACTTGCTGGGTGATTTGGGGAAAATTACATAACTCATCTGACTTTCCAGTTCCGCATTTATAAAATGCAGACCATACTACCTACCTTGTATTATTGTAGAAAAAATTAAACTACTAATGTATGTTCTCATCTCATGAACCAGTCCTTAACATGGCAGTAAGGTCATTTTCTCTCACATTAAGCCAGTCTCTTCCTCTCTTCAGTCTTAATTCTGCCCCTTACAGCTGACAGAGGCTCTATCCCAATCCCCACGGTAAAGACTTTCAGATACAGTACTTGAAGACTATAGTGGCCTCCCTTAATTTTTTTCCTATGCCAGTTAAATACCACTAGTCCCTTCCATCATTCCTCTTATGGTTTAGTTTTTCAAAACTTTGCCATCCCAGTCACCTTGCTCAGCAGATGAGCCCATTTGAGGATGAGTCAGGATGGACTCTAAGACCATCCAGTCAGCATGGAGGATGTGGAACTCCCGCTCCCTCCATTCAAATGGACCAGATGCTCCCAGCACAGCAGCGGGAGCTCCCCTCTGCTTGAGCTCACCTCCCACACTGTCCGCTCACCCGGAACTTGGGTGGCCCAAACTCTCAGGCCTTGTCCACAGGAGCTGCTGTGGACTCCCCCTTCTTTTCCTTTGCAAGCAATTGTTACATCCTTCATTCATTGTTACTGTTGTTGTTTGCTTTTCCCATTGAAATTTACCCATTACTCTGAGTGCTAAGATTTTCTTGATCTTGATTCTTGATTCTGACATCAAATCCAAAATAAACAGTGTGAATCTAGAAGACCAGACAAAGAGAAGGAGGTTGACTTCCATTCTGAAAAGGAGATCTCACAGTTGAAGCTATCTACCAAGGACTCAGTTATTCCTCCCCCAGGGTACCTTCCAGGCCAAGACTGAAGTAACACATGTCTACAGTGTTCAGGTATAAATTAATAACTCTCACTGTCCCTCTGATCATAGCTTCTGGGCCTCAGTTTCCACATATGCCTGAAGAATGGACTCATCTGCAACCCTTTCCCTAAATTCTGTTAGAATGAGTCTGTAGCTTGTTCTAAGAACCCAATAATCTCAGCCGTGAGACACATGTCGCAGTTTAAAGGCTTCCTGTTTGTGTTAATAACTACCACTGTTACAGAAGCTTCTTCCTGTCTGTTTTCCTCCAGGAGACCTCAGACCTGAAGCTACTCTGGTCCCTGCACACCATACAGGTCAGTAGCAGCTGTTGGAGACCACAGGAGCCATGGCTGGTCTGGGGTGTGCTCTCTGCTCCTGGAGGGGAGGGAGAAGAGAAAGGAAAGGACTCTATCATTGCAGACTTTACAACAGACCAGGACTTGGAGAGTGGTGTGTGCCCCAGGGCAGAGTCCTTCCCCATCCTCCTTATTCTTGCCCATGGAGACCCTGGCACCTTCCATAGAACAACCTGAAATGCCTCCATCATGAACCCAGCCCCACACCCAGCTCCAGCAGAAGTCTCGGCTGGAAGCTGACATGAGGGAGGCAGAGGCATGGACCACGTGTCTGGTGGTCCATGTTTTCACAGGGTGGGGGCACCCAAGGAGGCAGAGAAGGTGAGTGCAGAGTTAGAGGTGGGGAATCAGAAGTAGAGGCTGTAGTGGAAGCTCTTCTTCATTTGCTGCCAAACTCACATTCACCCCCAGATGCCCCAGCCTTACTGCACTTTGTGGACCGGCATCGGGAGCAGCTGGTGGCTCGAGTGGCTTTAGTGGACCAAGTCCTGGACAAGCTATATGGACAAATGCTAAGTGACGAGCAGTATCAGAAGGTGCGGGCTGAGTCCACCAATCCAGCCAAGATGAGGATGCTGTTCAGCTTCAGCAGCAGCTGGAACAAGACACGCAAAGATAAACTCTACCAAGCCCTGAAGGAGTCTGACCCTCACCTGATTATGGATATCTGGGAGGGGTGGGGCCATGGAGGAGAACCATGAGGGCTCCTCACCTGACTGTGAGTCCTGCCTCTAAACAAGTTGGCCTCTGACCTGCCTTCTATTATGAAGTTATGAAATGTCGGTGATGCACTTGCTGGGCATTACATGTCCAGGCCCAGGATCGCCCTGTGGGCACCCAGACTGTCTCCCTTGACTTCTACAGGCCAGAGGTCCAGGTGGGATGGCAGCATCTCAGGAATGTGCATGTGCAGCTGGCAGGACACCTGCAAACCTTGTAGAAGCCTCACCCACACTCCCCATCCAGTGGCCACCACAGCCAGGCTGAGAGTCCTCTCTGTGCCACTGATATGTGGGGAGAATTAGGAAGAAAATGCAGCTGGTACCTCTGCTGGAGACACACCATGGAAATGGACACCTTGTGGGTTTTAAATGCCTTGTAAATAGGAGGAAAAAAGATTTACTTTTTACTAGTCAATATTGAGCTTGGATTTTCTCTTAGTTCAAGCCGTGCTTTGTGGTTGTTAAAGTTTAGCTGGATTCCTAGAGCCAGGAGAGGGTGAAGGAGGCTGCAGGGGGAATGGCATCTAGACCTCACCTCAATGACTTCTGCTGTGCACAGTGATTCCATGTCTTTGCAGCTGGCTTAGGCACCACTGCCCAGTGCTCCCAGAGCACCCTGTGTCCCCCATCCCATCAGAATACTCAGCACATGGCATTGTCCTGACTGCTTTTCTCCTGGTCCCTCCACACTAGATGGTAAGCATCCTGAGGACAGGAGCCATGTCTAAGCAGGTTATTGCCAGTGCCCAGGGCAGTCACTGGCACACAGTGGGTGTTAAGTGAGGGTTTATGAATAAGTAAATGATAAAGGACATTCCCCAAATATATCCTTTAATTCCCTTCCTGGCCACTATACTGTTCATGGAATTCAAAGACCCACCCAAGTAATAATTCCCCCATTAGTAGGCCATCCCCTTCGGCCCCAGTGAATCAGTAATCTTAGAATTAAACCCGCTGGTGTTGAGTCATTTGCACCAATGTCATTCTCAACTCGTGAGAGCAAAGCTCCACTCAGTTTACCCCATTGCAATACGCAGAAGCCCAAGTTTGTCATCCCTCCCTCCCCACTTTGTCCCCCTCCTCCTTCAGAGTCACTTCTTCCCACCATCTACCTGGGCCTCACCCACTCTCCTTACCCTCCACCACACAGCTAAAGGTGTCCATTCTATGGCCTCCCAGACTATGATGCTTGTTATGAGGGTTAAATGACATACATGTATGAGCTCAGATCAGTGTTCAGCTCCAAGGGAGTATGTAGTAAACGATAGGCATAATCTTTCGGTTTCACTGCTCACTGGGTGGGTGCAGGACACCTGTACTTAAAGAGAATGTTTTTTTCCTAAGATTCAGGGAGCTGTGTCTGCTTTCTGGACCCAGGTAGGAGAAGCCTGTGCAGAAGCGAAAATATCATGAGGACTCTGCACTCAGGACTCTGGTGCTCCTCCTCCAAGGACAAGGAAGCAGCACAATGAATTGTATTTAAATGTAATCCAGACCAGCTGCCCTGTGGGCAGTTTTCTGCTGCATGTGGCGGGTGCATGACTGCATTCTGAATTTGAAGTCCTTATGTTGTTAAGAGACAAAAGATATGCCAGTATGTCACAGAGCTTGTTTCCTCACCAAACAGCCAGAGCCCTCCTGTAAGTGTGTGAGAAGCATGGAAGAACATCCTCAGGACAAACCTATTTGTTCCTGTTGCCTTGCACTGGGCATCACATTGCACAGGACAGAGCCCATGTATACACTGTAGTTTACTTCATTCTCAAGGTCAAATCCAGATCCTCCTAAAAAAGCTCTGCTTTTCTCCACAGGAAGCTAATGGTGGGGCCTGGTTGCTCGGGGCCTGTCCCAGACACTGTCCTCCAAGTTTTAACTCCCAGCTGGGGCTGTGATGGTTGTCGGGGCCACAGGTTCACAGGGTCATGGCAGGCAGGGTGTCTGGGTCAGCCTCCCCTTCCTGCCATGCCACCTCTGTTGAGGCAGGTCAGTGAGAACCTAGAAAAATTCCTTGACAGTGGAATGAGGGAAACAGAGAGAAAGCAGTTAAATGAACAGCTGAGCAATTAAAGCCAGATAAGAAATCACAAGTCCCTACCCTCCCTAACCAAAGCCACTTACGAGCAGGTGGTTCACATCTCCCCTCTCTAACTAGATAGTGGGTAGCTTAAATCACCCTAGTCAGGGAGAGAGATAGCAGAGACCCAGTTTGTGCCATTGGTGTCAGACAAATCCAAAAACCAAATAAAGTCAGAGGAATAAAAAGAAAAAATCCCAGTCAGATCCAGACAAATACAAGATAGAGGTGAAGCTGAGCAGAGAATGACCCCACACCCCACTATACCTCACTTTGGTGCATCAGCATATTACAGGACCCACCTGGGAAGCTGATGAATGTTCTGATTGAGACCTCCCCTAAAATTCCCACCTGCAGAAAACAGATAAATACCCTTAAGACTAAATACCCAGTGTTCAGTCTTTTCCTCTGCTCTTCTTGGGCGTGTAAGTTTACATTCTTTCTCCTAAGTTCCAAGGGTTTTCCTCATGCCTAACTTTTCAGGGAGCCAAAAGCAGCCCCACCTGGGCTCCACACTGTTACTGGGACTTTCTTTCCTGAGTCTAAGCGGCCCAGCTTAGGCTCACTACTATTACTGTGTTCCAGCTTCTTCTGTTAAGCTCTTCCTTTGGTTCATTGTCCCAAAGTTTTACTAAATATACTCTCAAAATCACCTGGACTCCTGTCTGGAATTCTTTCCGCACAAAGTCAAGAAACCATACATTCCAAGTCATGCAGAACAGAGCTATCTTGGCCAGGTGCCATCCCTTTATGATGACATAAGAAGTGCCTGACCTTTGGAGCAAAACATATTGCCCTCGGTCATTGCTGAGGGTATGAGGACATTTTCTGTAGCCCCAGGACGTGTTCAAAGAGTGAGAGAACACAGGCACCCATGAAGCTGAACCTGGACAGGAGCAAACACTGAGGTTACAGTCTGCTAGTGC
Organism: Phyllostomus hastatus; assembly: GCF_019186645.2. Classification (NCBI taxonomy): domain Eukaryota; kingdom Metazoa; phylum Chordata; class Mammalia; order Chiroptera; family Phyllostomidae; genus Phyllostomus; species Phyllostomus hastatus. The sequence goes on from NW_025334035.1 coordinate 2,530,010, forward strand.
AGCTACCCATCCCTGTCTTATTCCATAAGAATTATACATATACATTATTTAACCTTAATGAGAAGTTTGGATTAGCCAGCGTTTTCCAGAGAAACACAGCCAATAGGATGTGCGTATCCATAGAGGGGAGATTTGGTTTAAGGCATTGGCTCACACGATTATGAAGGCTGGCAAGTCCAACATCTGCAGGGTGGGCTTGCAGACTAGAGGCCCAGGGCAGAGCTGTCGTGGCTGTTTACTGGTAGGATGCCCTGGAGCTCAGGGGATGCCAGTCTTTCATTCTATTCCAGCCTGCAGATGATTGCAGGGGGCTGGTCATACTGTGGAGGGCAATCTGCGCTACTGATTCCAATGCTACTAAAGTCAACATTACACATTTAAATGTTCACTTCATCTAAGAACACCCTCACGGAAACACCCAAAAATATGTTTGACCCACTATCCAGGCCCTGTGGCCTAGTTCAGCTGACATCAACTTACCATCACAAACCCTATGACAACAGGTACCACTATCATCCTCATGTCACAGATAAATGGAGGCAGAGAGATGGTAAGTGTTGTCCCCAAATTCTCACAGGAACTAAGTGGTGGACTTGGGATTCACCCCCTGGGAGCTGACCCCAGAGCCTGTACTCCTGCCCACCCCCCAGGCCACTGTGACGAAAAGGACTCTCTATCACTGCAAACAGGGAAATGCAAATCCACCAGGAAAAATGCTGGGCTGCTGTGTCCCTGCTCTCTAGGGGCCCAGAAGAGGAATCTGAAACCAAGTTGTCATTTCTTACTATCAGACCCACTACAACTGCCTAAACCATGAGGTCACATATGAGACAAGACAAGACAGGGCTTCCAGTCCTCTGTGTGGGCCTGCAGTCACTACTTCATCACATGCCCTGTGGCACCCACTGAACTCCAAGAAGGTCTAATTGTCTCTTCCTGGTGGGATGCAGCCAGTTGCTGTTTTCAGGAGCTGTGTTCTGCCCCCTGGTGAGCATCTGCGCCAACACTTTACACCAAAGCCTGACAGAAATGACAGCAGTGTCAGGACCAGGACCATGCATCCCACAGGGTGGGACCCACGTCCTCCTGCCCCATATTAGTCACTTCCCAGGGCAGCTGGCAGTGAGACCATCCACTCCCTTCAGAGGAACTACCCCCCTCACCTCTGCCGGGAAGAGGAGGAGTGTCTAGGGACTGGGTCCCTTCAGCAGAGACCTTGACTCTTTGTTGTTCTGCATGACCAAAGTGGGCTGTGCAGGCCCAGGCATCCCTGAAATACAGTGGCCGAGGGCAAGCCTGGCTCTGAGGGTGGTGTGTGTGATGCTCGTGTGTGGTGATGGGGTGTGTGTGTGTGTGTGTGTGTGTGTGTAGTGGTCAGGAGTAGATGTAGCAGACACCTCCTGAATGGCCAGCCCAGCCCTCCCTCCTTTTCCAGGACAGCCCCTACTCCCCACACAGACTAAGTGGTAGCAGGAATAGCAATGTTTACACAGCTGACCCTTTCCCCCTAACCACAGAGAGGATAGCAGGGGCCTGTTTCTGGGAATAACAGAGACAGCCAGCCTGCAACAAGAAAGAACATGAAGCAAACCAATGGGCAAAGAGCAGCAGGGATGAAGGATGGAGACCATGGGCACCCAGAATGCCCCGCCTTCCATCACTGCTTCCACTGAGTTGCCAAGGCCTCAAGTCATCTGTGCCTTCAAGTTCCATGGACATTCTTCTTCCTTTTAATTGTCCCCTTTTTTCCTTACACTAGTTCCAATGTCTTTTCTGTTATTTAAGAAAAGTCCAAAAAAGGGAAAGAAAAGCAAAGCACTGCACTCTGGCTCTTGCACTAGGAGATCTGTCTGTGACATCTGGGCGACAGGGCGGGCTCCTCCTGGGGTGAGGCAGCTTCACAGGGTTCTAGCCCAGGCACAGCCAGGGCGTCGATCATCTCTCAGACCCTCTCTAAAACCCACAGGCCACGGTTGGTTCATTCCTTAAAGAACAGTTTGGGGGCCCTGGCTGGTGTGGTTCAGTGCATTGAGTGGGGGCCTGCGAATCAAGGGGTCACTGGTTTGATTCCCGGTCTAAAGCACACATCTGAGTTGCAGACCAGGTCCCGGTGTGGGGTCCAAGAGTGGCAATTGCACACTGGTGTTTCTTTCCCTCTTTCTCTCTCCCTTCCCCCCTCTGAAATAAATAAATGAAAATTAAAAAAAAGGTTGGGGGCTGTGAGCCCCTTAAAAACAAAATGATGTATCCCCTGTACGTGCACCTACCCCACAAAGCGGTAGGGTCTGGGACATTATCCTAATTATAAATGGGATTCAACTGCACCCCAAGACTCTAAACGATGGGGTCTGACTGCCCTCTCCCCTAACCTTAAGGTGCAAATATAGAGACCCTTATTTCATTACCTGTAGTAGCTTTGGTCGTTCCTACTGATGCACAAAGGTAGTGAATGACAAGCAGAGGAGAAACAAGTATCTAAAGCTAAAGTGAGTGCAACGCGTCTCCCAAACAAAAAGCGCAGAGCTCTTCTTTTCCGTTCTCCGCCCGCACTCCCCTGTCTCAGCCTTAGTCACTCTGGCAAGCTGTAAATGGCTAAAGGTAAGAGGTGATGGAAAAGGCAATGGCTACGTAAAGATGCAGAGATGCGGGAAAAGGCCGAGACAGCAGCCCTTGCCCAGAGGAGGCGCCTCCTCCTTGTTAAGGAAGCGCGCAGAGGCCCTTGCGGGGTGCTGGGCACGGATTCTTGCTCCCACTCGCGGACCAGCCTTCTCGCCCTCGGCCACCGGCCAGCGCTGATTTGGGTTTGCGGGCAGCGCGGCGTTCTTCCGCGGGAGGCTTGTCACACAGACCTTCGGAGTCAGCATCGGGGTCCACGCAAATTGCTCCCGGAGACAAAGTTCGCCCTGATAGAGTTTATTAGCCATTGCCAAGGAGTGGAGTAGGGGGGCCGGTCTGGCCGGGTCCCAGCGCGAAGAGCTGTTGACGCGACTGCTGTTCTATTTCCATCGCCCGGAAAGGGGTGGAGGGGCGGCCGGCCTCGAGGCCTCCGCCGGGTTCTACGAGCTTCCCAACTCAAGAGCCTCTTCGCCGGGCTCCTCCTTCTGCCCTCAGCCTGTGGCAGTGGTTGGCTTTCCAGGTTCCAGACCCCGGGAGCTCCGGGCTTCTAACTGGGAAGTCTCCGGGGGAACAAAATTTGTTTCCATGGCAACCCGATGGCGCCCGCCAAAAGGAGGGAGTGAGAGCTGCTACCTGGGTCGCGGTGCGGGGTAGCTTAGTCCTAAGGAGGCTGCTGAAATGCCGGCCAAAATCCAAACTGTACGCAGCGCTTCCTCAGGACTTTTTTTTTTTTGTAATCTCCAAAATGTACTTACTCTAATAAGGTGTTATCTGCTTTTTATTCTCTCCTATCTTTTTAAAGTATATTTTATTGATTATGCTATTATAGTTATCCCGATTTTTCTCCCTTTTATCCCCCTCTGCCTTGCAGCCCCCTCCCCCCAGCATTCCCCTGTTAGTTCATGCCCATGGGTCATACATGTAAGTTCTTTGGCTTCTCCATTTCCCATAGTATTCTTAACCTCCCCCTGTCTATTTTGTACCTGCCACTTATGCTTCTTGCTCCCTGTACTTTTTCCCCCTGTTCTCCCTCCCCCCTCCTCTGACAACCCTCCACCTGATCTCCATTTCTGTGATTCTGTTCCTGTTCTAGTTGTTTGCTCAGTTTTTGTGTTTGTTTTTTAGGTTCAGTTGTGATAGTTGTGTTTGTCGTCATTTTATTGTTCATATTTTCAGTCATATTCTTTTTCTTAGATAAATCCCTTTAACATTTCATATAATAAGAGCTTGGTGATGATGAACTCCTTTAACTTGACCTTATCTGGAAAGAACTTTATCTGTCCTTCCATTCTAAACGATAGCTCTGCTGGATAGAGTCATCTTGGATGTAGGTCCCTGCCATTCATGACTTGGAATATTTCTTTCCAGCCCCTTCTTGCCTGCAAGATTTCTTTTGAGAAATCAGCTGATAGTCTAATGGGAACTGCTTTCCTCTTGCTGCTTTCCTCCTTATCTTTAATCTTGCCTAATGTAATCATGATGTGCTTTGGTGTGTACTTCCTTGGGTCCAACTTCTTTAGGACTCTCTGAGCTTCCTGGACTTCCTGAAAGTCTATTTCCTTAGGCAGATTGGGGAAATTCTCCTTTATTATTTGTTCAAATTAAGTTTTCAATTTCTTGCTCTCCCTCTTCTCCTTTTGGCACCCCTATGATTTGGATGTTGGAACGTGTAAAGTTGTCCTGAAGGTTCCTAAGCCTCTCCTCATGTTTTTGAATTCTTGTTTCTTCATTCTGTTTTGGTTGAATGTTTACTTCTTTCTTCTGCTCGAAATTATTTGAGTCCCTATTAATTACCTTCACTGTTGGTGCCCTGTATATTTTGCTTTATTTCACTTTGCATAGCCTTCACTTTTTCCTCTATTTTGTGATCATACTCAACCATTTCTGTGAGCATCATGATTGCCAGTGTTTTGAACTGTGCATCTGATAGGTTGGCTATCTTGTCATTGCTTAGTTCTGTTTTTGGAGCTTTGATCTGCTTTTCCATTTGGGCCATATTTTTTGGTCTCACCTTGCCTGTTAGCTCTATCTTGGGGTGGAGCCTTAGGCATTCATCAGGGCAGGGCAACCCACATCACTGCATTGTGGCACTGTATGTGGGGGAGGGGTCTGAAAGGGAATAATGCCATGTGCTCAGCTCTCAGTCAGCTTTCAGTCACTTCCCCCACTTCCCACAAGCAAATTGGGCCCTTCTGGTGCTGATTCCTGGGTATGTGGGCTTGTGTACATTTTAGGACCCAGTGGGCCTCTCCAGCAAACTCTCCTGGGAAGCTGGGCGTTCGCTGCTTCAATCCCTACAGGTCTTTACAGCCAGAGGTTTTGAGGATTTATTTCCTCGTGCTGGACCCCTGGGTTGCACAGTCTGTCTTGCTCCCCAGTTGTTCCTCCTAGTTTATCCACACACGAATGTGGGACTGCCAGGTCTACCAGTCACCATCTCGCCCACCCAGTCTGCCAGCTGCTGTCTTGCTTCATGTTCTCTCCACCCCAGCTGCCCATTTTGTCCCTCCTACCAGTCTGAATGAATGTTTCTTCTTTAACTCCTTGGTTGTCAGACTTCCATACAGTTCAATTTTCTGGCAGTTCTGGTTTTTTGTTTCTAAATTTCTTGTTGTCCTTCTTTTGATTGTGCAAGGAGGCAAAGTGTATCCACCTACGCCTCCATCTTGACCAGAAGTCTCCTAATGATGTATCTTTTTGAGTATCTTCTCATGTGCTTATTAGACAAGTGTATATCTTCTTTGAAGAAATCTGTCTTCAAATCCTTTACTCATTTAAAAATTGGGCTTTTCTTTCCTTTCTCCTTTTTTTTACAGAAAGACTGACTTTATTTCCAACTACAAAGTAACCCATTAAATGCAGTTACTGAAGTAATTTTTAATCTATTTTTAAATTCCATTACATGCATTTAAAAATTTGTATTTACTTTAGAGAGATGGGGAAGGGCAGAGAAAAAGAGAGACATCAATCTGTTGTTCCATTTATTTACAGTCATTTGTTGCTTCTTGTATGTCCCCTGACTGGGGATCAAACCTACAACCTTGGTAATTCAGGTCAATGCTCTAACCACCTGGACTACACAGCCAGGGCTCCATTACATACATCTTTAAGTGCTCCACTACAATCATGATTAAAATGGCCCATGGAAAGTATTAGCTTTCAATCACTTGTCTTTAAGTATACCAATATTTTTCTTTCAGCGACAGAACAGGAAAAATATTCAGACTTCTGTTTTTCACCTATTTTTATAAAGCAAACATGCTACTAAAAGAGGAGGAATTATATTACTTAGAACTATTAAAGAAGGGCTGCTTTTCTTGAATTCTGAGTTCTTTAAATATCTTTCTTAACTACAAGTCCATTATCAGATATGATTTGTAAACTTTTTCCTATTGTTGATTTTCACTTTTTTTAAAAGATTTTATTTATTTTTAGAAAGAGGGGGAGAGAGAGTGAGATAAACTTCAATGTGTGAGAGATACGTTGATTAGTTGCCACTCACATGCCCCCAGCTGGGGACCTGGCCTGTTACCCAGGAATGTGCCCCGAATGGGAATCAAACAAGCAACCTTTTGGTTTGCAGACTGGCGTTCGGTCCACTGAGCCACACCAGCTGGGGCTTTTTTTAAAAGGAAAATAAATGAGACTTCATTGTCTGAAAACGCATGATTTGTCCCCAAAAGAGTTTTGAGGGATTAAATTGTCAGTAAATGTAACAAAACTCACAGGGACGTTTTTCCTCACCATGAGGAACATTTTACTTTTTTTGTTGAATTTATTGGAGTGACACTGGTTGTCTTTTGATTTTCATGATGGTGTTTGAAGTACAAAAGTTTTACATTTTGATTATGTCATATATATATGTGTATGTACATACATGCACATTTCTTTTTCCCTTTGTTGCTTTTGATGTCACCTCTAAAAAATTATTGCCCAATTTAAGATTACAAGGATTTACACCTGTGTTTTCTTCTTGGAATTTTATAATTTTAGCTTATACATAGGTCTTTTGATTCATTTTGAGTTTACTTTTATACGTGGTATTAGAGGTCCAACTTCAATCACCAGTGGTCAATGATTTATGAAATGAAGCCTCCATAAAACCCCAAAAAGACAGAGTTTAGAAAGCTTCCAGGTTGGGTAGCCAGAACACCTCCACCATGCCTGAACTCCATGGGGATAAAAGTTCCTGTTTTGGGGACCTTGTCCTATGGTTCTCTTCATCTGGCCATTAAATCATATTCCCTTTGTAATAAACTGGTAATCTGGGGAGTAAACAGTTTCCTTGAGTTCTGTGAGCAACTCTAGTAAGTTAGTTAAATCCAAGGAGGGGTTCAATGGAATCTGATTCACAGCCTGTCAATCAGAAGCACCTGAGCTTGTGACTGAAATTTCTGAGCAGATAATATCAAATTGAGTTGAATTGTAGGACACCCAGGTGGTGCCTAAAAACTACTTTGTGTTATAGGGAAAACCCCCATCATAACGGAATGTAGAACCTCTTACATAGTATGTCTTTATAATTCTTTCTACTTTTGTACGGTTGGTAGTAATGGCCACTCTTTTTATTAATGCCAAACTATCTCCCAAAATGGTCCTGTCACTGCAGCCACAGGATGAGAAGTCTATCTGAGGGTGTACATTGAGGAACAGGCATGATGTTTTATGGGAGAGTAAACAGATAAAAGCAAGGGAAAGCTTGGGAGCAGGCTTGCTATTACAAAGTCATATGACCTAATGTAGAGAGAAGCAGGAAACTGGGTGAAATTGATGCTAGACGGGAGATATGGCAATGAAGCCGAGTAGGTAACCAAGTGTTTATTATTCTGATTTCTGAATTTCTGAGGGAGGAATTTAACTATTAGAGGACAATGAGGCCAAGCAGATTAACTTGTTTCTATGGAGACATTACTATGACAAATGATAACCATATTAACATCCAACAATTATTAAGCACTTACTCAACATGAAATGAACTCCTGAACTCTAATCACTGTGGATTGCACACTTCTATGCAAATCTTGTTCATATTTTAACTGTATTCAGACAAACCATATTAGTGCATATATAATGGGGCCAATAAGGTCTCAGCTGTCATTTCCTCAAATAACAGCTTACATCCTTTTTAATATCTTAATGTTCTAATTTTACCAAGTACATTAGTTTTCTGTTGCTACCATAACAACAGAAATGTATTTAGTTCTGGAGGCCAGAAATGCAAAATAAGGGTGTCAGCAGGGCCCTGCTGCAGGTGCTAGGAGAGAATCTGCCCTTTGCCTCTTCCAGCTTATGGTGGCTGTTGCCATTCCTGAACTTCTGGCTGAATCACTTCAATCTGCCTCTGTGGTCAGAATGCCTCCTCCTCGGTCTCAAATCTCTCTGCCTTTCTCTTATAAAAGACACTTAACAATGGATTTCCTCACCCCCCTCCCCAGATAATTCAGAATGATTTCATCTCCAGGTTCTTAATTAAACCTGCAAAGATCATTTTTCCAAATAAAGAACAGTCTTGGTTTCCAGAAATCATAACATACATGGGCAAATCCTATGGGAAATCACCATTTAATCTTCTTATACTAGGGGATTTTAAATAACCTACAGATGTAAAAGAAAAAATGAAAAAAAATTTAAATTTCATTTGGGTAAAAAGGAATATTGAGGAAGAAAACATGCCATGACATTACAGACAAAAGAAAAATAAAAAAACCAAAGCCTTTAAAAACATATATATTTCATGTGCAGGATTAGAAAAAGAACTCTTTGATAATAAATACATCCAGGTAAACACAGAGTTCCTAAATCTATGACTATTTAATTGCAAATATTAATACCATAGGTTACTCTTCTACATAAAGGAAAAACTCCAAACCCTGTTATTTAGGAAGACATGGAGGGCAAGCAATATGTTTAGAGTAACTATTGCCAAATGTTCTCTTTCCTTGGGTGACCTAACATGTTACACGGATTAATTATAAAAGGAAGTATCAGACTCCATGGAATTTAAGCAAAAGACATAGCTAAAAATTCCCACTGAAGGTACAAAATATTGAATGCTTATCAGTGAGAATACATGTTAATTAAATATTAGGTACAAGGAAAATTGCAACTGTCTGGAGTATGAAAAAAAAATGGCACAAATACCTAACAGTCAGTTAATATAAACTTTGTTATTGGGTATGTTCCAGGCTTCCTTTTCTATTCCAGTGAGATCTGCTTCTTTTTTGTCCAAGGTCTTCCACTGCTGGACTCCAATATAGTAAATTGTTTAACATCATCAAGGCCTTGGTCATAGAAAGGATATATTTTTTTAAAACAACTTCTTTCTTCTTTACTAAAGATTGTGGTTGTTTTCTCTGCTACTTGCTTCTTTCAACTAGTTATTAACCTTCTCAGGTAAGAAAAATTAAAGGGCAAAAGTAAACATTCTATGTTAGCTGTCCCACAGTGTAGTAGCTGATTAATAAAGGAGCCACTCACTCAACCTTTTTGTCATTTGGCATCATCTAAAGAATAAGTAAAAAGGAACAAGGTTAAAAAGGACTCATGACCAAGGTACAACTTTTACAAATATCTTTGGCCATGAAAAGCTTTATTTCTTCATCATGCCCCCAAATGAATTTTTAATGGATCAAGATCCCTTCCTACCTATTAGAGGACTGTAGAAATAAATGCTTCAAAGATTTATTCATAGATCCGTCAGGAAAGGGGACCAAAAAAGAGGAAAATGTGGAATACAAGCAAGAGTAAACAAAGAGAATCCAACAAAATACACAGTTCACTAAAATAAGAATAGTTATTGATATAAATCCCTTACTCATTCTACATTTGACTGGCTCTTTTTACTATTTAGAAATTAAGATATTTTCAGTCTTTTGCTTTCCTTTTCCACATTGTCTCTAATATTCTGGAGTTTTCTGGAGTTCTGGACCAGGAACACAAAGCTGTCTCTAAAATCACTAGTCCCATGATTTCTGCCAACATTTTGAAGCTCATCAAACAAAGCCAATGTCTGTCTAAGTTTGGCCTGAACAAGTTTTTGCTCTTCTAATTCTGCAAGAAGGGCCTGCTTAGTGCATAATTCAATTTTATACTTCTCCTGCAACTGTTCAATTTCTTTTTGGAGAAGATGGAATTCCTCTTCACTATAAGAATGCATCTCCTGAGATTTATCTTCTGGAAGTAAGATGTTTGGGGGAATCCGCAAAATCCACTGTAAAAAAAGCTGCTCCATTTTGACAAAAAGGTTATCAAAACGTCCTTTCATGAAGCAGAGAAACTTCTCTGTGCATTTACGAATCTGGACTGGGCTAATCTCACAGTTTGGGATGCCATCCAGCTTCTTCAGAATAACCTGTTCAACAGCCTGCATCACTTCAAATAGGTAGTCTTGAAATGCAATGTAGATCCTGAGCATGCAAGTTTGTGGTGTAAAACCAAAGAACTGGGCTTCATAGGTCATTGGATCGACAGACATCTTGGCTTATTCTGGTATGTTAATTTTAATTGTGAAAAATCTGTAAATGTAAAAAAAAATCATGATTAAAAAAATCATCTGAGAAAAGTAACAAATCCCATTACAGCTAGAAAAGCTTTTGTTTCTTGATACCTATGCCAATTCCAGCCTCACTCAAAATAGGATGCAAACTCTCTGAGGCTCTTTCCATCAGCCTATCACCTCCCTTACTCCTTCATTTCCCTTACCTCTCATTTATTGAGGATTCTGACCTGTGGCTCAGTCTTCTGAAGTCTGTCCATCACCCCAGACAACATTCAGAGTTAGACATAATCTAATCAGTGCCCTAGAGACTTGGTTTCATGAGTTTCAGTGGCTTCACTCTTTCAGTCACCTGCCTTTTGATATTTGTAACTTCTCTCCCCAACTGCACTGTTTTTTAAAGATTTTATTTACCTATTTTTAGAGAGGGGGAGGGAGAAAGAGAGGGAGAGAAACATTGATGTGCGAGAGATACATCAATCGATTTGCCCTCAACTGGGGACCTGGCCCACAACCCAGGAATGTGCCATGACTGGGAATTGAATAGATGACCTTTCAGTTTGCAGACCAGCATTCAATCCACTGAGCCACACCAGCCAGGGCACTACTGCCCTATTTTTTTGTCCACAGCTTCCTATGCTACTCTTCCAACTCATACTATACCTTAATCACATACTTATACTATACCTTAACCATCAAGACCTTTAGCCCTCTGATCCTCTTCCCTACATTCAGTCTGTCCCATTTCACTTCTTCCCTATCCATTTTAGACTCTACCATCCATCACTTCAACCACTCCCTGGTCAATGTCTTCAACTCCTTGTCCTTCCAATCTAGCCATGGGGGAAAAAATCACACTTGGAAGCTGAGCAAGCCTTTTATGAGCTCTACAACCCCAACATGTTTTTACAAGGGTATAGAAGTCATTACTTTAGAATGTAAATATCTAGGAAAATAGCCCTATCTCCTTGTCACTGTGGAAGTTTAACCTATGTACCTTTTTTCTGAGCTATAATCATATGCTTGTCATAGAATAAGAGTTTTACTATTCCTTCAGATAAACGCAATTAGCTTAAATAAATGGCTACCTCAAATACCAGGTGATTTTAGGATGAATTTTATGAAAGAATTTGAAGCAAATGGTATGATCAAATCTTATGGGAAGACAAGATAAGATGCAGGTAACCTTGAGAAATTATGTAATGGCTAAAAATGGAATGGTTGTAATTGCTTGTCTGCATAAATAGATTACAAAGAAATTCTAACCTCACTCAAATTATCTACAATGTGTTGTAATCTAGATATGACTATTCAGTAATAAAACAACTTTCTTTTCTGTCTGTGGAAAGGATTCTCTGGGTTGGCAGGATTTTTATTTCCTCAACACGGCCCTATACCTTCAGGATCAAGTTCAAACTCTTTCAACATGGCTTACAAGGACCTTCGTCATCCAACCCTTACTAGCCACATTCTGTCCTTAAGAACCTCACATGTGCATAATTGAGCTGATAATACTTCCTATTTCATAGCACTCTATTTTTAGTTCATGCTAGGTCTTCTCTTACTTTATTCTTCCACTTTTCATCTCCCGTCGGAACCTACTCTAATGTCTTTTTTAGAGTTATTTATTTATTTGAGAGAGAGAGAGAGGGAAAAATCAATTTATTTGTTGTTCCACTTATTTTTGCATTCACTGGTTGATTCTTGTATGTGCCCTAAGTGGGGATCAAACCTGCAACCTCGGTATAATGGGATGACACTCTACCCAACTGAGCTACCCAGCCAGGGTAATGTTTTTGACATATGGTTTTTTGATTCATCTTTAACTTTAGTTTTTAGATATATATTCTTGAAAAATACAGTTCTGTATATGTATGTTTATATTTCTCTTTACATTTGCAATCTCTTCATGTTATTATACATAAGTTTACTTCATTGGTTCTGACTGAAGTATTCCAACAATGTTATCATATGCATATACCACACTAATGTCCATTCTCCTTGGGACAGACACCTAGTTTGCTTTTAGCACCTCACTACCAGCAATGATGCTGTAATAACACCCTCCTATGTTGTTTCCTTAGGGATTTGCAAGGTATTCAAATAACTGATAGTCATAGAATTCACTCATAATTTCTCTAAATACTGCCAAAATGTTCTCCAGAACACTGCGGGAGGGGGTATCCTACACTGGTTTACACCGCCGTTTGCAGCATATGAGAATTTCTCATACCTTCGCCAACGCTTATCCAACATTACAGTTTTTACCAATTTGGTAGATACAAAATTGTTTTACAATGTCATCTTTTGAAAACCAAAACCATCTAGTCCCACACAGGTTGGATAATAAGGACTGAAACTATCTACCTTCCCCCGCCCCCCCCCAAAAAACCTTGCTCTTTACATTAGCATAACATTACTATTCTGGGAGACCAATATATTTTCACTGTTCTAAGGTCTTGAACTACACCAAAGATGAATCCCCTCTTCAATGGGAAGCATTGACAATTTGTACCCTAAAATTCTCTGAAGCCCTTGCCTCAGCTGTTTCTACCAATCCTGGACTGTTATTTCTAGATCCCTACCCAATCCTAATCAAGCTCCCAAATTGAAAATTCACCTTAAACCAAACTTGCAATTCTCAAAAAAATTCCCATCTTGCCTTTCTTTCCTATGACCTACACCAAAGCTCTTTCGAGGTTCGTGTTTCTCCCTTACCAGAGCTAAGCTGTAAATACAGCATTGTTTTATCAACAGGTTGCGACGGTGATATTCGGGAGCAGACAAAAATATTTAACTGCATTTGTTCCTACCAGTAAAACTGGGTACCACTCACTTCATACATGCTAGCTTTTCAGGTTTCTCCCAGGAATTACCCATTCACATCCTCTTTAACAACCACTCTCCCCACCCTTTTACTTGGTCCCTTTCTTATATATTACCAGATTAAATTGTCACTCTCTATTCCAAAAATCTTTAGTGCTTCCTTACTGTCTGCCAAGAACTGACTATTTGTTCCAACCAAACCAAACTATATTCTTTCCCTGTGATGTCTTTCCCTCAAGAACAGATGCCGTGGCCAAATATTCTTCAAAAGTCAGTTTAAATACACTTCCTTGGTGACGCACCCCTCCTCTGAACCCCATCAGGGCCTTTCTTCGGGCACTGACCGAGTTCTACTTCACGATATTATCACGGGCCTGTCTCAACTTCTCTGCTAGCCCTCGAGTTCCTGGGGCCAGGGCGAAGATGGCTTAATCAGTGTGTGCAGAATAAACACTGGAGGTGTCCAGGATACTTCAAGGATTTAAGTTGACAGAGCAGCAGAAACCGCCGGACAGGAACTGCTTCCGGCCGAAGGACTAGCTCCCATCGGCCCCGCAGCCCCGCGGCATGCCGGGACCTTCAGATCGCAGGCCCCGCCGGCGAGGTTTCTCCAGCGCCGGGCAATGATGCCTAACCCAGTTCCACTCCTTTCCTCTCTTCCTCTGGGAAACTGCAGGTCCGCAGCACTTACCGAAGCGACCGTGAGGGTGACAAGTTCGATCAAACAGTGGCTTCTCGCCACCTCCTTTAAACCACACCTCGCTGCCAGAGATCGGCGGCGCAGGTCGCTCCCCAAAATTCCGGCCAAAGCTAGCATCAGCGAACGACAGCAAAGGCGGGACGCTTTCCCGCTTCTGATTGGCTGACTGGACAGTCGGAAGGGGGCCACCTAGATTGGTGACTGAAAAGGGCCGGGCGGGCAAGCTAGCTGTGGCCCGCGGGGATTGGTGAAAGGAACCTTGTACTTACTCTCTTCTCTGTGACGTGGATGGGTGAGGAAGCAAGGCTGCTGCTCCACGGAGACGCAACTCATGATTGGTGAGTGGCTTTTTTTTAGGCCTCTTACGATTGGTAGCTGGCAGATGGCGCGGCGCCGATTGGACAACAGTGGGCAGGGCAAAGGGAGGTCTCTTTGATCCCGCCCCGCCGCTTGCGCGACTGGCGGAAGGGGAAGTGGGGCGGAGGGGCAGGTGGCGGAGGGGAAGATGGCGTACCAGAGCCTCAGGCTGGAGTACCTGCAGATCCCACCGGTTAGCCGCGCCTATACCACCGCCTGCGTACTCACCACTGCCGCAGTGGTGAGCAACTGCAGCGCCAGCTTCTCATTAGCCGGACTGGATATGATCGGTTTTTAGGAAACGGGGGTTTGGGCCTCAGGGAACCCCAGATGGGCTGGTCTCAGGGGTGGGTGGACAAGGCTCACTTTGGGATTCGGAATTGCTTTGAGACCGGATAAGGGAGTGCTACTGCAAGACGGGTAGAGGATCAGGACTGCAGGTCAGTTTCGGAGAGATGAAGGCCAGACCTATAGCAAGTCAAGGCAGCGGGAGCCGCACATCCAGAAAACGTGCCTGAGAACTCTGGCTATGTCCAAGTGGTACCTCGGTGACTAGTAGGGTGGGGGGCGGGGGGAGTCCGCTTATGAGTAAATTTAGATATCGAGGACAGAAAGCTGGAAGTTGGCGAGAGGGAAGAGTCTTGATATAAAGAATGTGGATATAGAGGTTGTCTGGAAGCACCCTGCCCTGACAGTGGCAAGCTCTTGAATCTCGGTTCTTTTGAGGGTGTTGTGTTGCTTCACCCAACTGTTCTAGATGGTGCCCATATGATGGGCAGATTCATAGCAGCTGCTCTTTACTTGCCATATATCTTAAGAGTAATTTGCTTTAAGGAGCTCTTTTTCTATTTCAGCAGTTGGAATTGATTACACCTTTTCAGCTGTACTTCAATCCTGAATTAATCTTTAAACACTTCCAAGTAAGTGGTCCGTCACAACCATAATTGTTTCAGTTTTTAAACTTGTTTTTCTTTTTAGTAGTAAATCCTGCCGTGTACTCCCTCAAAAAAGAATTCAATGGGAATATTTGACTATGAGTCGTATAGTGAGGTTTATAAAGCAGTGATTCTGCAGCCTAATTGGGCTTCAGAATCACCTAGGGAATGTTTAAGAGATTCTCAATTTCCTCATCATGTACCAGATGAGGATCACAAAGGGTAGAAAGTAAGAATCTGTATATATATATTTTAAGTTCCCTGAAGGGTTTTGATTTGATGTGTCCATTTCCTATATATAGGAATCACTAGTTTAAAGTTAATATTGTGTTTGACAGGAGACTGACCAGCCTTTAGAAAGTTACAGAGGTAATACAAGTGAGCCAGCTGGGCTGCGTGGGCTCGGCAAACAAGTTACAGAGGCAAAGGAAGGGCCCTTGGAGCTTAGGAGAAAGAAAGACAAAGGTGACTTGCCTGGGAGGAAGAAGTAGAGGAAGGAAAAGGCACAGGCCTGGTCCCAAGAGGGAGAGCACCTCAAGTCTGCTTTTAAATTGCTTCATCTTCCAGGGATGAGATCATACTGACAAAACTCCAAAAGACCAACATCTTAAACAACATGCCAGTTTATTAGATTACAGTGGGAAATAGTACTTTCCAGTAATTAGAATGCTAAATGAGAGATGTATTTTTCTGCTCTAGGATATTTTTATAGGCTATAGTTGGAGAGAGAGACTTGCCTCTACACATTCTATTCCCTGTTTCAAATGTGTTTCATTCATGTTATACCCATTGATCTCCAGCTTGCCTATGGAGACACAGCTTTTGAGATTCATTCTCCTTTGTGTCCCTAGAGTATCTGTAAATGCTTCTTTTAGAGCATGTGCCATTTCATATTTGGACTTATTTTATGCTTGCCTCTTCACAAGGATGAGGACTCTAAAATCCTTGATGCAGTTAGTATGTAGAACTGAATTGTTTCAATTTTAATAAATACCAATTCTTAAGAATTTAATGATGCATAAAGCAGTCCTGTGGATTCTTGTCACTGTCTTCTTCCTTTGATACTCACTGGCCTTTGCTAGGAGCTATATAGCTCCATCCAAGCATTGCTTCCTAGTTAGTACTTGCTTGGTTTGATTTTGCCTGGGGTTAAAACCCCTGATACTATGTATCTGCATTAGGAGTTAGGAGTTCTAGGTCTTGAGTTCAGTCTCCTTTACAATTTGCCCTTTGGGCAAGTCATTTTGAAAGTATTTAAGACTCTTAGTTTTCTTATTTGTGCAAGGGGATGGCAGTAACAGGATTAAGATTACATGAGATAATAGAATCTGTTAAAACACTTTAAAATGTTAAGTGCTCTACCATTGTGAGAAGTTGTTTTTATTGTGTGTCAGTGGGTTGGGTAGGAAAGAGTATATCAGGGTTTCCAACAAGAAAAATAAATGGCCTTATATCAATCAATTATAGAATTTAATTATTAGAGCATTAGGTCTTTACTTGTAGGCATATAGCTATTTACTCAGACTGGAACTTGAGTGTTTGCTTTATAATTACTCCTCACTCTGGACATTTTGGACTGCCTAATATAGAGACTTTTTTTTTTTAGCAATTTATATTAGGTCCCCCTGGAGTTTTTTCTGATATCCAAAGACGGTTCATTAGATTGCAATACTACAAAGTGAAGGCAATGTTTTTTATTATGCAAATTAACCTTGTCTTTCCATCAAACTTTTTCCATGATTTGTCTGACCATGTTAGAGACAATCACAATTTTAAGTTTTCTGTCCTATTGTCCTTACAAATTTCAGGAGCTGACTGTCATCATTCAGATTTTCAACAAGAAGCAGCACAAAAATCCAGCGTCAATTTTTGTGCCCCACTTTTTGGTTCAGAACACGGTGTCACATATCCATGGACTTCCAACCATTGTAGTCAGAGGATATCTCTTTTGTTTTAATATGGAAATGTTTCCTAGTATATTTTACTCAGTCTGTCTCTTGATTTTTTTTTTCTTTTAACAGATATGGAGGCTAATCACCAATTTCTTATTTTTTGGGCCAGTTGGATTCAATTTTTTATTTAACATGATTTTTCTGTATCCTTTACTAAGTGGGGTTAGCATAAAAACCTTAGGTTTACTTAGGAAATACAGTATTAAGTTGAAACTATTAATCCTGTTAGTTTTGTTACTGTCTTAGCTGTAACT
Source organism: Phyllostomus hastatus (assembly GCF_019186645.2). Lineage (NCBI taxonomy): Eukaryota > Metazoa > Chordata > Mammalia > Chiroptera > Phyllostomidae > Phyllostomus > Phyllostomus hastatus. Next base: position 2,547,145 of record NW_025334035.1, read on the forward strand.
TCTAGATACTGGCTCAGTGGTACACAGAGTAGTTAGTTGGTCAGATAGTGTTGTTTTGATGGTGTCTGTAAGTCACTGTTGGTTCAAGGGGCAGGTACTTAACCGTAAGATGATTATATTTCACCCCGTAAGTCACTTGCAAACCTGATCAAGTGAGATGAATGATTTAATTGATTCATAGTTATAACATCAGCAGATACCGTGATAATTAACAGCTTTTTGGTTTTTCTGTTTGTTTTGATAATTAACAGAGTTTTGATAGAGGTTTGGGACTGGGTTCATAAGGAATGGAAACTTGAGATCCTATATCTTAGTTACTTGTTTTCCTGGCCGAAAAGATAGTGCCGTAATGTCTGCTGGGCTTGCCATGTTCCAGTTTATTGAAAGACAGGAAGAGTCATGCTCTGGTCATATGGTAGTTGGGGCTACTGAGCCAAGAGCTTTCTCCTCTGACCCTCTGGAAAGGGCAGTTACAATTCACCTCATCTACAGTAGACAGAGAGCCATGTAGGGTTGACAGGATTCCTGCCCTAGGATGGATTCCTGTGTCTCCTAAATACTATATTATTCTAGTAAATTTCTGATAAATTTTTTTTATCGTGATGCAATTTCATTGACTGAGATATAGAAATGCCTAATCAACCTGCCTTGAAGAAGTAGATTATCACACAAGGCTTCTTGTGGGGATTTCTTCTAAATTAGCTTGTGCAAAAGTGATGCAGATTGTGTGGCTGAACATGAAAAAGGTACAAATTTTAAAAGGTTTAATAGGTGACTGGGAGTATGTGTTTCCAACATCTGGCTTATTTCCCCAATTGGGAACAGTTTTTGTAAACTACGGAGTTGCCTAAAATGGAAAAGAGAAGTAACGACACGGCCACTCAAACAGTCTTACAGAAAAAAGGCTTGGCTTACAAATAACATGGAGTCCAAGTGTACCTACATGGTATGTTAAATTTTACTTTTTTCATATTTGTGTGGTAAACATTTTCTTAACTTGGAACCTAAGATATCGTTACTGTCGAATGCTAGAAGAAGGCTCTTTCCGAGGTCGGACAGCAGACTTTGTATTTATGTTTCTTTTTGGTGGATTCTTAATGACTGTATCCTTAAACAAATAGAACAAACACAGGAAAATGCTAACACCTTCTCTCTTCCTAAAGTTTTTCATCTGTCTTCCACAATTTACTAGGTACCCTGAACAAACAGACCTCTAGATTTTAGCCTCAGTGTACTACTATTTATTTATAGCACACCTTATGGGCAGCTTTCCAAGCTTAGAGGTTAGACAAAAAGCTTTTTCTTTTTCCTTCTTCTCTCTCTCTCTCTTTTTTTGTTTTGTTTTGTTTTGTTTTGTTTTTGACAAGATGCTTTTCTACTGTGAGCAAGTCAGAGGAACTTTTTAACCCAGGTGGGTTACTGTTATGTATCTAAGATATATAATTGTTTGTGGGTGTACTTCACTTTTAAAAGATTAAGCTGGTAAGATGCTTATTTGGTTACTACCAAAAATGATACATTATTTAAAAAAAAAAAGAATTATCAACCATTTTAACAAACTTGAATGTTGTCGTGTCTGACAAGATAGTTTTGCTCCATGTGGCTTTATTCACCTCTGTAAAGGTGCTAATAATGAGTGAACTTTAATGCAATTATTGACCAAATAATTAACACATTTTCCAAAAAGGCAAAAACTTCATGAACGGAGAATAACAGTTTGAAGTCCAGATGAGTTGGCCTAAGCAGGTTTTTGCCTGATTGCTCTGGGAAATTATTTTCAGGATTTTTTCTTCTGAAGATGTAAGTAACTGCTCTGACCAGTGCGGCTCAGTTGATTGGGCATTGTTCCCCAAAGCTAAGGTCGCCAGTTTGCTTCCCAGTGAGGGCACATGCCTGGGTTGTGGGTTTGGTCCCCAGTGAGGTCACGTGCAAGAAGCAACTGATCAGTGTTTCTCACCTCTATGTCTTCCTCTCCTTCTCCCTTCCCCTCTCTCTAAAAATAAATAAGTAAATTCTTTTTTCAAAAAGATGTAACTAATGCTCAGTTTTCCTAATTTGAACTTTTCTTAGAGCACAATTCCTAGTTCTCTTACCCATCTCCCCTATTACACTTTTGATGTTGATATTTTCCTTAATGCTCTCTGCTAGATTTTTGGTTTGTTTGTGAGCTTAGTTTTCTTGGGCCAGGCTTTTACAATAATGCTTGTCTACGTGTGGAGCCGAAGGAACCCATATGTCCGCATGAACTTCTTCGGCCTTCTCAATTTCCAGGCCCCCTTTCTACCCTGGGTGCTCATGGGCTTTTCCTTGTTATTGGGGAACTCAATCATTGTGGACCTCTTGGGTAAGAGTTTTATCACTACTTTTTCTATTATTTACTTATAAACCTACTTTGTCACTATTTTTCATGTTTATTCTGTTTGGCCTTCACATAATAGCTACTATGGAATTATTTCATAGTTATATGCTCAAAGACTACAATATTAGGTTTTTAATTTTTACTAATTATATTGATATTTCTTCCTAAATATAAGGAATTTATGTTGGTATATTCACCTGCAATCAAAATTTTAATCCTCTGTCTCCTTTATTTCTGGTTGACTTTAGGTATTGCAGTTGGACACATATATTTTTTCTTGGAAGATGTATTTCCCAATCAGCCTGGTGGAATAAGAATTCTGAAAACACCATCTATTTTGTGAGTATTTAAACCAGGTTGTGTGTTTTTTGCATATAAACTGGGGCAGGGTCCATGATCATCGGTCAGGTCAGTAAATATTTGCAGATTGAGCAGCCTGCCTGCCTGCCGTTGAGGAGCACTGGTACCAACAGGAACAGACAGTGCCAGGGTTGTGGCAGGAGCCTGGTTAACAGGCTCAGATGTGCTGAGGCTGATTTGTTCATTGTTCTCCAGGATGACCTCTAGCACCTCCTGCTCCAGAGAGGAGTCTGCTGGTTTTATGAAAGCTGCAGAGTTTTTGAGAATACAAAAAGAAAGGAAGAAAGCTACTGAGTTAGAGAGGTGAAGTAGCAAAATGGGCAAAGCTGACTAGAGGAAAGTTTTTAATGGTGGAATTAAACAGGTGGTATAGGTAAGCAGTAGAAGGGAAATAACTTGGGGCTAGAAAACAGATGTAGGCTGTTCACTAACCAGCCAAGTCCCTTCCTTTCTGCACATCATTTTTCCTGGGAATGGAGCTTTCATAGGACCTCTTTCTACTCTGAAATTTTGTGTCCTTGGGATATACTGCATTAAAAAGGGTTCACTTGAAGAATAAAATGCGAGTTTCCATTATAAAATTCTGGTTGTAGAATAGTTAAGCAAAACAAAGTAAAATTTTCTTTAAAATCCCACCACTTACTAACTTTTTGGTATGTGTTTTTCAGTCTTTTATTGTCTGTGTACTTTTTAAAAATGCTTTTTCGTGACCTTTTTAAGTAGTATGTGTCATAATAATTTTTCATCATGTACATCCTACAAAATTGTGACAGCCACATGATACCATGTGGTATGAATATAGCATAAGTTTATCAAGACTTTTTTTAAGTTTATTGATTTTAGAGAAGGAAAGGGCGGGGAGCAGAGAGAAACATGATTTGTTTTTCTATTTATTTTTGCACTCATTGGTTGATTCCTGTATGTGCCCTGACAGGAGATCAAATCTGCAACCTTGGTGTATTAGGACAATGCTCTTACCAACTGAGCTACCCAGCCAGGGCCTAATCCCTTATTGATGGACATTGGCATTAGTTCTTGCTTTTCCCTTCTATAAGTGGAGTGGTGGATATCCCTGTAGCTAAATCTTGGCACACATCTATGATTATTTTCAAATATTAAATTCCTAGAAGTGAAATTTCTATTTTGTTTATTGCTAAATCGCTGTCCAGAGTGGATGCTCAAGTCTACACTTCTACCAGCAATGTAAAAGTGTCCATTTCCCCACATCCTCCACAAACATGGAGGTACTGCATTTATTCTTCCCTAGTTTGGTGAACAAAGGACTTCTTTCCCCTTAGGTATTTGAAAGTAAATTGTCAGTCTAATGCCCCTTTAATGTATATTTTCTATAAACAAGGGCATTCTTCCACAGTCAAAATCAGGAAGTGAACATTAATCCACAAACACAATTCCACACTTGGGAATTGTCCTAATAATATTCTTTATAGCAAAAGAATGCAGGGGTTGCATTTAGTTATGTCTCCTTTAGTTCAGAACAGCTCCCCAGTGTTTCCTTTGCTTTCATGACACTGACATTTGTGAGGATTATAGGCCCATTTTGTGGAATGTCTCTCAATTTTGGTTTGCCGAATGTCTCTGACATTTAGGTTCAATCCTTGGCAGGAAAATCAGAGAAGTGACACTGAATTCTTCTAATTGCAGCCTATTAGGACAGGATTTCAGTGTGTTGAATTTGTCAAAATGATAGTTATTACTTTGATTACTTCATTAAAGGTATCTGTGAGGCTTCTCCACTGTTTTCTCTATAATTAGCATGTATTGCTTTTTGTATTAAAAATTAATGAGGTAAAAGCTAATGTAAATATGAAATGCACATACCTTCAAAATATGATAACTTACAGGGGATGGGGCTTGCTAGAAGAGGGAATGTGGGGATAAATGATGACAGGGGACTTGACTTGGGGTGGTGAACACACAATATACAGATGATGTGTTACAGAATTGTACACCTGAAATCTATGTAGTTTTATTAACCAATGTCACCCCCATAAATTCAACAAAAAAATATATAACTCTTTCATTGGTAGGCAGATGTAATGCTTGTCCATTGGTGGAAACGCCAGAGATCTTTTTGACCTTGCAGTATTCAGGACCTAAATTATATCTGTTTTCTGTGTTTTAGGAAGGCTATTTTTGATACACCAGATGAGGATCCAAATTATAATCCACTACCTGAAGAGCGGCCAGGAGGCTTTGCCTGGGGTGAGGGCCAGCGCCTTGGCGGGTAAAGTGGCAGTGCCAATAATGGACCCAGCTGGGAAGGACTCAGTGACACACCCATGGGGATTCTTCTATCCTTTGTGTTGCAAAAGTGTGGACACTTTTGACAGCTTGACAGATGTTAACTCCAGAAGCACTTTATGAAATGGTACACTAATCCAGAAGACATTTCAAGCAGTTTGCCAGTGGTTCCTCACTACACTGGTACTGAAAGTGTAATCTCTTGGAGCCAAAAAAACTGGAGAAACAAACACCCTACCACTTCTGGTGAACAAGTACTCGAGTACTTGAGTTCTGTGGTATAAGGCAGAGCTTTTTCCTCCTCTTCTGTGATAGACGCGGCCATGGTGTAAATGGAAGTTTCAGGGAGGAAAAAATAAAACTGAATTCCATCTCTCTCTCACTGAATTAGAGCTTTTGTGTGTGATCTTTTAAATTATGATGCTATATTTCAGCACTCCTGCATAGGTGTGAACTCGGAGCAGCTTCCATGCTCACTCCTGTGTCTCCACAGCTTTTGACTGGATTTCATTTCAAGATTGGAAATGTGGCTGTATATACATCTTACTAATTCAGAATGCCAGCTGCAGTAGGAAGATTTGTTTCTGTTCTCATTGGGGTTTTACAAAACTTCAAGTTGTCAGATGATTTGGAAACAAGGGGTGGGGGTAGGGTGGCTCTTGCAGCAGCAGGAATTCAGCTATAGGAGGGTCCAACTATAGGCAGAAAGTTCACGTGGCATCTGATTTACTCTGCCTGCATTTCTCCATTAAGAACTCCAGGGGAAGATAATGGCCTCCTTCTTGTGAAGCAACAGATTTTTAGGCCTGGAAACCAGTTTAGAATGTTGACTTTGGAGCTGGATGAACAGGTACCAATTAGGCAGGGATATGTTTCTCCTGGGTCTTTGGCTGATGAACATTTGCCATTTGCTTTATGGAAAACCAAGAAGCTTTTCAGAGCCAAGTACCTGGTTTACTTTCCAATCAGGTAGAAATTAGACAGGTTCCACAGAAATAGGAACTTAATGCCTGTGGTTCAGTAAATGCTTATCCAAAATAGTAACTTCCCTGGGTCTCTGCATGTTTGCATTCATGCTGCCTAAGTAATTCAGGGAACCCAGAGGACTAAAAGGGACACCCCCAGAAAACAGATTGTTTCAAATAGTTTTGATAAACAGCATGTAGGCACAGGACTATTTCCTAAGTAGTTCCAGACTCTGTAAGTGGTAGCTTTCTAGAGTATGCGATTTTCCTCTGAAATGAAGGTTTAAATTAAACATCCTAAATGGGAATTTTCATAGTGTTTGTGAAGTGAATAGTATTTTAACATCTGATTTCAATGGAATATGCATAAGGAATGAAACTTACATATTTTACATGCTATTGGTTGGTAATTTTGAATATGATTGTTGCAATTTTATAGAATATGGGTTAATGGGACTGCTGTTTTTCCTGAGTGGTTTAAAAACTTTAAATGCCAATCTTGGAATGCATAATCCTTAGGGGATTCTTAAATTGTTGTGTCTTTGTTCAAGAAAGCTTGAATTGAATTAGTAGGAGTTTTTTATATTCATTTTGGGACTAGAAGTGGGTTTCTCTAGTTTTATTTGTTCTCCCTCAGTTAACTGAGTTATCCCATTCATGGAATTTTTGTGGTAAAATTTTAATCCTAAAATCTTTTCCTTGGCTGTTCATTTAAGTAAGGAATGTCTGTGCATATTGATGGCTGGGTAAAACAAGAAGCCAGTTTTGAATTGATAGCCTAACACAGTTGGTTATGGGAGTTGGATTTCTCTGATGGGATGAGAATTCCTAGCGGCAGGATGCCACACTGTGCCACTTTACTCTGCCCTGGGCAGTGGTCATTTCAGTCACCAACCTCTTATCAGATTGGCCCGTCCCACTACCACTATCCCTAGCCCTGTGTTGCTTAACAGGTTACCTAGGCTTACCTGAACATAAAGAAAAATTTCATCATCTCCAACTTACCTCTCAGTCTCGATTCTTCCAGAACACCCTTTTACATAATGCAAGTCAACTGAAAAATGAGATTCGGTATATGGAATTTTGTGACAAATTTACCTGACATAATTTAAGGGATTCCTGGATTCTACCAGTAATACTGAAAAGCACACCTAACCAAGGCATAGTTTTGTTGTTACTGTAGTAATACAATATACGTTCATTTTTTTTAAGTGGACGTGTAAATTGCATCTCCCTCGGAGATAACATTTTATATACATTTTGGTGTGTTTTTTTCACTATGGATTTCTATTTGTTTCTCTCTTCCCATTGTTCTTTTTCTGTGTCACTCTCCTATGTCCTAATATCTTTCATACCTCTTGTGTAGTATTTCTAAGCAGAGAGTGCCCAAGTGTTAGATTTTGGTAATGAAACCCTCGCTCTGTCTCTAGGGTCTATTGAAATTAGGAAATATTGGAGCTACTGGCATGTTGCATAAGAGGCTTCCTAGAATTGTCGTCTGTCTTTGATAGCCTGTATTTTATGTTGCAGCCATGTTTTCACTTGATAGGTGAGTGCCATCTGTGTTGTAGTCACACTATGCCATTGTTTTCTAGTGTGTAGGATGTCCCCTAAGCTATTTGCATATTATATGAATTCGCATTAAAGCTGTTGAACTTTTTATGATCAAGTAACTTCTCTGCTCAGAAATCCACAGTGACTTCTTAGCCCCCATACCAAATGCATACTTTTTGTCTTCCTCTGAACCCTACTCCCACTTGTACCCAGCAGGGACCCCAGTTCAAGTCTCTTAAGTCCTTCAAGGCCTGACCTCTTTCCTGGTTCCTTCAGAAATCTTGACTCTAAGGCCCATTTCATTGTCTTTCTGCTTTGAACTCCTGTAAAGCTTCAAGTCTGTATGACATACTCTTACACCAAATTATATGTTGTCTTGTACTGTTACTAGCTGGTACATGTATATTAGTTGTCTCCCTCATGAGAATGTAAGCTCCTTAAGGGCAGGGACCATGTCTTAAACTTTTGTATCCACCACAGTGCCTAGCACAGTGCTTGGCACATATGTGCTGAATAAATACTTTGTTTATTGATCAGCAAACTATTATCTGGTATTTTTAACTAAAGAGGGGTTAATGTATGTGCATGCAAACTTCTACCTAGTTGCTGAGGCTTGTGATCTTGAAGCAGGGTAGAATAAAACCAAACATGGTCACGGGCAGTGGTTTGATGGTCAGATAAGCCAAGGAACAGCAGTGACCACCACCAGCTGGTACGATCATAGTGAGAATAGACAGTTAAGTCCACAGACCATCTCAGAGCACTTAAGAATGAAATGTGTTTAACAATTCACCTTTTAAGGGGATGGATGGGGCGAGGAAGAGCAAGAGGGAGTGGGGGATGGGGACAACTAACAACAACAACAAAAAAATAATTCACCTTTTGGAAGAAGAACCCAAATATTTGAGTAGTTAGCTTGTGACCATCTATATATGAAAGTCATTTAACCACAAGAGACTTATTTTGGAGGGAGGCAGATTTCAAACTGCCGATGTTGTGGGGGTTGGAGGGATAGAGGAGGAAATGTGTGTAACACTGCTGGATGCCAATATAAGATTTTATTTTTCAACTCTTTCAGGCTGCAAAATAGCTGGGTCATTAGGCCAGAGGTTATGGATGAGTTGCCTACATATTGGTTTATTTTTGTCTGCACCCATTAAAAAAAAATTTGACCCTGGTTGTTGTGGCTCAGTGGATTTAGTTCACAGAACTGGAAGGTCACTGGTTCGATTCCCAGTCAGAAGACATGCCTGGGTTGTGGGCCAGGTCCCCAGCAGGGGGTGCATGAGAGGCATCCACACATTGATGTTTCTCTCCCTCTCTTCCTTCCCATCTCTAAAAATAAAGAAAATCTTTAAATAAAGATTTTTTGAGCTAACATTTAAAATGAACAGATTTTACATGAAAACTTCTCATTTTATTTTGCTTGATAAAAAAAAATTGGAAGATCTGGCAATACCCAGCCTGCATGGCAGCTAGAGACAGGGAATGTCCTCTATCAAGAGATCATTTCACTCAATCATATTATCTACCTCAACTCATCATTTGGAGCAAGTGTCTCTATTAGCTTACTCTGGAAAGCATACTGGGACAAAGGACTGAAGTCTGTCTTACATAATTTTCAAGTTAAGGCCTATAGTTTGAAAGTTAACATTTAGTTATTGTTATGGTCTGAATATTTGTCCCCCGTCCCCAAATTCATGTTGAAATCCTAATGCCCAGAGTGATACTAGGAAGTGAGGGCCTTTGGGAAGTTGTTAAGTCATGCGGTAAAACCCTCATTAATGGGATTAATGCCTTATAAAAAGGCTGCAGAGACATTCCAACCCCATTCCTTCATGGGAGGACACAGCAAGAAAGTTCTCCAGGCAGACATCATGAGAGTGCCTCCCCCAAAGACAGTCATGTCACCTTGACCTTGGACAGGGATCCAGAACTGTGAACAATAATTTTCTGTTGTTTGTAATTCACCTAGTCTGTCATATATTGTTATATCAGCTGCACAAACAGATTTTCCTTTTTATTTGGATTGCTTTTCTAAATATGTAAGGGTAAGAAGTGAAATTTTGTCAATTTATTCTTAAATATATCTGCTGTAAGATCAACATGTACATTTTCAGTAACTCCCTATCGCTATACTGTCAGCAAGTGAAGGAAAATTGTGTCAGACCTGGAAGAAACGGGAAGGGGAATTTTCAACAGGTTCACAAATATGAGTTGCCAGGGTTGCCCAGAGATGAACTTCACAGGGTGCCCAAAGTCCTCCATGTGCGTTGAAACTCACCACGAATTCTTTGGAAATAATTTCCTGAATGCAGAACAAAGGAGCCGCTTGCCCGTCTTTCTGTGCCGAATCAAAAAAAAATAATCTAAGAGCTTTGGATTTAGGAGAGGATGGAGAAACTAGTTGTAACCAACCTCTTTTCCCTGCAGGAGTTATGAATCTTTGCATTGATTGGTGTTTGTGTGATGGAGGTTGGGAAGCACTGTGGAGAACTTCAGAGTCTGGCAGAGATAGTTGGGGAAAAGAAGGGTAAAAAACTATTTTAGTTTCATTAAACTTCCTCTTTCCTTACTTGTGCTGCAGGAGCAGACCACATCCATTGGGATAGTCATTTTCTGAGGAGAATATATGATTGTTAGAGGATATATCAGAATGATTTCCTCTTCTGCAACACAAAATGATCACCAGTAATGTCCTTTTCAACAATTTTTTTTAATTTCAGGAAACATTTTATTTTTATTTTTTTAACATTTTTTAAATTTTAATCATTGTTCAAATACAGTTTTCCCCTTTTTACTCCCAATCCAGTCCCCCCTCCCACCCTTGTCCTTTTCAACATTCTAATGTGGCATCTGAATGACTTTAATCTCAGAGGCTCAGTTTCTTTATCTGGAAATTGGGGATAATATCAATATCTACTATGTAATATAAATTGTCATGCAAGGGTGTCTAAATTTTGGCGTCTCTGGGCCATACAGTAAATAAACAAACACCGACGAAAACAAAAATAAACCTCAGTGTTTTAAGTAAGTTTATGATTCTGTGTTGGGCCGCATTCATAGCCGTCCTGGAGACCGCAGGTTGGACACCCCTGTTAGAGGATTAAATAACGCAGAAGTTTGTGTGTTTCTAATCTTACAAAACTTTCCTTAAAGAACGAGTATTATTGTGGGCAGAGAAGAAGAAACGTGTGTTTACTATAATTAGTATTACCGGTACAATAAGCCTGGAAGACCGTTTTATTACGCAGGGGAAAGGCCCCTGTAACCGTACACCCGGCCTTCTGCAGCTGTCGCTTCCGGCCTTTTTCCTGCTGTACTTGGGCTGCGGGTCTCCCCGCACTCCGGAAGTGAAAGCCTCCACAAGCGAAAGCCTCCGCAAGCTCCCAGTGCATGCTGGGAGCTGCAGTCCCTTTCCTAAAGGCTAGGTGAGGGCGTGAGATCTCGAGTAGTCGCCGGGAGCCGCTAGCAGGTGGCGGGAGATGGGCGGTGCGTGCTAGCCGTCGGCTCCCGAGAGCTACGAAGTCGTCCGTCCTAGCTCCTCCGGTGGCCGTGCCCTGTCGACATGCCCGAGGAGGCGGGCTTTCCGCCAGCTAAGAGATTCCGGCAGGGCTCGGGGCCTCCGAGCCACGCCGGGTCCTGCCCTCCCGCGAGGCGAGCGGTAATGCTGCTGAGCGCGGGCAGCGGTGGTGGAGGAGGAGGCCGGCGGCGGCAGACGTCCCTGGCCCAGCCCTCAGCCAGCCCCTACCCCGAGGCTGTGGAGTTCCAGCGCCGGAGTCTGCCCATTTTCCAGGCGCGCGGGCAACTGTTGGCCCAGCTCCGAAACCTGGACAGCGCCATCCTCATCGGTGAGTGGCCTCGCGGATAGGTCCTTCCCTGTTCTCGGTTCCTGGCTCTGCGAGCACAGTTTTTCTTAGGTGCCTCTCACCCTCTTTCATTTGCTCCTACAACGAACCTAACCGCCTTTTCTGGGCCAGGCCCCGAGCGGGGCCGCGGAGTCGTATAGCCCTGCTCGGGAGGTGCTCACAGCCGGGTGGGAGTGAACGAGGTGTTAGGCAGAGAGACTCACCTTCAGTGTGAAAGGGTGGAAGGGCATACCGGGAACTTTGGGAACTTAGGAGGGTGAACTGAGCCTGTACGGGAGCAGGCGGCGGGGGAGGTGCTTCCCTGCTTCCCAAGGCGCTGGGAGAGCCTGCTGCGTGAGAGACGAAGTGGAGGCGAGAAACAGTTCGGTCTGCCGGGAAGTACAATAGTAGTTCCTGGTGCATGAACTAAAAGGCGGAGCTGTGAATTGGCAACTGATTATAAGGAGCTGTGATCGCCAACGTTTAAGTCAGGAGCTTCTGAAAGACCGAGGGGATGAGCCTCCAAAGAGGGGAAGGAGACCCAGAAGAACCTATAGTCAGGAATTTCAAAGTTACAAGAAGAAGGGAGTGAACAGATGCAACAGTGAGGTCCAGGAATACATGGACCCCAAAAATGCCCACTGGGCTTCATTGTGCATCCCACTGAGTTCTGTTTCAGCCCAGCTGTGGGTAGGAGCTGATTTGTCACTGGACTGAGGAATAAGTAAGAGGTGAGGGAATGAAGGTAGTGGGAGCAGGTTTCGGTTTTGAGGAAAAAAAGAGGGTGCTGAGAGGAACTTGCAAGTATGTCAATAGAATGAGTAGAAGAACTCAATAGGGAGGGAGGCTGAAGATGGAAAGTGGGCACTAATAGAGCTGAGGTCAGGGGGCATGGGCAAGGGGGGCACTTGGCAACAAGGGCTGGAAGCAGAATTGTTCTTTAATGCAATGAAGGATGTCCAAGAGGCTGGGGGACTGGAGAAAGGAGGTGAGAGTGGGTGTGACTGCAGAAAAGCTTACAAGGGGAGGTAGAGATCACATTTAAGGACTTCTCTTTTTCTATGCAATAGGTGCAGGAGCTCTGCTGAGAAGGGGAGTTTCAGGGCCTCAAGGAGGCCATTGGGGAGGATGAGGGCAGAGGACAGGCTGCAAAAGCAAGAAAAGGATCAATGTTAGTGCTGGTGCCCAGGGACATTTGGCCCCACTATAAACGCAGGTCCTCATCTGCACAGTTGGGTCATTTTGTTGTATTAGTGCTCAGTTTCCTGAGATAGGAGCAGAAGAGATGGACAGGGAGACATTGATCCGAGTTTGGAGTTTTGCCTGGTGGATTCAGCAGGAGGAGTGCAGAATAACCAAATTCTTAGTCTGTGATCTTGACTAAAACTGGAAGAATGAGCAGTCAGAGGGGGGAAAATGGAAGAATAATGGGACTGTAGGAATATGAGGTCAAAGAGGTGTAGTTGTAGCAAAGAGGGAAAAGATGTGCAGGTTCTCAGCAGGTACTGCTAAAGGAACCCATGAGGGAGAAGATAACATTGGGTGCTTACTATATGCAGGATGCTCAAGTACATGGAAGACACAAGCAGCCCTCTGCCCTCCAGAAGCTTCTAGGATTGGAGGAGGATAGAAACATTTAAATACTTCCCGACACTGTGGGGTGGTCAGCTGGCAGGGGGATGAACAAGGCACTACGGAGCACAGTGGAGGCTGCCAGCGCAGCCCCAGAGGAGAGAGTTTAGGTCTAACGCATGCTGTAGAGTTCTTCAGGATGAGAGCTGGGGCAAAGGCAGAGACTAGGGAATGGTGAGGAGTTTGTTATGGCTGCTGTGTATGAATGGATGCCCCTGTCAGAACATATAAATCTCACTTATTTTTTTGAAAAGTACAACATTGTATTTCATTTCATGTTTTTACTATACCTATTGTTGAGCATTTATATTGTTTCCAGTATCTTGCTTTCGTGAATGAAGTAGAATAAAACATCTTTGAAGCTATATATTTATGTGCATCTTTAATTATTTCCTTAGAATCAGTTCCTGCAGGTGGAATTGTAGGTCAAAGGGTATAAACATTTTAAAGATTTTTCTGATAAATTTGGCCTTCTGAGACTCAATTCCAATAAACACCACCAACAGTGTTTGTGAGGATTGGGTTTCTTGTGACTGTGTCAACTTAGAACATTTTCTTTTATCTTTTTCTTGTGACTTTGATACATTTGTTTGGTGAAATTTGTTTCAATGTGCATTTAGATGAGACTTTTTTTTCCTAGGGGAAACTGGCTCTGGGAAGACGACTCAGATCCCTCAGTACCTCTACGAAGGGGGGATTGGCCGCCAGGGCGTCATTGCTGTGACCCAGCCTCGTCGCGTGGCTGCCATCTCTCTTGCTACTAGAGTCTCAGATGAGAAGGGAACTGAACTTGGGAAGCTGGTACCTAATTTCCTTCTTTACAAACGTTTCTCCCTTCCTGCCATTTATTTTTCTGAACAGGCTTTCTTATACATAGTGAGCTTCTTTCTTGCCATAATCATGTAGACCTATCTCATAGTTCTTTACCAGTTCCTAAGAGATCAGAGGGTCTGATGGGCTATCAGTCTGATTTGCTTTGCTTTCAAAATTTATTGGCAAGTTGGATAAATTAGTTGTTTTCCTCGAGCATTTTTTAAAAATTTCATTTATCAATTTTTAGAGAAAGAGGGAGACATCGATTTTGTTGTTCTGCTTATCAGTGCCTTCATTGGTTCCTTCTTGTTTGTGCCCTGACCAGGGATCGAACCCTCAATCTTGGCGTATTGGGACAATGCTCTAACCCACTGAGCTATCAGGCCAGGGTTTTCTTGAGTGTTTTTAAGGCTTTAGTAATCTCTGTTAAATCTCTTGTGTCTTTCTAGAAAAATTGTAAGCATTTTCTAGCATATATGTGGGTATTGAGAATGAGTCCCACCCAGACCTGTATATGTCAGATTTATTTGTGAATATGTGTGTGTTTATGCATTTTACTTAAAAACATCTTAGACATCTCTTCATATTTGTACATAGCTTCACTTGAAACTATTACATAGCTGGAAGTAGGAGGCTAGTTTTAAATTCTTGGTCATGCTCATTATAATTGCAGTTAAAGGAGCATGTCCACAGTCTGTGTCAGCTACTAGACTGCTTGCTGACAGGGAGCAAGGCAGGGTCGATGTTGGTCTTGTTCACCATGGTAGTGCAAGTGCCTGGCACAGCACTGGTTACATAGTGGGTGTTCAACACATGTCTGATGAATGAATGATTTCTCCACACAGGTTGGCTATACAGTGCGCTTTGATGATGTCACCTCAGAAGACACCAGGATCAAGTTCCTGACAGACGGCATGCTTCTGCGAGAAGCAATTTCAGACTCCCTGCTTCGGAAGTACAGCTGTGTCATTTTGGATGAAGCCCACGAAAGGACTATCCACACAGATGTGCTCTTTGGAGTGGTAAAAGCTGCTCAAAAGAGACGAAAGGAGCTGGGGAAACTGCCACTCAAGGTAGGTGTAGCACGTGCGAGGAAAGGGGCCTGCATTTCTTCCTAAGCATGTTCTCCTGCACCCCTTCTGCTTCAGAGTCATGGACAGAGTTAACCATAATGGGAGCGGCACAGGCTTCTTCACCTGCTTTCAGATCTTGGGAGGGACAAAGAATGGTTGTTGCAGTGTTTGTTTCCCACCTTCGTCTTCCCTCTCATACCTAGGTGGTTGTGATGTCAGCTACAATGGATGTGGACCTGTTCTCTCAGTACTTCAATGGAGCCCCTGTCCTCTACTTGGAGGGTCGGCAGCATCCAATCCAGATTTTTTACACGAAACAACCTCAGCCAGATTATCTGCACGCAGCACTTGTCTCAGTCTTCCAGATTCACCAGGTATGGGGTGGGGTGCTGATTCCTGAAAAGGTCTGTTTTACCTGACAGTAGAGTATTCAGCCTTGGAAAGAAAAGCTACTGAATGAAACAGTTTAATGAACCATGCCATTAAGATGAGTCGGGAATTCCTTTTCCATGTCTGGGTTTTTATCCTTTTTCAGTGTCTCTTATTTTCTCTAAAAATAATTTAATTCTAACTGGCATCTTTCCTCAGCTAAGCCAGAAAACTTCTATATGTGAGAACAGTGGCTTACAAACTTTTTTTTTATCATAACCCCCTGTAAGAACCACCCAGTACACTGAAGTTAGTCTTACAAAACACTGCCTTTTTTGCTACACGTGAGGTTTTCTGGTATTTCTACCTCATATTAAAAAAATGAGTTGGACCCTGGCTGGTGTGGCTCAGTGGGTTGAGGGCCAGCCTGCTAACTGAAACGTTACTGGTTCAATTCCTGGTCAGGGCACATGCCTGGGTTGAGGGCCCAGTCCCTGGTTGGGGATGTGTGAGAGGCAGTCAGACAATGATTTTCTCGCACATCGATGTTTCTTTCCCTTCCCCCTCTCCAAAAAATAAATCTTTAAAAAAAGGTTTGTATTGACTCAATAATTTTAGAATTTTCTTTAAAAAGAAAAAAACCTGTATTACAGAAATATTTCAAAATCTCCTCTTATTTTATTAAACATTTACTTAAAATTTGAGCGAGTAAATCACCTCAGTTTTGTTTAATTTGTGTAAAATTGACTGTTTTTACCTTCCCTTTAGCTTTCTAAAAAATCTAGAGGCATACTTTTTAAAATTAATTTTATTTATTTATTTATTTATTTTTAGAGAGGGGGGAAGGGAGGGAGAAAGAGAGGGTGAGAAACATCAATGTGCAGTTGCCTCTTGCGCACCCCCTACTTGGGACCTGGCCAACAGCTCAGGCACATGCCCTGATTGGGCATCGAACCAGAGACACTTTGGTTTACAGGCCAGCATTCAATCCACTGAGCCACATCAGCCAGGGCTAAAATTCATTTTTTTTTTAACCTAAGAAATGCACATGCAGTTTGAAGTTTAAAGATTTAAGTGGTTAATTCTAAAAGGCTCATAAAAAAAAAAACCAGTTACTTTTACTTCCTCATCCCAGATCCTGCTCTTTAGAGTAACCACTTTCAATTTTCTAGCTATTTCCCCTGAATATTACCTTAGTTTTTCCAAAATAACCTGTTGATGTTGATATTAGGCATTATGTGTTAATTCCTTATCATGGTAGATGAGGATTTAGAAATACTCCTCCCCTACCTCTTGCATCTCTCCTTTATCCCTCAAAATAGTTATATCACAATGTTTTTTAAATCAATTATCAGTATTTACAATATTGTGTCCCTACATTGCTAGCAGTGCCTTGTTCCTGGTACACACAGTTGTATGTTTCCTATGTATGTATGGCTAATTTTGCCCTAAGTGTTCCAAAGTCTGTCATATGCCAATCATGAATATTTGTTATGTGTTCAGACCTATTGCACTTTTCCCAGAGTCCTTTATGCTGCTTTTCTATTCAGAATAGCTTGCTCTCCTGGGCTGCTGTGTAGTTGTCGTCCTGGCTCTTCCCTTTGCCATCCTCCTGTGTTGAATCCCATTACTGCACCTCGTGTCTTCCCTGCCACCTGCCACCTGTATCGGGTCGAGAGTGGGCCTAGGAGCTTTAACCACACTATGCTCAGACTTTGAGCCAATCCCTTGGATATTCACCCTCCCACAACCCACCTTTGCATTGCACCCAAGTCCTGAGCCTTTCTGGCTTCTCCAGGGAAATTGGTACGTCTCTAGTCACTATTCTCTTTAGCCAGCAGCCAGGATGGAATCCCCCCTGCCCAGCCAAGTCATTCACACCCTCCACCCTCTCTTTCACCTTTCAGAAATGGGTTGATACTTCTATCCTTTTCTTCTGTTGTCTTTGTCTTCCTGGGCTCATACCTTTATTGTCATCTTGATAGTATTTGAAGAAGGTCAATCTGCCTTGTTTAACTTACTACCAAAAGCCAACTTGAGGTGAGGCTTTTTCATGAATGATGGCTTTAATGAATCCTCCCACTGATGATGTTTTGAGACTGTTTTAGATCGTATCCTGCCTGTGTGTACCTCTGAAGATTTTTCCTGTTGCTGCTGGACTAAAAATATATGTATATATTTACATATATACATATACTCATTACTATTAAACATTTTTAAATTATTTTGTCATCAAAATAAATACATACAAAACAAAACAAGCACTTTACAAATACTTCTGAACAAACTTCAAAGAAAGATTAGGTAAATGAGTGTGTTAACACTTGGCTGTTCTTCCATTTGCAATAGTAATCCCACTTTAACTTTTTTATAGGAAGCCCCTTCTTCTCAGGACATCCTGGTGTTCCTCACTGGTCAGGAGGAAATTGAAGCAATGAGCAAGACCTGCCGAGACATTGCAAAGCACCTTCCAGATGGCTGCCCCTCCATGCTGGTCCTTCCTCTGTACGCCTCCTTGCCCTATGCCCAGCAGCTCCGTGTCTTCCAGGGGACCCCAAAGGTGAGTGCACCACCTTCTCTGTCCAGCCTTCTCCCTGGGGTCCTGTGGGTATGCCTGTCACCAGACTCCAGATATGGACTATACAGGACAGGGTGCTCAGGCACCATATACATTGTTGAAAAGCTGCAGGAATATAATACGTAGCTACAGATGCAACTTGCTCATGGTAAGAACAAGGAAACGGTTGTTGGGATGAAAGAGTGCACAGGCAAAAGCTAAAAGGCAAATGAGTGACTCTTGTAAGGTCCAGCATAACAAGCTGCATGTCTCCATGATGGCATTTATTGGGGGCCCGTACTGTGCCAGGCACTGTGCCGACATTTCATACACACTGTCTCTCAAGTTCTCAAGAAGTGGCAAGGTAGGTTATGGCCCCATTTATAAACACCGAGGCCCAGAGAAGTGAAGTGACAGTTATTCAAAGGGCACACAGTAAGCATCTACCTGCATCTGGATCTTGTGTCTGTCCCGCTATATCTCGTTGCCTCAAAATGAGCTTTTAAGATAGGAACAGCCCCTCTCTCCCACCCAGTTTAATGACCATCAATATTAATAATTGTCATTAATAAGAGTCATCTTTTCTTGATCGTGAATGAATTATGGAAGTTAATGGTGAGGAATATGTTTTAAAACTTCTGAATCATATGTGTGTCATACAGCTTTTTGGTTTTCTTCCTCCTTTTAGGGCTATCGCAAAGTGATCATTTCAACCAACATCGCTGAAACCTCCATAACCATTACAGGAATAAAATATGTAGTTGACACGGGCATGGTTAAAGCAAAGAAGTATAACCCTGGTGAGAATTTGTAGCTCATGATGTCTCTTCTGTGTGTCGTGAGCAACCATGGAGTTTCCTGAAGTCCCACAGCTTCCCCACAATGGGCATTTCGTGTTTGGGACTAACTGAGATTTGGGTGGCAGGCACCAAAAGTGAGACTGTCCAGAAGCAGGTCCAGGAAGGAGACCTGAGGCAGGAACGTGAGGCAGGAAGGCAGGGTAGAAAGAGAAGGTGAGGTTTAACAAGCTTGGGAGCACAGAGGCTCAGGAACAAGGTCCGAAACCCTGTCAGCAGTTGGGTGAGAATGGTGGCAGCCGGATCCCACATCAAAGGCTCTCATCAGAAGTCATATTTGAGCGTGGCCGGGTCGAGCTCCAGGTTTCCCTGATTCCCTAGGCTGGGTGAGGTGCACTAGCTGTTTCCTGAGAATGTTCAGTGGGACACTTGCTTCAGTCATTGTTCTTCACGTCTGTTTTGTGCCTTGCTTTGTTCTACAGAACAAATTAAGGCAGCTGAAATTATCACTGCCATATATTTAATTGAAATGCACTACTCTTAGAACATTTAAAAGGGCTTGGCTCTCCAGTGCCTGGCACAGAGTACACCTTTATCCAGAAAATTTGTCTCATTTACTCCTAGGAGTAACAGTATCAAATTGTCTCTCTTCTGTGGCAGAGGTGGAAGGGAGGATACAGTGTACAACGACTGGAGACATCTCATTTCCGAGCCATTGATGGATAGGGTGACAGCCATCCTGCTTTGCCAGAGACTGTGCTGGTTTTATCACTGAAAGTCCCAAGTCCTGGACCAGCAGGGGTGCTTGTCACCCTATGTTCTGAACCAGAGATCTGAAATTTGCTCTCCTGGCCCCCTGCTATAAGCATAAAGTTTTTCTGATGTTGTAATAACAGATTTCACACAGTCCGCTACAAGGCCTCGTTTTACTGCAAAACAGTCTGGTTTTGTGCTTTCCAGTTTAGCCTTGAGTTTTTCGGGGCTCGTGTATTCCAGAAAGGATCACTGATGTTCTAAGGAATGCTTCGTTTTGTCCACACTGTGGAAACAGCTTATGTGATGAGAGAGGCACTGATATGGGCCCTTCTCCCTCCAGACAGTGGCCTGGAAGTGTTAGCTGTGCAGCGGGTGTCAAAGACCCAGGCATGGCAACGCACAGGACGTGCTGGCAGAGAGGACAGTGGCATCTGTTACCGGCTATACACAGAGGATGAGTTTGAGAAGTTTGAGAAGATGACCGTGCCGGAGATCCAAAGGTGGGCCCAAGGTGCCCCCGCACCCCTGCCATCTGTCCCCCCATCTCCCTTTCCTGCTTGCTGAGGTCTTCCCAGAGCTGCAGTTCTAACACTCCTCAGTGGATGGCTCTGACCCACTGGCTAGAGGACCAAGGCGAGTGAACAGCGCACATCCCTCACTCTTTGTAGGTGTAACCTGGCGAGCGTGATGCTGCAGCTGCTAGCAATGAAAGTCCCCAACGTGCTCACCTTTGACTTCATGTCCAAACCGTCTCCTGGTGAGTAGACTCTTCAGTGGAGTGGACAGTATACAAGTAGGCAAACAACAGCAAATGGACTCTCAAAAGCATTTTACAGGTCTCCTTTGGTTTAATTTGGTGAACAACACTGATTGTGAGAAGTGTCTCAGAATCATGAAAGGACAGATTCAGAGCCATTAGCACCTTCCCAGGGCAGAAACAGTGGCTTCCTAGAGGGGCTCCCAGTTGGTTCCTGGGCCACAGAAACTTTTGAAAGTGGTTGAGGGAGTCCAAGGGTTATGCAGAGATTGTACTTCTGCCAACCAAGGACTGAAAAGGTCAAGTTTCTTTGCTTTTGATTAGAGTTTGATCAGTTCCTCTCCTTCACTGATCTCTCCATAAGGAAAAAGTAATTGGGATCTTTCTAATGATGGTACCTCAGCATTTGACATCTCTTCAACATATGATTTTCCTTTTCTTCTTTTCCTCTCTCCTTATTAAGTGAAGAAATTCAATTTTCTTTTTTTTCTTTCTTTACTTTTAGAGACAGGGGAAGGAAGGGAGAAAGAGAGGGAAAGAAACATCATTGTGTGGTTGCCCCTCATGTGCCTACAACTGGGGACCTGGCCCTCAACCCAGGCATGTGCCCTGACTGGGAATTGAACCAGCAACCCTTTGGTTCACAGAAGCACTCAGTCCACAGAGCCACACTGGCCAGGCCTCAATTTTCTTTTAAAGTAAAAATTGATGAGTATACGAGGGTCCCACCCCTGATCTTCAGGTTCTTAGTTTTCCATCCCTAAAATAACTCCATGACCATGTTCTAGTTGCCTTCTAGAGAAAATACGCATATGCAAGTATATATAGTTTTACAATGCTTACAGCAATACATACTGTGCACTGTTCTATTTTTTTCCAGGTTTTTTTTTTGTGATATAATGACATACTGTGTTTTTCAGACCATAAGACACACCTAGGTTTTAGAGGAGGAAAATAGGAAAAAAAATTTTGATGCAAAAAATGTGGTAAAATATTTATTAACATAAATAACATATTTCACCAATGTAAATGTAAACAGAACTCAACAGCAGCATTAACAACCATCATTTCTCCCAAATTTGGGGGCGGGGAGAGGAGGCATCTTATAGTATGAAAAATACAGTATGCATCACTGGATAAGTTAAGGTAACTAGCATAGTAATTAGCATTACAATGAGTATGAAATAATTACCTCTTATAAGTTTAGTTAGCATCCATCCTCTCATATAGATATAATAAAAAAGAGAAAGCAAAAAAGAAAAACACTATTTTTTTTTCATTGCTCAATTCCTGCACACAAAGGAAGAACACACATGTAAGGTAGAGGGAGCAGTAAAACCAACACTTGTGGGCCCCTCACAGCGGCCTGGACTCCTCCCTTCCGCACGCGATTCCTTCCCACTCCCTCAGGTAACCACCCTCCCACCTGCATTTATAGTTCCCTTGCTTTTCGATACTGTGTTACTCTTTGGATGTGTATCCCAGAACAACATGTTGTTTTCATGTGCATGTTTTGGTGTCATTCTTCAGTAACTTTCCGTTTTCGTTCATTCTGTTTTGTCAGGTTTACTTGTGTTGGTGTGTTTCCAGCACTGAATGCCGTTCCATTCTATGAGTAAAGTAAATGCACTTTGCCATCTTCCTGTTGACTGAGACATTTGCACATTGCTCTTTGCACCTGATATACTTTACAAATTGTTTCTTCTTAGTATGTATACATTTATTATATCATAGGAGTGCTTTTTTATTCCTTAATAGGCGATGTACTTACATGGTTCTAAATTCAAAAAGCATAAAAGAGTGACTAGTGAGCAGTGGCCCTCTCGCCAGGGGTCCCTGGTGTGTCCATGGCTGTGAGTGCGTTTCTGAAGATACAGGTCCCTGTCCTTTGTATGAGCTCATCTGTGGGTGAATTCTTTTCTATTTATTTATTTAAAATTTTTTCTTTGTGGGTGAAATTCTTAAGTGAGACATTGCTGTGTTTGAAATTTACATGCACATTGCCAAGTTATAGACCATTCTTTCAAAAAGGAATTGAACTGAAGACAGTGCTGTGTCATTAACAGCTTTGAAAGTATGTTGGGGTCAGTGGTCATTGTGATCTTTGCTGTCGTTTGATCAGTTGTCAAGTTATCAGAAGCTCCCAGAAGCACTGAACTACTTGCAGCTTCTTTCTTTGATTTTTGGCTCCTTTTTATGACTCTTTTTCTTCAGATCATGTTCAGGCGGCCATTGTCCAACTGGACCTGTTGGGTGCTCTTGAACGTAAGGACGACCAGCTTACCCTGACTCCAGTTGGAAGAAAGATGGCAGCATTTCCTTTAGAACCCAAATTTGCCAAAGTAAATGATACCCTCTCTTCAGTCCCCTTTCTGTATATTACAGGTTAGCCATCCCAAAGTAGACTTCTAAACCCAGTGCTTCTAGATTAATCTTCACTATTGTCCTACATAATTATCCACTCTAATTTTGTGTCTAACACTGATTTATGTTCTGTGTGGGATTAGAACTCATATTAAATTATGAGCCCTACCCACAAGGAATTGGGAGTCCTTCGGGAAAGGCGATTGTTTGTTTTACAAAAAAGTCAAGTAACATTAATGCATAGTCATGGTTTTAGAAACATCTTCCCTTTAACACCTTAGAAAGGAAGCTGCAAATGCAATATACAGAAACACTGTTCAGAAGCTAGGAAGAATTTTGGTTAATGTGGTTATAATTTCAATTTGCAGACCATCCTCCTGTCCCCCAAATTCCACTGTACGGAGGAGATACTGACCATCGTCTCCCTGCTGTCTGTGGACAGTGTTCTCTACAACCCTCCCTCCCGGCGGGATGAAGTGCAGGGTGTCCGGAAGAAGTTCATATCCAGCGAGGGCGACCACATTACCCTGCTCAATATCTACCGGACCTTCAAAAACATAGGCGGAAATAAGGTAGCCTTGTGTTATTCCTTTTCTCAAGTGATATCTCTTTTTAGGCGTGTGGGCCTTCCTTTTTGGCTGAATCATCTAAAGAGCCACAAAAAGAATGTCAGATGTCATTTCAGAGACATCTGCATACGGGGACAGTACCAGAGAGAAATGTGATTCCTGCCTTTCACTCTGCTTGTGTTTAACTCATACTTAATGTGGGCAAGTTAGTTCAGTACTTAGTGACCAGTCTCTTAGCTACAAAATGGGTTTTTCCCCACCTGCCCTTGTCTTTGTAGTACTTTTTTTACTTGTATGACAATTCAGTTCTTTGGACCAAGATGGAAAACGGCGATATATTGTTTCATTTATCAGTATAGTCAGTAATTGTGCCATAGTGTATGTACTTTAACTTTGCATTTTAATGCAGTTAATTAAAGAAAAAAAGCCACCACCCACTTTTTGCAGTTGTGAGCATTTTGTTCTATTTGTCTCTTCCTGTGGAACCACTGTCCAGATGTGGAAGTGTGTTTCCATGGGTGAGAGCATCCTTTCGCTTCATTGGGTACTGCAGCTGTTTTCTTCCACGGCCCTGTGGCAGCCTGTTTGCACTTCCAGCACTACAGTGAACACCTGTGCAGGTTTCCTTGCGCACAAGGGGGAGCATTTCCTGGGGACCGACACGCAGAAGAGAGCCTGCTGGTCTTGGGTAGCTGCATCCAGCTTTACCGGGCTAGCATGTGGCTCCCCAAAGTTGTCAGCACCTCTATACTTCCTGTATAAGAGTTTCCATTTCCACACCCATCTCCAATGCTTAGTTGGAGGATGGATGTGAAATAGTATCTCAGCTGTTTAAGTTACTTCACCTTGATTCCTCAAGAGACTGAGAATGCTTACGTAAGTGCATTGGTTACTGGTGATTTCTGGTACATCTTCTGTGAGTTGTCTCTTCATAGCCTTTGTCCATTTTCTACTGGATTGTTGGAGTTTTTCTTACTGATTTGTAGGAAGTTTATATTTTAGTATATTCTGGAGGTATTTACCTTTATTAGGTATAGTGATGCAGACCTCTTAGTCTGTAGCATTTTCATGGTGACTTGATATAGGAAAATTTTTAGTTTTATTTGTGTTTAAATTATTGATCTTTTTCCTTATGATTTATGCTTTTTTAAAAGATATTTGTCTGTATTTGTGGCAACTGAAGTTTTCCCTCCAGATTCAACTATGTTCTAAAAATTGTTGTTTTCACTATAGAAATGACAGGATTGTGATCTCTTTTTCTCCTATTCAGGACTGGTGCAAAGAGAATTTTATCAACAGCAAGAATATGATGCTAGTAGCTGAAGTCAGAGCACAGCTAAGAGATATCTGCTTAAAGGTATTCTTTCTTTCTATTCGTTCTCTGGGGGACTAAGCTGTCACTTTTCTCTAGGTGAAAAAATTTTAATTGCTTATACTAGTGATTACAAAAGAAACTCTTCTTGCAGGAAAATTTAAAAGTAAGAAAGTAAAAATTACCCACAATTCTACCTTACCATTTTGGTCCGTTTCCTTATAGCCCTGCTTTTAAATGACTTTTACATATTTAGTTACATTGTATATAATTTATATCCAGGTTCTGTAAACTTTAAAAATATTTTACAATGTTACGAGAATTTATCCTAAGATTGTTTTCTTTTCTTCTTTTTTTTTTAGATTTTTATGTTTAGAGAGAGGGGAGGGAAAGGAGAGAAACATCAGTGTGTGGTTGCCTCTCATGTGTCCCGTACTGGGGACCTGGCCTACAGCCTAGGCATGTGCCCTGACTGGGAATCGAACTGGTAACCCTTTGCTTCACAGGCCCATGCTCAATCCACTGAGCTACACCAGCCAGGGCTTGTCCTAAGATTTTTTTAAAATATATTTTATTGATTATGCTATTACAGTTGTTCCATAATCCCCCCCCTTCATTCCCCTCCACCCTTCACACCCTCTCCCACCCACATTCCCCCACTTTAGTTCATGTCCATGTGTCATAAGTTCTTTAGCTTCTACATTTCCCATACTATTCTTGCCCTCCCCCTGTCTATTTTCTACCTACCATTTATACTACTTATTCTCTGTACCTTTTCCCCCTCTCTTCTCTCACTCCCTTGTTGCTAACCCTCCATGTGATTCTCCATTTCTGTGGTTCTGTTTCTGTTCTAGTTGTTTGCTTGGTTCCTTTTTGTTTTTGTTTTTGGTGTGATTGTTAATAATTGTGAGTTTGCTGTCATTTTTTACTATACAAGTTTTTTATCTTCTTTTTCTTAGATAAGTCTCTTTAACATTTCATAAAATAAGGACTTGGTGATGATGAACTCCTTTAACTTGACCTTATCTGAGAAGCACTTTATCTGCCCTTCCATTCTGAATGAAAGCTTTGCTGGATAGAGCAATCTTGGATGTAGATCCTTGACTTTTGTGACTTCAAATACTTCTTTCCAGCCCCTTCTTGCCTGCAAGGTCTCTTTTGAGAAATCAGCTGACAGTCTGATGGGAACTCTTTTGTAGGTTACTGTTTTCTTATCTCTTGCTGCTTCTAGGATTCTCTCCCTCATTTTTATCTTGGCTAATGTAAGTATGATGTGCCTTGGTGTGTTCCTCCTTGGGTCCAAGTTCTTTGGGACTCTCTGAGCTTCCCGGACTTCCTGGAAATCTATTTCCTTTCCAGATTGGGGAAGTTCTCCTTTATTATTTGTTCAGATAACTTTTCCACTTGTTGCTCTTCCTTTTCCCCTTCTGGTACCCCTATAATTCGGATGTTGGAACGTTTAAAGTTGTCCCAGAGGTTCCTAAGCCTCTCCTCATTTTTTTTAATTCTTGTTCTTTTCTGTTTGGTTGTTTTCTTTCTTCCTTCTGGTCTACTCCATTGATTTGAGTTCATTTTCTTCCCATCACTATTGGTTCCCTGTGCATTTTCCTTCATTTCACTTATCATAGCCTTCATTTTTTTCATCTAATTTGTGACCAAATTCAACCAATTCTGTGAGCATCCTGATTACCAGTGCTTTGAACTGTGCATCTGCTAGATTGGCTGTCTCTTGGTCGCTTAGTTGTATTTGCTGTGGAGCTTTGATCTGTCTTCCATTTGAGTCATTTTTTTTGTCTTGTCATGTCTGTTATGTATGAGGGGCGGAACCTTAGGTGTTCACCAGGGCAGGGCAACCCAGTCGCTGGGTTGTGACGCTGTATGTGGGGGCAGGGTCCGAGAGGGAACAATGGCACTTGCTCTGCTCTCCCTCGGACTTCAGTCCGTTCCACCTCTTCCCCCAAGCATACTGGGCCTTTCTGGCGCTAATTCCCACGTGTGTGGGCTTGTGCACGTTCTAGGACCCCATGGGTGTCTTCAACACATTCTCCTGTGAGGCTGGGAGTCTCGCCTTGCGCCTCAACCCCCACAGGTGTTTTTAATTAGTGTTCTATTTCCCAAGGTTCTATATCCCCGAGGTGCGCTGGGGCCCTGGGTTGTGCGCAGTGCCTTGCTTCACAATCTCTGCCTTGCTGGGTCTGCTAGTTGCCACCCTGAGCCTGGGGTCTGCCAGCCACCACCTGTGTGCCCAGGGTTCACCTGCTGCGGCAGCCTTGCATGCCCGGGGTGCCTTATGTGCCTGTCCCCACCACTCTTTGTGCTGTGACCCCTCTCCACCCAGCTGCCTGACTCCGCCCCTTCTGCAGGTCTGGATGAACATGTCTATTTTAACTCCTTGGTTGTCCGACTTCCATACAGATCAATTTTCTGTCAGTTCTGGTTGTTATACTGTTTCTAGATTGTTGTCCCTATCTTGGTTGTGCAAGGAGGCACACTGTGTCTACCTACACCTCCATCCTGGTCAGAAGTTCCAGGTTTTTTGAAGTAGGAATATGTTTATTATTTTTAGGTTACATAAGTAGTACATAATTATTACAAATTGATACAATGTAGAAAATATTGATCTATAATATAGAAAATTTCAGTCTCCCTTAGTCCTGCCCGTCAAAAGATAAATCTCTATGAACAGTCTGCTGTAAATCCTTCTAGGATTTTTTTCCTGTGTGTATGTACATACACATGGATACATATATAAAATTTTCTTCAGAAAATAAATATGAGCCCAGGCCAGGTAGCTCAGTTGGTTAGTGTCGTCCTGATGCACCAAGGTTATAGATTCGATCCCTGGTCAGGGCACATACAAGAATCAACCAATGAATGTATAAATAAGTGGAACAACACATCAATGTTTCTCTCTCTCTCTAAAATCAATCAATAAATTTTTTAAAAAATACGATACACGTTTTCTTTGTAGCTCGCTTTTCCCACTTAGTAGACTTTTTGAATACTTAATGGGTCTGGGCTGTCTTTCACTGTCTGTATGTGTATCTCCTTCTTTTTAGTGACCTTATAGCATTTCGTTGTATCCACTACACTTAACTATGCCCCTAGTGGTGGTGATGTAGGTTCTGCCATAATGCCCATCCTCCTACATAGTATATATGTGTGGCCTGGTACGCACAGAATGAATAGTGAATTCATGGATGGTGAATTTAGGTCTTGATAGTTATTTTGCCAAATCATCGACCAGAAAGTTTTTTGTTAGCTTATTTTCCCTCTTAGAGGGCATGATTGCATGACACTCTACATTTGACCTCGGAGGTGGAGGAGGGGAGCTTATGTCATCATCTCCTGTTGTTGAGCACGGAAGTGTCCACTGTTTGCTGTCATAACAACTCTGGTGAATGTGTGTGGGTGTCAGGCCTCTTCTGAGACAGCCCCGCAGTGCAGACTCTGCACGTTGCTGGGAGACTTGTCACCTGTACTGATGCCAATGGCCTGTTGTTAACACTAAAGCTATTTCTTTTCATAGTAGCCTGATGTGTTCTGATTTTACACATTTTTCCAAACCCCTCTTGCACTCAAATAGTGTTCCTGCCAGATCATGTCAGCTTCGTGAGTTTTCTCAGTTTATTAATGACAGTAGAAATGGTGCTTCTCAGTTAGTTCTGACTTTAGAAGCTTCAGTGGTTGCCAGGCCTCTTTACATGCCAGATACTGGTCAAAGTCCTGGAGTCTTACAGACCCACCATTCTAAACACTTTTCATGCAATTGCCATATTTCTAATCTTCACTTCCTCCCTATGAGGTCAATTCTGTTACTATTCCCATTTTACCAGTGATGAAAGTAGAGCCTAAGGAAGTTAAGTAAGTTGCCCCAAATCACCCAGCCGGTGAGTGGTACAGCTGGCAGCCAGCAAGGAGACACCAGTTAGCTGTAGGGCCCTGGGCTTCCTGGAGGTGGTGATACTGAGCTACTAAAAGATGAGGAGTTAGTGTCTTCCTCA
This sequence comes from Phyllostomus hastatus, assembly GCF_019186645.2. Classification (NCBI taxonomy): domain Eukaryota; kingdom Metazoa; phylum Chordata; class Mammalia; order Chiroptera; family Phyllostomidae; genus Phyllostomus; species Phyllostomus hastatus. The sequence continues at coordinate 2,575,496 of NW_025334035.1, forward strand.
GACCAGAATCAGCTGATTGCAAAGAACAAAACACCCTGAACCACCTTAAAAGGGAAAAGGAATGGGGGCATCTCTGGGAACCTACAGGCAAGAAATAATCCAGCCCCACAGGAACTGGAATGAAGAACCAGAAAAGGACAGCAGGAGCAAAGGGAGCTTTCTCTGCTTAGCCTCTTGTTTTGGCTGCTTTCTGCGTGCTTCCTTCCCGCTTCTCACCTTCTGCCTTAGCACACAAAGTAAGGCTGCTTTCCCTAGCCTCACACTCAAGACACTAAGAGGGATTGCTCAGATTTCCCACACTCAGACCCCAAAGGCCTGGAAGTGAGCAACTGGCCTGTGCACTTCAGGCAAAACTGTACCACTGGTTGGTTCATCCATGGCCAGGGGTATAAGATGACCTGACCTGCTTAGCAGGGATAGTAAGTAGGGCCAGGAGACTGAGGGCTGACACTTCCACTGTGAAGCCAGCATGTGGCCTGTCCCCTGGCAGTGTACATGGGAAGGCACCATCATGTAATAGGCCTAGGAGAGAGAAAGTAGTTGAGTTTGGAGGACCCAGGATGCTCAGAGGGCTCATTCACAGCTTCACAGTTGGAAGCTCACATTGCTTTGCCAGGAGCAGTAGAGACAGTGAAGGCTTTACAGCGGGTGAGGAATGACTGGAGTTGTGCTATAGGAAGATTATTTGACAGCAGCACTGTGTGAGACGGATCGGAGAAGGAGACGATGACGTAGTCAAAGTCAGAGGGAAAGACCTTTCCTTCTGGGAACATCCTGGCAGATACTGCCACAAGGGGGGTAGGTGCTGAGTCACCTAACCTGTCTGTGGTTGGGCACCTCCTGTGCCCTTCTCCCTCCTGGACCCGACTCGCCCAGGCTGCAGTTTCCCTGTTTTCAGTCTGCCCTCCTTCACCTGTGCCTCTTCCCCTGCCCATGCTGGTCTCTTGATCTCTAAGGCATGTGAGAAAACCAGCCCTGACTGGCAACACCCACTTTGTCAGGCTTACAGTGGGGGCTGCATTGTAGGTGCAGTTGCTCTAAATACTGTGCAGTGCTGAGCAGCATTTATGTTTGGGGTCTTTTCCAATTCTCACTTCCTCCTGAAACAGATGTCAATGCCAATCATGTCATCCCGAGGGGACATGGAGAATGTCCGCCGCTGCCTGGCTCACAGCCTCTTCATGAGCACCGCTGAGCTTCAGCCGGACGGTACCTATGCCACCACAGACACTCACCAGCCAGTGGCCATCCACCCCTCGTCCGTCCTCTTCCACTGCAAGCCTGCCTGCGTCGTGTACACTGAACTGCTCCACACCAGCAAGTGCTACATGCGAGACCTCTGCGTGGTGGATGCCGAGTGGTTGTATGAGGCCGCCCCAGAGTATTTCCGGAGGAAGCTGAGAACCGCCAGAAACTGAGCCGCCCCAGGCCACTGCCCGAACTGCTGGGGCCTAGGAGCTGGGACCACAGCCATTCTCATAGCAGACTTCCCACCTGGTGCCTAGTGAGGTGGCAGGTTCTAATGTAGTGGAACATGCCCAACTTCCTGGAGCTCGTAGGCATCTTTCTTTAAATTCCTTAGACTGAACCATGTAGGCATGTACCACCATTTATACCTTTGAAACATCAAAATTATGCTTTTGGTTCTTGCTAGGTGACTTTGGGTGATATAGTTAACTTCTGAGCCTCAGTTTACTCATGTGCCAAATGGGGAAGGCAGTAAAACTTGTAGGGTTGGGGTGGTGAGGTTTAGAGAAAATGGAAGTGCCCAGAGCTGTGCAGCCCACAGTGAACATGCAACAAATTGCCGGCTTGGCGTTGCTGCCCTTTATATGACGTGAACTGAGCACAACAGAATGCCCCAGGTTCTCAAGGCTAAGGAGGACTTTCTAGAAGGGGGCCATAGGAGGTTGTAGAGCTCAGTTTTGCCCTTGGATCTATTTTAATGTCTGTCTAAGAAGTCTTTTAATAGAAAACCTAAGAGATCGACATCTACAGAAGTTTCAGGAGGGAGGTTCTATTGTCCTTACCTCATGGCCTGGCCACCCCAACGGAACCTCCTCAGGGAGTGGACTCCTGCCACCTCCAAGCAGAGGGCAGTGAAGGAGCACTTGCAAGCTGCTGAGCTGTGCATCTTCGGTCTTGGTGCTTCTGTGGCAGGTGTCCTCACCTATCCTTTCAGGAGACGTGGAGGTTTCCTGGGTGAAGGTTGATTTGTATCTTCTGAATCACGTCAAGTATAAACATGGGCAACTGACCTTGGAGGGCAAATGGCCTCCAGCATACTCAGTTAATATTTTCTCTGGAACTGGGTGCACATAAGTAAGTGAGTGTAAGGAATGACTCCGTGCTACATTTCAGCCATTTCTCTTCTGGCAGGGTCCCTGGTGGGGGCGGGGGACAGGGAGACAGAAGGTCCACGAGAACCAGACAGTATTGACTCATTCTGTCCACCACATCTGGTGTTTATATTCCAGCATCTTATTGTCTTGATCTTTTTCCTTCTCTGGAGACAATAAATATGGCTTTGTTAGCTCCTAACTCCACCAATCATCACTCTCTAACCCTTAGTTTCTACATTTCTCAAAGGGAATTAGAGGGTCTCCTCAATCTCTTCATATTCCCCCCCCCTTTTTTTTTTTGAGAAGGGAAAAAGACATCAAAGGTTCTCCTTAGATATTTAATTATCAAAGATAAATGAATGTCTTGTTCTAGAAGCAGCCAAGATTTAGCCCTTTTAATGTGCTTAATTGGTCTAAACACATGTGTAGTATTTTGGTCATTATGTAACAAAGTGAATCATGCAGTTTATGTGCAAAGGGCCAAACTCAGAGACCTTTCAGAAACAGTGGACAGTCTCTTCTCTCTGGATCCAGTGAACTGTGCTCCAGGACTAGCCTGCGGAAGCTCCCCACTCCAGGCCTCATCTCTCCAAATCTGTGTCTGCCAAGTCTGGCCCAGGCTTTCCAGCACTAGCTGTGGCCCTGAGAAGTTAAGCTTTTATCTAATGTTCAGGGCACTCGTGATTTAATTCTGTAGAAATGTTTATGTTTAGGACAAACAGGATTCAACAGATCCTATATACCCTATCTCAGCTATTTTCAACCTTTTTCATCTCATGGCACACATAAACTTATTACTAAAATTCTGCAGCACACCAAAAAATACATTTTTTGCTAATCTGACCAAAAAAATAGGTATAATTTTTTGTTGTGTTGGCTGTTGACATTTTTTTTATTTGACACCATAAGGAAAAGAGGTCAGTGTCCTGACTAAATAGGCATTGCATGTTTTAAAAATTCTTGCTCTGGACGGTGTGGCTCAGTGGATTCAGTGCTGGTCACGAGTTCAATTCCCAGTCGGGGCACATGCCTGGGATACAGGCCAGGTCCCCAGTGGGAAGTATGCAAGACACAACCACACATTGATGTTTCTGTCTCTCTCTTTCTCCCTTTCTTTCCCTCTCTAAAAATAAATAAAATCTTTTAAAAAAACAAACATGCTTGTTGCACACTGGTTGAAGATCGCTGCCCTATCATATTGAGTACTTCAACTTTTATCTGGTTCCTCAGATTGACTTGTTTTTACTGTTACTGACTTTCTGAAAAGTTTTTCAGGTGGTTTTTAAAATATATTTTTCTCATGTATTTAATAGAGGCCAAGGATGTTCAGCTTGACTTGATAAAAGAAAATACTGTATTTTTAATAAAAATTTCATCATGCTGGTAAAACATTGGGAATGGGGTGATTTATCATGTTCCTCAGCAAAATCTCTTTCTCTGGGGCAAGTAAAACTTAGAATAACTTGTGTCCAATTTAAGTTCCTAAAGAGTTTCTGGAAAATACATATTTTTCTGACCAGTAATGAGGGATAAATAGCTTTTAAGTAAATGTAAATAGCTTCTAATTAGCTTTAACATTTAATGTTTCTGTGCAGAAATATGTTTATCACTGTAACATTCTGGTAGAGTTTAAATACAATAGTTTTCTATTGGGCTTTTTAAAAAGTTAATTTTTAACATAGCTGCTCAGGGATTAAATCAGATTGGAAAACCCATTCTGAGTCCACACATATTGAGCTACAGGGGATAATACATTTTAAACTTAAACTTTCTTAAGAAAGTTAAATGTTTCACAATGATGTTGCAATATAATCTTGAGCTACTCTTTTTCAGTTGGCAAAGTCTCTAATGGTGTGACACCTCTTTCCCTCTGTGAAATCCATACCTGGTTGAGTCACTAGCTCCCATGGGCAGCTTCATGTAAATAGATGCACCCCAAGCAGATTGCATGTCTCAGGTGTTGGTTTTCTATTTCTTGTGATCCCGGAGTGTGGGACAGCCAGAGCAACAGATTTCATTGCAGGGAAAAAACTGTAGTGTTCTTTCCTTCTGACACCTGGTCCTTGTTAAGAACCCTTGCTTAAAGTTGCATCTCTGCTGGTTGTAAAGAGATTCCAGGATGGAGATGAGTTTTTGCTCTGTGGGGTAAGGTTTTTTGTACTGTAATACATAAATCCATTTAATCCAGCGGTCAAGAACTGCTTGGAACTGTGGCGAGGCAGCTAAGATACCATTCCGAGAGCATATATGGGAACACTGCACTTGTGGGGAGGCAAAGATTCCATTATGTTTTATTTTATTAAAATATAATTTACAGAGGGAAAAACAAGTTGGTTCAGGATTATGTTGTGTTTTGAGAATCTAGTTTTGTTCAAATAGACATAACTCTATAGAAACATCAGTTCCTGTATGTAATGCTCGAATTTGCACATGACTACCAATTCCATTAAAAGTGAATCTTATACATGATGTGTGACTTTCTTGCGTCTCCTTTTCCTTATTTACAGAATGCTCTTTGCAATATATTAACTATTAATCTTATCTTTGCCACTAATTGGGAAAGGCTTACTTTCTTGGTACCTCATACATCCTGTGTGTCCTGGTAAGGTAGGAACATCGGTTCTTAGCCTAAATCTGAGGTAAGTCTTGGCTTCTTACCTCGAGAAAAATGTTGCCCCATCAGAACCTGAGAGCAAGTTTGGAGGGTTATGGAGAGGGAAGGTCGCAGGCATTAACCAGAGTTGCTGCCTTTCAGGAACACCAGGGCTGGTGGGGTGAGTGGCGGCTGCCAGGTTAAGCCAGCAGTGCCAGGTTTCTCCAGAGAGAGGAATGAAGTGGAGGGGCGGGGTGAGGGGGTCGACCCTGTTCCTGTAACGTGTCTTGATCTTGAAGGGTGCTCTTTAGGTTGTTGGGGATGGCAAGAGTATTCCATGAAGTCACAGAAAGGGTGGTGTGCTTTGAGAACAGTAGATGGTAATTTGGAGAGTGTAAGCAGCCACTGGAGAGAAGTGATGCCGGCAAATTAGAAAGCCTTACTGCACACCATTCAGGCCTGCCTACTGGTCTATAAAAGCTCAGTTACTTGATTTGACCCCTCCCGCGGAAGCTGTGTAGGAGGCGCCCAGCAGGAGGCACTGTCCCGCCCGCAGTGCCTTTGACCTGCAGGCGACATTGCGGAAGCGCTTCCCTGGCGGTGGGCGGGACTTCCGGTGGTGAGCTCTGGAGAGCTCGTGGGTACCCCTCGGGTCGGATCGTCTTCACCTGCACGTGTGAGCCTCTGCTGCTGTCGCTTTCGGGATGCTGCCTCTGCTGCGCTGCGCGCCCCGCGCATTGGGTGCAGCCGTCGCCGGCCTCCGTGCCGCAGCGCCCTCCGCGCCCCTCCGGCCGCTGTTGCAGCCCGCGTCCAGGCCGTGCACCCGGCCCTTCGGGCTCCTCAGCGTGCGCGCGGGGTCTGCTCGGCGGCCCGGCCTCCTGCGACCTCGCGGACCCTGTGCGTGTGGCTGCGGCGGGCTGCACACAGAAGGTGAGCTCGGCCGTGAGGGGTAGATTCCGGGTGGAGTGCGGAACCGGGGCAGGGAAGCGTAGACCACGGGTGGGCCTCCTGGAACTGCTCTGTGAGGTCCAGAACATTTTCCCTGTTACTGGCAACCTCTGGGTTGTAACCTCCGTGCCATCCCATTTCTCTCTCCCCTACATCCTTAAAGCGTTTTGTTTTGGGTTGAGGCATACGATTAAAAACCTAGAAGCTTACCTTATCCTTAGTTTCTTTTTTTTTTTAAGGTTTTATTTATTTATTTTAGAGAGGGAAGGGAGGGAGAGAGAGAAAGACAGAGAAACTTAAGTGTGCGGTTGCTGGGGGTTACGGCCTGCAACCCAGGCATGTACCCTGGCTGGGAATCGAACCTGGGACACTTTGGTTCCCAGCCCGAGCTCAATCCACTGAGCTACTCCAGCTAGGGCTCTTAGTTTCTTGAAAAGGGAACTTTGGGGAGGCCCAAGGTCGCGGTTGACAGTAGAGTGGCTACATTTTTTTGGTAGGTGGAAAAGGGTAATTGGGAATTCTTTTCCTTTGTGTGAAACGTGATAATGACTTAATTGTTGCAAATCCTTTTTCAGAGTCGTACTCAGATTCCCACTGATAAGGAGACAGGCGTGGTGGGTGTGAGTTGGCCTAAGTCCGGGAGGATTTTTTTTAACAATCCAAGTCCAGATTTCTGGCTCAAGGAACCTGGGTCACTTTAGACTGATGGGCTGGCTGTTCTTTTTCTGTACCTTATGAATTTTCATTGTAGGGGACAAAGCTTTTGTTGAATTCCTGAGTGATGAAATTAAGGAGGAAAAGAAGATACAGAAGCATAAGTCCCTCCCTAAGATGTCTGGAGGTTGGGATCTGGAAGTGAATGGGACAGAAGCCAAACTAGTGCGTAATGTTGGTGGAGAAAAGTAAGTACTGGGGGCTTGTGGACTCTGGGGACCTAAACCATTGACCCTGAGAGACCTGTCCTGGGTTCTTTCAAGGCAGGTATTTTGATACCTGGTTTCCAAGATGCAGAAGGAATCTTTGGGTAACTTTGTAAGTTCCAAGTGGTTCATTAACTGCACACAAATTTCCTGTGGGCTAGTTGCTAAGGAGGTGTATTCTGTAATTTCACCTAAACCATTTTTCCTAGGGTGAGTCATAGCCAGTATTGGGCCATTAAAGTGTTCTAGTGAACACTACAGTTCTGCACCCATTGCTCCTGTGAGAAGGTGGCTTCCTGGCAAAGCCCAGTTAGCAAGCCTCCAGAGGGCGCAGTTAGAGTGCCAGTGTATGCAGACAGTGCCTGCTGGAGCAGCGCATAGCTCAGCAGGGCTGGTTCCGAATTTCACATCACTTTTAATTTCAACTCAAGCTTTGGCACGTGATTTGTCAAGTGAGGATTCTTGCACCTTAAAATTGTCATTAGCTGTTGCTTCTGGCATGCCTTGTAATTATAAAACTTCCCACAAGTATTTGGAAAATGAGTCCGTACTGCAGCACATTGTTCTTTGAAGCTTCCCCTTCCTGGGATCAGGGCTACTCTTGGTACTGATGCAACTGTCTAGTGCCCCTTCTTCCTTTCCTCTGAGGGGCAGGTTTTCTGATGGAGAAAAAACTTTTTAAAGGAGGCAGCTATTGCCCTGACCAGTGTGGGTCAGTGGTTGGGTGTTGTTATGCAAAGCAAAAGTCAGGGCACAAGCCTGGGTTGCGGGTTCAGTTCCTTTGTGGGGCACATACTACAGGCAACCCATAGATATTTCTCTCCCTCTTTCTCCCTCCCTCACCCTCTTTCTAAAAATAAGTAAAATCTTTAAAAAGAAAAATAGAGGCATCTACCTATTCCATCCCACTTCCTAGGTGCTCACTGCCACTGGAGGGAGCCCTGGGAAGCAGGCCTGGGGGAAGTAGCCTACACATGACTGTATTTGGCTGAGATGAGGTCTGAGAGTCTGATTTCAAGCAGCTGGCACAGAGGAGGCACGTTTCATACCTGCTGATTCCATCTCAGGGTGGGATGTGAGCACCCAGGCCTTTTTGGGAGGTCTGTAATAATTCAAATGTAAAGCCAGCTAGGATAGACATTGTTCCAACAAACATTTTTAACTGTAACAGGCCTCAATACTTACTTAATGTTCAGTTTAAAAAAAACTATACCAAATCCTTTGTGTTTTCTTCTCTCTAGGGTCACTGTCACTTTCAACATTAACAATAGCATCCCACCAACATATGACGGGGAGGAGGAGCCCTCCCAAGGGCAGAAGGTTGAAGAACAGGAGGTAAGCTATAACACTGTAACCAGCCTTACCTTAGTTGTAACAGGCCAGGGGCTTAGAGGAACATTGTGTTTTTTGTTTGTTTCATTCCCCTAATGCTGGAGGGGGGGAGAGGCTGCAGATAGCCATCCTTGGGACCTTGCTTATAGAGGAGCAGTTTCTGGCCAGCTTTAGCACCAGGAGTGTGTGGCCCGTTTTCTTTCCCAGGGACTGAGTAAATTATCATCTGCAGGCTTGGGCTTTATAGTTTGACCTTTGTTCTCCTAATAGAAAGGAATTGAAATTGTCTTTTACCCTTCTATAACGGGAAGAGTGATATTGAAGATTATCATTTGGAGTCTTCCCAAGTGAGGAATGCCAGAAATAAACACCAGCCACTTAACCAAGGTAGCAAAGCTGGGGACATCAGATATTTAACATCAGAGATTCTGTAAGGTCTTTCCTTATGTGGCTGGCCTCTTGGTGCCCAGACTTCAAACATTTTAGGAAACAGCAGATCTGGCCTAGAAACTGCTGGTATAAGGGCCACAGAGTCCCCAGACTTTCTAACTAAGAAGGTACCAGTATTGTCTTATGACCTAGAACAGAGAGCACAGCTTCCTGGTGACATCAGACTAGTCTTGACATTGAGTGGTTCACTGTCAAGGGGAGGGTTGCTGTGATTATTCAGACATTAGGATGGCTGGCTAGCCAAGTGTACCAGCCTTTGGCCCTGGACCATAGGAAGATCCTGAAACAGACAGTTGGTGAGAGATCTAGGAGCTTTGGGCCACCTTAGCAGTTTATGGATGGGGACACAGTCCAGGAAGATTGAAGCATGAACTAAATTTCAGTTAATTGGCACATAGCTGGGGCTGGAATTCACATGTCTTCATTCTGAACCTAGTATGTTATTGAAAGAACTAGTGTCAACAGAATTGAAACACTACTAAATATATGATGCTTTGTCCTTAAAAATAGTCTTTAACTCTAGAAGGGATCCATAGGAAGAGTTCAAAATGAGCTGGTGTGTGGCTTTAATACCGTTATAGATTCTTGGCTCCTTATTTGAGAACACTGTAGCAAAGACTTTAAAAATGGCCATGTGCTATCCTAATAATGGTGGTTTCCAGACCCTCCTGAATTGTCTAAGACCTTTGGTCCAAGCACCCAACACCTATCAACAAGGGCATGTACTGACTTATTCTTGTTTCCCCAGCCTGAATTGACATCCACTCCCAATTTCGTGGTTGAAGTTGTAAAGAAAGATGGCAAGAAGGCCCTTGTGCTGGACTGTCACTATCCAGAAGACGAGGTACGTAGGATGGAGTGCTAGCACCTTGGCATCGCTGGGGACAAGAGCCTTGGGAGACCTTACTGGTCCCTTTTCTAGCATAGACCAGCAAAGCTGGGGAAGAGGGGGATGGGGAATGAGGGAGCAAGGTTAAAACCTGGTTGGTCTCAAGCTGTAAATAGTCCCTGTTCTTTGCATGAGTCTGGCCTATCTTGGAAAATGCTTCCATTTCCCAAACTCTACTGTCTCTTCTCAGGTTGGACAAGAAGAAGAGGGCGAGAGTGACATTTTCTCCATCAGGGAAGTGAGCTTTCAGTCCACTGGTGAATCTGAATGGAAGGACACAAATTACACACTCAACACAGATTCCCTGGACTGGGTGAGTGCTTGATAAGATGGGGTATTCTTGGGCCTTGAAGGGGGGGAGGTCCTGGTCCAAGGAGAGACAAAAGTATTTTAATTAGTAAATATAACAAATGAAGTCTCTCTCTCTCTCTCTTTTTTTAATGGTAAATGTTTCTCTCTGTAGGCCTTATACGATCACCTAATGGACTTCCTTGCAGACCGGGGGGTGGACAACACTTTTGCGGATGAGTTGGTGGAACTCAGCACAGCCCTGGAGCACCAGGAGTACATTACTTTTCTGGAAGATCTCAAAAGTTTTGTCAAGAGCCAGTAGAGCAGACAAGATGCTGAATACCTTAAATTTATGGCAGGCTTTGCCAGTGAACAAAACCTACTTTGAAGCCAGATGTGTACTTTGAAATGTTTTCATCCTAATATCATGGAAAGTGATTCAAATTTAAATTATTCATTACCTTTTATTTACTACTCATTTCTTCTGTACAAATCTATTATTTCTAGATTTTTGTATAATATAATGATAGACAGTAAAATTGGTTTATCTCTAAGGTGATTTGGCTTTTCTGTTTCTGTTCCTTCCCCTTCAACCTGCATTACAAAACACCAAGAGCCTACATGTTTGGAAAGTTTTAATATAAAATAAGTTATAAATGAAAGGTTTGTATTTACAAGGCTTCTTGTCTCAGATGGAAAGAGCTGTTTCCAACCCAGTAGAACGAAGTGAGTGAAGGCTGGCTTTAGATGATCACAGCCCAAGTATCACAAGCCTGGATTTAAACAGAAAAAGTTAGCTTAAATTGTTTTATCATGGTTAAAAGCTGTAATCAGTAATGACATTTATGTTGCCACTGAAATTCCTGCATACCACAAGATGAAGCTTTGATTGTGAAATAGTACGATGGTGTAGTCAGAAAAGGCTTTGCTTGATTTCAGTCCCGCAGTTTCTAAACAACTGCCTTGGAAACCCTCAGCAACATCATCTTCAGGCTAAGATCGGATCCTGGAGAGGGACGGATCAAATATCCTCACCCTCAGGAACCCAGTGACCAGATTATTCAAATTTGGGAGCTGGCAGCTTTTACAGCCTAGCAAGGGGGTGAGGTTCCTTCAACTTAAAACTGAAACAGGTATGTATCATACAGGGGTAGAAACTGCATATTCACTAAAATCAACTCTGAGGCCCATTAGTTCTAGCATACCTTCCTTGGTCTCCCCTAACAGTAAGTTTCAGATGTAAAACTGGTCCCCACCCTGGTTGGCATAACTCAGTGGATTGAGGGCAGGCTTGCGAACCAAAGGGCTACTGGTTCAATTCCCAGTCTAGGGCACAATGCCTGGGTTGCTGGCCAGCTCCCCAGTAGGGGGCACGTGAGAGGCAACTACACATTGATGTTTCTTTCCCTCTCTCCTTCCCTTTCTCTTAAATAAAATCTTTAAAAAAAATAAAAGCTTTATATTAAAAAAAAAAAAAAACTGGTTCCTGATTTCTTGAACAGCTCAGCCCCACAACTATGCTAAGGAATACTGTGCTTAATTAAATTAACCTTGACACCACATTCACACGTAATACATTTGGCTTTCTAGTGGTCTACCACATCCCATCCCCATGACTGCCCCTAGACCACTGTCCCTCTCACATTTCAAATACTCCAAGTCATGGCTGTACATACCCATCTAACTCATACCCATCTTCCTCATCCTTGACAGCCATGCTTAATCACCCTACAGCTTGACCTCACTGGATCTTGAACCCAGTGGTCTTTGACTTCCCCTTAAAAGAAAGATGCCTAGTGCCATATGAACTCCAGAGCATTCCAAATGATTTATCTACCTTTTGAAATGGCGAACTACGGAATAGGCTACTGAATACAATTTTGTTCCCTGTCCTGTTTCTCTGTTGTGACAGCCTCCTGCCCCACAATAGTCTCCCTGCCGACCCAGGAGCCAGCACTGCCAATCGTGCTGCCCCTACCACTGCCGATGCCTCCCACAGCACTCGCCTCCCAGACCTCCCCTCCACTTGGCTTCACTGCTGCTCTGAACTGCAGTGCACTTGGGGGTCAGGGCAGGAGGCAACTGCAGCCAGACACTAAGCAACCAGGCAATCCTTTGTGTCCTCTTGCTGTCCTACCCATTCCTTCCAGCACTTGGTCTAGTTTTCCCAGTCTCAAGGAGCACCACGCTCCAGCTCAGTTCCACTGCACTCTGCAAAGGGCTCAGTTCATCCCACTGAGGAGGCAGAAACCAAAGCCATCTGACCTGTGTCCCTTCAAATCTCTTCCCTCTATCTCAACTCATTTCTCCAAACATACCTACCCCTGTGCCAAGGACCGGAATAAAAATAAAGGTAGGATTGTTGCCCTCAAGAACAAAGACATAAACAGGTAATAATAGGAACATGGCATCAAGAACGGGGGAAAACCCAAGGAGAGAGTCTGGCCAATTCTATGTGAGGGGTCAGGCTTCACTGATTATCTGGCATACAGAAGTGCTCAACAATGATCCTTGAGCCCAGTGCGGGGAGCCACAGGCATTCCAGACAGAACAGCATGAGCAAGAGCATGGTGGCCCGGACACTTGCACATTAGTGAATCTGCAAGCAGTTCTGGATGGCTAGAGCAGAGAGGAGTGCATAAACCTGTAGCCAGTAGGAAGCAGTGACAGGTTTTCTACAAACTTTCACTCACTGTGTCTCCTTTCATATAATCTGAAGGGAAACCATTCTTCTACCAAGGCCCAAGCCTGGAGCTGGAACTTGCAGGGTCGCTGGAACTCCTGAGACCTGGGCCCCAATACCAGCTCTACTTTTCCTTAGCAGTGCAACTTTGGCCAAATCACCTCACTTACCCAAATCTGTTTTTGTTCCTAACATTGGGAATAGTATCCACCTCTGATAAAATGAGATGATGTGTGTAGAATACTTGCTGAACAGTTAAGTGTTCAATACATGTAATTCCACTGCCCTCCTTCCTCACAAACCCACCCCTTGTGGCAGGTCTGGGCCCTTGATTCCTCAGTTACCTACTCACCCCATAGCTGTCCAATGAATCCTCAACTTACGAATGCACTCAAACGTTCTTCCTTTTAAAAAGCCAGTGAACATGTTTCCTCCTCTCTATGGCTAAACTTCTTGGAAAAACTTCTGCAGTTACTGTTTCTACTTCTTGGCTCCTACTCACTCCCAATTCCTAAAACTGAAGTAAGATAGTGGCTACTTGACCCTGCAACTCCACCAAAACCATCTCTATAAGGTCACCAAATGTCTACTCCAACAGCTATGGTGGGTGTTGTGACCCTCCTTTTGGAAATGTCCATGCTTTCCACATTTCTCCTGTTCTCTGGCCTCTGTTCTTCCGTCTCTGCTAAGGCCCCACTTAGTGGAGATTCCCCTGCACCCATTTTGGGTTCCCCTGCACCCAAAATGCAGGCAATGTCCAAGAATACATCACTGGGCTATTCTACAGGTGCTCCTCAGGCAGTGTCATCTCATCTCTTTGTAGCAATCACACAGAAGTGACCAACTGCTACTGTTATCCCTCACTCTCAGCTCCATTCCTATGTTCTTCACTGCACCAAAACCTGGGTGTCTCACAGAAATCTCCAACTCAACACGTCCACAAACTTCAACGTTGTCTGCACAAACCCTGTGTTCTGCACATGGCCCTGGCACTGCCCAGTCATCCAGCCTTGAAACCTCGCATCTTCTTTGGTTCCTCCACCCTGACGCCCACAGCTACGGAATTTCATCAATTCACTTTCTGAGCCTCTCATATTCATCCCACCTACACCATCCCCACTGTTACTGCTGAAGTTCAAGGTCTCTTCACTTCTCCCACAAAGTACTGGGACAGCCTCTTAAATGTTGTTTCTGACTCGAGACATCCTCACATTCGCAGCTACTGCATTGACTTTTTCGTTGGCTCTTCTTTCCCTCAAGAACCCAATGTTCCAGCTGAATATAACATGATCCTCTTCATATATGCTCCAAATTTTCTGCCTTGTTCTTCTACCTGGAGATCTTCCACTGAAGTTCTTCCCCCAATTTGTCATATCTATATGTTCAAACCCTATTCCACACCTGAAGGCCAAGGTTAAATGCCTTCTCCAGGAAGCTCTCATCCATAAATGAAATCACCTCCTCTGAACTCCTTGGGCCCGCTCCCTACAGCTCTCCAGGAGTACTGACTACCTGTTTTCTATACTCTTCTCTTAATCACCAACCCTAGACTTGAACTCTGGGAAAGAATACGTATTTTTGAATTTTCAAAAGTCCTCTATACTTTTTTTTTTAATGAATTAACAGAATTAAAAAACATATGGAAGAAACTTGATAAAGTGAAGTGTTGGCTGTACTAGGCAATGCTGCTTATAACAAAAACACCTCCTATAGGTAGACTGCATTTGAAACAAGAGGGCTGTGAGGGAATTATAAATACCCAATAGGAAGCCATAGTTTTGGACTTCCTTAAGTGCAGAGTGCTCACAATTCCAACATGACCCTTGCTTGGGACCTCAAAGCTATAGCCACAGGTTATTGGAAGAGAGATTGGTTCCTACAGCAAGCTTAAGGCTTGCAAACTAGGGTGGTTCTATATCCACTTGTGTGGTCCTGCTCCCTTACACATGAGTTGTCACTTAGGGGGCCAGACAACAGGCTTTGGTCTTCTGTGAAGATATCTGCCTAAGAGACAAGCTTGCTGCTGCCTTGCTACGCTTCCTGCTCTGTATCCTTGTGCAAAACTGATACCAGGATGGCCTTGTTGGGTCTTACAAATACGAAATAATTGGCTTCATCTGAGATCACTGCTGCCAATCAAACAAGAGTAGGCAGTACAACCAGGCTGTCTAACTCAAAACCAATACACCTTCCAAAATCCTGTGCTGCCTCTGTCCCTCCCCTTGTAGGGAACGACTGGCTTGTCAGTTGAACTGACTCGTTACCTTCATTTTTCTATTCAGTTAAACTCCCCAGAGAATAAACTGCATTTTTAAACATCGACCAGTCTCCAAGCTATTATTTCTACCAGAGCAGGGGCCTGTGCTTACCACTGGGTCCCCTGGGAGGCTTACCAGACAGCTCATGAGAAGACTGGACTTTTTTTCTGTCCCTTCAGTGACTGAAAACACAGGTGTGTGAGGACACTGTGCACTGTGCTCATTCACGCGGACCTCTAAACAGGCACGAAGTTTCTGCTCTGTCAATTCTGGAGACTAAAAAATAAAGAAGTTACACCACAACTTCATCTTAGTTACCTCATAGTCAACAGGTTGAAAATCATAATAACCAATATATCTATGATGACTTGATTCCTTGGACCTTTACAAACACTCTTGGGCTCATGAATAAACTAAAAAGATCTCTCAACCAATATCCATCTAACTGCCTCACCAGACAAACAGCGCTCTGCAGTCCTGCTGTAAAACACACCACCACTTACAGTACCGGGGACACTCAGAGCTTCCCTCATGTTTCTGTCTCCACCAGTCAAATGTATCCCCACCAAGATATGTTTGGCTGGTGGAAGCAGAAGCATAAGAACCAAACAGATCTGCTCGGACCTAGACCTGCTTGTGCTAATTGAACTTGCTACTGTAATCGAGTAATTTAATTACATGTTATGTAAAGGAAACAAGAGAATGAAAATAAAGTTTTGTTTTTTTGTGATAATAAGTGGGATGTTTAGGAAACACAAAGATGAGTTACTTTAAAAAAAGATTGAATTACATAAAAGGTAGGAAAAATCCTAAAGTTGTACACTCAGCTTCTGGATGCACTTTTCAGAAACAAAACTGGAAACTAGGCAATGCACTGTAAGAGTGGTCTGTGTAAAAACGACTCAGCTCTCCAATCAGCAGAGCCCCACTCAAGGACTGGCAAGTGAAGTTATATGCTCGAAACATACTGTAAGTGTTTCCTTTTTAAAATTCACCCCTTTAACCAACTGACAAACTTTCAGATCCTCTCATGTCAGAAAAGAGGGCTCCTTCTGTATTTTGAGATAACTGAAGCTTAAATTCTGAGCATAGGTGTGTCTTCATACAGGGACAATTTTTATGGGTGTTTAACAAATGGCTCTGGGGAGAGGGCAGGAAGCACCCTGATTGGTAGTGCTTTTCTATGCTGTACATATTCTCACCATGGCTGATTTTAAGCTACTAAGGTGAACTGAACACAAGTTGGGAAAAGATGTACACAGTTGGCTCCAGCACACCCTGAAGGTTCTTAAAGACAGCAGGTATATATGGAGAGAGGTGACACAAAAGCTGTGTGTGAAACACTTACATGAGACAGGATGTACAGGCCACACTGACACATGACCACACCGCTTGATATTTTCAGGTTGTACCTAGAGGCAGAATTGGGATCCCAGAGCTTCATGGCCAGCAGACCAGGATCCCCGAAACTTTCCAGACAAGAAGTGTGGAGGGGAAATTCCACTCACATTGGAGTGGAGGGTGGAAACAACAATGCTGAAAAGGTTTGGAAAACTCTTACTTTGTACACACAGGACAGATGAGGGAGTTTGCTTCCCACTCAGCCAGTATGATGCTGAGACACTTTTCATCAAACTGCAAGCTCTTCTCATATTCACTGATGATGGACTGTTCTGCAAGGCAAAGGACAGTTGGACTACTTCACCATGCTTCACCCGACTGCCTTGTCTTTGTTGCTAAGTTTCGCCTTCAAAGGCTTCATCCACACAAGAGAAACATTCAGGCAAAATCCTACTACCAACCAATAGATATTTACTCTTCCATCAGGCTTCCTCTTGATTCCTCCCCTCCTGTCTGTCCTCAACTTGTGAGCACAAGAAAGTGATGACGCTGCGGGACAAGGAGAAACCTTTCACGCACATCTCCTGAGATCATAAGAGCGGAAATGTAGAGTGTCAGGGTCCCAAGGGCAGCTGGGGAATAATGACAGTTACAGGGTGCTTATTTCTGAGGCCGGCCCACCCTGCTGAGTCTAAAGTGATCTCTTCCCCATGTCCATGTTCTGAGAATCTGTGTTGTTCAGAATCCCTAGTCATTCATTCAGCAAATACAATAATACCTAGTATGTAGCAGGCAAAGAGTAAAATGATGAAAAAGACTGGTCCCTGTTCTCGATGAGCTCACAGTCTAGACTTTAGCTCAGGGATCAGTAAACCATGCCCCACAGGCCATATCCAGCCCACCTTCAGTTTTTTAAATAAAGTCATATATGGGAACATAGCCATGGTCATTCCTTATGTATTGTCTATGACTGTTTCCACACTACAACAGTAGAATAGAATAGTTGCAACAGAGACTTAACCCCAAAGCCTAAAATGTTTACTATCTGGACCTTCACAAGAAGTTTACCAATATCCATTCTAGAGTGTTCCTTATGATGGAGTATGGCTGAACACAGTAAATCCTTATCACTTCAGATTTTTTAAACATACCCCCACAGGAATATTTACTGAGTCTTGTTTCACCACTAAGATAGGTTTTATAGGAGAGGGTGAAGGGTGAATCAATTTAAAATGGATAACTAAAAGGATAAAAAATTCATAGTCTAAATGGCATCAATTATACTAATTATAACAATTAACACTTGCATAGCACTTACAATTTGTCAAATGCTATTTTAAGTCCTCTACATATAC
Organism: Phyllostomus hastatus; assembly: GCF_019186645.2. Lineage (NCBI taxonomy): Eukaryota > Metazoa > Chordata > Mammalia > Chiroptera > Phyllostomidae > Phyllostomus > Phyllostomus hastatus. Next base: position 2,592,898 of record NW_025334035.1, read on the forward strand.
AAACTTATTCCCTATTATTACCCCTATTTTAAAGATGAAGAAACTGAGGCATGGGCAGATTAAGTGCTTTTTCTAGTGCCACACCAGTTAAATGGGTAAAGCTAAGAAGTGAATCTCAGCAGTTAGTTCAAAGAGTCCACTGTCCTGCATGCTCATAATAATAGTTATCATTTATTGAAAGCTTTCTATGTGCCAAGCACTTCTCTAAGTCTTCTACGCGCATCACTGAAGCCTACAAACAAACTTACAGAGTAGGTCTATTATCACTACTTTACAGATGATAAAAACTAAGCCTAGTCAAGATAGGGCTATGTGGAATAAATGAATGTATAAAGTGCTAAACTACGCACTCTATGGTGCTATGAATGCCTCAGGGAGTGGCTGCTCACAAGACCCACGGGGGTCCTTCTCAGTAAAGAACGGAGAAGGCACCTGAATTAGGTAGTGCAAGAGAGACCTGACCATGCCCTGTGTCCTGCAGGGTGACAGGATTACTACTAATCTATTAATAGAGAGGTACTGCATTAGAGTAGCAAGATACAGGTAGGAAAGACCACTCTTAGGGGTCACCTTGGTCAGTCAGCTCCTGTTGGATTTCCTCTAGCTCAGCCAAGTCCATTGGCATCTCCCACTGCAAGAGAAAGAGGGGCATCAGAGGTTTGAAGTTATAATCAGCTGACAAGCACCACAATGATTCATCCTTGGAGGCTGGTTTGAAGAACTGAGGTTTCCCTGAGGAAATCTACCAGTCCAGTCCTTCTGTAGATTATGTTGACAATGGGGTAATGTGATCATGTTGAGAAGTCATCAACAAATGATTAAACTACCCAGTGTCAAAATAATGACACTTAATTGCAGGAAGACAGTATAGGGGAGCAGATAAGTATGTGGTTCTAGCTATGAAATCACTAGAAAGTTCCTAACCTCTGTAAACCTCAGTTTGGACTTCTGTAAAATGGGAATAAAACCTAGCTGAGAACGTTGCTCTGAGTGCTAATTGTGATTATATAACACAAACATTTGGCATACTGGAGGACACATGGAAGGTACTGAATAATGAATCATCATTATAAAGAGCCTTGATGTTTTCAAAGCAGTTTCCCACATTTTCTTATACAGCACTCACAACTCTGACATTATTGCCTTCATTCCATAAACGTAAAAACTAAAAATCAAACAGGCAGAGTGGTATTGACAAGCAATAGGAAAAGCAGGATCTGAATTCCAGAGCTCCTGACTTCCAACCCAGTGCTCTTCCTGACACATGGTAAATGGTTTCCTGTCCACACTCAGCTCCCAGCTCTTACTGAGATTAGAATTGAAAAGCTCCTGGAGACCTTTTTAAAAAGAGATTCTTAGATCATGCCTACTAGATCAAAATTTCCAGACATGTAGCCAAGGAGTGAAATTACTTTCTTTTTAGTTTCATAAGTGAATACAATGCAGTGATGCAGCAGGTCAACAGTCTGGTATTTAGGAACCATTAATCCAAAAGAGTCTAACATTAAAGGCAGAAGAACCTGGGTTAAAGGCTGTCAGAATCCTGAGTGTGGGCTTGAGGGTATATGAGTTTAGAGGACTTGGGGAAATAGGCGGACAGAGGACACTAGGTGTCCTTGGTGTTGTAGCACCCTCCTCTCCCTGAAAACACGTATCATCACCTACCTGAGCCAAGGCCTGTGGACAACTTTCCATTGACTGCAAAGCATTCCACTCTTCTTCCATCAACTCTTGCACTAGAAGGGTCCTCTGAGGTCTTCCTAGCATATTGCCTCCAGCCTGGCGGTATTTGTTCAGGAGCCTGTCCCGGCTGTTTCTCATTCTCTCCAGGCATCCCTTGGGAGGAGGAGAAAGATGGGAAAGGGTTCGGGGAATGTAGGGTGGGTGGGGTGGGGAAGGAAATAGCATTAAAAAAAAGTCTTAGCTTAGTTGTTACAACATTAAAGAAAATTTATAGACACAAATTACTAACTATAATCCTAACTATTGTTAATTTTGCATTTTCCCCACCAGTCCTTATTCACATGTAGACAGGTAAAATTACAGTGCTTTGTTCATATATTTCCAGATCACCATATTTCTTTTCTTTTTTATTTTATTTACTCATTTTTAGAAAGAGGGGAAGAGAAGGAGAGAACTATCAATGTGTGGTTGTCTCTCATATGCCCCATACTGGGGACTCAGCCCGCAACCCAGGCATGTGCCTTGACTGAGAATCGAACTGGCAACCCTTTGATTCGGAGCCCATGCTCAATCAATCCACTGAGCTACATCAGCCAGGGCCAGATCACCATATTTCATGTTTTCTCTTCAATGCCAGCTTCCTTGTTGGTTGGATGATAATAGCTCAACAACCACTGTGCTATTATGGGACATTTTGGCTGCTTGCAAATTATTGCTGTTCCAGATATAGCTATGGTAGTCATCTTTCTGTACACCAGTGTTTCTCAACTTGGGGCAATTTTGTCCCCCAAGGGACATCTGGCAACACCTGGAGACATTTTTAGTTGCCATAACTCTAGTTGCAGGACTACTGGAATCTAGCACGTAGAGGCCTGGGATTCTGCTAAACATTGGACAATGCACAGAACAGTCCCCCACACCAAATAATTATTTATCTTCCTCAAAATGTCAATAGCCAAGTTGAGAAACCCTGATGTCAACAGTTATTTCTAGCATCAGATTATATTACTGGGATATATCCACTTATGGGATTCCTGTAGTCACAGGAAATATTACAGGAACTATGATGTGTTCAGACTATGTCAGAACTGAGGTGAGGTGCAACTTTGCAAAGACTTAGTAACTGCGGCTCTTCTGAACAGAGGCTTTCTCTAGAATAGAAATAATTTCTCTCTTGCATGAGATACATATACAGTATACAAAGTGCTTTTCTCAGTGCCCACCTACCCCAAAACAGCAGGTGTTGTTATTATAGAGTGCAAAGGGGTGGCCAGGTTCACACTTCAAATGTAAAACAAATCCAAATCCAAAATCCAAATTCAAAAATAGGGACCTGGGGTTGGGCCGGCCCGGGATAATCCCATACCAAAGGTCCAGAAACTCCAGGAGAAGGCCAATATCCAGATCTACCGGTGGGAGGCCTGAGTCCCAGGTCCACCTCCACCGGCCAGATGCTCCCGGCACCTGCCTCACCCGGCTGGACTGAGGCGAAGGCACTGAGAGCAATTTCTGGGCAGATTAGGGGAATGACGAAGGCCCAGGCAAGGTTTTCCCAAACCTCACACTCACCTGCCTAAATGCCTCTTTCCATGGAGGCGAGCCCACCAATTTGTACAACGAGCGGTGCGGAGAACCTGACAGCTCGGCCATCTCCTCTCTGCGGGAGACCCGGTCAGAAATCCCGGCCCCCTGCAGGCGCGCAGAACCTGGGAGTTGTAGTTCCTGGTTGCTGATCGTACTGCACCCCACGGAATTCTGGGAAGTGTTCTTTCATTGGCCGACCCAACCCAGAAACGAATTGGAGCAACCCAAAGATGGGGGACTGCATTCGTAGTATTTGTGAGGTTAACCCACCCTGGATTGAGGGAGGTAATTCTTGAACGAAGATTTTGAGTGTCGAGGTTTACCTGCGTGGAGTTGTCCAATAAACAAACACGCAGGAGTTAGGTTCTTCCCCACGTTCTAGACTTCCCGCGGAACCAAAACTTAAAGCAGGCACTGGCCTGTTGACTTTCTCGTCCCGCCCCTTTCGGCTTCAGAATAAATACTTGACTGGGGATTGGCTTTCCACTAGCGTTGTCCCTGCCTGCTGGGCGGACTTTACGTTCGCCAGCCTCGTGCTTCCGGGATGCCTGCTCCCTGACTAGCCAAAGCAGTGGGAGGCTGGCCGCAGATTGGCCGCGCTCAGCGGCGGGCTGAGCGATTGGAACGGGGAGAGCAGTTGGGCCAAGATGGCGGCTGTCGCGGGACCTTTAGGTGACGGCGAGCTGTGGCAGACCTGGCTTCCTAACCACGCTGTGTTCGTGAGGCTCAGGGAGGGACTGAAAAGCCAGAGTCTAGCCGAGGCTGGGAATGCGGCTTCTTTATCTTTGCCTTCGCCGCCGCCGCCGTCGCCGCAGTTGCTGACGAGAAACCTGGTCTTCGGCCTCGGCGGAGAACTCTTCCTGTGGGACGGAGAAGGCAGCTCCTTCTTAGTGGTTCGCCTTCGGGGCCTCAGCGGCGCGGGTGAGGAGCCCTCTCTCTCCCAGTTCCAGGTATGGCCAGGCTAATCTAGGAAATGACCGTCAGCTGGGATCTGAATTCGTGGGGTTTTTTTTTTAATTACTGATTTTGAGAGAGAGCGAGAGGGAAACACCGATTTGTTGTTCCGTTTACCCGATGTGTTCACTGGTTGATTCTTGTATGTGCCCTGACCCTCACTCACTTAACCGCAGCCGTGGCCTATGGGGACGCCCTCCGACCAACTGAGCCACCCGCCAGAGCTGAGCTATTGTTTTTTATTTATTTTCCCCCCTCTCCATCCTGGCAGTTTTTCACTTCGAGTAGAAAAAGTCTCTTCATTTCCATTCCGCTCAAACATCGCTACATAGCCTTTTGTTGCCTCTTTATCGACCTGGTCACTGTGCTAGACACAGTTATAGGAATTCATACTCTCAAGGTGCTTAAGTTCCTGGGGTCTGGGAGGAAGGGAAAGACCACGGAATACTCAGTAACATCAGTTACGCAAGCGCTCTGAAGAAAAACAAAGCAGACAGGATAGAGGGTGTGAGTGCAGTTGCTATTTTTAGTGGTTGGTCCTGAGAAACCTCATTCATGATGTGACACTCAGAATAATAGGCATAAGCCTACCTTTCCCTTGGAGTTAGGAGCGATAGGTCAGGTAATAGATTTGGAAGTACCAAGTTTTGTGCCTGACTTAGAGAAGAAATCCCCTGTTAATTCTTGCATTTACCTTTAGAAAGCTAGGCCATTCTCAAGGTTGGAAAGGATTTTTGCTTGTCTTTGGTATGCCAACGGCATGTGAAAGCGGGTGTGATCAGAAAGTATTCCTCACTTGCTGTAATCAGACATTGCTTTCTGGCAATGTTTATATTTGTAATAAACTGATTCTCTCCTTTTAAAGAGTAAAAACTAAAAAACCTGTCACACGTTCTAATGCATGACATCTGTTGTGTGGCATTGCCTGATTCTAGTTGGTGAGAAATGATTTGAAATTAAAGAGGTGCTAGATAAAATTTTACAGTTCTCAAAGTACGTCACAAGTCTACAATCTACTTTAAAATTTCAGTTTACATGAGTAATTTACAAAGGTGCTCAACACACAGCATTCGCACAGTTGTAATTAAATTATTCACACTTGTTTATTTATTTGTCTGCTTTTCTAGACAGTAAATACCAAGACAGGGGCTCTTTCTGCCTTACTTATTTTTTAGGTACCTCCAGGATTTCACTTAGTGCCTGGAACATATAAACTCTCAGTAAATATTGGTGAGATTTGAATGACCCTCAATCCTCCAGAATATCAAAAACTCAGAAATAGGCAAGAAAGTGGCTTAGCATGAGTTGCAACTTTAAAAGTTAACAAAAGCATAAGTAGTGACTTAGAAATAAAACCAAAAAACTTCTAAATACTGATTGTCATAAGCAACTGAAGGTAATTGAATTGTATGCATAGCATAAGAAAGGTGGCCTCTGGTTGATTTGACATAGACTGTCAAAATCAAGTAGAAAGAAGATGGGGGTTGAAAAGGTAGGCAAAAAAGGGAAAGAACCACTGACAGGAGAAAAAACAATTAGTCAGCAAAGGGCAACTAAAAACCCCAAAATCAGGCTTATAGACATCAGTAACAATTAATAGAAACTTCATTATATTTACAATAACTTGTCTAAAAGGATTTGGGCTTAGTGTGATTCTCCATACATAAGGATAAGCAATACATTGGCAATTTCATGGTTTATTGCTGAAAGTAGAAAGATAAGAAAATGGGAACTGGACATAGTCACAAGAGAAGAAATAGGAAGGAGTGAATGTTTTTTGAGAGCATATGATGCTAAGACAAACACTGTTCCATATCTGCATAGGTAAAATGTCATTTTACTTGCTACAGAAGTTCTTGAAGCCATTATCTATCTTGTACTATTTCTAATATAACAGTTATTTATTAATACTTATGAGTTCTTCATTTGTTCAGTAAAACATACATTTAGTCAGCAATATGCCATATACTATGCTAAAGATACTGAGAGGAAAAATATGGATTCATAATTCATTCATTCTGAGTAATTCATAGTTATTTGTATGGGATGAGCAAGTGAAAGGATAATTGGAATGCAGGCAGATAAGAACTATAACAGAGTGTGCTATTGGAGTCCAGGAAAATGCATTTTATCCCTGTCCAGAAGATCAGGGTTATTTTCATGGGAGGAAAGCATATTGAGACTGAATCTTCAAGAATGTATTAGCCTGCTTAAGAAAAAAGGAAAAGGGCATTGTAGATTGCAGGAAGAGGAACAGTTATGCAAAGACACAAAGTCATAACGAAGCATGATAATTATTACCAAGAAGTACAAGTTATATGGAGGGAGTATAAAGTACAAGTAGGGAATCGTGGAAAATTGAGGCTGGAATTTGATCATAAAGAGGGAAATTATGTACAGTATTTATCAAGGTAGGGAGATTTGATGCATTTTTATAACATTCCAATCAAAATAGTTAAAATTATTTCTTCAGTTAATGGCCCAAGTGTTAGTAATTATCCAGAATGCTTCATTTTCTTACAGTTATGGAAAACTAAAGCAGTACTGTGGTTTCAACTAACTGTCACATATATTTACATTAAACTTAACTATTTTGACCAGTTTGCTTTAATTTCAGAGATTGCTTTGCATAAATCCGCCCCTGTTTGAAGTCTATCAAGTCTTGTTAAGCCCAACACAGCATCATGTGGCACTTATAGGAGTAAAAGGACTTACGGTGTTAGAATTACCTAAAAGATGGGGGAAGAATTCTGAATTTGAAGGTGGAAAATCAACAGTAAATTGTAGGTAAGTTATATTTTCATTTAGTGTTTAACTTTATAATTTGTAGTGCATGCAGAAAATTATTCAAGACCAGTAATTTTAAGGTATGTTTATTATGAATATTCCATATGGTCTGCACATTGGCATTTTATGGTAATAATGTTTATGGTATATATGTGATTATATTTTATTCTATCTGAATTATCCCATTACTCTCTCATTAGAAGTCAGGTCATTCTCCAAGGTAGAAATAAGATTTTTAAAAAGCAATTCTTTATCTGTGAGCCAGACAATTTGTTCGTAAGTTCAACAAAGTTTTGTTTTTGTATAATTTTTTTTCCCCAACAAATCCAGAAAAGTGACCATCTGAAAGATCTACTGAAAAGAATATACGGTAGAAACCCACCTTTAGTTCCACAACTTACAAGTTGGATCCCCTTAAAATGTTTTCTAACTCCATTTCCTCATTTCCACAATAGGAATGATAATATCTGCTCTTGTGTTTTTCCTCACAGTGTTTTTCCTTTCCTTTACTAAGAGGATCAAATAAGATACTGTATCTAAAATCATGTGTACAATATAAAATGCTCTACGATTTAGAAAGTGTTTTTATTTTAATTCTGTGATATTGATTGAATCAATGCTTTGAATGCTCTCCTAGCAAGGCTTAAAAGAGAAAGTTGAAGAAAAGCAAAGAGTGTTCAAATAGATTTTCCTTTAGAAGATTTTTTTCATCTAAGTTCTACAAACTGTTTTGTTGGAAAATTGTTGTCTTTATTTTAGTACCACTCCAATTGCTGAGAGATTTTTCACCAGTTCTACCTCTCTGACTCTAAAGCATGCTGCCTGGTATCCGAGTGAAATGCTGGATCCCCACATAGTGCTGTTAACATCAGACAATGTAATAAGGTAAATTTTATTTTTATGTCTTATAGCCTTGTGATTGGGGAGGTTCTATTTGCGTTTGCCAGTTAAGAATTCAAGGTCCACTAATGGGTCCTGGGATGTTAGAATGCTTTATCTAATGGCTATTGTAACCCATTCTCAAGGACAGTCTAACTGCCCTAATTTACACGCCCTAATTACTGCTATTCTCTCTCAACTAGTCTTCCTGCCTCCTCCATTCTCTCCTGTCTAATTCTGACTAGTAAGCACTGTTAAAATAACCTTCCTGAGCTGTTTTCCTAATGTCACTATTTTGGATGTAATGTAGCATTAGGGGGAAGAGAATATGACTGGGAATTGAGAGATTTGAGTTTTTGTCCCAATGCCACTTCTGTCTTTGAGATCTTAAACTTCTTTTTAGGGGAACTTCAGTTTCCAGTTTGTAAAACGAGCAGATTTGATGATTCTAAAGCCTCTTCCAAGTTTTGTACTGGATTAAGTGACCTAATCCTGCAAAGATTTCTGTTATCAGTTAGCTTTCGGGATCTGCCTTATATAAAAAGTTTATGGGGAGGCTCAACTGACTGAGATATAAATACCTCCAGTTCTGTTTTTCCTTTTTTAACTGTACTCTACCAAATCTTCCTTCCCTACTCAATACTTGATCCCTTAATGGCATCTTTTACGGATCTTATAGCTTTCTGGTTACTTTTAGGTATAAAAACAGTCTGTCCAGTTTAAAACTCCAATCTCAGATCTGTTTCAAAACCATAACCTGGGCCTTTCATGGCTCAGACCCTGAGGCAGCTGCAGTAAGTGGAGAGAGCATGATCTGCTCTTTGACTCTTCTTCTGTTCCCAGCATCTTGAGGTAGGGGGTAGAGTATCAGGAGGGGGCTGCCTCTTCCTCCTTCTGGATCTAAAGCCCTTGTTAATTGGAGTAGGGAGGATAGCTGAGGCAAACTTCTGACCTAATTGTTGTCTGTCCAGTGGTGGGGCAGAGGGGTGGGGGCATATCCCTGATCCTAGATTAATCTAATTCCACATGCTGCTGGTGGCCTCTGTGGATGGGGTAGTTACTGCACAAATGGTATGTATGTGTTTATGGGGGTGTGTTTAGTCTCCAGACCTCTCCATCATTACAGAGCTCTGTCCCTCATTGTCTCTAATAGCTATCTATGCCCTGAACCCTCTCTCAAGATGGCGTATCCCCAAACTTGATATTCCTCCCTTGTCTTTCATATTGTGGTCATGGTAGCTGCTCAGGTATTTTTTTCTGCCCTCCGAGGACCACAGAGAACTGGGCATGCTATACCATAGCCATTTCTTATGCTTTTCCAGCCTCTCTTCCTCCAATAATCTTCATGTATGAAGTAGATACCATATAGTGTTCATATCCCCCTAACCCTAGGAGATGGCATGCCAGATTCACCCAGGAATTTCCTCACCTTGGTGGCCTGTAGTTTTCTGTAACGCATCCGGGATTTAGCTCAGAAATGACCTACTCATCTCCCCTTTATTACAGGCACCCCTAAATCTGACCATTTCTCTTAGAGACTTCCCTACCCTTCCATTTGGCTTTGTAGTTGGGGATAAAGAAAGGTGGAAGGAATGCTTCCCATTATGAACATTGTACTGTATGCCTAAGGACTCTTGGCACCCTCTCTCTCAGTCTTCCTTTTATATAGGGTGGGAGATAGCAAAGTCTAAGTCTTCTTCACTTAAGCCCTGAAGGAGTAATCTGGCCTCAGTTATTGAAGGTTCTTTTTAAGATATGGGGTATTTAACACTTCTCTTTCCTAAGCAATGGGCCTTAATGACAATTTCAGGGCAGCAAGAAATTCCCACTCAGTGCCCTGTTGCATTTAGTTTTTCACTGTTCCTCATTACAATACATGCTCTCTAGTACTTACATGTATTTTGAAGTCAATGCTTATAGGCAGCTAGGAAGACCACAATGAATGTGTGTTTAGTTGGTTTAAATTTTCAATGAAAATATTTGTTAAATGGTATTTTATTGATAATGGAACAGGTTAAGTTTAAAACGATACTGGTGAAAATTTTTTTTAGTTTTATGCTTCCCCTTAAGAAAATAGGGATGACATGATAGTGTCTTTATATAACAAAAGCATATATAGATTATAGGCTAAATGTCACTCATTCTGCTGGTCAGAATAGTGAGATATGGTTATTTCTCTAATTAGATTTGGTGTCTAACAGGCAGAGAGAGAAATGGGTATAATCAAAGGGAAGCTGGCAAACTTAGGGGCAGTTGTAAGATGAGCACATAAGGTGGATATGGCTCAGGATTTGGGATGGAAGAGGCAGAGGTGCAATGCTGTGGAGTAAACTAATAAAGAATTTTGGTAAGGATGGAGAATATTTCTTCAGGTCCCAAGGAAACCTTCTGTTAAAAGAACAAATGAAATACCTACTTGGTCAGTAATAGAAAGATCTTTGGGAAAGAAATGGTTGTGATAACTGGCAGAAAAATTCTCAAGATTTGACTAGATATATAGAAGAAAGAACAATTTTGGAGAATGAAAGAGAACTAAACATGTGTTGGCCAGGATGTGGAAAAAGGAGAACCCCAGTCTGCTGTTGGTGGGAATGCAGACTAGTACAGTTACAGTGGAAAATAGTGTGGAGTTTCCTCAAAAAATTAAAAATGGAGCCCTGGCCAGTGTGGCTCAGTTGGTTGGAACATCGTCCCATATACCAAAAGGTTGGGGGTTCGATACTGGTCAAGGAACATACCTAGGTTGCATATTTAATCCTTAAGTGGGGCATGTACAGAAAGCAATCAGTTGATATTTCTCTCTCTAAAAAGAAAAATTAAAAATGGGACTTCCTTTTGACCTAGCAATCCCACTTCTGGGAATATACCCTAAGAATCCTGAAACACCAATTCAATAGAATATATGCACCCCTATGTTTGTAGCAGCATTATTTACAATAGCCAAGATCTGGAAACGGCATAAGTGCCCGTCAGTAGATGAGTGGATAAAAAAGCTGTGGTACATTTACATAAGGGAATATTATGCAGCAGTAAAAAAGAAGGACCTCTTACCTTCTGTGACAGCTTGGATGGACCTAGAGGCTATTATGCTAGTTGAAATAAGCCAGTCAGTGAAAGGCAAATAGAATATGATCTCACATATACGGTGAATCTAATGAACAAAATAAACTAAAAAACAAAGTAGAAGCAGAGGCATAATTACATGAAACAGACTGACAGCTGTTGGAGGAGATAGAGCGGGGTTGTGGAAACTGGATAAAGGAAAGCAAACAGATTAGTCAAAGAACATATACATGACCCATGGACAGGGACAACAGTATGGGGATTGCCTGAGGGAAGGGGTGCTGGAGGGGGACAAAGGGGAAAAAAGCAGGGACAACTGTAATAGCATAAATAAAATACAGTAAAAAAAAATAATTTTAAGTGCTGACTTTCTTCTCTTTTGACTTCTAGAATTTACTCTCTGCGAGAGCCCCAGACACCCACTAATGTCATCGTACTTTCAGAAGCAGAAGAGGAAAGTCTAATGCTCAGTAAAGGGTAAGTTTTCATTTGTGTCATGAAATGCTTTTCAAATTAGGTTATTGAGATTATAAATGTTGTTTTAACGGGTTGCAAGGTTTTCAAGAGGTGACTTTAGCATGCTTTTGGTAAGGTGAGAAGTAAGCAAAAAGTAAGCAATGTGAATAAGTAACATGTTGCAAATCTGAATGTCGTCATAACTACTAGATTGATCTTTTTTCAAGAAAGTTCTAAAATGTGAGTGGCTTAAACTGATTCCGTGTTGTATCTTGAATAAAGTCTAGCTCTGGCCAGTGTGGCTCGGTTGGTTGGAGCATTGTCCTGTAGACTGAAAGGTGCAGGTACAATTCCCAGTCAGGGCACATAGCTAGGATGAGGATTTGATCCCCACTCAGGGCACATCCGGGAGACAACTAATTGGTCTTTCACTTGCACATTGATGTTTCTCTCTCTCCCTTCTTCTCTCTCTAAAAGCAAAGAAAAACATGTCCTTGAGTAAGGATAAAAAAAGGAATAAATTCTAATATTAGAAAAGTACAGAAAAGGTGAAAGGTGAGTATTGGGCTAGAGGCCTACCATCTGTTCACTCAGTGTAGGCAGGCAGATTGCTGAGCTCCCAGACCAGCATCTAGTGTCCCAGAACTGGACTGGACATAGATAGCCCTCCTGATTCCCCAGTGACCCTGACTTCTGTGATTTTTCTTACCCTCTATAGGGGCAAGTTCCTGGCTGTGTTGACCACTAACAGAATCACCCTTTGAACTCATAAACCCTATTCTTTTGACTTCCTGATCAGTCTCTCTGGTGATCACTACACATGATCACCTGCAGTGTGTGCATGTGAAGTGAGGCTTTTAGTAGCAGGATTTCTGGACTTCCATTTAGCTCTTTTCATGTCTCCATGGTGGTCATATCTAATAGTCATTTATTTTTGTTTTTCCAACCTTTATTCCTCTGAATATTTTATATATAGCTATCCTGTATTTGGCAGTTTTGGTCTCTGAGGACCTTGGGGGATGGGGTAGGGATCTAAATATGTATTTGGTCTTCCTGACCCACCAAGAAAGCCTTCTTCCTTTCATTGCTAATCTCTTAATTGTGCACTTAGGTCTACTTTAAAAATATTTTTTCAATTATAGTTGATATTTAATATGTCATATTAGCTTCAGGTGTATAATACAGTTACTAGATATTTTTATAATTTACAGTGATTCCGCAGTAAGTCTAGTACCCACCTGGCACCATACATAGTCAGTGTTGTTAACTATATTCCCTATGCTGTACTTTACATCTCATGACTATTTTGTAATTACCAATTTTTACTTCTTAATCACTTCACATTTTTCACCCAGCCTCCCCAATCCCCCTCATATTTGGCAACCATCAGGTTGTTCTCTGTGTCTAAGAGTCTGTTTGTTTGTGTGTTTTGTTTTTTACATTCCACATATAAGTGAATCATATAATATTTGTTTTTCTCTGACTAACATTTCACTTAGCATAATACCCTCTAGGTCCTTCCCTGTTGTCGCAAATGGTAAGGTTTTATTTTTTTATGGACGAGTAATATTTCTTTGTATATGTGTACCACAGCTTTTTTATCCATTTGTCTATTGATTGGGCTGTTTCCATATCTTGGCTATTGTAAGTAACATTGCAATGAACATAGGGGTGCCTGTATCTTTTCAAATTAGTGCCTTGGATTCAGATAGATATCCAGAAGTGGAACTGCTGGGTCATAAGGTAGTTGTCTCCTCTTGTCTTCTTTGGGGTAGGGGGTAGTTCTATTTTTAATTTTTTGAGGAACCTCCAGTATGTTTTCCATTATGGCTGCACCAATTTTGCATTCTCACCAACATTGCACAAAGGTTTTTTCTACATCCTCGCCAGTACTTGTTTGTTAATTTATTAATGATGGTAGTAGGTATTCATTGTGGTTTTAATTTACATTTCTTTGATGATTAGTGACATTGAGCATCTTTTTTTTTTTAATGTTTTATTTTAGAAGGGAATGGAGGGAGAACACATCAGTGTGTGGTTGCCTCTTGCACACCCCCAACTGGGGACCTGGCCTGCAACCCAGGCATGTGCCCTGACTGGGAATTGAACCAGTGACCCTTTGGTTCGCAGGCTGGTGCTCAATTCACTGTGCCATACCAGCGCTACACCAGCCAGGGCACATTGAGCATCTTTTCATATGTCTATGGGCCATCTGTATGTCCTCTTCGGAAGGTCTGTTCAGGTCCTCTGCCAATTTTTTAATTGGATTGTTTGGGTTTTTTGCTGTATGAGTTTTATACATTTGGGATATTAACCCTGTATTGGATGTATTGTTAGCAAGTATCTTCTTCAGTTGGTAAGTTGTCTTTTTGTTTTGTTGGTTTCCTTTGCTGTGGAAAAAACTTTTAGTTTGATATAGTTCTATTTTTAATTTTTTTGTTTCCCTTATTTGAAGAGATAATATCAAAAAGAAATATTACTAAGTGCAATGTCAGAAAGAACATACTGCCTATATGTTCTTCTAGGAGTTTTATGGTTTCGGATCTTACATTTAAGTCTTTAGTCCATTTGGAGTTTATTGTTGAGCTGATGTTCGGGAATATTGAAAGCCTGAGTTTCGGGTGTATTCCTCCACAGAGGATTTTTATCTCCTTCCACTAGGAGTCAGAGGTTGCCACCAACCTGGGACCACATTGATTCTCTTTGGTTGTCCCAGAATTGAAAGTTTCAGTTAAGTGATTTTAATGTCTCACAGCAGCAGCTACTTAAATTTCAGTGTATCCATCTCCACAATAAGGGAAATAACTGCGTCTGGGGTTGATAGGGCCTGTCCTGGTGTCAGGGTGTTTTCTCCCTGGCAGTGTGTTTCCACAGCTTATCAACTTGCCGTTACAGACACATTGTCTAGGTGAGAGAGGGGCAGGAGGGCCCCGCAGTTATCAACACAGCTGGGTTCTAATCTCAGCTCTGCCATTTGTCAGCCATGGCATCTGGTCAAGTTACTCGATTGCGCTAAGACTCATTTCCATGAATATAAAAAATTATAATTGTGCTCATTCGTTAGGATTATTGTGCAGAATAAGTGAGATCATGCATTAGAAGTGCTTAGCATGGGTCCTAGCACAGATAAGTAGTCATTAATTGATATCTACTATCATTATTGGATCAAGTATTAGAAATATTCCTATATTTAAGTTCCAGTTAAGTTTTAATGGTTGGGAGTTAAGTATCTTTAAGTTAATTTCTATGTCTATTTGTTCCCATTTATTGTCTTGATTTTTTAGTTGAACTGATGCAGTTCTTTTATTGTAGATACTGGGATTTCTCATTTTTAGCATCCTGATACCATATACCTTTCATGTGATAAACAAACTAAAATATAGTACTTATAATACCTTAGAATAATGTTGACTCTCAACTGTATTAAATTGTGGTTAAAATAATAACCTTATTCATCACCCTTGTATTAAACTGAAATCTATTGGGGTAACCAAGTATACTAAATTTTAAAATTGTAAAAACAGCATGGTTTATCACTTGTCTTTCCTGATTATAAAAGTAATGTATATTTATTATAGAAAATTGGGCAAACTACAATAAAGTATTAAGAAAATGAAATATTATCTCAAATTCTATGTCTGTCTTCAGTATAACAGCCAAAATGATACTTTCAGTATAAATCAGATCATTCTCTTTTCTTGCTCTCCACACCCCGTTGATTTCCCAGAGTCTTTACCAGGGCCCTGGAGGGCCTTCAGGTTCGGCCCTGACTCCCCCTCTCTCCACCCTCATTCCTCCCTCTGTGCCCTGACTCTCTCACTGTAACTACCTTGGCCTCCTCGCCGTTCTTTAGACAGTATCGACCAGCTTCCCACCTAAGTGCTTTTGCACATGTTCTTCCTTCTGCCTCAACTGCTCCTTTGCTACACAACCCATACTTGCTCCCTTAACTTCCTTAAAATCTTTGCCCAATTCTCACTTTGTCAGAGTCCATCCCAGACCACCTAGTCTAAAGCAGTACCTGCATCAATACCCTCTTACCCTACATTTTTTCCCCTTCATAGCATCATTCTCTGACTTGGTATTATGTGTTCTTTTCTCCTCTGTTTGTTGTAGGTCTTTATAACTAGAGGTAGGGCCTTTGTTTAATGAACTGATGTGTTCCCAGAACCTACCACAGTGCCTGGCACAGACTAGATACTTAGTAAATATTGTTAATTAAATGCATCCTACTATTCAAGAATAACTGTAAATGTTTTTGTGTATTTTCTTTCTGTTTCTTTTTGTGTTTATGCATGTTTGTATTTGTATATTTTTACTATTTGTGTCTGTATTTAAACTATTTAAAATTAAAATAGCACTACATAAGTTTATGGCCTACTTTCACATAATTTTCCAGTGTTGCTTAACATTCCTCATAATCATAATTTTTTGTGTTCTCTATTGAATACAAATTCCATCCCACCTCCTGTTATTGGGCCTGTTTTCAACAAGTTTGTTTTTAAATCTCATTTCAGAAGGGCATACACAGCATCTCTAGGAGAAACGGCAGTAGCATTTGACTTTGGGCCACTGGCAGCAGTCCCGAAGAATACATTTGGACAAAAAGGCAAAGATGAAGTCGTAGCATACCCACTGTACATCTTATATGAGAATGGGGAGACTTTCCTTACGTATGTTAGTCTGTTACACAGGTAAGTTGAGGAGGTAACCCACCTAAATGAAAGTCCAGCTTGTGCTCCAGTAGAGATTGCAATAGTTAGGGTTGGGATCTGTGCTTTTGAGTTTGTGGGAGTGTTGTACCCTTTCACTGCTTGGCTTTCATATTCTATTTATTTTTTTAAGGACTTGGAAGTCATGGTAAGGAGTTTGGTTTTATTTTTATTTTTAAAAAATATATTTTATTATGCTATTACAGTTGTCCCAATTTCTCCCCCTTTACCCTCCTCCACCTGGTATACCCCTTCCCTCCAGCAGTCCCTCCTCCAAGTTCATGTCCATGGGTCGTGCATATGAGTTCTTTGGTTTCTCCATTTCCCATATTCCTCTTAACATCCCCCTGTCTAGACTGTACCTACCAATTATGCTTCTTAATCCCTGCACCTTTCCCCCCATTCTCCCCCTTTGCCCTCCCAGCTAATAACCCTCCAAATTATCTTTATACCTATGATTCTGTAGTTCCAGGAGAGAGAATAGAGTATGCAAAATTATAAAGATGAGAAACACGAAAGAGCTTGATAGATTGCAGAATGGTGAGGCTTTATTCCCAGTAACATTCTCCTTGACAGAAGTGTTGTCTGCCTTCCCCATATGATCTCTCTCAGGGGATGTTGTGCAACGTTATTACTCTCCCTATCCCTTTCTCCCCTCTGCCACCTGGCTCTCGTTTATCCGCACTGTGATCTACCTAGTAACCTTAGCTCCAAACCTGAGAGTCATCTATATTCTCTTATGTCTAGCCCGGTCCCAAAATTCTATTGCTTTTACTGTGAACATTTCTTGAATGTATATATCCTTCTCCATTCTCTTGTCCCTGCTTCAAACCCTCATCATCTTCCAAGATCTTTTTTTTTTTTTTTAAGATTTTATTTATTTTTAGAGGGAGAGAGAAGCAGAGGGAGAGAAACATCAATGTGTGGTTGCCTCTCGCACACCCCCGACCTGGGACCTGGCCCAAAGCCAGGCGTGTGCCCTGACTGGGAATCAAACCAGCAATCTTTTGGTTTGCAGGCCAGCGCTCAGTCCACTGAGCTACACCAGCCAGGGCCAAGATCATTCTTAAATAGGTGCCCTGAATCCCAGTTTGGTCCCCTCTTTGTCATTCTTTTCACTACTGCTCACTACCAGATAAATCTTAGTAAATCACTCATGATTTAAACCTCTAGTGGCACATTGTCCCCAGCACATAGACTCTGAGCCCTCTCACACGGCATATGGGATCCTCTGCTTTGTAAGCCAGTCTTGAGTATCTGCCTCACTCCTCTGTTGCCTTAGACTTTGTACTTTACCTTCCATCATACTAAGCTAAGTTTCCTTCATGTTAATTCCTAATCCTTTATGCCTCCAGGAGTTTGTATATCCTGTTCCCTAGCTTGGGATGTTTACCACCTTTTCCCAGAATATACTCTTTCTCCACTGATCTTACTTGCTTTTGATACCTTTCTTATACATCTCACTCTTTGTGTCTTTCTGTATTCCTTTGTACCCTGTAAAGGCCTTGCATTGTTACACTTATTACATGGTATAGTAATTCTGGTTAAATGTCTGCTTCACCAGCCAACCCATCAGTTCTGTAGGGGTGTCATCTAGCTCTTAATAAATGTATTTGCCTAATCCAATTAAATATGTGGGACTGGAGCCCTGACAATAAGCTACACTTGAGAAAAAAAAATTTGGGGATCATCAGAACATAAGTAGTAGATAAAACCAGGCGTGGTCTAATATGCTGTCGTGTAAGTGTATTTTGTAAAGAAAAGAGGGCTTACGGCACCAATACTTTTTTCACCTACATTTGTTTCACTCTTTCTTCAGCCCTGGGGATATCGGAAAGCTGTTGGGTCCATTGCCCATGCATCCTGCAGCTGAAGATAACTATGGTTATGACGCTTGTGCAATACTCTGCTTACCCTGTGTCCCCAACATCTTAGTGATTGCCACTGAATCAGGAATGTTGTACCACTGTGTTGTGCTGGAAGGGGAGGAAGAAGATGACCAAACAGTAAGTCAAGCTAGTGAGTGTATATTTGTATCTCCAATACTTAGTATACTTCTGTGCCAATATAAATGCTTAATATATATTAGGAATTTAGTTTATATCTGACACTTCTGTGTATTTTGGAAATTAAACACTTGAAATCAATTGAAGCCCACTTAGAAATTTAAATGGGAAGAAGAGAAGGTGCCCAACTTACTTGATCCACCAACCTACGTATATCTGTCTTTCTGAACTCTAAATTGGCATTCTTTAGTGACAGATAAAAAGAACCTTTGAACCGCTGCATTAGCTCCTCTAAATTTGTTTGTTCTTCCTAAAAGAGACTTTTTTCTCTTTGAAAAATAACAAGGTACTGTCATAATAGGGGGTGGAATTAAGAATTTGAAGGAAATATTTAAATCAGCTTTTTGCTTTTGTTTTTCATTGTGTACATTTTCAGGTGAACATAAAAAACTAAAATTTTGCTTTTTTTACAGTCAGAAAAGTCGTGGGATTCCAGGGCCGATCTTATTCCTTCTCTGTATGTGTTTGAGTGTGTTGAGTTGGAGCTAGCCCTGAAACTGGCATCAGGAGAAGATGAGCCCTTTGATTCTGACTTTTCTTGTCCAATCAAACTTCACACAGGTGAAGTATTTTTTTCAATTACAGATCACATTTAATACTTAATATTAGTTTCAGGTGTGTAACATAGTGGTTAGACATATACTTTACCGACGAACCCCCTCTCCCAATAATTCTGGTGCCAGTTGGCACATAGTTACGACAGTACTATTGATATATTCCCCATACTGTACTTTACATCCCCATGACGGTCTGTAATAACCACTTTGTACTTAAGCCCTTCACCTTTTTCACCCATCCCCCTCCACTCTGGCAACCCTCAGTTTATTCTCTGTATCTAGGAGTTTGTTTCTATTTTGTTTGTGCTTTAGATTCCACATGTAAGTGAAATCATATGATAATTGTTTTTCTCTGACTTATTTCACTTAGTGTAATACTGTGTAGGTCCACTCATGTCACAGATGGCAGGATTTCATTCCTTTTTATGACTGACTATTCCTTTATGTATTAAGAACATTTAATTGTATATATGTATCACATCTTTATCCACTCATCTATTGATGGGCATTTGAGCTGCTTCCATATCTAATATAAATAATGTTCCACTGAACATAGGGGTGCATATAGCTTTTTGAATTAGTGTTTTGAGTATTCACTAAATTCTGTTCTTTTATTCTGTTACATTTATACTAAAACTATCACAGACTATTTTGTGCTATTTATTTGTTCTGTGGTTCCAGCCTTTAAGAATTTAACTGGCTTTTTTTGTCCTTTTAGTCATACATTACACTTTAGGTCCAAAAAAGGCTGAGCACATTCCCCAAGTCTAAGATAATGAGCTTTAGTCTGGATCTACCAAGATTTATAATAGTGATTTTTTTCTGGTTCAAATTAAAGAAGATTCCATGATTGAAATACTTAAAGGTATATAAACTTTAATAAACTTTAAAAATCAAATTATAATATACTGATATTCAGATACCTCTTTAACATAGCTTTCTTAAAAAATAAGTAATAAAACACTTTCTTCTTTTTTTTAGAACACATCTTGTTATAATCAGACCCAATTTAAATGTTATCTTTTTTATTTTAGCTTCTCTGAGTTGGTCCCAGATTGTTCTGGCAACTTATCTCTGTTCACCTAGGGAGCTCTTGGATAAAGACATGTGACAGTTAAAGAATGTGTTGTTGAGGCAGAGTGGCTGAGTGGAAGGAGTATGTGACTAGGAGTCTGGAGTGTCCTTTAGGTACTAGTTACAACTCAAATTAATAGGCTCTGTAGTATCGGGCATTTATTCAACCTCTCTGGTCCTCAGTTTTCTCACCTGAAAACAACAGGAATAACGTCAGATGATCTTTAAGGTTCCTACTAACAAAAATCTTGTAATTTCATTTGCCCTTCCATGATTTCTCACAGTCTCCTCTAGTATCTTGTCTTCTCTTTAAAGAACAAGGAACAAAAGCTTACTCAGCTGGAATAATTGGGTGTACCTTTCACAGTTTTCTTCTGAGCATTACAGAGTTTAGTTGCATAGCAGTCTGACTTAATCTGCTTATGGTCTCACTAACAGTTTGCATAGGTTTGGTAATAATGACTTTGACTCTCAATTAAAGTGTAGCCAAAACATTTAAGGGAAAAGGGTCCTATAATGGACCAGCAGAGAGAACTCATTGGGCATATCTCATTAATAAGTACTTGACGACATAAAGTCTAAATACTGTCTTGAAACTTTGCTTGATAGATGAAGAAATTGAGACGTTAGGTAAAGTAATATAAATTAATTGGTTTCCTTATAAAGATGCATGTGCTTCCTGACTGGGTAGCTAAGTTATTTAGAGCATCATCCTGATACACCAAGGTTGTGTGTTCAATCCCTGGTGAGGGCACATGAAAATCAACCAATGAATGCATAAATAAGTAGAACAACAAAAATTGATGTTTTTCCTCTTTTTCTCCCTTCTCCTTCTCTCTAAAATTAGTTAATAAAAACAAATTTTAAGTATATTTTATTGATTATGCTATTACAATTGTCCTCATTTTCCCCTTTGCCTCCATTGGCCAGGTACCCACCTTCCCTTCAGCATTCCCCCCCCCCCCGCCCCTTAGTTCATGTCCATGGGTCATGCATAAAAGTTCTTTTGCTTCTACATTTCCTATACTATTCTTACCCTCCCCCAGTCTATTTTGTACCTACCATTTATACTTCTTAATTCCTGTACCATTTCCCCCATTCTCCCTCTTCTCCCAGCTGATAACCCTCCAAATGATCTCTGTATCTATGATTCTGTTCCTGTTCTGGTTGTTTGCTTAGTTTTTGTTTTAGTTGCTTTTTACATTCAGTTGTTGATAGTTGAGTTTGCTGTCATTCTAATATTCATAATTTTAATCATCTTTTTCTTAAATAAATGCCTTTAGCATTTCATGTAATGCTTGGTGGCGTTGAACTCCTTTAGTTTTACCTTTTCTGGAAAGCACTTTATCTGCCCTTCCATTCCAAATGAAAGCTTTGCTGGGTAGAGTAATCTACATTGCAGGTCCTTGCTTTTCATCACTTTGAATACTTGCCACTCCCTTCTTGCCTGCAAGGTTTCTTTTGAGAAATCAGCTGACAAATCCTTTGTAGATAACTCTCTGCTTTTCTCTTACTGCTTTTAAGATTCTCTCTTTATCTTTAAACTTTGGCATTTTAATTATGTTATGTCTTGGTATGGTCTTCTTTGGGTCCAACTTGTTTGGGACTCAGTTCTTGGATTTGTATGTCTGTTTCCTTCACCAATTTAGGAAAGTTTTCTTTCATTATTTTTTCAATTAAGTTTTCAATTTCTTGCTCTTCGTCTTCTCCTTCTGTCACCCCTATGATTCAGATGTTGGTACATTTGGAGATGTCCCAGAGTTGTCTTGTACTCTCCTACTTTTTTTAAATTCTTGTTTCTTCATTCTGTTCTGGTTGAATGCTTATTTCTTCCTTATGTTGCAAATCGTTGATTTGAATTTTGGCTCCTTTCCCTTTACTGTTGGTTCCCTGTGGGTTTTTGTTTTTATTTCACTTAGCTTTCATTTCTTCCCTTATATTTTTGCCATACTCAGTGAGTTCTTTGAGCATCCTGAATACCAGCGTTTTGATCTCTATATCTGATAGGTTGGCTATCTCCACTATGTTTAGTTCTTTTTCTGGGGTTTTGTTCTGTTCTTTCATTGGGGCCATATTTTTTTGTCTCCTCAATTGGCAGCCTCCCTGTGTTTGTTTCTGTGTATTAGATAGAGCTGCTTTGACTTCTTGTCTTATCACACCTGTTAAGTTGTATGGAGTAGAGCCTTGGGTATTTGGTATTTGCGCGGTGGCTCTGTGGGGGGTGGGGGGGGGTGGGAGAGGGGACAATGCTACTGCCTGGCTTCTTGAGGCTTGCCTGACACATGCCCTGTTTCTAGTCACTTCACCCACTTTCTTGTGCGACTGGTGCCTTTCTAGCTGTTGCTGCAGTAGTGATTCCCAGAGTGGGTAGGTTTGTGTTTGTTTTAGTCTGTGCAGGCCCTTTAAACAGGCTCTCTTGAGAAATTGGCAGTTTGTATAGCTGCACCAAAATCCTACTGGCTTTCACAGCAAGGAAATATGAGGCTTTATCTCCTGGCGCTAGAACCCTGGGCTGCACGGTCCAGCTTGGGGCTGGGATGGCTCACTCCTAAGGTATCCCTCCTGATTTTTATCCACCACACATAAATGTGGGATTGCCCATTCCACTATGGCCACTCCACGCCACACCATGTCCTCTCCCCCACAGCTCCCTGTCTACCCATCTGGATGAATATGGCTTCTTTAAATCTTTGGTTGTTGGATTTCCATACAGTTCTATTTCTGGCAGTTCTTGGTGTTTTTTATTTTGAGGTTAGTGATGATTCTTGTGGTTGCGTGAGGAGGTGAAGTGTCTCTGCTTACACCTCCATCCTGTCTGGAGTCTAAGTTGTATAAATAAAAAAAAAACTTTAATAAGATAATATGCATATCTCTGGGAAATCTTAAATGTAGCCCTTTTTATCTTTGCTCTAATGAGAGTTAACAGTTTCATGTGAAACGAATAAATTGTTGACTCATTAATATTTGTATGAAAGGCATATTACAATCACTGAAATGTACCCATATTTTTAATGAGGAAAGTGAAATAACTACCTATAATATGTGGGGATGGGTATCTAGTAAATTTCCTACTTCAGTTACTGTTGTTGCCTCTTTTTCATAACAGATTTCTGTTACATCCCCAAATTAAGACTTTTCTGACTTTAGCACTACAGACACATTTTGAAATGCCATTTTGAACAACAGACCTGACGAGATGATTTGAGAGCACTAGGTCTCAAGTATGGGCAAATGAAAAGAAGCTTTTCAATATTTTGTTATTCAGAGAGATGATTGCCATAGACCAAAAATTCTTATAAACTTCTTACAGCACAATGCTTTTTTCAGAGATATTATGTAGAACCCCAACATACAAAGCAGATGATAATAATATAACATCTATTTTACAACATTTATGCATTATAAAGTCAACAGTAAAAAAGTGAGGCTGTGCCCTGGCCTGGTGGCATAGTTGGTGAAGCATCGTTCCATAAACCTAAAGGCTGCAGTTTCGATCCCCAGGCAGGGCACATAACTAGATTGCAGGTTTGATCCCCAGTCGGGGCACATTTTAGGAGACAACTACTTGATGTCTTTGTCTCACATCGCTGTTTCTGTGTCTGTCTCTCTAAAAGCAATGAAAAATGTCCTCAGGTGAGGAGGTGGGGGAGAAAGAAAGGTTGTTAGATAAAAGAAAATTTGAATTTAGAGATTTAAGAGTGACAGTCACCATTTTATTTTATTTCATTTCATTTCATTAATTTTATTTATTTTTTAGAGAAGGGGAAGGGATGAAGAGAAACATCGATGTTCACACATCATTCAGTTGCCTCCTGCATGTCCCCAACCAGGAACCTGGCCCACAACTTGGGCATGTTCCCTGACTGGGAATCAAACCCACAACCTTTCATTTCACAGGCTGATGCTCAACCCACTAAGCCACTCCAGCCAGGGCCAGTTACCATTTTAAATCAGCTTTAGTGTGTACTTGTTTCTGTATCTTGTTTTAGTTGTCTAATTTTATTTTCAAAGTCTTGAGTCACAGAACCAAATATTTAGAAATCATAATTATTCAGAAGCTCATCTTTTAGGTTCAGGATAGTCTTACTGATATCAGGGTTCAAAGAAGTATAGAATATTACATTAAGACTATGTAACAACTGCTCATGTTTCTTAGTATAAATGATTGTCAAACAAAAATTGTATCCAGAACTTAAAATAAACTTAGAAAGTATCTGTAAGCCAAGATTATCAAGACAAGTAGAGCTTCACATTTCATACCTGACATACTATGATAGAACTATTCCCTAATCAGTTGCACTGAAGTATTTTCATTGCACCTGTGCTGTGGGAGTGCACTTGCTTCCATAATTTCGTGTAAGTAGCTAGATGTGTGCGAGCATAGGTCTTTTGCAAAGCTGTAACCTTTCTCAGTAACCATCATATTGTGAAGAACTGTAAACAAATGCTCTGAGGTAGACAGTAGGCATACATGAGTTACCTGACAGCAAGTGCTTATTCTTTGGTGAACGCTATTCTATTAATATTTAGAAAATAACGTATTTGGATTGCATTTATTCATTATACTTTTTAAGTATTGTTTATTGATTATGCTATTACAGTTTTCCCAATTTTGACCCCTTTATCCCTCCCTCTGTCCTGCCCCCCTTAGTTCATGTCCATGGATTGTACATATACGTTCTTTGAGTTCTGTTTCCCATTCCGATTTTTATATCTCCCCATCTATTTTATGCCTAGTAATTATGCTGCTTCTTCCCTGTACCTTCCCCTCCCTTCCCCCTTCCCATCCCTTCCCCCTCCCCTCCTCACTGAAATCCCTCCATGTGATCTCCATTTCTCTGATTCTGTTCCGTTCATTGTTTGCTTAGTTATTGTTTTCATTGTTTTTCTAGTCTTTTAGGTTCATTTGTTGATAGTTGTGAGTTTGTTGTCATTTTATTGTTCATATTTTTTATCTTTTTCTTATATAAGTCCCTTTAACATTTCATAAATTCATGGCTTGATGATGATGAACTCCTTTAACTTGACCTTATCTGGGAAGCACTTTATCTGCCCTTCCATTCTAAATGAAAGCTTTGCTGGATAGAGCAATCTTGGATTTAGGTCCTTGGCTTTGATGACTTCAAATACTTCTTTCCGGCCACTTCTTTCCTGCAAGTTTTCTTTTGAGAAATCAGCTGATAGCCTTATGGGAGCTCCTTTGTGGAGCTATCTCCTTTTCTCTTGCTGCTCTTAAGATTGTCTCCTTATCTTTAATCTTGGGTAGCTTAATGATGATGTGCCTTGGTGTGTTCCTCTTGAGTCCAACTTCTATGGGACTCCTTGGGCTTCCTGGACTTCCTGGAAGTCTGTTTCCTTTGCCAGATTGGAGAAGTTCTCCTTCATTATTTGTTCAAATAAGTAATTTCTTGCTATTCTTCTCCTTCCTGCACCCCTATAATTCGGATATTGGAATGTTTCAGGTTGTCCCAGAGGTTAGTAAGTCTCTCTTTACTTTTTTGAATTCTTATTTCTTCATTCTGTTCTGGTTGGATGTTTATTTTTTTATCCTTTTGTTCCAAGTCGTTGCTTTGAGTCCTAGTTTCCTTCCTGTCACTGTTGGTTCCCTGAATGAATATTTTGCTTTATTTTATATAGGGTATCTTTCATTTGTTTTTTCATTTTCCAACCAAGATCAATCAGATCTGTGAGCATTTTGATTACCAGGGCTTTAAATTCTTCATCAAATAGGTTTGCAATCTCCTCATCACTTATTTGTCTTTCTGAAGTTTTGCTCTGTTCTTTCATTTGGGCCACATTTCTTTGTCTCGGCGCACCTGCTAAGTTGTAAGGGGGTGGGGCCTTAGGTATTCACCTGGGCAGGGCAACCCTCTTTGCTGTGCTGCCTGTGGGGGAGGGGCCAGAGAGGGAGCAATGCAGCTTGCCTGTTTGTCTCTAGTGCACTTTCCAGCAGACTCTCTTGTGAGACTGGGAGTTTCTCCCACTACAGCAACTCCTGCAGTAGTCCACAGTCAGCTGTGAGTCTCAGTTTCTCCTTCAGACAGCTCCACCTGCCTGGTCCGCCACCCTACCTCGGTTTTTCTGAGCTGGCCAGCCAGCACGGTCCGCCGCCCCCTTACCAGTCTGGTGTGTTCTGGTTGATTTTTTATTTAATTCCTTGGCTGTCAGAGTTCCGTGCAGTTTGATTTTCTGGCACTTCTGTTTGTTTATTGATTTTAAATTGGCTGCTATCCTCCTTTTGGTTTTTTGAGGAAGTGAAGGGTTTCTACCTACACCCCTATCTTGGCCAGAACTCTATTCATTATACTTTTAAAAATACTTAAATATATATTTGAACATTGGATTCAGATTTTAAAATTTCAAAATGCCTCACATAGTGCCACAATGTGAATGCCCTGTAGATCTTCCATCACTTTCATTAAAAAATGTGTTTTGGGGCTGCTGGGGTGAATTTTTTCAATTTCTAATGGCTAACAGCTACCTTTATATCATTAATCATTTCATTTGCAGATCCCAAGTGTCCCTCAAGATACCACTGTACTCATGAAGCTGGTGTACATAGTGTTGGGCTAACTTGGATTCATAAACTTCACAAATTTCTTGGATCAGGTGAGTTTTCTGTGCTTTTTCAATGTTTCACAGATCCATGTTTGATATTTTGTATCAAAAGTAATTTGGAATAGAAAAATAATTTTGGAATCAAAAATCAGTGACACCAAAAGTTTGATAAGATCAACAAAATTAACAAACCTTTAGCTAAACTTACCAAAAATAAAAGGGAGAAGACTCAAATTACTACTATTAGGAATGAAAAAGGGGATATTACTAGTAACCTTATACAAATATGAAAGATTATAATGAAATACCATGAACAAGTATGTGCCAATTAAGATAAGCTAGATGAAATGGACAAATTTCTAGAAAAACAAATTTCTACCAAAACTGACTCAACAGGAAGTAGAAAATTTGAATATATCTATAACAAGGGATTGAATTAATAAACAAAAACTACCCAAAAAGAAAAGCTTAGTACAAGATGGCTTTGCATTTAAAGAATATCAATCATTCACAAGATTTCCATAAAATAAAAGGAGTACTTCCAAACTCATTGTATGAGGTCAGTATTACCTTGATACCAAAACCAGACAGAGATGTCCTGGAAAAGAAAGTATTTCTTGGACAAATATTTCTTAAGTATATAGATGTAAAGTCTTAAAATATTAGCAAACCAAATCCAGCAAGAGTAATTTAACATCCAGAAATCAATCAATGTATTACACTGTATCAATAGAATAAAGGACAGAAAGCATGTGATCCTCTTAACAGACACAAAAAGTATTTAAGAAAATTTAATAGCCTTTCATGTTAAAAACATTGACCAAGGTAGTAATAGCGAGGAACTTCCTCAAACTGATAAAGGGCAGCTATGAACAACCCACAGCTAACACCATACTTCATGGTGAAAAACCAAGTGCTTTCTCTGTTAGCGTTCTGTTGCTGTTACAAATTACTGCAAACTTAGTGGTTAAAATAACACAACTTTAGTGTCTTAAGAGTTCTGTAGGTTAGATGTCCTAAAATGATCTCACTGGGCAGCAGTGTTCCTTTCTGGAGGCTCTAGGGGAGAATCTATTTCCCAGCCTTCTCCTGCTTCTACTTTCCTCCTTTGCTTGTAACCCCATTCCTCCATCTTCAGATCTGGCAAGGGTGGAGTGAGTTTGAGTCCTTCTCTCGGTGTGTTACTCTGACCTTCTGCTCTACTCTTTCAAGGGCATTTGTGGGAACATTGGGCCCAGCCAGATAACCCAGAATACTCTATCTGAAAGACATTTGATGGGCAACTTTAATTCCATCTGCAACCTTTATTCCCCTTTGCCATGTAGCCTAACATAGTCCCAAGTACTGGGAATTATTAGAGCACAGACATTTTGGGGGGAGTCCATTATTCTGCTTACTACATTCTACTCCCTTTCCCCAAAGATTCACATCTGACCTACCTGCAAAAGACATTGACTAACATCATTATAGTAATACAAAGTTGAAAATCTCATCGAAATCTCATGAGCTCAAGTTTCCAGTCTCATCATCTAAAAATCATTTAAATTCAAATTGGTTAAAACTCTGAGTATAATCTACCCTGGATCAAAATTCCTCTCTGTCTATGGACCTATGAAATCAGGAAATAACTTATCTGTTCTCAGAACACAGTGATGACACCAGCATAGGTACCAGTTATAGACATTCCAGTTCAAAATAGACAAAAAGGAACTACAGGTCCTAAGCGATTTCAAAACCCAAATTCTGTTAGGTTTCCATGCCTGGAAGTAATCCCCTGGGTTACAGCTCTGCCCTCTTCATTTTACAGGAAAGATAGCATTTGTTTGTAGAGTAGTTTCATTGGCCTGTTTCTCATCAGTAGAATTTTGGCAATGGAACAGCCTTCTCTCATTCTCTGACCTGTTCTATTCAAGCCAGTAGTGCTTCTACAGGTATCAGATTTTTGGGCACTTTTTAAAAAAAGATTTTTACTTATTTCTTTTTAGAAAGGGGGGAAGGGAAAGAGAAAGAGAGGGAGAGAAACATCATTTGGCTGGCTCTCGCACCCACCCCAACTAGGGTCCTGCCGGACCTGCTTAAAAACTATTTAAACTAATAAACATGTTCAGAGAGGTTACAGGATACAAGATCAATAGACAAATATCAGTTCTCTTGCTGTGCATTAGCAATGAACAATCCAAAGGGAAATGGGAAAAAAAGGTTCCATTTACAATAGCATTAAGATCAATGAAATACTTAGGATGAATTTAACAAAAGAAGTACAAAACATTAACTGCAAAACATTGTTGAACTAAATAAAAGGCCAAATGAGGGCCCTGGCTGGCGTAGCTCAGTGGATTGAGCGCGGGCGGCGGACCGAAGTGTCGCAGGTTCGATTCCCAGCCAGGGTACATTCCTGGATTGTAGGTCATAATCCCCAGCAACCTCACATTGATGTTTCTCTCTCTCTCTCTCTATCTCCCTCCCTTCTCTCTCTAAAAATAAATAAATAAAAACTTAAAAAAAATAGTTTTATTTAAAAAAAAAAAAGGCCAAATGAGAAACATCTCATGTATGTGGACCAGAAAGCTTAATATTTTAAAATGACAGTATTCCCCCAATTGATGTAGAGTTCTAGTGCAATCTCTATCAAAATTCTAGCTGGCTTCCTTTCAGAAATTGATAAGCTGATCTTAAAATTCATGGAACTGAGTGATCCAGAATAGCCAAAACAATCTCAAAAAACCAGAGCAAAGTTGGAGGACCACTCTTTTCAAATTTCAAGATTTCTTTCAAAAGTATGGTAATCAAGACAGTGTGATATTGTCATAAGCTTATACATATAGGTCAGTGGGATAGAATTGAGTCCAGAAATGTACCTTTACATTTGCAGTTATTTGGTTTTTACAAAGGTGCCAAAACAACTCAGTGGGGGAAAAGAGTAGTCTTACCAACAAATGTTACTCAGACAAGTGTATATCCACATGCCAAAAAAAGAAGGAAAGGAAGAAATTGGACCCCTACTTCACACCATACACAAAGTCAACTGAAAATGAATCAAAGACCTAAATATAAGAACTAAACCTATATAATTCTTAGAAGAAAACACTATCACAAAAGTGAAACAACAACCCACAGAATGGGAGAAAATATTTGCAAATCATGGTAATGGACTTGTATCTAGCATGCATAAAGAACTCTTAGAATGCAATAACAAAAGGATAAGTAGCCCAATTTAAAAATGGACAGAGGATTTGAATAGACATTGTTCCATTGATTATATATAGGTAGCCTACAAGCACATGAAAACATGTTTAATATATTTAGTCATGAAAATGAAATACCACAAAATCACAAGATACCACTTTATACCCACAAAAGTGGCTAACATAAAAAGACACAGTTACAAGTGTTGTCAAGGATGTGGAAAAATAGGGACCCTCATGTACTCCATGTGAAAGATTGCAGTCACTTGGAGGAGAGTCTGGCCGTTTCTCAAATGATTAGAGTTGCCATATGACCCAGTAGTCTTACTCCTGAATATATACCCAAGAGAAATAAAACCTGTGCCCACACAAAAACTTGTGGATGAATGTTCATGTCAGCATTATTCATAACAGCTGAAGAGCTCCGTATCTGCCAAGTGATTAAATAAAATATCCATACAATGGAATATTGTTCAAGAATAGAAAGGAATGAAGTGCTGACATGGGTGAACCTTGAAAGCATGATGCTAAGTGAATGAAGCCAGTCACAAACAACTACATGTTGTTTGCCTCTGTTTATATAAAAATGTCCAGATTAGCCCTGTAATTAGCCCCCAGTAGAGGGGGCACAAGAGGCAACTGCACATTGATGTTTCTCGCCCTCTCTTTGTCCTTCCCTTCCCCTCTCTCTAAAAATAAATAAAATGTTTTAAAAAAATGGCCAGATTAGGCAAGTCCACAGAGGTAGAAAATAGAGTAGTGGTTGTTGCCTAGGTCTTGGGGGATTGGCAGAAACTAGGGAGTGATTATTAACAGGTAAGGGGGCTTATTGCTTATACAGTTCTTTCTTCTTTCTTTTCTTTTCTTTTCTTTTTTCTTTTCTTTTCTTTTTTTTTTTTTTAAGATTTAGGGGAAGGGAGGTAGAGAGGGAGAGAAATGTCCTGTGAGAGAAACATCGGTTGGTTGCCTCTCACATGCCTCTAACCAGGAACCCGGCTCACAACCCAGGCATGTGCCCTGGCTGGGAATTGAATTGGCAGCCATTTGGTTTGCAGGCCAGTGCTCGATCCACTGAGCCATACCAGCCAAGGCTACTTGCACAATTCTTTTAATATACTAAAAACCCATCTTTTATTTTTTTCCATCACCATTTATCCCCCCTCTACTGTTTTCCATCTCCACCCACTTCCACAGCCCCCTTGAATTGTGTGCTTTAAATGGGTGAGTTGTGTGATGTTGTGAATTATATTTGAAAAAGCTCTTGCAAAAATAAAATTGGCCCTGCCTGGTGTGGCTTATTGGATTGAGTGCTGGCCTGTGAACTGGAGGATCACCAGTTCAATTCCCACTCAGGGCACATGATTGGATTGTGGGCCAGGTCCTCAGGGGACATGTGAGAGACAACCGATTGATGTTT
The DNA here is from genome assembly GCF_019186645.2 of Phyllostomus hastatus. Taxonomy (NCBI): domain Eukaryota; kingdom Metazoa; phylum Chordata; class Mammalia; order Chiroptera; family Phyllostomidae; genus Phyllostomus; species Phyllostomus hastatus. The sequence goes on from NW_025334035.1 coordinate 2,623,873, forward strand.
CTCTCGCACATCAATCTCTCCCTCTTGTTCTCTCTCCCTTCCCCTCTCTCTAAAAATAAAATCTTAAAAAAGAGAGAAAATTGATGTGGACAAGGAGAGACTCTGAAAAGAAATGATTTCTTGAATCCTTCTCCTCAGTGAAACATTTCTGTGTTTAGAAACTTGACCAAGGAAAACCCACTATCCATCTTGGGGCAGAAATCTAGACCCTTATGTTAAGGAGATTTGTGTCACAAAGGCATAGTCCTTAAGAAGCAGTAGTCTGAGACAGGCACTTAATTGCATTTAACTAATATTGTCAGCATTTTAATTTGGAGACTTTCTGTTTCACTTAACTTATACAACGTGATAATGCTTTCCTTTGTAGATGAAGAAGACAAGGATAGTTTGCAGGAACTTGCTACTGAACAGAAATGCTTTGTAGAACATATCCTTTGTACAAAGCCATTGCCGTGCAGGTGAGAATTTCTCTCCTGTCCACACAGGTGACAGTTGTTGTGTCAGTACTCCAGGTACGTGTGTACATTACACTCCCATGCACACTCTCCACGGATAACAGTTGTGTCAGTAGTACAGGTACCTGTGTTTACACATTACACTCATGCAGACTCACCCTGAGAGTATCAGTTTATCAGATGTTCATCCAAAGCTCGGCCCTGCGTCCTGACCACTCCACACACTGTGCCCTCCGTCTGGAGGGTATTTTCGTAGTTGCTACTGTGGTTTTCGGTCTTCACTTGGCAAGCTAATTATTCTTTCTGATCATGATGTCAGTTGTTCAGAAAGGGTTCCATGATTCCCCAGTCTAACTTAGGGTCCTCCTGTTATTTTCCCTTTTTTTGGTAGTACGTTAAAATGGATGTCTGTGTTTCTGCAATGTCTTGTCACCACTGCTAGAATGTATGTTTCATGAGAGCAGAAACCATGTCTGTTTCTTACTGTTTACTGCCCCCTCCTGTCTGTGTGCTCGCTGTCTGACAGTGCCTAGTGGAGAGTCAGAAAGTATTTGATGACTGGAATAGGGGAGATATCTAGAATGAATCCCAGGTTTCTATCTGGCATAACTGGGTTGATGTGGTGCCTCTGAGAAACATGGGACATAGGAGAAGGTCTGTTTGGGAAGACAGGAGGTGTGTTAATGGAGACACTTGGAGTTTTCTGTTCCTATAAGAAAGCCAAGTGGAGCTGCTCAATAGCCTATTGGACATACAGCTCTGGAGTCTGCAGTGATCTGAGCTATAATGGCATGGATGTGGGACTTGTCAGCTTTGGAGCTAAGAATATGGTGGTTACTCAGAAAAGAACCTAGAATGAGCAGGGGAGACATAAGGAGAGCCTTGAGCAACATTTTCTTACAGTCAGCGAGGGGAGATAGAAGAGCCCAGCCCAGGAGGGAAACGTGAGTCAGGGGCTGTCAGAAAGACTGAAGGGGAACCTGAAGAGAGATGTCAAGGACACGGAGGAGGAGGAGGAGGAGGAGGTCTCCAAGAGCAGGCAGTGTGGGCAGGAGCGTGAAGTGAGCACATCAGAGCAGCGACGAGTCTAGACTTGGCAATATAGGGCTTCGTCTAGAATGGTAAAGAAAACAGTAGGGGTTGGGGGTGGATAGCACCAGATTAAAAAGTGCATGGGGAAAACATTCAAAATTCCACTTATGTGTATTTCAAAACACAGGTAAAATTTAAAAAAAAAAGTATCTCTTAGGAATACATAGATACAAAAAAACTATTGTACTGAAGTAGAGCAAGAACATGAGTGTCATAAAAGTCAGAATGACAATTACCTCTGAGGAGTGGAAGGCTGTGATCAGGGAGGGTCGTGCAGGAGGTCCCAGGCCACTACACCATTCTGATTACTGACCTAGGTAATGGTGAGAGTGCATCTGTGCACTATTCTATGTGTAGATTTCACACTGCAAATGTAAAATAAAAAATATCAACTTCCCAGACTCCCTCTTCCCACCACCCCTCTTACAGGTTACAATTTAAAGACTGCTGATTCTAATGAGTACGGGAGAAAAACTACGTTAGAGGGAGCTTGACATCATAGTAGGGAGTGTTCTGAATGAAAGATGTGAGCATGTTTGTAAGCTGAGGGCAGTTAGACAATAGGGATCTTGTGTGACTGCAGTTGGTGGAGCAGTACTCAGAGGAGGTGAGAGGGTGGCATCGGCAGTCCAGGGGCAGGAATGTGCCAGGGTGAAGGGTGAGCAGCGTGTTCGCAGGAAGGACATTTCCTCCCTGAGGTCTGCAGTTTTCAGTCTCTTCAGTGAAAGAACCAAAATTAAGAGGGAGATGTAAGCTGTGCACTGTAAAACTAAGTCCTGTGATATAGATGTTGGGCTCCACTGGATTTTTAATGTGAGATATACTGACGTTCTCTTAGGTCCACAGTTTCTGAGCACTTAATCCGGGTTGGGCCCTGGGCCGGGCATACAGAGATAGCTGGGGCTTCTGGGCAACTTGGGACGAAGACAGGTTTAGACAGGTAAACCATTAACTTCACTGTATCATGGTAACTGCTGAGATAATGGTGAGCACCATGAGGCTATGGGTTCCTGAGTGACTTATAAGTCAAATGGCTTCTAGACTGTTAAGTGACAGCTTGTTTGAAACCAATCAAAGCTGTAAGCATTACAGGTTCCCAAGTCAACAGCTTTGCGGTTACTGCACTAATAGCCAGGCCTAAGAGGGCAACAAACCCAGCCATGTCATTACTTTTGGATCCATTGCATTTCCTGTTTTATAACTTAACTGTGCCTGTGTGTTTTTACAGGCAGCCAGCTCCAATTCGAGGATTCTGGATTGTCCCTGACATTCTGGGGCCCACGATGATCTGCATAACCAGTACCTATGAATGCCTCATAAGGCCTTTGTTGTACGTATCATTTTGAATTCCCCACACAATTGTTAATCCCTCGAAATCTAGGCTGGGAAAATGCCCTCGAAAACCCCACTTGAAGATACTTGGATTCTGCTTTGGCTTCTGACTTGAGGGTTGGAAAGGTAGATAAGATAGGATTTATTGTAGGCGTGATTTCTGGTTTTCTTCGGCTAGCTGAGAGTTAAGAGTTTTACTTCAAAATGTGGGAAAGAATACTAAAATTAAATACTGAATCCCATTAGTAAGAATTAAAACAGTGAATTTTTATTGTGTTCTAACTATGTGCCAGGCTTAGAAGTGAAGCAGCAGTTACCTGCATTGGCCCCTGTAAAGCAGAGCAACCCTGTAAGGACAACACCATTAAGCCCATCTGGTAAAAGAGGAGTCAGGGCTCGAGAGGTTCAGTAGGTGCTGAAGTAACACCTCGAGCAAGGCTGCAGATACAGGGCTTTCTGACTCCGAAGTCCATATTCAACTTGAATTTCTCCACTTCTGCCCAGCTCAGTGGGACATCACAGAATATGTAAACTCTGGAAATCTTCCTTCTTATGGAACTCGTATTAAGCTCATATACCATTTTTATTTTCAACAGCCCTGGAATATCATTCTGAGTTTTATAAATGCAAGAATAGCAATCCCTAAAAAGCCACCAGTGTTGAACACTAGACAACCCCACCCCACCCCCAGGGTCTTTTGGTGTCATTTCAAAGCATGTGCTTCTAGATATTGACACAGTTTGAAATACTGCTATGAATTTACTATCCTTTAAAGAACTCATGTACTCTTTGAAGATTGACAAGTTACACTATCTGGAAAGGAAAATAATTCCGTATCAGTTTTTATTACCTATACTCAAAGTGACTTAAACCTCTAACAAGACTAAACAAAAGCAATAAAATCACTGAAAAAATTTTTTTAATTATTATTTTTTTAAACAGAGGGGGAAGGGGGAAGAACTAGAGGGAAAGAAATATCAATTGGTTGCCTTTCACATGCTTCCAACTGAGGACCTGACCTGTAACCCAGGCACATGCCCTGACTGGGAATCAAACCAGTGAGTGAGTGACCCTTCTGTTTGCAGGGTGGCATTCAGGGCACTGAGCCACACCAGGCAGGGCTCAAGCCTATTTTTAAAAACTCATCTAACTTTTAGTGAAATAAGACCTACTCACACGAAGTTACTCCAGAATAAAAACGTGAATCCCAGAGGAAAAAAATACTCTGAAATACTAGTTATCTAGATACATTTAAATACTGTTTCCTGCTAGCTCCCTGAAATACAAATGATCTATAATGTGATATTATTCTTTAACAAGTTCCCAGATTATGGTTGCATTCAAAGTCAATCACCATGCTAAAGTTGCAGTCTTTCCAGCTTTCTAAAATTGTCATTGTGATATCTGTAATATTTGAGTGAATGTAATTTTTAGAAATCAAGTTACATAGAAATACAGTATTTACAGCAGTTACCTTGGTGAATATTGGTTTTGATCAAACCCAAACTATACCTAGGAAATGAGTGGTTCCTTTATATTTGTGACTCTGGTTTATAACTGGTTCTCAAGCCCTTGTATAAGTACATGATGAATTTATACTTTTGTGCTGCCTTGATCTTTACAAAGATTTTGGAGTGACAGAGTCCAAAATGCTTTGACAAATGGTAGCATTGGTTGAATAAGGTTTCGCAGGGAGCCGTCTTCAAGGGAGAAAGCATGCATCTTGTATTTTCCCACAAGTAACACTGTGTAATGAGGACTAAGGTGGCCTATCCTTTCCCATAATACAGTAAATGACTCCATGGTAGATTGTATTTTATTTATTTTGCAGAAGCACAGTCCATCCAGCGTCTCCTCCACTGCTTTGTACTCAAGAAGATGTTGAAGTGGCAGAGTCTCCTCTCCGAATTTTAGCAGAAACCCCGGATTCCTTTGAAAAGCACATAAGAAGCATTTTGCAACGTAGTGTTGCAAACCCAGCATTTTTGAAGTATGAGGCTTGGGTTATAGGTTTTAAGAACTGGTTCCCTTCTGTTTTTCCAATTACTGTCCATTCTTTCTGTTCTCAGCTACTGATTTCATTTTATATATTTTTTACTATGTTGGAGCTGGGAGAAACCCAGGGCATATTTAATCAGTGAATAGTCAAAATAGATATAGAGACACTTGAGAATGAGAAGCGCAAGTATGAAAAGGGGAAAAAGCAGCTATGACTTGAGTCTATTTTTAGTTGTTTTGCTAAGCTACAGACTGTAATGGTAGAAACCTTTTTTTAAAAGATCATCTGAAAAAGATACGGCCCCTCCTCCTGAAGAATGTCTACAGCTCATCAGCAGAGCCACCCAGGTGTTCAGAGAACAGTACATTCTTAAACAGGACCTGGCAAAGGAGGAGATTCAGCGGAGGTAGGATGGCCTTTGCTCACATGCCACCAGCTCCTAGCCGGTAGCTGACTGTGTGTAATGGCCTAGACCTGGCTTCTAATTAAATTGCATTTTTTTGCTTTTGAAGGGTCAAATTACTATGTGACCAAAAAAACAAACAACTGGAAGATCTCAATTATTGTCGAGAGGAAAGGTAAGGGCCAAAACTAGATGGAAAAAGACACTTCAGTAAGACTGGACCTGCATCTTACCCTAAAATACTGGGTAACATTAGCTGGCTTCACCATCAAGGTGGGCCCTCAGAGTCTCGTTTTTATGCCATTAGGAAAAGTCTGCGGGAAATGGCTGAGCGTTTAGCTGACAAATATGAGGAAGCCAAGGAAAAACAAGAAGACATCATGAATAGGTCAGTGGGTTGTAGAACATTCAGTTACCTGCTCAGGTATAACTAATGCTGTGAAGTACTCAGATGCTAACACTGTTAAGGAAAATGGGCCTAGGGTGTATCCTTTTAGGCCCACAGCACTGATGTGATTCCCCTGCCTCTCTTCTGAGGTGTGTGTCAGGGAAGACAGTGCGGTGGTCCCCCAACCATCCTATGCGGCCTCCCTCACACACCATGAATTACAGCTTTAGTTATAACTATTTCCCTGGGTAGCAGAGATCTTAAGCTGAGATGTTTTCTTGCCTCTTGTAAAGGATGAAAAAAGTACTTCACAGTTTCCATTCTCAGCTGCCAGTTCTCTCTGACAGTGAGAGAGACATGAAGAAGGAATTACAGCTGATACCTGATCAACTTCGACATTTGGGCAATGCCATCAAACAGGTGGGAATGGATGCAGGTGGCTCAATTTTGTACTTGTGTTTGTTCTACAGAAAATTTTATAAAAAGTAAAACAATACTGTGAAAATGTGTAGCAAACCATAGCTAAATATCTATGTATCTATGTTCTGTTTGATGCTTTAGGTTACTATGAAAAAAGACTATCAGCAACGGAAGATGGAAAAGGTACTGAGTCCTCAAAAACCCACCATCACTCTCAGTGCCTACCAGCGCAAGTGCATTCAGTCCATCCTGAAGGAGGAGTAAGTAATTCTGCCCAGATAATATTACTTAGCATTTACACATCAAGTAATTCATAGAATAGGGGCCAATGATAGATGAGGGCTTAAGAGATGAGCGTGGTAGACCAAAAATGAAGGCTTTATTATAAAGAGATTTTGCTGACCAATGTAGTCCCCGGTGAATATGCTAAAAAATATTTCTAGCATTTGCAATACTGTTTGCTACCATTAGCCTTAAATGTGTAGTAAATACCATTACTATCTGTCTGAAACCTTAACTTAAGCAAAGCTCTTCTAATTTCAACATTACTAACTAGCTTAAATTCTTAATCAGTGTTAATGACTTACTCATTTGTTGTGTTCCCAAAAGTGACTGACTTTATGATTTTACAGGGGTGAACACATAAGAGAAATGGTGAAGCAAATTAATGATATCCGAAATCATGTAAACTTCTGACACCACCAGGAACAGATTCACACGTGAAGTTAACACAAATGAAGGCTTGAGCTCATACTTGTAAAACAAACAGGTAGCATAATCTAATTTATAAAGAGGCACTTGGATGAGCTTTGGTGTGGTTGTTCATCATTTTTATACTTGTTTTATAATTATTAAATAAATGCTTTTATTTAAACGTTGAAATGTGCTTTATATATAAGCTCAAGGCAATGATTATTTTCAGCAAGGGCCTAGGATTAAAAAAAATTTTTTAAAAGCCTGAGACTTTCCATGAACCCTTAGTATTCTCCATAGTTGAACAAAATCACAATTAAGAGCTCCATGTTCAAGTACCAGCACCAGAAATATGACTCTGTAGAGGGATAGGACCTTAGAATTCAGAGGAAAAGGCCACACAGTATACTAGGCAGCAGCTGTTTTAATTTGAACACTTTCTCCTTCAGTACAGTTAAACAAACGGTTACTTCTGAAATCTGCTTAGAGCGGAGCCCAACATCCATAATTGCAAGGCCACTGCTGGCTCACTTCCACAGGCAGCATTACCTTCCAGACCCGAGTCTGGCTGTGCACTGGCGCCCCAGGGATACGTGTTACTGAGTGAGTGTGAGGTACAAGTGTAAGACCTCAAAGGGAGAAAGAAACAAATAATTTCCTATGCAGTATATGGTTTTGCTCTCAGCTTTATTTTAGGTGACCTTTTTAAACCTGCCCATGTGGGTTCTGAAAGGTAATACTGTGTCTGCCTAGAAATGGCCAAGTGGCTGCCAGTTAAAAGCCACATGGTAAGGTAGGTTTTAGGTAGGAAGTAAATCAAGTTAGACATGCATGAGAAAAACATGTACAGACTGAGTACAAGCACAGGAACACTTATGAAACCCAACTGATCTTTCCCTTTGCCCAGACAGACTAAATCCCACCTCAGTTTCCCATTTATACAGAAAACCCAGTTTAAAGTGTTTCTTGCCAGGATAGTGGCACAATGTTTGTTTCATACTAGAAACATTACTAACAAAATCTAGTCATAGTTTGGGTTTTTCCAGGTATTTTTCTCAACAAAGTGGCTTCCAACAGTTTGCATCTGCCACGATAGAGACCACCAAATGGTTCCCTGATCATGATTTTATTGTCGCAACACCACCTTACAAAGGCAAATATCTGTAGTATCTCAGCAGAGCAGTTCCGTAGGAGGTACAGTTCAGTTCAGGAAGATTAGGAATTACCCTGCCTGGTTAGAGTACCAATTTTAATATTCTGAGACAAATTAGCTCAGGGCTTATCCAAGGGACTAGTTTTATATAATTTAAACTGATTGTATTTTGGAATTATTAAAATTCCCTGTAACTCGATGAGGATGTATGTTTCCTTTATCTAAACCAAGTAGCACTTTACACGAAGAGACTTTAAACCAATTCAAATAATATTTCATGCATGCCAGGCCTATAGCACTATTTCCATAATTCATATTGACTTTTAAATTCATTAATCATGAATGCAAGACTACAACAACAACCCAAGGAATGAGGTATGTAGTCCTTGTCTCATGGAAGACAGGAGCAAAGATCTTTAGGGCTAGTCCATACTTCATTAATATCAAAGACCATTCACTATGAACTGTAGTTGACGGTGGCTTTCAATGAGCCAAACAATCTACTTAATCCACTTAATTACCATAAGGTTCCTTCAAGTACCCTGCTATTATATAACACCAATCACAAAAATTATTTGAAGACAACTTCACTTTTGAACCATCTGTATCATAAATTAAACAATGTAGGCTCCCACTGGCTCACGGCAGCGGTGAACAGCCAGCTGGAATCCATCATGCTTCCTGCACGAAGGCTACGGCCAAAGCGGCCTGTTCACTGATGCTTTCTCCACACAGGAAAGGAATCGAACCTCACAGAGATGACACAGCACATTTCCAAACTGATCAACATACCAAACAGGTTTTCCCCAACTTCATAAGCATCATCACACTCCAGGTCTAAATTATAAAAGAAAAAACAAAGTAGGTATCGGTCAAACACCGTTATCGCCATTTTTGTATTTGACACTTGAGAAACAATACTCAGGCCCATTGATCTGAATTGAAAATAAGCAGCATATTTATAAATTTATAGTAGATGTTGTCAGACATAGTTTGGTTTGTTGTTATATTCCCCACAGATCCAATAACAAAGTTTTCAAAAGAGTAGCTGGTACCAATTCAGCTTAAACCTGGTACCTGTGGGCCCGCAAAATTCATCCAGGTAAGAGAAAAAGTGCTTCCAGTTTCTTGTGCTTTTCCTTTAACTTCAATTTCCAATACATACAGCCCCAACCAAGTTTTCAAATTCTCATAATTCAGTTCTTGAATTGGTTTTGTTTGCCACTTCTTAATGGTTCTCAGGCAAGTTTCAGTAGCATTTAAGGTCCTTCAAAGCAATTAAAATAGTTAAAAAGAAAACATGAGCTAGGAAATACAGTCACTAGCCAATGGCCTGCTCTCCAACTTCATATTTTAATATAAAATATTCATACAGCATACTACACGTGTCTCGCTAGCTGAATACTGTTACTGATGTACTCTAGATAACAGAAAAAATTATTTCTTTCAAGATGTATAAACAGGAAATGTAATTCCAAACACTACTGGGATGGTGCTTTAGGGCAGGGAAATGTTGGATAAACAGGCAAGGAAACAGCACTTTCTCCATCACCAAATCTGATCCACACCTGCTGGAATCAAGTCTGGAGTCTTGTTCGTGTTCCCGTTTGAAAGGTCTTTTTGCTGCAAATTAGCCTGTTTGCTGTTCCTGTGCTGCGGTCTTCTCCCACTAGAAACAAACATTTCTCCAGTCTTCCTTTTTTTGTGACTTCTTTAGTTAAGAGTTAAATAATTAATGTTGCTCTAAAGATGAGTTAAAAACCGAAAGTGCAGGCTAGAGTCCTGCTGTGACAGTGTCATGTCTCAGGGAGCTGGTTAATGTCTGTCAGTTTGGTGTCATTCAGAATTGCCCGGACTCTCTCCAGGGAGTCTGCTTGCCGGATCCGTTCTAACTGCACCTGGAGAAACAATACAGCAAGCTAAGTGCAGATGGCTCCTGCCTCAATTTTCTGAAATTTACTTTGTTTTAGATGAGATGGAGCAATTCCTAAAAGTTGCTGTGTAGCAGACCCAGGGTAAGGTGCTAGGACTATGGAGGTGAATGAGACCCAACCCCTGACCCCTGAGAACCCACTTTTCTTGGGGGGCAGGGGGGATTAAAGAAAATTTTGGCACAATATACTAATGTCACTGTAAACATTCATGGAGCGCCAAGGCAGCACAGGGTTGGGTGAGGACCTACAGAGGGTTATGGGGAGCACAAAGTTAAGCTGAACCTGAAAAGGAACTGGGGTGATGAGACCATGATGCTTACCAGAGGGACTACCATGCTGTGGGCAAGGAACCACAAGTAGTTAAAATACACTAGAACAGGAGTGTCAAACTCATTTTCACCGGGGACCACATCAGCCTCACAGTTGCCTCCAAAGGGCCAAATGTAATTTCAACTCCTTAACTGTTAAGGAGTAGTTACATTTATCCTACTACTACTATAGTTACAGCCCTAAAATTATTTCAGCCCTTTGAAGGCAACCATGAGGCTGATGTGGCCCCCAGTGAAAATGAGTTTGACACCCCTGCACTAGAACGTAAAATGTAAACTGTAAGGTGGAACAGTGAAAAAAGTGCAGGGGTAGATCTGGTTGGGAAGGGCCTTACATGGTATGCTAAAAACTTTATATTTGACTCTTAAGGACAACAAGGTAGAGAGGGAAAGGGCCACAAGTCTGAAGTATACACTTCATTTTTGGCTTGAATGACCAGGCAGGTGTTTGGGCTGGGATAGGGGCAGCCACAGTCTATCCTGTAGCTACTGTCAACAGCCAAGGCAAGGACTGGCAAGTTCTGGGTACTAAGACCCATGCCTTGGTGCTCTAAGAGTTCTCCAAATGCCTCACCTGAAGGGTCTGAGAAAGCTTTACAAAATCCCTCTGGACTTGTTCGCTGACATCTAGTTCTGTCTGCAACCTCTGAGCTTTGTTCTTCTCCTCAAACATTAGTTGTTCAATAGTGACCTAGAAAATACAGGTTTTTAATTAAGATTGTCAAAAAGTCATGGGTCAGAACTGCCTAGGTCCCTAAAGTGAAGTGAGTATGAAAGCCAGAAGAAAAAATGACTGAAGTGCTGCACACGTACTGCACGAGCACACACGGTCACCCCTCACCCCAGCAGCCTAGTGACCGTGGTTAATCATCAAAAAGCAGCTGCTAAGATCAGTAGCTACTACAGCAATAGGGACAGAAACTTAGGGGACTTCCTCTGACAACCACGACAGTCAAGCATATGAAAATTCCCAGCAAGGACACACCAGGCTGTCTCCACTTCAGCAGGACCATGTGGCAGCATCTCTATAAACAAAGGACTATCAAATACCACATGCAGTTTTTTTACACTTAAAGGTCTGGCCACACAGACACTGTTTCTAGGAAAACTTCCCTACAATTAGCTTCATCACTTTTATTCTAACGGGAATAATGAAAAGTTAGGCAGTCTATATGGTTCAATGAGTATTTGACAAGTCAAATAGAATCACACTTCTGAAGCAGTGTGTCTAGTTATGAGCAGGGACACACTTGCTCCGTGGCCCTCTCACACAGTGCCTGAAAAGCTGCGAGGCCTGCGACACAGGCCCAGAGCTGGTAGTGTGCAGAGCTCACCCAACTCTGATGAGATCAGTTCATCTCATTTTCCTTCTGCAAGCAGAGTCTTGACAATTTTCAAAGGTGGCAGCATTTAAAGTAGCAATATGTATTTTTTAAATAGGCAAGATGTGATCCTACATTCTTAGCACTGCTTATTAACTAAATTACCAACAAAAATATCACCTTAGCAGTAGTTTCTTTTTTTAACTGTTCTTCCAAAGTGATTTTCATTTCCTGAAGGCTCTCAAGCTGTTGAGACTTCTCTCTCAAGGTGGACTCCAACTGAGAAAGAAAGAAGAAAGCTGAGAGACTTGCTGCAGGTGACAGCGCAATGCCTGGAGGAACCTGAGGCCCAGAGAACGATGTCTGAGTTCTCAGGCTTTGCTTGTATTGCTCTTCTCACCCTCTGGTCTCTGTGAATCTTTTATTTATTCTTCACCCATTTCTTTCACTAAACATTTATTAGGTACCTACTATGTTCTAAGGCCTGGAGATGGAGAAATCAGGAAAGACTGACATGTAAATAAATAATTTTGATACGTGAACATGGAGGAAGAAATATTTAATTCTCCCAGAGAAGTTGGGGAAAGGGCTTCCTTGAAGAGATGACATTTGACCCTTAAAAGATGAAAAGTTTTACAGGGGGAAGAAGAGGGATGGTAGGGAGAGGTGGAGAGAGATACTCCAAAAAGAGGGAATGGATGACATGAATAAAAAAGTGTCCAAGAACTGTGGTGAGTTTTTGCTGAGCTACAGGACAGTATTGGGGTCTTAGAGGCTGAGACTGGTGAGGCTAAGGAATAAGGACTTGATCCTGGAGGTAAAGGGAACCACTGGAGAGTTTTAAATCAGACTGGGACATTGTTTATAATTTTTAAAGACCATCGTGGTTTATTATGAAGATGGATTGGAACGGGATAGATTTTGGAGACAGCAAAATAAGTTAAGCTGTTACAATAAGCCAGGTAAGAAATGAAGTCAGAACCCAAACAGCACTAGGAGTGGAAAGGATGGACACGATTAGAGTTCTGGTAAGTTCTGCCAATGCAACCCCAACAGCACAGAGGAGGCAGAAGCCCGACTGCATGGACAAGGGGTGACTGGGAGGTCAGGCAGTGGATATTACTCTTTCATGAACCTTGGCTATAAAAGGAAGAAGACTGGTAACTTGGTAAGTATAAGCCAAAGAGAAACTTTTCTCCTCTTAACAAGAAACACATGTAATGGCAAGACTGATCACAAGGTAGAGGTTCAAGGCCCATGACTGGGAGGGCGGGGACTGAGAGGATGTCTGCAAAAGATATGAGGGATTCCGCCAAAGCACAAGTGCAGTGATAGGAGACTGGTCAAAACCAGGTCATCTTCTCTGACGATACAGGAGAGAGAAGGCTGGGAAGAAAAGTTAAGAGAACAAGTAACTGAGGGGCCAGGAAGCTGAAGGTGACCCCACTGATGAGGGGAACAAGACCACCTTCTCTGAGTGAGGGGATGAAGTGAGTGTGACTGACAGCCACTGTGAGGGAGAGAGGAGAGACAATGAAGGCCAAATGAAAGGCTAACACCTAAGGCCCAACTGATGGCCAGAGTGTGCAGCGTGACTCATTCCAGGGGCATCAGCAGCTGGGGCAGAGGCAGAGCAGGTGCACACCGGGATCGCTCTGGAGTTGGGCAGTATCGAAGTCATGGGACCTGCAAGGGTATTGGTGGGAGACTAGGTGAAGCAAGCCACAGAAGAGAAAGCAAAGCCATAAAGGAGTCACTAACACAGGAAGAAAAAGAAAAGTTCAGGAAATTGAAGGTCTGAATGAGGTACTCACAGACAGCAGGCTTGTGGGATTTAAGTACTGGAAGGATGGTAAACTAGGATCAGGGAACGGGGCTGGAGTGAGATGTCAGAGGTGGGGCTTGGCACAGCCAAGAGTATGTGAAGGAAGGGGTGGGGGAGGCAAAGGTCACTGAGTCAACAAACACTGAAGTCAGAGAGTTGAGTGGGGTGGTACTGAGGACTCTAAGCCAGCTAGAAAACATCAACTTCTATGTGTAAAAGACTTTGTACATCTATCTACTGTAGGTTTAAGTATGTATCATGTCATGACCATGCCTTGCCTGTCTTCCCACTCTGGTGGAAACTCCAGGCTGCAGCCACATCTCAGTCTTCCCTGTACCTCTCTAGTCAACATGTGGCCTGACTCAGAGCAAACTGGCAATAATGGTCTCTATTATTATCATCCCTTTTCCCACTGTATTTTTCCCAGTAGACAGAAGTTCCTTGAAGGCAGGGACATGTCATAACTATATTTTATTCCTTGGGTCTAGCACAGTGGGATTCAATTAATTATAGGTTGCTGATGGGATTAATTTGAAACTCACCTGTCCTTTTTCTACTTTTATTCTTTCTAATTCAGCTTTTAAGCTAGAAATGGAAGCTAGAAGGAAAAAAGATGCAGAAGTGTTAGCATTTATTATTATGAATTTAAATCTTCTTCTTACCACTCCCCCTTTCCTACCATAAGTTCAATCTCATATAAAGAAAGAAATTAAATATATATACTGAACATGGGGTAAAAAAACCAACACCCTTTTCTCAAAATTATCAGCAACCAATCATAATAATCAAGCTCAGGGAAAGGCAGGGTCTATACAAATGAATACTATTATCATAAACTCCTACATTAATCAAATATCCACATCTATCTCTGGGTGTGCGGTGGAGATATTCCCCACAGGAGTCTTTTAATCCATTGAAGTTCTGCAAGGAAATCCCACCTATCTAGTCACATTCCCCAGTGGTCTGAGTTCAAGTGTGGACTTTCCCACCTTTTAGTAATTGCCAGAGAGAGGCCATTCGTGCTCCTAAAAAAGACTGAGTTTGGGGTGTTTTTTCCCTCCCAATTATTGGATATATCAGAACATCTGGAAAAAGGGACTGAGCCCTTACTTAACTCTTTCCTATACTTTTCTGTTTTCCACATTCTGTGACCATGTATTACTTCTTATAATCAGGAAAAAAAAGTTTTATTTAGTGCCTCCAATTCTAAACTACATCACTTTCATCTTCACCTATTTCTTCCTTGCAGTTTTCTATTTCTAATTGCAGAGTTTCTTCAAGGTTCTCTTTTAAACACTGTTCCGCCTGAATCTGCTCTTTTAGGAAAAGTATTTCCGCCTTCAGTTTTTCTTCCATGTGGTCTGCTGCTGTCCGCACATTAATGATATTCTCGCGGTATTTTAATACCAACTCTCGAAGTTCCTGGATTCAAGAAACAAATGATTATTCAGTTTGTGGGGGGTGAAAGAAAAAAAAGAGACTAAAGACTTTCTGCAACCAGAATTTCAGATGTGTGTTGTTTTGTTTTGTTTTTAATTCTCACCCAAGGACATTTTTCATTGCCTTTAGAGAGAAAGGAAGGGAGAGAACAAGAAACACCGATCTGTTGCCTCCCACACACACCCCAACCAGGGATGGAACCTGCAACCTTTCAGTTTACAGGAGAGTGCTCCAATCAACTGAGCCACACCAGCCAAGGCTCAGATATTGTTTTAAATGGTTAAAAAATTAAAGACTTCCAATTCCACCCCACTTAGGGCTTCAAGGGGCAGGTATCATCCATGTCATGTTAACATTCAGCATATTATAGAAATAAGGCATTTCCAGCCAAAAAGTGTATACTGTGAACTACTTACTTTTCCCTCAAAATTGTTTCATAAGCAAAAAAATAAAAATGTTAAGTGACTTACAATGTGGGATTCACCATGAATACCTTAGGAGCTTCTACTATTAACTGCTTAATTTGAGGAGCGTCAGGGTATAAGGACCAAAGAAACAAACTCAGAAACAAGTATGAACTCTAATAAGAAAAAATTATTTACATTTTTTCATTCAACCACTTGTTGAACATCTACCACAAGCAAAGTACTATGTTAGACTAGAGGCAAGTATGACAAAGAATGGCTTTCTAAGGTGATCAGCTCTTTGTTATAATAAATTCAATTTAAATCTTATTTTTTCCCTAAATTTTTTGAAAGACTATTTTTTTTTTAAAGAGACGGAAAGGGAGGGAGAAGAAGAGGCAGAGGAACATTGATGTAAAAGAGAAATACTGATCAGTTCTCTCTCATACATAGCCCGACCGGGGATGGGGCCCGCAAGCCAGGCATGTGCCCTACCTAGGAATTGAACCAGCAGCCCTTTGCTTTGTGAAATGATACCCAAAGAGCTACAATAGTCAGAGCTTCCCTAAATTTTAATTGTCTACTTTTAAGTCCTCCCAATTATATCATAAAACAACTCTAAAGCAAAAAACTGGGATTCTTAGATAACTAGCACATGTATAGAAATTAAAGAACAGCTGGAAAAATGTAAAAAACTGTAACAAGTGTTTCAAAATATTTACTGCGCAAGTGGGTCTATGAATCAAGGCTTACAGGCAAGACTGGTTATATCATTCTAGGGTCCTTGGATTTTTTTTTTTTAATTTAGGAATAAACAGTTTCTAGAGAACATGGAAGAGAAGATTTTTCCTGCCAAAGAAAAAATTTCAACAGAGGTGTTAAGTAGTATACAAAAACAGATAGGTCCCCAGAACTTTCCCCTGGATAAGATCAGTAGCCAGTTCAGAAAGGAGAGAGCTCTCTCTGGAGAGGACCAGTACCTGAGCTGAGAGCGGGGGTGGGGGTGGGGGTGGGGGTTTGACAGGGAAAGCGAGGAGCTAACGGCAAGGTAGGCAGGCCATGGAGCCCCTGTGAATGAGTAAAATGAAAACCAAAAATAATAGTGATGCTAAAGTGTACATACAGGAAAAAAGAATGAAGTCCAGATTGTAGAGGGTATAGAAGTAAGCTTAGGGAAAACTGTTACTTACAAAACTATACATTTATGTAATGTTTGATTTTTAAATAATTTTAACAATTATAATTTTTAAAATAAAAGAACAAAAGGATTTTATGAACATTTTTCTATTTTGTTTTGAAAACTGCTCTAAGAAATCTCATTTCTGCCTATACTATCTGTAGTGTTTACATGGGTTTAGCCTAAGATGATATTTTTTAAAACGTTAAACGATATTAAAATGTATGGTACTGAAGGTTGGAGAAAGTTAGGAGGTAGTTATGAATGTCTCCAGGAAACCTGGTTTGGCAACCCAGGTTCACCCAACCACAGAAGAATGGAAGTGACTAGAAGTGTTGAAAAATCACTGGAAGTCAGAGGAAGGTGACTGTGGTATATATACCCTTTTAAGTGCTAAACAGAAAAACAAACATTACAAGAATCCAGCTCAGTGCTCCCTTCAAACATTTAATTTCTGGTGCATTCTCTATCTGGTCCTGCAAGAATAACATACAGACCTTTAATTTGGCAAAGGATTCTTAGATATAACACTGACAGCTCTAGCAACGGAAGGAAAAAATAGGTAGCTTGGACTTTATCAAAATTAAAAAATTTTGCCCTGGCCAGCATGGCTCAGATGGTTGGAGTGTTGTCCCATATACAGAAAAGTGTCATAGGCTTGATTCCTGATCAGGGCACATACCCAGGTTGCAGGTTCGACCCCCAGTCAGGGCGTGTTAGAGAAGGCAACCAATTGATATTTCTTTCTCTTTCTCTCCTTCCCCTCCCCCACTCCTGCTTTCCTCTCTCTCTGAAAAGCAATGCAGAAAAAAATGTCCTCGGATAAGGATAAAAAAATAAATACAATGTAAATTTTTGTACCTCAAAGGACACTGTCAAGCGAAAAAGACGATCCACAGATTGGGAGGAAATATCTGCAAATACTAATTTACCTGATAAGGGACTTAACATGGAGAATATATAAAGAACTCTTATAACTCAATAAAAATGTTTAAATGAGCAAAGGATATGAATAGATATGTCTCCAAGGAAGATATACAAAGGGCCAATAAACATAAAAAGCTGCTCAGTCAGACATTAGGAAAATGCAAATCAAAACCACAATGATACCACTTCACACTCACTAGGATGTCTATCATCAAAAAGTGAGACAGGCGTTGGTAAGGATGTGAAGAAATCCCCCAATAATTAAACACTAAGTTCTTATATGACCCAGCAATCCTACTCCTAGGTTTATACCCCAAGAAAAATGAAAATACACACTCACATGAAAGCCCACACATGAATGTTTACAGCAACATTATTCATGATAGTCCCAAAGTGGAAGCAACCCAAATGTCCATCAACAGACAAAAAGAACAAAATATTCAGCCATAAAAAGGAATGAAGGACTGATACATGCTACAACATGAATGAACCTTGAAAATAGTACGGTATGTGATAAAAGCCAGTCACAAAAAGACTACAAATTGTATGATTCCATTCATGTGTCCACTGCCTACAGTGCCACCTACAGACACTAAGTAGATTAGCAGTTGCTTAAGCCTGTGGGGTGAAGAAATAAAGGGTAAGGATATCTTTCTGAAGTGAAGAAAATGTTCTAAATTGACTGTGGTGATGGCCACATATCTGCAAGTACACTAAAAACCACGGAACTATACATTTTAAATGAGTGAATTACTTGTTATGTTAACTATCTCAATAAAGCCTGTTTAAAAAAAAAAGAACGTAGAGCCATTTCAGAAAATGTACTTGTTTATACTTTTGATCATGTCGAAAATAAGTTACCTCTATAGTGTCTGGGAGAATGAAGTCTTCTGCTTGCTGTAATGACACATGCAAGCTATGCTTTCCCTGAAGACTGTCATTATCTTTTTGTAACCTCACCAGCTCTTCTGAAACCTGTTCCCGTGACTGCATCAGCACTGCCTGAAATAGAAACAGAAACTAATCACAGCCAGAAAGTTAAATCCTATCTGCTGATAGCTGCACCAGAGAAACACAAGGCCAAACCAAAGGAGGGCTGAGGATGGAGTGTACAGAAATCTCTGTAAGACTTGCAACTAGCAGCTCGGAGGTTTTTTGACTTGCAGTCTTTACATATATTGAGGCGGATAGCAATGAAGCAAGTTATCTGAGCTCCTCCTCCTGCTTCTACCAAAAGCCTGAAAGTAATGAATTTCTTCCCCCATATCCCTGAACTATAGAATGAACAGTATCTCTAGGTAGATGAAGGTGTCTGACACTAGGCTTACAACAAATAGAGCGCACACTCCCAGACAACTCCCATTTCCTGACAGAATGCATTCAACAGGAAGGGAGAAACAAAAAGCAGCGTTTTCATTTTTCATGATGTGTACCTAGGTTCAAGCTCAGGATTACTGCCCATGGCCTAAGAACCCCCAAAATTAGATATCATTAAGAGGGTATATGTTTAGGAAATATAGGGCCCTTGAGAAGCTCATTCTTAAATTGGGATAAGCTCCCACTTCTGCTTGCTGATGTATAAAACAATTTTCAGTACTTCACATGAATTTGTGTTGACATAAAAGTTATTCTAACTAGTCTGAATATAAAATTCTACAAGAGTATTTAACTTCCACTGTTTTACATACATATACATACATTTAGATTACTCACTCATCCAATATTTATTTAGTAGCTACTACTCTCTGCTAAGTGTTTTGATGCCCGTGGAGAATAAAAGACCAACTGCCCTGCAGAAACTCATGGTACAATGGAGGGAAAGGTAAGTAAACCAGAAATTACCAAATGTTCTACAAGTACTGTGATACAGTGGGTAGAGTGGTGGTAAAAGGACACAGGGTACCCAACTAGGGGAGAACATTTCCCAGAGAAGGTGATCACTGGGTCCTGAAGGACAAATCGGTGGCTGGCAAGCAGGCAGGGTCATGCATAAACTTTGGTTAATTCTACTGGCTCTTATTTATCTTTAAATGAGAATCAGTTGTGCTTTATGCTCACTTTCAACTCATTTACAACAAAATATTGGCATCCCACTACCTTTCAGATACAAAAGGGAGAGGATAATATGTATATATTTGTTTGTAAAGACAAAAAAACAAAGATAAAAAATAAATTTAAATGATCATGGATGAAAGTGGATGAAAACAGGGTGAAAGAAATAGGGAATGAAAGTGAAACCTCTGATTATACATTTTTTTAGTTTAGATTTATGAACCATATTGCATGTTCAAAAAATTAATTTAAAAAAATCCAAAAATGTAATACAAATAAGAAACAAACAGAGCTAACCATGTTATCAAATTGATAGCACAAGCACAGAGAGAAAACTCAAGTTAACTCACAGTACCCAGACCAAAAACCCTCACCAGGGGTACACTCTAGGGGCAAAAATAAGTACAAAGAAATGTTGAACTTCACGTGGTTGGTTTGCTGTGGTAGGAATATTGATGAAATTATTTTGTCTCCACCTTAACCAAGTGATCAAATTTAACATTGCCAATAATGGAAACACTTGTAAGATGCATGTATCTTGATGTTATAAACTTCCCAGTGAATAATTTCATCCATATAGTATTCTTGCCAAAATGTCTAACCTGAATCTAATCATGCAGAAATAATCAGACAAATGCATTCTATATGGTGATTGCTCTGGACTCATAAAAAAACATTAATGTCATAAAAACAAACTTTAAAAAAAAAGTGGGCGACTGTTCTAAATTAAAGGAGACTAAAGTGACCTAACAACAAAATACAATACATGACGCCTGATTGGTTCCTGAATCAAAAAAATTGAAACTATCACTAAAAAACAACCCAAAACTTTTGGGGATTATGTTACACTGAACAACAGAGGTTTGAACAGCGCAGGTCCACTCACATGCAGATTTTTTTCAATAAATACGGAGTACTATATCTTTTCTTTCTTATGATTTTCTTAAGAACATTTTCTTCTAACTTAAGAATACAGTATATAATGCATAAACATACAAAATATAAGTTAATCAACGGTTTCTGTTACTGGTAAGGCTTTCAGTTAACACCAAGCTATCAGAGAGTTGAAAGTTATATGTGGATTTTCAACTGTGCTGGGGTCAGCGTCCCTAACCCTCCACTGTGGTGCAAGGGTCAACTGTAGTAGCAGTATAATAGTTATGCAGAACAATATTTTTTGTTCTTAGGAAACATATACTGAAATATTTAGGAGTATATGATGTCTACAACTTAATTCCAAATTGTTCTGAAAAATATACAGGGTGGGGGCAAAAGTAGGTTTACAGGTATGAGTACACGAAATAGAACTTATTCTTGTATTATTATTTATTATTATACTACTTTGCATATGAACTGTAAACCTGCTTTAGCCCCACCCTATATATACATTTATATGAGACTGAGAAACAACGGCAAGTATGAAAAAATGTGGCAACATATTAACAACTGCTAAATCTAAAAGATTTTATGAATATTCATTCCTTAAACCTCTCTATAGGTTTGAAATTTTTCAAAATAAAAAGTTAGGAGAAAATATTAAGATCCCAACACTATCATAGCTACTATTCTCTGAAGCAGCATAAGAAATTAAGTTTCTCAGTGTGTTGATTACTAGAGGGAAAGAGGGTCAGGAGAGGTAAACGAGGGCATATGGGGTTAAATAATGATGAAAGAAGACTTGATTTAGGGTAGTAAACATACCATACAATACACAGATGATGTGTTATAAAATTGTACACCTGAAGCCTATATAATGTTATTAACCAATGTCACCCCAATAAATTCAATAAAAAAGGAACAAAAAGAAGTTGAGTTTTTCTTTCTTAACATAAAAAACTTCAAAGGTAATTTCAAGAAAATGGTAAGGTACTCAACCTTAATTTAAGTAATTCTTCAATGTCATCTACAACACATTCATTTCTAGAGGAATCAACTTTGTAAAATGTTGGCAAAAGCAATGGGTTTAAAAAGATGGTAAGAAAAAGATGAGAGGGGACAGAAGAATGTAATAAGGCTAGCACTGAATCTTTGTCAGCATTTAACATTGTGGTTTTTAGATCAACGATTATTATTTTATATTGTCTAATTAATGAAAAATCATGAAATTCGCTATGGTCGATGATTAGGATGAGATGCTTCCCCACAGACCACGGCTAGTATTTAGGAATCAGCTCAAATGCTCTTTCAGATACTCTCCAATGCCAACCAAAACAAACCACTACCATACAACCCCAAGGCTTTCTTTTGGTCATCCCTGAAAGAGCTGGAAGAGAAGCAACTCTGTAGGATCACCCCAGCAGAGCCAACTATGCTATAACTTACAAAGGGCCATCAGATGCAGGGTCTCAACTTTGAGAAAAAAGGAAGAATAAGGAAAATGTAGTCAGACTACTGAGGAGGCCCAAATCTGGGCAACTGTTTTGCAAAAGTTCCAGCAAGCTGTTCTTCAAGAAGCTCTCTACCCCACCCATCTCAAAATTAATGGCCTTCTCTAAGTTCCCCAGTACCACAGCAGTATGGTGCAATTTCATCATAACACATGTGTAATTATGAGGCTATTTTAAGCAAATTAGCTGTCTAGGAAAAGCATGGCTGCTTATAAGCTATGCCTGCTAGGGCTTTGAGAGATTTCAATTTTTAGTATTTAGAACTGAAAATTAAACGGTGGTCCACAGTTTATTCTCTTTAGGTTTCCCAAATCAGAAAAATAAATAAGTGAAAAATTAGAATATTGGGGTTTAAAAAAAAAAGAAATAATGTCTTTAAATAATAATGTCTATATACTTTTGTCCATTACTGATGTTCTATAGGCCCTGGAGAACATGACAATAACCACTTTGGCCTGGGAGATAAACTCATATCAAAGAAGATTTCAAGACAGAACAAAAAGGACAATATTTAACATAGTTAATGTTTCTTTAAATGTTAACTTACCATCTGTTCCTGAACATCTCTCTTTGCTTGGGAAAACCCCTGTTGTAACTCTTCAAGTAAAATCTCAGATGCCTGGGCTCTTAGGACAAGTGCAGAGAT
This sequence comes from Phyllostomus hastatus, assembly GCF_019186645.2. NCBI lineage: Eukaryota > Metazoa > Chordata > Mammalia > Chiroptera > Phyllostomidae > Phyllostomus > Phyllostomus hastatus. Next base: position 2,646,251 of record NW_025334035.1, read on the forward strand.
CTTAAAAAAAAATGCATACGCAGAAAATAATAGTTAGGAAACTAGTTATTCTGAAACTAACTCATCCATTTCTGCTTATTTAATGTACAGAATTATGTTTTATTAGTTCATTGTAACCCACTCATCACATTCAACAGATGTGTGTGCATCTGCTGTGTACAAAGCCTCAGGCTTTCAGATGACACAAAGCAGTACCAAAGTCTCCAGGAAAGCATGCTGCCATACAGGAGCAAACAGCATTGCATGGATCTCTAGACACAGAGATTAATCCATGTGACCTAGTTATGAATATTAAAGGAGCTAAAAAATTAATAAAAATTGAAACTCTGTCCATAAAACATCACACAGTTTAAAGGATAAATTAATCTTTTCTGAATAGCTGAAATCTTCTAAGATGGTTAACAAACAGCAATAAACAAATGATTGTATCACTGAACTCCAAACTCCCTTGAATTAGTTTTAATGTTCCTCACCAAGGATTTATGTGAAAGTTGATGACTCATAAGAATTATAAAATGAATCAAAATAAACTTGTTCAGGCATTTAAAAATTATTGTCAGAATTCTGCTTCCACTTTCGGTCAAGGTGGAGGCGTAGGTAGACACACCGTGCTTCTTCACACAACCAAAAAAAGGACAAAAACAAATTTAAAAAGAAAAAACAACCAGAACTGACGTAAAATCAAACTGTATGGAAGTATGACAATCAAGGAGTTAAAGACGGCACACTAATGCAGACTGGCAGGCCGGATGGAGAAGGGCATCCTGGAAGAGAGGACTCACCACAAGGCTGCTGCTGGTGGGCAAAACAGCAGCTAGAGGACCCAGCGAGGCAGCTGATTGTGGACTAGGTGTCCCACATTGGAGTGCAGATAAACTGGGAGGAACAACTGGGGAACGAGACAAACCGCACAACTCAGGGATCCAGCACAAGGAAATAAAGACTAAAAGCCTCTGACTGAAAACACCTGTGGGGATTGAGGTGGCAGCAGGAGAAATTCCCAGCCTCACAGGAGAATTCACTGGAGAGACCCACAGGGTCCCAGAATGTACACAAGCCCATCCACACAGGGATCAGCACCAGAAGGGACCAATTTAATTGTGGGTAGCGGGGGAAGTGACTGAAAACCAGCGGAGAGCAGTGCAAGCACCATTGTTCCCTCTCAGATCCCTCCCCAACATACAGCATCACAACACAGCGACCTGGGTTACCCTGCCCTGGTGAACACCTAAGGCTCCGCCCTTACTATGTAACAGGCACAGCGAAACAAACAAACAAACAAACAAAAAAAGGCCCAAATGAAAGAACAGATCAAAGCTCCAGAAAAAATACAACTAAGCAACAAAGAGATAGCCAACCTATCAGATGCACAGTTCAAAACACTGGTAATCAAGATGCTCACAAAATTGGTTGAATGTGGTCACAAATTAGATGAAAAAATGAAGGCAATGCTAAGTGAAATAAAGGAAAATGCACAGGGAACCAACAGTGACAGGAAGGAAACTGGGACTCAAATCAACAGTTTGGAGTAGAAGGAAGAAATAAACATTCAACCAGAACAGAATGAAGAAATGAGAATTCAAAAAATGAGGAGAGGCTTAGGAACCTCCTGGACATCTTTAAACGATCCAACATCCGAATCATAGGGGTACCAGAAGAAGAGGAACAGCAAAAAATGGAAAATTTATTTGAACAAATAATGGAGAATTTTCCCAATCTGCCTAAGGAAACAGACTTCCAGAAAGCTCAGAGAGTCCCAAAGAACTTGGACCCAAGGAGGAACACACCAAGGCACATCATAATTACATTACCCAAGATTTAAAGATAAGGAGAGAATCTTAAAAGCAGCAAGAGAAAAGGAGACAGTTACCTACAAAGGAGTGCCCATAGGCTATCAGCTGATTTCTCAAAAGAGACCTTACAGGCAAGAAGGGGCTGGAAAGAAGTATTCCAAGTCATTAAAGGCAAGTATCTACATTCAAGATTACTCTATCTAGCAAAGCTATCATTTAGCATGGAAAGGCAGATAAAGTGTTTCCCAAATAAGGTCAAGTTAAAGGAGTTCATCATCACCCAGCCCTTATTATATGAAATGTTAAAGGGACTTATCTAAGAAAAAGAAGATAAAAAATATGAACAGTAAAATGACAATAAACTCATAGTTATTAACAGCCACATCTAAAACAAAAACTAAGCAAACAACTAGAACAGGAACAGAACCACAGAAATGGAGATCACATGGAGAGTTACCAGCAGGGCAGTGGGAGGGGAAGAGATGGGGAAAAGGTACAGATAAAAGTAGCATAAATGGTAGGTAGAAAATAGACAGGGGGAGGTTAAGAGTAGTATGGAAAATGTAGAGGCCAAAGAACTTATATGTACGACTCATGGACATAAACTCAAGGGAAGGAATGTAGGTGGGAGGGGGTGTGTAGGGCGGAGAGGAAAAAAGGTGGGGACAGGGAATGGGACAACTGTAATAGCATAATCAATAAAATATATTACAAAAAGAAAAAGAATTCTACTCCAGTAGTAGTGATTTGGGTAACATGTACCAACTTTTCTATTGAGGATTAGGAAAATGAGACCAAAATATTAAAGACATCTACTTGAAGGCACTGGAGAACAAAGCAAAAACAATGACAGGGCCCAGGACCAAAATAAGGACACTTGGAGTGATGAGTGCAGCATATGGAACAGCTCTTCTCTAGAAGAATATGCCAATTCCCAAAGAAACAGATGTGAGACTGAGAGGCTGAGCAGAGTGTTTGAGAGCCATAAGACAGGGTGGTAAAAGTTAAGAATCCAGGATCCACTATGCAAAGGGACTCCTGGTAAAAAAGTTGCACTTTATTTTTTTTTTATCCTGACTCAAGGAATGTTTTGTTGATTCTTACAGGAGAGAGAGAGTGTGTGTGGGGGGGGGGGGGGGGGGACCAGAAACATAGATGTGAAAGAGCAGTATTGATTGGTTGCTTTCTGCCCAACCTGGAACCAATCCCACAACCTAGGTATTTGCTCTGACCAGGGATTGAACCTGCAACCCTCTGGTTTATGGGACAGGTTCAAACTCTGTGCTTTAGATTGTGCCCCCAAAGGGCCACTTATAAAGGTAACAAAGGAATTTATAATAATACAACCTTCACAAGTTCCTCTAATCACAATTTCTGTAACTGAATTAAGGTGATCCAAGACTGTAAGTACCACTAGTTGCCTGCCTCTTATAAGGAAAATGCCTTTATAATATTTCAACAATTTTTCACATACAATGTGTGACATTCAAATAAAAACGCACAAGAAAATGATATAAAAACAGAAGGAAATGATAAAAACAGATAACAGAGATCTACAATAAATCCAGATATGTAAACTATTAGAGGCAGACTTTAAAATATACTTGACCAGTGCTGGCTGGTGTGGCCCAGTGAATTGAGTGATGGCCTGTGAACCAAAGGATCACTGGTTTGATTCCCAGTCAGTGCACATGCCTGGGCTGTAGGCCAGGTCCCCAGTAGGGGATGCATAAGAGGCAACCACACATTGCTGTTTCTCTTTCTCCCTTCTTTCCCCCTCTCTAAAAATAAATAAATAAAATCTCTAAAAAAAACTATAAAATGAAATGTATTTGATCTGTTAGGAGATTTAAAAGAAAATTTTCAGGGAACTGAAAACAATGAAAAATTACCAAATATAAGAAACTAAAAAAAATTTAAAATTCAATAGATTTCAACAGATTAGACCCAATTAAAGAGAAAATGAGTGAACTAGAACACAGATCTGAAGGAAACAAAGATAAAAAATAGAAAATACAAAATAAAGGTTAAAAAAGTCAAAGATGCAATGTGAAGGTCTAACATATGAAAATATTTAAATAATAACAGCCAATGAAATTTCATGCTCTGGAAATAAGCCTATGCAAAAACCTTGTGACTTGCCCTGGCTGGTGCAGCTCAGTGGATTGAGCTGCTGGTCGCTGGTTCAATCCCCAGTCAGGGCACAAGCCTGGGTTGTGGGCCAGGTCTCCAGTAGGGGGCACACAAGATACAACCACACACTGATGTTTCTCTCCTTCTCTCCTTCCCTTCCCCTCTCTCTAAAAATAAAATATTTTTAAAAAACACTGTGACTTCACTCAGAGATATACTCAAGAGAAATTAATCCACATGTCCAACAAAAGACATGTAATATCTAGTTAGAAAATGTATTATTCATTCACAATAGCCCAAACCCAGAAACAAGTCAAGTATCCCTCCACTGCAGAAGAGATAAAGAAATCATGGTATAATATACATCGAATACAATATACAAAGCATTAAAATATAACTACTAATGCATAGGAAAACATGGACAAGTCTCACAGATAAAATGATCACATAGACCAGAAGTGAGACTTCCAATCAAGATGGTGGGGTAGGTATATATGGGCTTCCTTCTCCCACTACCATATCAAAATTATGACTAAAATACAGAATGACCATCATGGAGAACCACTTAGAGGGTAGGTAAACTGAAGCCCTATAATTAAGGATATACAGAAAAAAACATTTCAAGACTGGTAGGAGGGGTGGAGGCCCTCCAAACCCATGATTGAAAAACAGGAGGGAAATCCTGGCTGTAGAGGTCCCCCTCTTTGATGAGAGAGGGGTCCCAGCCTGACACTGGGCTCCCCAGACCAGGATTCCAGGGCTGGGAATATAAGTCTCCAAAATTTCCTGCTATGGAAAGCAGCAGGGACTGTGGCTGAGTGAGAGAAATGGCTGCCAGAATATCAGATGTTCCTCTTAAAAGGACCTGTGCTCAGACTTACTCCCTGACAGACTCACTCATTCTGAGATCCAGCGCTGGGGCAGCTGCTTAAAAAGTGTCAGGAAATAGGGAAAGGAACTCAATGGTCTGGTTTTAGGGTGAGTGCCAGAAAGGGTGCTCTCACAGTCATTTTGTTCCTTTTTTGAGCACCCCCACACACAACACATAGCCTGCTGGAACAGGTGGGCACCAGGTCTCGAGTCTCCATCAACCTGGCTAACACTGTTAGCCCCACCCTGGTGATTCCCTGAGACCGCACTCCATGCAATTTGAGACCCACCCAAGCTGCTGCCAGAGGTTTTCCCACCCATACAAATGGCCTGTCTTAGCCTGTGCTGCAGACATTACTAAAATCTTTCAAAGGTCCACAAATCCCAAACAAGCAGCTGCTGGCTTTAGCATGCCCCATACCTCCTCCTAAGTAGCTCCTACCTGGCCACTAGTTGCAGCCAGACATAGTTTCCAGCTTAGCCTCTCCCAAGCATCATCAAGCCCACCACAAGTGGTAACTGTCACAGATCACTTTGTAGCCCACACCAGGTAACCCTGGGCTGGACACAAGCAACAGCTGACCTTGCTCTGTACCAGAGCCCCTCCCATGAGGCCCGAGAACCGACACACCCCATGGCCAGCTTCAGATCATACCAGAGCATCATCCAGCCACCTCCACAAATGACACATTCACTCAAAGGGTGGATTCGGCACACACCAGAACCCTGTTAAAGCAAATCCTCTCCACAGGGTCAGACCCTGAACAACAGCTCCTTTGCTGTAGTCATGGACAGTCCTCGTAGTCTAAGGGTCAATCCTTCCCATGGACATGGCACAGCAATCAAGGCTCAACTAGACCAGGAGGGCACACACAACCCACATGAGGTATACATGGAGCTATCAGCTCAGGTGACCAGGAGGACTGTGCCATTGAGCCCCACAGGACATCTACTACATAAGGCCACTCAACCAAGACCAGGAAATATAGCAGATCTACCTAGTACACAGAAACAAACACAGGGAGACCACAAAAATGAAGAGACAAAGAACATGTCCCAAATGAAAGAACAGAACAAAATTCCAGAAAAAGAATTAAACAAAATTGAGAGAATCTACTAGATGCAGAGTTCAAATCCCTGTTTATAATGATCCTCAGTGAATTTATAGTAAGAGTAGATGAACTCACTGAAAACTTCAACATAGAGACAGGAAACAAAAATGGAGACAGAATACAAAAAAGAACCAGTCAGAAGTTAAAAATGCAATAACTACAATGAAGAATACATTAGAAGAAATCAACAGTAAATCAGATGAAGGAGAGGATCAAATCAATGATTTGGAAAACAAGGTAATGGAAAATAACTAATTGGAACAGCAAAAAGAAAAAAAAAGGTCCAAAAAAAGAGGATAGTTTAAAGGGCCTCTGGACACAAAATCAAATGTACCAACATTCACATCATAGGGGTACCAGAATGAGAAGAGAGAGAGCAAGGAATTAAAAACCTATTTGAAAAAATAATGACACAACACTTCCCTAACCTGGTGAAGAAAACAGACATACAAATCAGGAGGTGCAGAGAGTCCCCAAAAAGATGACCCAACGAGGCCCACCCCAAGACACATCATAATTAAAGTGGCAAAGGTTAAAAACAAAGAGAGAATCCTAAAATCAGCAGGAGAAAGCAGTTATTTACTTAGATGGGAGGTCTCTTAAGACTATCAGCTGAGCCCTGGCCAGGTAGCTTAGTTGGTTAGAACATCATCCTGATACACCAAGGTTGTGAGTTTGATCCCCAATCAGGGCACATACAAGAACGAACCAATAAATGCATAAATAAGCAAATCAACAAATCAATGTGTCTGTCTGTCTTGTCTGTCTCTCTCCACCTCCTCCCTCACTACCTTTTAAGAAAAAAGACTGTCAGCTGATTTCTCAACAGAAACTTTGCAGGAAAAAAAAAGAAATATTAAAAAGACTTCTTTAAGAAAAGCAGGAAGAAAAAAGATAAAAAATGAATGACAAAGCCCTGGCTGGCATAGCTCAGTGGATTGAGCGCGGGCTGGGAACCAAAGTGTCCCAGGTTCGATTCCCAGCCAGGGTACATTCCTGGGTTGCAGGCATAACCCCCAGCAACCACACATTGATGTTTCTCTCTCCCTCTCTCCCTCTCTCTATCTCTCTCTCTCTGTCTCTATCTCCCTCCCTTCCCTCTCTACAAATAAATAAATAAAATCTTAAAAAAAAAAATGAATGACAAAACTGCAATAACTGCATAACTACATACTTATCCATAATTACTTTAAATATAGGTGGATTAAATACTATAATCAAAAGGCATAGGGTGGCTGAATGGATAAGAAAACAAGACCAATACATACGCTTCCTACAAGAGACCAACTTCAGATAGAAAGACATACACAGACTGAAAGTAAAGGAATGGAAAAATACTTCGTGCAAATGGAAATGAAAAAGAAAAAGATGGGGTAGCAATACTTCTATCAGAGAAAAAAGAAAAAGACTTTAAAAACAAAGGCTATAAGAAGAGACAAAGAAGAACCAAGCAATTCCACTTCAGGCTATTTACCAAAGAAATCCAAAACACTAATTCAAAATAACACATGCATCTCTTTGTTCATTGCAGCATTATTTAAAAAAAAATAAAGATTTTATTTATTTATTTTTAGAGAGAGAGGAAGGGAGGGAGAAAGGGAGGAAAAACATCAATGTGTGGTTGCCTCTAATGTGCCCCCTATTGGGGACCTGGCCCGCAGCCCAGGCATGTGCCCTCACTGGGAATCGAATCAGTGACCCTTTGGTTTGCAGGCTGGCACTCAATCCACTGAGTCACACCAGCCAGGGCCAGCATTATTATTATAACTAAGATATGGAAGCAACCTAAGTGTCTATCAATTAGCCAATGAAGAAAGATATAGTACCTAGAAAAAATGGAATACTATGCTTTTATTACATAAAAAAAGAATGAAATCTTGCCATCTGCAACAGCATGGATGGACCTAGAAGAGTATTGTGCTAAGTGGAACAAGTCAGACAGAGAAATGCAAATATAAAATCATTTCACTTATATGTGGAAACTACCAAACAAAAGACATGAATAAAAAAAATTCACAAGATACAGAGAACATCAGATGGTTACCAGATGGGAGAGAGGCAGGGGGATGGGTGAAAAAGGAAGGGATTAAGATGTGCAAACTGCCAGTAATAAAAACAGAAACAGGTATATGAAGTACAGCACAGGAAACATAGTCAATTATATTGTAATAACTACATATGGTGTCATATGGGTACTATACTTTGCAGGGTGATCACTTTATAAATTAAATGTCTAATTATAGTGTTGTATACCTGAAACTACTATATGTCAACAGCAATTGAAGAACAAAAAAGTATTTTAAAAAAATAGACCACATGCAAAAGGCCACAAACTATGATTCTATTTATATGACGTTCAAGAACAACATAATACTATTAAAATCAAAATAGTGGCTACCTCTATGTACATGCAGGTAGGATATTTATCAGGAAAGAACATGAGTGTTTCCGAAATGTTCGTATCTTGATTCAGGTAATGATCACCCTGGTAACAGTTTTCACATGTTAAAATTCATCTAGTTATACACTTGAGGTTTATGCACTTTAATGTATGGATATCTCAAGAAAAAGGTTTTATTGAGGAGATATAATGGCTAGAGATATTTTAGTTATGACATAAGACATCAATTCAGAGATTCAAGAAACCGTGAACCCCAAACAGAAGAAAAACAAAACTGCCAAAAACAAAAGTAAAAAAAAAAAATAGTCTTTAAAATAGCCAGGGGAGCCCTGGCTGGTGTGGTTCAGTAGATTGAGCACCAGCCTGCGAATCAAAGGGTCACTGGTTGCATTAAGCTTGAACGCTCCTCCACAGAAACAATTCAGATGATTCAAAAGGCTTTCGGGGATGATGCAAAGAGTACAGCACAAATAAAAGTATGGCACAAATGCTTCAAATATGATTGAGAACCTGTTGACAGTGATCCACGTTCTGGAAGGTCTGCAACGAGAAGAAACCTGAGAATGCTGAACGTGTATGGGCTGCAATGAACAAAGATCAGTGACTGACGGTGCGAGAACTAGAAGCTGATCTGGGGATTTCAAAAAGTACTGTGCCCCAAGATTTTCATGCAGGATCTTGGCATGAAACATGTCACGGCAAAAATTTATTCCATGGCTTCTGCTACCAGAGCAGAATGAACCTTGTATTGCAGTTTCTAATGACTTGATTCAAACTGCTACCAATAAACCAGATTTCCTCAAGAAGGTCATAACCAGAGATGAATTGTGGGTCTATGTCTATGATCTGGAAATGAAAGCCTAGTCATCATATGGAAGTTACCTGGTTCCCCACACCTGAAAAAGGCATGGCAAGTACGGCAAGATCAAAACCATTTTCATTTTGTTTTTTGACTGGGAAGGTGTTGTCCATCTGGAGTATGCCTCTCCAGGAGATGTAATTAAACTGATAAGAACAGATACTACTTGATTTTAGCCAAAAGGCCGAGAAGGGATCCAGGCCATATAATTAATAGAGAGTAACACCTCAATGTTCATTATTAGTTGAGAGATGCAATATGATGAAAAGGACCACAGCTATGGGCAACTGGAGATAGGCAGCTTCATCACCATAATGTGCCCACTTATGCATCACATCTCGTGCAGTTTTTTGGTGACACATCAAATCACCCAGGTGACTCAGCCTGACTACAGCCCAGATTTGGCATCCTCTGACTCCTGGCTTTTCCCAAAATGAAAATCACCTTCGAAAGGGAAGAGATTTCAGACCTATGATGAGATTCAGGAAAATACAATGGGGCAGCTGATGGCTATTCCAACAAAGGATTTTGCAGTGTTTTGAACACATTGGGAAGAGACACCGGGAGAACTATGTGAGGTCCCAAGGTGCCTACTTTGAAGGGGACTGAGGCGCCACTGTCCTATGTACAATGTTTCTTGCATCTTCTTCAATAAATGTCTCTATTTTTCATATTACAAGGCTGGATACTTTCTGAACAGACCTCGTAAACCATCTCAAGTACTACACTCACCCTGAGCTATATACACATGGACAGATCCAAAGCAGCATCACAAAGGCTTTTAGAAATGAATTGACATTAGAACTACCACTCACAGAAGGCAAGACAGAACTTGTGAACTGAACATAATCAGATAAACAGACACCAAAATTTTGCAGGAAAATACTCATAATTACCAGGATAACAGCTAAAAGTAGTTGACATGGAAAGAATCAGGAAAATGTGACCAATTCTCAAGAGGAAAGAAAAATCAACAAATGCCAACCTCATGATGGCCTCGGTTGGAATTATCAAAAACTTTGAAGTGGTTATTGTAACTATACTGCATGAAGTAAAGTTAAATACCTCTGAAATGAATAAAAACATAGTTCTCAGCAGGAAAATAAAAACTATACAATAGAACCAAATAAGGGTTTTACTATAAATTACAGTATAGAATTTGGTACAAAAATAGACAAATACACCTATCTAATGGAACAGAGTTCTGAAAATAACAACACACATACTCATATATTCACTTGATAGATGACAAAGATGGCTTTGCACAACAGCACAGAGAAAGTGACATTTTCACTAACTTGCACAGGAACTGGATATCCATATAAAAACAATACATAAAAGTTTACCCTTGCCTACAGCAGATACATAAAAGCCCTTTCTAGATAGATTTTATATATAAAAATGAGTGGATATAACAGTAAATTTTCTACAAAGTATATAAAAATATGCTCATAATTCCAGTGTAAGAAAACATTATTTTAAAAACTGAGTCAAGCCCCGGCCAATGTAGCTCAGTGGACTGAGTACTGGCCTATGAGCCAAAAGGTCGCCCGTTCAATTCTCAAACAGGGCACATGAGGGAGGCAACCAATCCATGTATCTCTCACACACTGATGTTTCCCTCTCTTTCTTCCTCCCTTCTCCTCTCTCTAAAAATAAGTAAGTAAAATCTTTTTATAAAAACCAAGCCAACAGTCACTAATCATAAAGAAAAGATCAGTAAGTTTAAACTTACATTAAACTTAAGAACTACTATTCATCAAAAAGCCACCATTAAAATAATGAAAACAAGATATTGGACAGAAGCCATCTGCAACACAAATCACTAAAAGACACCAATAAGATTTTGTGTGTTTGTGTGTGTGTGCGCACACTCGTGTGTGTGTGTGTGTGAAACTCTAAAAAAATCAGAAAAAGAACTGGAAAAAAATTTTTCAACACAAGTAGAAAAATTGAGCATACGACTTGAGAAGGAATCTCACATACACACTAAATGATATCCCAATAGCCAATTAACATGAAAGATGCTGAATAACCTCAATCATTATCAGAGAAATGCGAACTAAGCCACAGTGAAATACCATTATACATCCACCAGAATGGCTCAAACTAAATAACTAACAAAATGAAGTCTGTCAAAAATGTGGACTCAAAGAAATTCTTCTCATACATTGCTGGTGGAAGTATAAATCCACACAACCACATTGTAAAATTTGTGGCATTAATATCTATTAAAGTTGACACACATTTTGAACATTTTGACTCAGGCATTTCACTCCTGGGCTTATACCCACCAGATACATGTGCAACAAGCCCTATACAGAATTCAAAGTAGCATTATTCATAATGTCCCAGAACTGGAAACAACCCAAATGTTCACCGTGATATATAAATTGTGATATATCGATATAATGGTAAAACTATGCAATAAAAAAAATGAATATACTGCTATCTGCACCTCGAGTAAAAATCTCACATGCTGAATGGAGGAAAACAGGCACAAAATGATATAAGCTATATGATTCATTCATTAAAATTTAAAAAAAAAAATACCAGACAAGACTAATCTAATGGTATCAGAAGTTAGGACAGTGGTTACTTCTGGGGAAAGAGTGCTAAGTAGAGGGGCAAGTGAAGGCTTCTGGGGTACTGACTAATGTTTTATTACTTGATCTTGATAGTGGTCACACAGATGTTAGTTTTGGTATGTCTGGGTTTTTACTATGAATGCTATACTTCTTAAAAAGTCACAATGAATATAATTAGTAACTTTCTTATCAGCAAGTGTGTTGTGCATCAGGAAAACCAAATAAAAATCAAAGGGTAAAGGAGAATTGGCCTCCCTAATATTCATTAACCAGTAATTTTAAAAGTTTTTTTTTTTTAATCTGTAAAACACCCTGGCTGATGTGGCTCAATGGACTGAGTCCTGGCCTGAGAACCAAAGGGTCGCCAGTTTGATTCCCAGTCAGGGCACATGCCTGGTTTGTGGGCCAGGTCCTCAGGGATATGTGAGAGGAAACCACACATTGATGTTTCTTTCCCTCTCTTTCTCCCTCCCTTTCCCTCTCTCTAAAAATAAGTAAAATCTTTATTAAAAAAAAAAAATCTGTAAAACAGCAGAAAAAAAAAAAACAGTAAGAAGGAAAAAAGAACTGCCCAATCTTCAGGGCAAGAAACATTACTATGTTTTCAGGATTTTTTAATTCAAACAACCCAGTCACCTCCCATGGGTCCCATTCTAAAAACCCATATTTACCTGATGACTTGAATCCTCAGTGCTCTGCTTTATAAAGTCTTCTAATTCCTGTTTATCTTTCATTGTCTTCTCTAACTGGTCATTTGCTTGCCTTAGCATCACCTGTAGTTTTTTCACCTATGCAATTTTAAATGCCAATTAGAAGGAAATACCAGAATTCTTTTATAAATTGAAAAAATCCAGAACTCCAATTTTTTTTTAATTAAATCTTTTCTTTCCCTGAAAAACTACATAGATTTGCCAATTCAGAAAAAAATGAAATGAATGATCTAATTTGATGAGTATATTATGCTTACTGTTAAATCATTTTTCACATATATTACTGCATTTTAAATATCTGCTTGTCCTCCTGGGCCCTCTGGGGTAGGACATATCACACTGGCCTCACTGACTCTAGTATATCCTCTGCCTCCAATCTACAATCCATACTAACACCATACATTTTTTCTAAAACAAAAGTCAAGTCACATTATTATTTCCCTACCTAAAATAATCTCTTGAAGTCTTCAGGGTAAGATCAAATCCCTTCAATCATTTCCGTCCCTCAGTGATCTCATCATGACCATCCTGTAGTCTCCTCGCCCATTATTTTATCATGTGCACACACACACATTTTGCCCAGCGACATGTACTATTTATACTTCCTAGAACACATTACTTTCCTTCATAACTCTGTTCTTTTGTACATCTTTTATTTCCTTGTACACCCTTCCCCCCTTCTTTTCCTAATTTTACTACAGCCTCTAAAAGAAGTTTAGCTCAAGTGTTACTCGCAAGTGTTACACAACTGAGCCCAAAGTTAGGTTAGATGCCCCTGTCCTTCCTCTAGTTCACAGGTGGCAAACACAAGACCTGTGGGCCGAATCCAGCCCTCTACCTTATTTTATCCTGCCCGGCACCTTGTTTCTACCCAATGGCAGCACTGAGTTCTCGCTTAAACTGTTAAGGAGTAGTTGCATTCATACAGTCCTAAAATTACATTCGGCCTTTTGAAGGCAACTACAAGGCTGATGTGGCCCCCAGTGAAAATGAGTTTGACACCCCTGCTCTAGTTCAATGTATATACCTCAGGAACAAACTATATTGAACTGATGGCTTAGCTGGCAATACTGAAAGCTCTTTATGGGCAGTAATACTGTGTTCTTTCTGTATCTGAATATCCAGGACTCAGCAAAATGTCAAGCAGCAGTTGAAGCATGCATATATGCAAGAAATCAATGCCAATGGCATTTGAAAATATTAAACCATCATTCTAATATGCTTAAACTTATTTTGAAGACTAAGGGAACAATATTCATAACAATCAAAGAACGATGAGGAAATACGAGGAAAAAACAATCTTTTTCACTACATATACTTTCACAAGCCTACTCTCACATTCCACATTATTTCCTAAATGTCATCAAGGAGCCCATTATTTGGGACTGTATTTGTAAAAGGTATTTGTCAATTCCAGCATTCTAGATCAACCTAATCTTAATTTCTGTGACCCTGTTTAATTAACATAATCAATTCAACAAATTTATAACAAATAGGCAATAAGCAAGACTCCAAAAACTGATTAATACTCATTTAAGCATTTAATAGTCAACCTCTTATCTTCCTAAGTCTCCATATCATAAAACATGCTCCATGTGTATATACTCATGACACTATCACTTTTAGGTGCTGGGCAGAGGGGGAAGGTTAGGAGGGAAGATGTAGCAGTGCTTCTGAAAGAAGTGAGCTGGCTGTGTGGTACTGGGCTAGCTATGAAGCAAAGGTACACGACAGTAGAGGTTCTAGTGTACTCCCACTGGAAATGTAACTGACATTGCATGTACCAGATTATTTCATATTTAACAAGATGGATATACTTCATAAAGCACATTGGAGGGGCAAAAACAATTCATTCTACACCTTCAGTAAAAACTGCAACAGTTCACCAATTTGGCATACCCAAAAGAAACTCACCTGTTCTCTTGTTTCCGCCTCCTGAATCTGAATTCCTTGTAACTGTTTTTCATAATTGGAACACATATCACAACGTCTACCAAGCTTATTTCCAGCATTATGTACCTGAAGGGCACCAAAATTACCTCTTATCAGGCAGAACAAAGTAATTCTACATTACATACTTGAGGAACACATACAGAGTCTTACCTATGTTGCTCAAAGAAGAACATCAAGTAAGTAATTTCTTCAGGGACTTAAGGCAAGAAGTTACAATATAGGGTTGGATTCTAAAAGTCATAAGCTCTAACAGAAATATGATAGGAAAACAAGGGACACAACTTTACCACCAAGAGACTAAGTGCCACAAAACATGACATTTGAGGAAAGCACAAAGCAAGCAAAAGGTAGTACACCATGGCACTCACAATTTAAACCCAACCAAGGAAGGGGCTGGGAGGAGGAACCAGTGCCAATTAACCATTTCACTTGCTCCAATTACAAAGTAGGTATTACACTATTAAGTAGCACCTTCTCACATGTTAGAGAAGAATAGTTTCTTTCAGGCTTAATAAGCTGTTCTACTTACTGACAGCTTCTTTAAAGAGAAGTAACCATGGGTAAAGGAAAGCACTGCAAGTCAAAAACCCTGGATTCTAACCCAGGTTTTGCTGCCAAGTCAAAGGAGAAATTTAAGTGACTCTTTGAGCTAATTTCTTCATCTGTAAATTGAGGGCATTCATGTCCTGACTGCCTCATATTATCAAGAAGCTCAAAGAGATGAGGTATGTGAAAGGGTTTTGTAATCTGTGAAGCACTATGCAAATATATACTTAAGTTTTTATCTTCTACCTTACTTCTGAACTGCAAATACTATTAGGAGGAAAATTAACCTCACTGAAGGCTGCTTTTTTTCTCTTCCATATTTTCCACCCCCTCCTTAAATTCACTCTCAACATCAACTGCTGACAAGCATTTGCACTTCAGATCTCAAGGGAAGATGAAAAAGTAGAAATCTTGGAATACACAGAGGTTACAAAAACTGCAAAGCAAACCAAAGCAAACCAAATAGCATAACTTAGCTATGTTATTCAGGCAGACTGCTCCAATTTCAGAGGTGTGATTTCAGGGTAGAAAAGTTCACACTCAATGCAATTAGCTAGTTAGTTCCTTCTCTGTCATAATCACCTGAATAACTAGAGCAGACTATGACAAGGTTCAGACAATATGAGTTAACACCCACCTGCTAATAGCATGTGCATGTACCGACTCCAAAGATTATCTTCTGAATGAACAATAAATCCCAGAGTAACCCAGTATGGCTCAAAGTGCTTAGGAGGAAAAAAAAAAAAGATAACTCACCTCTTTCTGCAAGAGATTCCATTCTGTCTCACTGACTAAGCGATAGCCACTGGGAGACACATAAGCATTTTCCATACCCTGGGTGACACTGGAGAGGAGAGATGCTGTCTCTTCTTGTTCTGGCGTCATTGCCTTGATTGCTCTTTCCTGGTCTTTGGTTAACATAAACCCACTTGGCATTTGCAGTGATCCAAGGGAGGCAGTATCAAAGTTCTCAGACACTGAATCTGCTCCTACCAGTGGTCCAAAATCTGACTCGTCCAAGTTTCCAGCAGATTTTGCTTTGTAGTTATAGCCTAAAGCTTTGGATTGCAGTGAGCCTGAGGTTCCCAAGCTGTCTGTAGACTGTGCTCTCCTGAGTCCATCTTTAAACATGTCATTGTCCGATTTACTGAATGGATCTCCAGATGGCAAGAGTAAATCTGCATCTAAGGAATGGACTGAACCATGGGTACTATCTAAATGCTCCTGAAATGTGAAAATACATATTGTCACATTAGACAATTCTCTGTAGTTTTCAAAAAGGAAAACTACCATATGTTAAAAGTATTTTGCCACATTACACATGATAATCATTAGTATGTTACCTTCATGTATTTATTGAACAAACATTTATTGAGTGTCTTCTATACACTGGGCACTAAACCAGGCACTCAAGATACAACTGTGAGCAATCTCAGACCTCAAGATGCTTATCATTTCATGGAAAAAAAAAAAAAGTAAGGAGGCTATCGGAATATCACATTTAATAAAATGATAGGCTACAACTATGTACTGAATGCTTTGGTAGCTCAAGGAGAGGAATTTAGTCCACACATACAAAGTCAGAGGAGGTTTCCTGAAATTCAGCACTGAGTACGTTGAATGTGAGATGCCTATTGTATATCCAAGCACAGATGTCCACCCAACAGAGGGACATATAAGTCTTTAGATAGAGATTTGGGAGTAACCATCATATAATGATAATTAAAATCACAACCGCAAACCAAAAAACCTAAGATGAGTCTGTAGAATGAGAAGAGGGTCAAGGGAAGAACCCTGAGAAACATATTTTTTGGATGGACAGAGGAAGGAGTAGCCAGAGTGGCAGAGTGAAACAAGGGTAATGTGGTATGCTGGAAACTAAGTTTCAAGCAAGGTGTAATTAACACATTAAATGTAGTACACTAAGTGAATGAGGCCAGGTTACATATATTGCTTGATTCCAAATATATAAGGTGTCCAGGATAGGTAAGTCCATAGAGACCAAAAACAAACCAGTGGCTGCCAGAAGCTGAAAGGAAAAGAGAATGGGATCAATAGATCCTTCTGGGGGATGATGAAAATGTTTTGAAACTAGACAGACGTGACAGCTGCATAACACCGTAAATGTACTAAATGCCACTGCACTGTACTTTTTTCCTTTCCTTTTAAAATTTTTTTCTACCACCGCACTGTAAATGGTTAATTTTAAATTATGTGAATTTCACCTCAATTAAAAAAAAAGATGGTGCAACACATTCCCAAAATCTAAAAGCACACCAGTGCCATCATGTGATGGAGTTACAAAGCTAGTGGGATCAGAAAACAAGGAAAACGCAGCATGTTTTTTTTGAAACTAAATACACCAAACAAAAAGTACTACTCTTTATTTTAAGGTAATAGTCTTTCTACTTTTTGTGGTTAAGTGCCTTCCCTTTTACGAACTAGAAAAAACTGTGGAATAAAAATTGTTTAAATGTTTAAAAATATCCTTACACCCTTACTAGGTATTATAGTAAAAAGTTGACAACTTTTAATGTTAATTTCTCCACTTCTTTCTTTTTAAAGATTTTTCACCTGTGAAATTCAGATGATGAAGGAATACAAACCTAGTATATATTAAACTAGGTATGGCAAAGGTCCCAAAGAAGTATCCTAATAAAAACTGGGAACCCATTCTGTGAACTTATAAAAGAGCCTAACAGCTAATACTATCATACACAATGCTGCTGTAACACAAAGAGAGAAGGCAACAGGGACAGAAAAGTTCTGATGGCCAATTTAAAAACACCAGACTACCATGACGTAACCGTATAAGGAACACTTCTACAGGAACTGTAAACTGTTGTTTCCAAAACATGATTCGACAATATGTTCTAACACCTTAAAAATGTTAATATCCTCAAACTCCGCATTTCTCTTCCCAAGAACTTATACTAATGAAGTAATCGGATTAAGTCTGTAATGATTTTTGTACAAGAATTATATATAACAGCATTATGACATTAGTTATTGTAATGAAACATTTTATACTAATAAAAATGGAACCAACTTGACTATATAAATACACTAATGTGTGAACAGTGTGTTTGTACTTTCTATATCACAGTATTTTTGACATTTTGGGTCCTTGCTCGCCAAGGAGAGACTGCCTTCCCAAGCCAGCTAATACCTAGAATGAACAACTTGCCTACGAACAAGCCTTTTATATATAAATCAACCAATCCTGAGTCCATACCCCCAACCAATTCCTTTACCTAACTTACACACCAAGCCAGTATTTACCCTACCCCAAAGCCCACTGAAACTATTCAAACTCACCAGTTTTATACTGTTTACCCTGCCCTGCCTTCTGTTTTCCTCAAAAACCCCAATAATGGCTACAATCCATGCTTTTCCCCTTGCTCCTGTTCTGCCTCATGACCAACTCTGGTTCTTCTCCAGGTGGCTCTGCATGGTGTGCCATGACTCTCATTCCTAAGAGGACTGTGAATAACATTAAACTTTTCTTTCACTGAAATTGACCTCTCCATGTCGTCACTCAGGCACCTTGACAAATTAAAACATGGGCACAAATCAATAAGTAGGAGATTAAGGAATTATGGTACATTTACATACTGAAATACACCAGCCACAATAATCACTCTGGGGGAAAACATTTACTGATGTGTCAAAGCCTTTAAAAGAGACTTAAGTGGGGGCGGGGGGGGGGGGAAACGGTGGAATGAGATATAAAACATTATGCAGAGTTACAATTGGATTATGTTGAAAAAGTACAAATACAAAAACATGTATGTTAAACTTTGGAAATAAAAATAAAGAGGGGAATAAGAGGTACATACCAAAATATTTCTGGCAGTTATCTCTGAGCAACAGAATTACCTACCAGTTATTTTTATTTATTTACCATTCTGTATTTTCCAAATTTTCCATAATAAACATGTATTACCTTTGTAGTGCAAAAAGCATCTTCTAAGCATCAGGTTAAAGAAGATATGAGGTCTTACAAATTTAAATGTTTTTATCAACAAACCTAAATTTCCAAAGCATTCTATATTATCTTTAAACCGACAGACTAAATTGTCATGATTGTCAACACAAAATAAATGTGCAAAATATCAGATCTGAAAGTCTAAAAGATATTTCGAATGTCAGGAAATAATGTTATGTACAATATATCATAGATCTGTTAAGACACAATCAAAAATAAGAAAAAAGCTTCACTGCAAATCACAAAAAATCTCCCTTTCCTATTTTCCTGCTAAAATATTTTTGGAAAAGTTTGAAACTTTTTCAAATATTCCTGGACACAGGACTCTGCATGACACACACACAAAAAACATGCATAATATTTAGCAGTACCAAAAGCTAAGACATTCTCCTGGGAATCTAATTATTAAAATAAAATACACAGAGAATCAGGCCAAGTGGTTCTCATTGTATGATCCAAAACAAAGAATGCAGAAAAAAAACTACATCATACTTTTCAATCATACTTTTCACTGTCCACTAGGATTTTTTAACCTTCTTTTTAATATCAAACAACCCATAAACGTGGAAATACAAGCCACTAGGAATATTATACATGGCTCAGAGTAAATCTTCTAACAAAACAGAAACATGATCTCTCTGAAAGTGGGTAGGACCCTTATCCAATTTAACTGAAACTGATTTACCAGCCCAAGAAAGGAGACAGGGGTAGGAGAGTGAGTATGACGTTCTAAATAGCAGGGACAGTATAAACAAGACATACGAGCAATGACAGTAAATAGAAAGGTTTGGCTGTGATGAAATGGACAGCACAGTAAGGCTGGAAGGGTCCTTCAACTGTGAAAGCCCCTGTATGCCAAGCTAGGGACCCTTTTCAGTTTTTATCCTAAAGGCAGGGTAAGAGAAGCATTTCTGTTACTGAAGAAGAGATACCAACATGAATCTTGAAGAATAAGTAGAAGGATTTCAATGCTCAGAAAGGCAGAGGGAAATAAGCTTTCCAGGTGAAGAAACCAACATGCAAGGTGGGAAGTGTAGCACAAGACAATTAATGTCACTAAAACAGAGAGCATATTATGAGTGGTCTGGGTGAGGAATTTGTACTTAATTATGTAGGCAATGAGAGTCAGTGTCTGAGCAGGGGAGTGGCCTGACTACAGACACACTTACAAAAAATAAATCTGATAGTAGCACTGAGGGTACAGTGGAGTGGAGTTCAGTACAGGCTGAAGACAGGACACCTAGTGAGGAGGCCCTTGCCACATAGTGGATTAGAGGTGATGAACCCATAGGAGCACCACTGTACATTTTCCACCTCCAGGTCTCTCTACTCTCCCCATTCCCAATACCTGAAATGTTCTACCCCACCCCATCATAATCTGCCAAACCTCACCCACTAGTCTCGGGGCCTAAGACCTAATACTAGTTAATATGTAATATATGGTACAGAGAGTTAAGTGTTTCAATATTTTAGATAATCTCTTTTAAACAAAAGCTCAAAGTATTGTCAACATTATGCATATAAAAAAGACTTTACAGATATTAAAGATTTCTTCTAATGTTTTACTTTTGGAACCACTGGATAAAATAACATTGAATTGTTTCAGAGACTATGAGAGAAATTACATGTTTCAAATAGTACTACTTATAATACCATAAAAATGACTGCAAGCAAATATCATTTTATCTAATTTTCAGCAAATAGTTATATACTCACCATATGAACAATGCTATTGATTAATGTATGAAAAGCTAAGATAGTACACAATTATTTTAATTAGACTCACTATACCTCTTCATTTGATAACTGGGCTGAAGATTCTTCATGAGTTAAAGCACACACTACTGGTATTTTCACTTCTTCCTCAACATCTGTTTTTTTGTGGTCCTTTCTCTTAAGTCTTTGTTGTTCATCTTCCTCCTAAATGTTAGGAAGAAAAAATATGTGTTACACAAGTAATCTATATTTAATGATTCATGTAGTTCTAACCACTCAAAACAAACAAACAAAAAAAACAACAACTGTATGATGAGAGAAAACTGGAGACTTAAATTTGTTTTCTAATCACATGTAAGGGCATCTGGTCATAACAAAATGTTTTAATACTATAGGCACAAAGTACGAATGCTAGTAAAAGAAGAAATCAGGAAATAGCTCCCAGAAAGTACATAAGATGAAAGGCAAACAAAAGAAAGCAAACCACCTCCTCTTCTTCAAATGATCTAAGAAAGAAAACTTGCATAGAATATTTCTTCAGATTATTGTAGAAAACTAATAGGAAAAAGTTATTACTCATCCATTAGGAAGATATACAAATTTATATGAAATACAAAAGGAATGATGGAAGTTGATGTAATCATTCACTTAACAAAGATGAGTACCTTTAATCCCTAGTGGCAAAGGACAAACACACAATTACAATACTGTTGAGGAATGCTTTTTTAAAATGATTGATTTCATATGAGAGAACTAGAAAAGGGGGCCCCCCCAAAGGTAACATTTTAGTTGATCTTGAAAAATGAGTAAGATTAAGTTTGCCAATTTTGTGAGAGGAGACAAGCAAGGGTTCCAGGGAGAAAGGAAGCAGGTACAAACACACAGGGGCGCAGGCAGCCATCTGACAGAATATTGTGTAATTTTTTAAAAGATTTTATTTATTTATTTTTTAGAGAGAGAGGAAGGGAAGGAGAAAGAAAGGGAGAGAAACATCAATGTGTGGTTGCCCCTCATGTGCCCCCAACTGGGGACCTGGCCCGCAATGCAGGCATGTGCCCTAAATGGGAATCGAACCAGAGACCCTTTGGTTTGCAGACCTGTGCTCAATCCACTGAATTGCACCGGCCAGAGCGGAATACTGAATAATTTGATGTGACTGAAAAGAGCATAGGCACATGACAAGTGAGGTATAGAGAAGGAGGGTGGTGATTAAGTGCCTAGACTCTGGAATCAGAGACTGGCTCAAACCTCAGATCTGCCATTAGCTCCTACTTCATTTGGATAGTATTATTGGGGTTTTTTGGTAATTTTTTAAAATGTTAGAGACAATGATTTGTTGTTCTACTTATTTATCCATTCATTAATTGATCCTTGTATGTGTCCTGACCAGGGATCAAACCCACAACCTTGGCATATCAAGACAATACTCTAACCAACTGAGCTACCCAGCCAGGACAAACCTCAATAAATTTTAATAAAGGCTTTAAATGACCAGTTATAGAAATTAAGACTGTTTTAATGGACTGCAGGAGGGACATGATTAAATCTGCACTTTAGAATGTGAATCTTTAAGGTGACTATGTCCACACACAAGATGAAAGAGTTAGAATCAAGAAACAGCAAATTAGCCCTGGCTGGTGTGAATCGGTGGATTGAGCACCAACCTGCCAACCAAAGGGTTGCTGGTTCAATTCCCAGTCAGGGCACATGCCTGGGTTACTGGCCAGGTCCCCAGTGGGGGGCACGTGAGAAGCAACCACACATTAATGTTTCTCTCCCTCTCTTTCTCCTTACCTTCCCCCCTCTCTAAAAAGAAAGGAAGGAAGGAAGGAAGGGAGGGAGGGAGGGAGGGAGGGAGGGAGGGAAAGAGAGAGAGAGAAAGCAAGAAAGAAAGAAATTAAAAAGGAAGAAACTTCTGAAAAACAAATCTAACCTAAGTCATCTAAAGTCATCTAGGTAATCTAAAATATTTCCAATACCTTAAAAAGCTTCTATACAGCTATCCTAGGCAAATAATTGTACACATATACAACATAGTATGGAACGTCAGCTGCGACAACTGTTTAAAGTGACACAAAAGGAAACCATTCAGATGCCCACTACAAGGAGAAGGATTAAGTCAATTAGGGCACATCCATGCTACCAGCTAAAAACAGATCTCTAATGTGAAAATATATCCAAGATAATGCCATGAGAAAAATAAGTTATAAATACTTAAACTATGATACCAGTTAAGAAAAAACTGAAAAAAAAAAAATTCCTAAAAGTACACCAATAAATACATAGAAATGGTCTGGAAGACTACCTTCCAAACTGACTACTCTTGACTTAAAAAGTGGTTACTTCTGGGAAAGGAGGTGTGGAAGGTATAAAGAGGCATCTTTTTCACTTTATATTTGTAACTTTACCTTGTACTTAAAAAAAAAACACAAAATATTAACATAAGGATGTATCTGTATATTACTCAAGTGATTTAAATAATGTTTTAAATCACATGAGGCAAACAGAACCTTAGATATGCAGCACTCTAGACCCCTGCCTTTACCTATCATTCAACCTCTCCATCCTCACCTTGTCACCTTCTAATAAAGCTTTTAGACCAATGTCATGGAAGACCTAGCCTGGATGAACACACTTCAAGAGCCCTAGGAGAACTGGACTGAACTACACACAAAATATTTCTCAGAAATATGCACTGTTGCACCCTGCAGTCTCTGAAGCAGATCACTTCTAAATGGTTTTTTCCTCCAGGCAAGGCCATTTCTAAAACTGAAAAAAAAAAAACATCCCTCAAATGCAGCTAGGATGTTTTTGAAAATGTCATACAGCACCCTATTTCAGGCTTTAGTCAACCTCTAATATGCATGAAGTAATGTAGTCACACATCTGTGGGTGGGTTAGGGTGCACAATGAAAAAAGTAAGCCAATTCCTACAAAAATGGTATTCACCTGATCTTTCTTTTTCAGTTCTTCAACTTGTCGGAGCTGCTCTGAAGTTAGCACAATCTCCATTCGTTGCATGTCTCTCATTAGCAAACGCTGAGATTCCAGAAACTGGTCATTGGCTTTCTGCCACGTATGTTTTAACTGGTTGTGTTGTTGTCGCTCTTGCTCCAAGAGATGGCACACTGTAAGAATCCCCCAATCAAAAACACTGAATTTTAATAGTAGGCTATACAGTATTTCCCAGATTTCTTTGACAAAAAAAAAAAAAAAAAAAACAAATTCTTTCCATAATGTCACTCACATAAAAAGTGTTCCAGAGAATACATTTTGGAAAACATTGCTCTAAAGGCCAAAGGTTTAGTAAGCATGCCTAACTCTCTTTAATACAGTCTGATACATCTGTTATCCAGAAATCCTTGAGCCCATTTAATTCTGACCTCTAAGGATAAATCAAAGAATAATTGTAAATACTTATGTTGTTGATACTCATTGGCTCAACCATCTTCTATGGAAAAAAGAGTAGGTAGTATCATCCTCTATGTCCACCTACTCAGCTACCCAAGACAGAAACTCAAGAGATAACTCATATTTCTTACTTTTCCTCACCCAACACATTCAGAAGCCTACTAATATGACAGAAGTCTACTAATAATACCTCCTGTGCATTATGGCACTTCTGCCTTAGATCAGCCCTGGTAATTTAGACAACTACAACAGTAGTCCCTTTGTTATTCTTCCTGCCCTTGGTCTTGCCCTCTCTATTCTATCCTCCACCCTGCTACTAAAATGAACTCTCCAAGATGCAAAATTAGTATTATTATTCGCTAGTTTGAAACCCTTCAGGGAAGCCAAGCACAAAGGCCACATATTGTATAATCCTATTTACAAGGAAGTCCAGAACAGGCAAATGTACAGAAACAAAAGGTAGGTAAGTGGCTTCCGGGGACTGGAATGGAGGAGAGAACAGGGATGTTTGGCAATGGGTACATAATTTCTTTTTGGATTAATAAAAATGTCCTGAAATTAGAATATATTCAAAACCACTGAATTTACACTTTAAAGAGTGAACTTCATGGCATGTGAATTTTATCTCAATAAAGTTATTTAAGAAAAAAGATTTTTAAACCCTCAGACACTCCTTAATGCCCACAGGATAAAATCCAAAATCCTTAGCACAAGGTCTCTGTGATCTGGCCCATGTCTACCTCTCCTGTTTCACATTTTGCACCACTGCCTCCTGTATCCTAATTCTAATGAACTACACGTCTTTCACTTCCTTACCTTGTTATACCACATGCAAATGGCCTTGAATGTTATGCTCAGCTTTGAAAATTACCTACCTATCTTTCAAAACTCCACTTAAGAACAACTTCTTTGAAGAAGCCTATCTGTGGCACTGCTGCCTCCTCATACACTTCCATCCAATCCTAGCACCCCTGATACACAACTGCACTAACTTGGCTAAATATCTAGTTTCACCAATTAAGCCTACCATTACATGCTGCTTAATCTTTATCTGTCTTCTTTCATTCAAATGCTATTTCTGGTAGGAGTGTTTCAGTATGGAAATTCCTTTATCCCAGTACTCATTTGAGTGAAACTTCTCAGATACTTTTCCAGACATATCAGGAAGGTTTAGCAGTCTTACACTATTTCTGGAAGGGTTGAGGCACATAACTTAACCATAAATTTTTTTTATGCCCTTTCAGAGTTTGCGGGTTTTTTCACAGCAGAACATCTGAAAAATGTTTCCTGAAAGCCAAAGGCTCAAACTTCGTGTTATTTTCATAACACTTTATGAAATAATTTTGTACACTTACGTAATTTTAGCTTTCCACTATCTGGGGGGAAAAAAACTCACAAACCTAATTTACGGAAGAGCTATATTTTCCATAGTATTTGGTATACTCAAAAGTATTCATTGTAAGAATCTATCACCACAGTCCTAAAATGCATATTAAAATACATTACTAGCAAAACCTGAAACAAGTATAAGATTTCAAAGGAGCCCATGCATTTGAAAAAAGAAAAAAATTAGATCTTTATTTTCACTAACCACTAACTGAAATTTATCATTTACTTCAATTATGAAATGTAGGCAACCAATCACAGTTAAGTATAATAATCCCTATGACCTGCTCACTAACAGAAGCCACAGATATCTTAATATTGATACTTCTGCTCATCACTAGTTCAAAATTACAAGTTATCAAACCTGCTACTAGAGCTTGTTATTTAATGCATTACTGAAATAGCACACTTATTACTATACCACAAGTTTACAGTTATTTATAGTTTGATAACTTTTAAATAATGTAATTGGTTTCTTTTGTAATACCACGTATTTTATGGATTAAAAACATTATTCTGAAAGGGCTTTACAAAACTGCCAAGAGTCCATGACACAAAAAAGTTAAGAACCCCAGATATATAGGAATCACTAGAAGAATTCAAGACAAAAGTATATTTTTATTTTAATGAGGAAAAAATGAGCTTTCTTCCTCATTCCTGGGAAAACACAGTCAATTTCTGCATCACTCTGCTACCAGACTAGTGAAATCAAAATTGTTTCTTATGGCTCTGGCTGGTGTGGCTCAGTGGATTGAGCATAGTCCTATGAACCTAAGGGTCACTGGTTTGATTCCCAGTCAGGGCACATGCCTGGGTTGCAGGCCAGGTCCCCAGTAGGGGATGTATGAAAGGCAAACACACAATGATGTTTCTCTCCCTCTCTTTCTCCCTCCCTTCCCCTCTGTCTAAAAATAAATTAATTTAAAAATAAAAACAACTGTCCCTTATAAACAGGAATGTTATTTAAGGACACCAGAATATATTATCTGCCCTCTCTGTCCCATATGCACTTTTGCTAATCCTCCTCCATCAAAATGGATTGAGGGCAAAAACGGTCTATGCAGAAATTCCTAGCTCTATTATCTTTCGGTCAAGAGCTGATGCCCTGTGAAGTTATTACTGGAGTCCTGGAAGAAAAAGAAGTCAGTAACAATCTAAGTATCTTTAGTAGACCTCACATCTCCAGATATTCATGGGAATGTTCAAACTAACTGTGAAGCTTAAATTAAATCACTAATATATTGGATTGGTATTTTAAGATTGGTTATTACTTTGTTAATCAATATCATAGTTCTCTTAGTGACTAAGATAAAAAATATACAGAATATATATTTACCTTCATGCAATTCTTTCCGCAGTTTCTCAGCATCTTCCTGTAAAACGGATTTCTGAGTATTTAAAACAGCTACGTACATCTCTAGGTCAGTCCTACAAGATTTCTCAGCCTCCAGATAATGATTCAGTTCTTTAACCTGAAAGAAGACACAATTCTATGAAACTAAAATATACATACTTACTATGGAACACTTAAAAGATAACTAATTAATAGTAAACACTGTAATCATATCATGAGTAAATATACAAATGAGGTTACACATAACAATTTTGTATACTTTTCAAAAAGGTAATTCCAATTTATACTCCCATGTGCTCATTTTATCACATACTCAGAAACACCAAGTTGCTGTTTTTATTTTAAACAGTAGTTGCTGTCTAAAGATAAAAACAGTACCATACCCTTATAAGTTTGCTTCTTTTTATTTCTAATGAGGTAATTCCAAGTGCCTTAAATTTATAAAAAGGAAACATTTTCACAGATACATGTATTCATGGAAGGAAAAAAGAGGAAGTCACAATGAAAAAAATAACGATGAAAAAAATAACGTCTCATACTGTACAAATACAAACTTGAAGGCAACTGCAGAATACTTTTTAAAATCACATCTTTTAAAAACTACTTTGTTGAACAATCAACTATAATGTTCAAATATAAACAATTTAGTATGAATCTGAAATAGTTACAACCAAAATAAAATGCAATCTTGCCCTAGAAAGTGATTATACAACTGTTTGTTTCATCCTGGCTTAAAATTGTCCATCCAATAGTCATTTAGTTAACTTACTTTTTCAAATGGTTATGTCTAATTTATTCTTCAAGGTCATTTTCACGCCTTTTATCTTCATACTTTTTCAAACATGAAATAGCTGACTAATCTTATCTTCGCCCTTAGTCTATTGTTAATACAATAGAGTAGTACTGGTCACAGACTAAAATAATTATTTAAAACTGCCATTTGCTTCACTGGAGGCCAATAAAAAAGATACTAACCATCCAGTGTGGCTCAGTTGGTTGGAGCATCACCCCATAAACCAAAAGGTCATGGGCACATACCCTAGGTTGCAAGGTCAGTCCTTGGTCGGGGGCCATGTACAAGAGGCAACCAATCAATGTTTCTTTTTCACATCAATGTTTCCCTCACTTTCTCTCTCCCACCCTTCCCATCTCTCTAAGATCAATAAGCATGTGTTCGGATGAGCATAAAAAAAAAAAAAAAAAAAAAAGATACTAACCAAGCATGACAAAGTGCTGGCTGTTGTGAGGCATTTTCCCTATGACCTGGAGAGGGTGATAATTCAGTTGATGGTAAGAGTCAATATGGCAGATATAAAATGGTGGCAATATAACCACTAATTCTATCAGTTATTACTTCTTAGAACAAATATTTGACTCATTAATAATTTCTAACATTCAAAAGCTATTAAGCAGAACTCTGGGAAAATGGTGGCACAGTATGTGAATTTCCTTGAACTTCACACATCCTAACAACAGAAGTACTAAAAAAACAAAACCAAAAACACATGACTAGCTACAAAAAAAAAAAAAAGAAAGAAAAAATAACAAGTGATAAACAGAAGGTGGGGACAAACCACTGGAAATTACCTACATGGACTTAAGTAACATCAGTGTCTATGCAGAAGAAACTAACAGAAAGCAATGATGGCCCCCGAGAATCCCAAAACAGTCAGTCAACTGGGGCTCTAACTTGACAAGAGCAGCTGGAACTGGGAAGACTCACACACTCCAGTAGGTAGTGGACACTACAAATTTGTACTGTTAAGACATAATCTGGTTAGGGTAAAATGGTATCCCATTTTCACTTACATTTCCCTGATTTCTAGTGAGGTTCAATATCTTTCTACATTCCTTGGCTATTGTGATTTTCTCTTTTGTGAATTGCTTGCTCATGTTCTTGTTTCTCTACTAGGCAATTTGTCACTTATAACTAGGCAATTTTTGTTAATTTCAGATACTAATTTTTTGTTAGGTATTTGAGGTACAGACAGATATCTTCTCATAGTCTATAGCTCTTCAATTTTATGTGAAATTTCTTTTAATAGGGAAGTTTTATATTCTCAGCTAGGTAAATTGTCAATCTTTTCATTTACAGTCAATATTATTGTCTTATTTCTAATGTTTTTGTACCCCTGGTAACATTTTCTTTTATTAACATCTAAGTTTCAAAAATTTGCTTTTCACTCTTATGGTTTTTCATTCATTAAAATTAGTATTTGTAAAGTGTGAGACAGAAAGCTAATTTCACTTAATCCCACATTTATAATTAATTATTTTTCAAAGCCTTTTAAAATAATCCTTTCTTTTCCTACTGATTAGTAATGCCTCCTGTCATACAACAAATTTTCATATACAGTTCTATTTCTGGGCATTCTAGTCTGTTTCACTGGTCCATTTGCTTATCCCTAAACTAATATCAAACTATCTTGACTACAGTAGTTTTTTCATAAAGTATCTGGTAGGTAAGACAAGTCTCCTAACCTTCCTTCTTAAAATTTTTGCTAGATATATTTCAGATCCTTTGCTTGTCTACATGAATTCTAGTATCTACTTATCAAGTTCCTTATTGGATTTTTGAGTAAAATATTGAATTTCAGATTAATTTGGGGCTATACTGCCTGCTTTGTTGTTGCTGTTCTTGTTGTTCGAAGGTAGTTTTCTTTACTTGCAGCAAGTAAAGAGACAGAAGATTCATCTTCAAAGTTTTGTTTCCCTTCTAGCCATTGGTTAATTACACGATGATTTCTTCTTTACAGTTGGATACATTTATCCATTGAGTTCCCATCAAGCTCATCCTGTTTACAGCTGCATCTGCAAAATACTCCATGGTATCCAGGTTCTTTCACCACTGTCAAGCTCTTAAGTATACTGCCAGCTTTATAATACATTATCTTTTCATTAAGGAACACACATATATTCAGACCTTCATTTTTAATACAACAGTACACTTACAGCTGTGAATACACAGAACAATTTTTTCTTGTATTATAATTCATTAATTATTGTATTATTTTCCACACAAACAACTGTAAACTACTTTTGCCTCACCCTGTATATTTCCTAAACATCATGCCCATTTTTTTATGCATTCTAGGTAAATTATATGAAGTAGTCCCCCCTCATCTGTGGGGGATACATCCCAAGACCACTAGTGGATGCCTGAAACCAAGGATAGTACCAAACCAACACATACCACATTTTTTTTTTGCTATAGTAAAAAATACAGTACCATTAGAGTAAAACAGTATCCCTAAAGTGCTTTATGGCTTTTGTTTGGCATATCCAAATTGGTAGCATCACTACTCTTTTGCTTTAAGGCCATTATTAAGTAAAATGAAGGTTACTTGAACATAAGCACTGTAATACCACAGTGTGATACTGATAACAGAGATGGCTACTAAGTGACTAACAAGCAGGTCCAGCATGGATATGCTGCACAAAGGGATGAATCATATCCAGAACAGGACAAAGCAGGAAGACATAAGATTTCATCACCTCAAAACAGCAAACAATTTAAAGCTTATCAATTTTTTATTTTTGAAATTTTCCACTTAATATTTCTGGGTTACAGCTGACTTTGGATAACTGAAACCTCAGAAAGTGAACCTGTGAATAAGGGAGGACTACTGTAGGTATTTTTTTGTTTTTTCTTCTATTGCGAATGGATCTTTTTTCCCCATCCATTACATTATTTATTTAGCTATTACTGGGATATAGAAACATTATTATTTTTGTATGTTGATCTTGTTGGAACAACTTTTCTAAACTCTTATTAGTTCTAATAACCTGTTTGTACATTCTCTTGGTTTTCTATGTAACAATCAAATCAGTTTCATCATTTTCTTTCCAGTTCTCATGCCTTATTTCTTTACCTTGTCTAGCTGCATTGTCTGAACAAAATCACTGAGCACGGGTCTCCTCCTATTGTTCCTGTACTTAATGGTGCATGGCTGCTAAACATTCATCATTAATTATGATGTTTAATGAAGGCTTGAGAAATAGCCCTTTACTAAGTTATTGGTGTTTATCGAATGCCTTTCTTAATCTAAAATATACTGCTCTTTTCCTACAATCTTTTTATGGGGTACATAATAATAATAATGGGTTTTCTGGTGATACACCATCCTTAAACTCCTGGGAATACACTTCATTGAGTCATGATGTCTCTTTTTTTTTTAACTACACTGTTCAAAATTTTTTTTTCTGTATTCTTACATAAGATTATCTAGAATTTTCTTTTCTTATACTACCTTTCTGTGTGTGCTCATTTGTAATGAAGTTATGCAAGTCTCTAAAATGACTTGGAGAGCTCTCACTTTTTCTGTTGTCTAACACATTTTATAAAATATATGGATTATCTCTTTCCAGAAGGCTTGGAAAACTTGCCTGCAAAACCAGTTGAATCCAATGTCTTTTGGAGGAGAGGAAACAGGAGAAAGAAAATTTTTACTATAAATTCATTTTCTTTAATAATTACTGTCTGCTTTTGCCTCCCTATTTTATCTTGAGACAATTTTGACTAT
The DNA here is from genome assembly GCF_019186645.2 of Phyllostomus hastatus. NCBI lineage: Eukaryota > Metazoa > Chordata > Mammalia > Chiroptera > Phyllostomidae > Phyllostomus > Phyllostomus hastatus. The sequence goes on from NW_025334035.1 coordinate 2,677,594, forward strand.
CTTTTATTAGAAACTTTTTCATTTCATCAAATTTATTTAATTTGTGTGACATTGTTGATAGTATTTTTATTTTTATAATATATTTTATTGATTATGCTATTACAGTTGTCCCATTTCCCCCCTTCACTCCCCTCCACCCTGTACACCCTCTCCCACCCACTTCCTCCCCCTTTAGTTCATGTCCATGTGTCATGCTTATAAGTTCTTCAGCTTCTACATTTCTCATACTACTCTTGTGGCAGGAAAATAAAGTTTGTGTCTCACAAAGGGGCTTTCTACTCCTTGTAACACCTGCAAGCTTGTCGGGACAAAAGCTGGGTAGAAGTTATTTTTAGGTAGGGAGCAGACTAATAGAGTTGCTAGGTAACGCTATCTCAAGGCCGAAATGCTAGCCTTCATTATGTCCCTGCGTGTGAGAGACATTTATGCAACACTCTTACCCTCCCCCTGTCTACTTCCTACCTACAATCTATGCTACTTATTCTCTGTACCTTTTCCCCCTCTCTCCTCCTCCCACTCCCCTGTTGCTAACCCTCCATGTGATCTCCATTTCTGTGGTTCTGTTCCTGTTCTAGTTGTTTGCTTAGTTTTTGTTTTTGCTTTAGATGTGGTTGTTAATGATTGTGACTTTGCTGTCATTTTACTGTACATGTTTTTTATCTTCTTTTTCTTAGACAAGTCCCTTTAACATTTTATATAGTAAGGGCTTGGTGATGATGAATTTCTTTAACTTGACTTTATCTGAGAAACACTTTACCTGCCCTTCCATTCTAAATGAAAGCTTTGCTGGATAGAGCAATCTGGGATGTAGGTCCTTGCCTTTCATGACTTGGAATACCTCTTTCCAGCCCCTTCTTACCTGCAAGGTCTCCTTTGAGAAATCAGCTGACAGTCTGATGGGAACTCGTTTGTAAGTGACTGTCTCCTTCTCTCTTGCTGCTTCTAGGATTCTCTCCTTCATTTTTACCTTGGCTAATGTAATTATGATGTGTCTTGGTGTGTTCCTCCTTGGGTCCAACTTCTTTGGGATTCTCTGAGCTTCCTGGACTTCCTGGAAGTCCATTTCCTTTGCCAGAATGGGGAAGTTCTCCTTTATTATTTGTTCAAATAACTTTTCCACTTGTTGTTCTTCCTCTTTCCCTTCTGGTACCCCTATAATTTGGATGTTGGAATGTTTAAAGTTGTCCTGGAGGTTTCTAAGCCTCTCTTCACTTTTTTGAATTCTTGTTTCTTCATTCTTTTCTGGTTGGATGTTTCTTTCTTCCTTCTGATCCACTCTATTGTTTTGAGTCCCAGTTTCCTTCCCTTCACTGTTGGTTTCCTGTGCATTTTCCTTCATTTCTTTTATGGTAACCTGCATTTTTTCATCTAATTTGCGACCAAAATCAACCAATTCTGTGAGCTTCCTGATCACCAGTGTTTTGAACTGTGCATCTGATAGGTTGGCTATCTCTTGGTCACTCAAAAGGATGAGTTCTGGGGCACTGATTTGTGCTTCTGTTTGAGCCACCTCTCTCTCTCTCTCTTTTTTTTTTGGTCTGGTCGCTCCTGTTACGGTGAGGGGCGGAGCCCTAAGTGTTCACCAGGGCTGGGCACCCCAGTTGCTAGATTGTGATGTTGTATGTGAGGGTGGAGTCGAGAGGGAACAATGTCCATGGGACTTCAGTCCCTTCCCTGGGATCCTTGGTTGCACACTCTGCCCTGCTCCACAATTGCCACCTCATTGGGTCTGCCAGCTGCCACTTGCGTACTCAGGGTCCACCCACTGCAATCTTGCGTGCCCCAGATGCCTTACGTGCTCCTGGTTGCCTTATGCGCCCAATTCTCCCTGTTCTCCGCAGCGCCTGGCTGCTTGTCTCTGCCCCTCCTACCAGTCTGGATAAACGGGTCTATTTCAACTTCTTGGCTCTCCGACTTCCATTCAGATAAATTTTCTGCCAGTTCTGGGTGTTATTCTGCCTCTAAATTGTTGTTGTTCCAATCTTGGTTGTGCGTGGAGGTACGGTGCGTCCACCTATGCCTCCATCTTGCCGGAAGTCAGCCAGTATTTATTATTTTTAAATCTCTACAGATTTGTACTTATGTCCTCTTTATTTCTAATAATTTGAGTCTTTTTTTCTTTTTTCCTGATTTATCTTATTGGAGGTTTATCTGTCTTATTATTTTTTCCATTTTTTCATTGTATTCCCTTTCTCATTTTTTCTTTGGCCTTTCTATTTCACTAACATCAGCTCTTATATGTATTATTTTCATCTAATCATATTCCTTGTATTATTCTGTTTTTTAGATTCTTGAGTAAAAATATTGAAATCACTCATAATATTTTATAATTCCTTTTCCCACGTAAGTTCATTTTTTTCATTTCCAGTTCACTTTAGCTATCATTTTAATGTAAATAATTTAATAAACTGTAGTCAGAAATTCTGGTCTGTATAACATCAATTCTTTGAAATTTACTGGCACTTCCTTTGTAAATTTATGAAAAGTATATCTAAAAACAGTAATACTTGATTCTATGCACTATCCTTGATTCTAATACTTGATTACTTGATTACATAGAATCAAGTGATACTTGACTCTATGCTTTGATGTGTGAACTTATAATCCTCATAACAGCCTTATGAGACAGGCTATATGATTACCCTCATTTTACAATTGAGAAAACTAAAGGACAGTAAGGTTATTTTCCCAAAGTCACCCAGCTAATTAATGCTGAGCTCTTACCTACTGTGTTTTACTACAATATAAAAAATAGTTTCTTCCTTAGGTACAGGGTTCTATGTGTCTGATAGCTAAATTAATCATGTTGCTCAAAACTCCTACATCCCTACTAATAATTTTTTTTGCTTGCACTGTCACTTGCTAAGGATCAGTTTAAATATCCTATTATAATTGGGAAATGTCAATTTCTCCTTGTCACTTTTTGCTTTACATATTTCAAGACTATGTAAGGTGAATTTAAGTTCATGATTATCTTTTCTTTCTGATGGATTATTTATTGATAGAGTCCTTTTTTATCTCCATTAGTTCTTTTCCCCTACACCTACTTGTTTCATATTACAATTGCTATATTAACTTTCTTTTGGTTAGACTTTACATAGCATATCTTTAAATATCCCTTTATTTCCAATCTCATCTTGTAGGTTTATTTTAGGTGTATCTCTTATAAGAAATTTAAAGTTAGATTTTTAACATACAAACTCTTTTAGGTGATTATCAGTTTACTAGGATTATTGATACATTCCCTTTTCTACATTCCTATGTTGTGCTTCTGTTTACGATCTCTTTTCTTATTGTTTCTTTCCTACTTTCTTTTAATAGTTGTTAAAATTTTTGATACTCCCTTTGTATTTCTTGTATTGTCTCTTTATAGCCAACAAATCCAGCCATAATATAACTATATTATCTCTAATTGATTTTTTTCTTTTTTCTTTTTGCGTTTTAAACAAAGCAAGATTCCTAAGATGCATAGTCTACATTACAGTTTTTACCCCCTTAGTAATTCTAACTTTTGCTCATTGCATTAGGGCAGAATCTTGGGTTTTAAGCAAATGAATTATAATGTTTCACAACCTTTGAGGCTTCCAGCTCTTTCACCTTGTCTTCAGCTTCTGTCAATTTATCTTTCAAAGCTGCAATTTCCTTCTCCATGGGCATCACAACAGACCGAAGTTTTTCAGCATCCTCTTGGGCCTACAGTTAAAAAGGATTAAATACTATAACTGATTTATTGCTTTTTCTAAGAAACTTTGATCCATCCAGTTATTAAAAATTAGTATAATAAATAAGTCTACCAGGCACTCACAAAACAGAACCATGTCTAACTTTTAAATGTTGTATTGCTTTGGCCCTGAGTGCTATGGCTCAGTGGGTTGGGTGTCCTACTGCAAACCAAAAGGCCGCTCATTCAATTCCCAGTCAGGGCATCTGCCTGGATTGCAGGCCAGGTCCCCAGATGGGGGCATGAGAGAGACAACCAATTGACATTTCTCTCCCTCTCTTTCTCCCTCCCTTACCCTCTCTCTAAAAATAAATTTAAAATCTTTAAAAATAAATAAATAAATGTTGCATTACTTTGAATGTCAAGTCATAATCATAGTTTTTGCATATATTCCCTTTAGAATTTGGAAGTAGAAAAATAAATTCACTATGACAATTTTGACTTGGCAATTAATTAACTGACTTGGAAAGTATCTTATGTATAAAGGGAAATACACATAATAAATATTTTTTATAATCCTGGTTACTAAATTAATTAAACCATAATTTCTTATGACTACTAAAAAGATTCTTTTTTAAACATTAGGAAATATTAGAAAATGTTTTCTAAAATATGACAAAATTATGTTGCTATAAAAAAGCTATCATCCATAGGGGTGGGCTGGGATGGGAGTGAAAGGCAGAAAACTGTACTTCAACAATAAAAATAAAAATAAAAATAAATAAATTTTTAAGAAAGCTATCATCCAGTTATTTAAACAGGGTGCTTTAAATATCATTTTACTTTTCATATTTAAATGACACAAACCCAAAGAACGACCTCTAAAAATGTATTGTTTTCCACCCTTCATTCTCAAAAACACAGATTAAAAGAAAACATCCATAAACTAGTAAACTGGTGAGAAACTTAATTTTGTCTATGTGTGTGTGTACACTTGTACAACGTTAATAATAGGAAAAACTGAATGTGGAGTATAGGGGAACTCTATATCACCATCACAAGTTTTCTGTAAATCAAAGAAATCTAAAAAATAAAGTTTAGTTTTAAAAATAAATTTTAAAAGTGAAAAAAGTGGCAGATTGTGGAAATCATGAATATGGATATGAATATATTAGAAGAAAGGAAAAACCAACCACCCTCATATGGACTGGTAGCTGGGACTAGGGCTAGGAATAAAATTTCCAATGATAGCATCAAATATGAATTCATCTCGGCTTGAGAGAAGTGGAGGCTATCTACTTTAGATAACTACGTCAGATGACTATGACAACTGTCAGATCCTAATGAAGATGCTGAATTAAAATATTTTCCAGAAATGAGAGAATGGAAAAAAACTATTTCTCAAGGTTCAAGCTTTTGTTTTGGGTGTTCGGTTCTCAGATGATTTCCGTATTATTAAAAAAACTAAAAAACCATGAAAGTAGTCCTTATATGGACCAAGAATTAAGAACAAGAGTATGATTAATCTGACTGAAAAGTCAAAATCCGAGTTTCTGGACGAGATGGAGGCATAGGTAGATACACTGTCTTCTTACACAACCAGAGGTAGGACCACAATAAATTTAAAAACAAAATATAACCAGAACTGCCAGAAATCTGTATGGAAGTCTGACAACAAAGAAATTAAAGAATAAACATTCATCCAGACCAAGAGGAGGGGTGGGGACAGGCAGCCAGGGCAGAGAATACCCATGGCAAGGCAGCAGCTGGAAGACTGGAACGGGTAAGGCAGAAGTTGGTGGACCAGGGGTCCCACATTTGCATGTGGATAAGCTGGGAGGAACAGCTGAGGAGTGAGGCAGACTGCACAACCCAGGGTTCAGGCATGGGAAATAAAGCCTCAAAACCTCTGGCAGTAAAAATCTGTGGGGGTTACAGCAGCAGGAGAAACTCCCAGCCTCACAGGAGAGTTTGTTGGAGAGACCCACAGATTTAGGGTCCTAGAATGTACACAAACCCACCTAACAGGGATCAGCACCAGAAGAGCAAAATTTGCTTATGGGTAGCAGAGGAAGTGACTGAAAGCTGGCTGAGAGGCGAGCAAGTGGCACTGTTCTCACTCGCACCCCTCCCCCACATATGGAGCCACAAGACAGTGAAGTAGTAGGTTGCCCTACCCTGTAAAATACCTAAGGAACTGCCCCTTACATTCTAACAGCTGCACAGAGACAAAAAAAAAAAATATATGGCCCTAATGAAAGAACAGATCAAAGCTCCAAAAATAGAGCTAAGTGATGAAGAGATGGTCAACCTATCAGATGCAGAATTCAAAACCTGGTAATCAGATGCTCACAGAAATGATTGAGTATGGTTGCAAAATACAGGAAGAAATGAAAGCTATGCAAAGAGAAATGTACAGGGAATCAACAGTAAAGGGAAGGAAACCAGGACTCAAATCAATAGTCCTGGAAAGACTAGAAATGGAAAGTCTAGTCCTGGCAAGAAATGGAAAACTTATTTGAAAAAATAATAAAGGAGAACTTCCCCAATCTAGCAAAGGAAATAGAGTTCCAGGAAGTCCAGGAAGCTCAGAGAGTCCCAAAGAACTTGGACCCAAGGGGGAACACACCAAGACACATCATAATTACCTTACCCAAGATAAAAGATAAGGAGAGAATCTTAAAATCAGCAAGAGAAAAGGAGACAATTACCTACAAAGGAGTTCCCATAAGACTGTCAGGTGATTTCTCAAAGGAGACCTTACAGGCAAGAAGGGGCTAGAAAGAAGTATTCCAAGTCATCAAAGGCAAGGCCCTACATCCAAGATTGCTCTATCCAGCAAAGCTATTATTTAGAATGGAAGGGCAGATAAAGTGCATCCCAGATAAGGTCAAGTTAAGGAGTTCATCATCACCAAGCCCTTATTATATGAAATGTTAAAGGGACTTATCTAAGAAAAAGAAGATAAAAACTATGAACAGTAAAATGACAACAAACTCACGGCTATCAACAACTGAACCTAAAAAAAAAAAACAAGAACAAAAACAAACTAAGCAAACAACCAGAACAGGAAAAGAATCATAGGTATGGGATCAACTGGAGGGTTATCAGGGGGAGGTGAAGAGGGAGGATGGGGAAAAGGTGCAGGGACCAAGCATAATTGGTGGAACAAAATAGACAGGGGAGTATTAAGAACAGTACAGGAAAGATAGAAGCCAAAGAACTCACATGCACAACCCATGAACATGAACTCAATGGGGGGATCACTGGAGGATTGGGGATACTGGTGGATGGTGGCAAGGGGAAAAAATTTGGGACAACTGTAACAACATAATCAATAAAATTTACCAAAAAATTTTAAAAATTAAAATGTATGTATGCATATAAATTAACAATGTAAAAGTTTAACCAAGCTGGCCAAAAGCTTTTTAAATTATCTCAATGATAAAATGTTTCCCTTTGTATTTAGTTGGTTTATGTTCAGGCATCTTATGGTAATATGTTCAAACATAATACGTAGTACATTTCGTCACAAAGGAACCAAGGTATATTAAGGAAAAAGGCTAAATTAAAGCTTTGGTTTAGACACAGTCATCAAGAAACAACACCAATTCAACAAATATTTTTTGAACACCTATGTACTAGATACTATTCTAGGCATTTAGGATACACAAGTGAACAATACTCCTTCCTCATGGAGCTTACATGCTAGCAAGAAGGGGAAAGCAGCAAATAATAAACATAATAAATTGGTGAATGCTCTGTACATCACAAAATATGCACTATGGAAAAAGAAAAATTAGAATAGGAAAAAGGTGATAAGAAGAGGAAGGTGGATAGGTTGTAATGGTAAATAGTCTGGCTAAAATACACCTCATGAAGAGATATTTAATCAAGGATTTGAAGAAGATGAGGGAGTTTCCCATACACAATATGAGGGAAGGACATCAAATTACTGTATTTTGCCATGTATAATGCACACCCACATTTTGTGCATATTATGCATGGGATTATTATATCTACTATTATACTCATGGTATTGTAACCATTATACATGGCAAAATACAGTATCTAGTACTATACTTAGGTTTATGTTCAAATAATTCCTCTAACAGAAAATGTAAAAGTACATCTTCTATTACTATAATAATATTAAAGCAGCTTGCATTTGGACTGAAATATTTCTACAAATACATTCCTTCATACCTTTTTCATTTCATTTTCTAAATTTTCCTCCTCTTGACCTTCAGACAGCCTTCTCCTTAAATCAGCTATTTCCCTCTCTGCAGATTCTCGATACTGTGCCCACTGTGCTCTCTCTTGCTCCAGCCGAAGGTGGAACTGGTGCTCATAGTCACGAACTGTTTCTACAAGACATCAACAAACATTTAATGTCTAAGCATTCTGGAAAAAAAAAACTACGTTCTGATACACTAAAATTTAAGTAGTCATATTAAAAGCTTTTGCTCAAGTTCTAGAATCTTTTAATTCACTAAAAACAGCTAAACTACATTTCCAGTTCTTATTATGTGTAGAAATTTTGCTAAGAGCTTTAAATCATCATCTCTAATCTTCAAATAAACCTGTGTAACATTATTTTACAGATGAGGAAAGCTTAGGAAAGATTATATACTCTAGCCAATGTTTCCTCCTTTTCTGAGGCAGACTGAAGGAGGACCAGTCATTTTTCAGCCATGAAGCAAAATGAGGTTGAAAACCACATACTAAGGACGAAGGCACAGAATGACTGAAGGAGTCTAGAACACTGGGAACACTGTGGAACCACTGTAACCAGTTTTAGATTACCTACCTCTGGATTTCTTTTTCTGTAAGGAAAATGAACTCCTATTTTTGTAATCCACTATAGTCAGCATTGTTAGAGGCTCACAGTAATCCATAGGTGATAACCACAAACTCAGAAATAGGGCTAAACTTAACCCAACTTCTTGCAAATAGCACTAAGGCAAAAAGGACATAAAACTGCTAAGTTGGAGGGGAAAAAAAGCTACCATATTTTTCAGACTATAAAACACACTCCCCACCCCCAATGTAGGAAGAAATGGTAACTTATAGTCCAAATGTAGCTTGCCTGGCTCGCTGTGGGGGAGGGGGTGGCAGTGGAGCGGGGTCACAGTTATTAAATATTTTACCATATTTTTTGCTTCAAAAAATTTTCTCCTATTTTCCTCCTCTAAAACCTAGGTGTGTCTTATGGTCCTAAAAATGCGATATCACTATCTTACATTTATAATAAAACTAATTTCAGAAACTCAAAGATTCAGGAGCAACATCATTTCAATATCATTTTCTCAGAAACTGCAGAAAGTAATTAAGCACTAGTGCCAAAATTAGGTAGACCAAATTACTTCTCTTCCTTTAGACCAAACCAGCATCCCATAAAGCTTATTTTAACCCACAGGCTATGCTATCATAAACTGCAATGAAAATTTCATACAAAAATCCAAATTTTCCTTAAAAATGTAAAAGATATGACAACAATGGATTGGATGGGCAATAATGAATTGGAACTAGTAAGTGTAAAAAGTAAGTTTACTCTTTGCAAAGGAGGTCTCTCTAGTCCTACTAGTCTCTAGTCTCCATAGTGCCCCCATACAGCTTTATTCATTGACAGTACTTGCCTGACTCTTGTAAGAAAATCCATTTTGAAGCCCTGCTTTAACCTTATGATGAAATATAGTTTTCATTTAAAGCAGTATCTTTTTAACCCTCTCATTATAATGGGCTGGCCAAAAAACCCATATGGTTTTTTCTATAAAAGACATTTTTTATTTTCACCAATAACTTTATTGATTTGGATATTTTGAGTATGTCGGCTATCCCCCTTGTGGTATACAACTGATTATTCTCAATTAATGTCTCAATTTAATAGCTATCAACTTCAACCGGTGTACCTGACCGTGGAGCACCATGCGGCAAGAAATGTCCAGCACAAAACTTCGCAAACCACTTTTGACATGTTTGGTCAGTGACAGCATCTTCTCCACACACTGCACAACTCTTGTTTTTTTGCATTTCAGTTGCATTTTTACCTTTCCTGATATAATAAACCATAATATGCCAAAAAGATTGCTTATTTTCTTCCATCTTCAATATTAAAGTGACTACACAAAAATTCACCCATTTTGTTTTTTTTTTTTAAACACATGCTAATGACAGTTGTCACAATACAACCTAACAAAACTGTTTCAAATGAAGTTAAAGACAACTAAGAGCTACTAGAGTAATCTCATGGAAAAAAAACAAATGAACTTTTTGGCCAATAATTTCTCTTATCAAATTTGTTAAAGATACAGATGACATACTCATATACAATATGACTGACTTCCCTTTTATTTTGAAGATAACAATACATCTTAAAGATGGTAATACATAAAGTCACAAATGAAACTCTGAAAATGTTCTCAATAATCAGAATCAGATCTTGGAAAATCATAAAATATTTAACTTTCTTTGCCTTTACCTTTCATAACAGCCTGAAGTGAAGCAACTTCTTCTCTCCACTGTCTTTTTACTTCATCTATAGCTTCTTGTTTGGTATTCTCAGAAACTGTGGCAATGGCCTTAATATTCTCCATCTCTGCTTGGGCTTCCCACAGCTGTGTTCGAAGATGTCCCAAATCATCTTGTGCAGCTTGTAATACTGCGTTTTGTCTCTTCAGATCCTCTGGGGAAAAGGTAAAGAACTTTCCATTAATGAAGGACTCACATTTATCAGGCTGGCACTGAAGTGAAGAAACAAGCATCAAATTTATAATGGTAACATTTTAATAAAGAAGTTAAGCATTAAATTTGACAGTTAACTTAGAAAATAAAATTTTTATAAAGGTAAAATTTAAGGTATGCTGGGTACCACAAATAAATTATTAGTTACGTAGTCACTTAATGATTAAGGCCATAGTTTTAGAGCTAAATTTAAGCTTTTACCAACTGGCTAAATGAGCTCACTTAACCTCCACAGCCTCAATTCCACATCCATCCATACAAAATGGGGATAAAAATTCTCACCTCAGGAGGTTGTTTTAATGATAAAACAATTTGTTGAAAATGCTTACTAGTACAGTACCTTGCACAAGTAAACATTTTTTTATTAAATTTAGTATTATGGTTTTTTTTAAAGATTTTATATATTTATTTTTAGAGAGGGAAGAAAGGGAGAAAGAGAAAGAGAGAAACATCAATGTGCGGTTGCTGGGGGCTGTGGCCTGCAACCCAGACATGTGCCCAGACTGGGAATCGAACCTGCGACAATTTGATTCATAGCCCACACTCAATCCACTGAGCTACGCCAGCCAGGGCTTGCACAAGTAAACATTTAAGAAATGGTTAATAAACATGGCAGTTACTAGATACAAGTTTTTAAAGGTAGAATTAATTTTTCAGCACTCCCTTACCATCTCTTAAACATTATCTGGTGTGCCTGCAACATGATTTAAGCCTAAGAAGGACATCTGTTTGGCTAATCCATCTTCCAAAAAAGATGAACCTACCATATAGAGGGATGTGTATGTTTCCCATACCCTTAGTAATAATCACTATTTTCCATTTTTCTAAAATTTTTGCCAACATCATGGGTAGAAAATGGTAATAGTTTCAATATTTTTTAGAAGATTTAATTAATTTATTTTTAGACAGAGGGCAAGGGAGGGAGAAAGAGAGGGAGAGCAACCTCAGTGTGTGGTTGTCTCTGGGCACCCCCTGCTGGGGACCTGGTCTGCAACCCAGGCATGTGCCCCCACTGGGAATTGAACCAGCAACCCTCAAGGTCACAGGCTAGCACTCAATCCACTGAGCCACATCAGCGAGGGCAATAGTTTCAATATTTATTTGCTTATTAATAGAGAGATTGAGTATCTTTTCATATACCTATTAATGACCAGTATTTCCTCTTTGATGATATTCTTCACTTGTATTTCTAATAAACTGTTTTTCTTCTAATCTGGAAGAGTATTTCATATATACTGGATGTTAACTCTTATTTTTTTCTTACATAACTTTTCCCTGTCTGCTACTGTTTCTCAACTTCTTTTTGTTACCTACCATTATCTAAAAGTTATGAGACATTTATGTAAAAGAACTGTTCATCTTTTCAAAGCTATCACTATCCTTTAGAGAGAGAATAACTAAGTCAACTAGCCACAAACAACTGGATCTGAGATCTAACTGTACTGTGTACCAGCTGTATTACTTCGAAGAAATCACAAGCCATTAAGCCAGGATATTGGCAACACTCTTCTGCATAAATATCTAAGTACATGAAAAATTCAAGTAGATAATATCAATTAAAGTACTTTTAAAAGTTGTGAAAATGTTCATGATTACCAATCACAAAAATTAACTATTTAAGTCTAAATAACAGAGAAAAAACCTAATCATGCTAATTTTAAGTCATTTAAGAAACCTTTAGTCTCTCAACATCAGTTTCATATCAGTTTGTCCCCACTATTAAAATATTCTGAAACACTAGCCAGAGACAATTATAAGAACATTAACTGTAGAAAGTAATTATCTAAAATAAAAACCTAATAATGCTAATTTTAAGTCATTTAAGAAATCTTTATTTAGTCTCTCAACATCAGTTTCATATCACTTTGTCCCCACTATTAAAATATTCTGAAACACTAGCCAGAGACAATTATAAGAACACTAACTGCAGAAAGTAATTATCTAAAATAACAATAATTTTCCTTGAAGGAAAAACAAATATCTAAGAAATTATGGTGTGTGACTAAGAATGACGCAGAAACTGAGTAAAGACATAAACACATGAAAACACAAAAGAAAAGTGTGTATCTACTCCATATACCAAGAGTTAAATTATTTCTGATAATGTGAAATAAAAGCAAAAGCACTGTTTCTGAAATACTTTATTCATTTCTGAGAACTACAATTTTGTCAAGGCTCAAGTTTATATAACTAACACCTCCTGTTAATTATCCCTGCAACTTTTTGATTTATTGGAAAATTATCCAGAGCTATTCACCACCATGTTGTCAATATGAACAGAAATACCACAAATATCAAGCCTAAACATTAATTTTTGGCATGTTTCCACATAGCTGAAAACCATAAAAAGAGGCTGAAGGAAGACTGGGCCCTGTTTTGGCTCTTCTGGTTCCCTAGCTTTTTCATATAAAGTTTAGGATCAGCTTGTAAATTTCTACAAAGAAGAGAACTGATACTAAAAGACTCTGCATCAAATTTGTAGATCAGGGGAGCATCACCAACATTAATCTTCGATTCATAAACCTGATATGTCTCTCCAATTACTTAGTTATTTTTAAAATCTTTGTGTTTGTTTTCAGAGCACGAGTTTTGCACTTTTTGTTAAATTTATTCCAAAATACATTATTCATTTTGGTGCTATTATAAATGGAATTGTTTCTTTAAAATTTCCTTTTCAGGTTATTCATTGCAAGTATTATAGAAATAACGACTGGATTTTGCACACTGATCTTGCATCCTGCAACCTTGCTGAACTTGTATATTAGTCTGAATAGTTTTTAGTGGATTCCATACAATTTTATATACTAAAAATGTCATCTGGGAATAGAAATAGCTTTATTTCTTCCTTCTAGTCTGGACTCCTTTTACTGGATGTGAGGGATGAGGGCTAATTGCCCTCATGATAGAACTTCCAGACCAATGATGAAGAGAACTGCTCTAAGTGGACAGTGCTGTCATTTTGTGAGATTAGTATCACCCTGATTACCAAAACGAACACAGGCATCACAAGCAAAATAAAAAAAAAACCCACAAAAATCTACAGACCAATATTCCTTATGCATATAATGCGAAAATACTCAACAAAATACTAGGAATCCAAATTCAGCATTCAGGTTATATACCACGAGCAATTTAAAGTGTCAATATTGACAATATGATAGAATTTACATCCTTTACATAATTTTAAGTTAGAAATAAACATATATTTAAAAGTTGAATGATCATTAGTCTAGAGCTGTGCTTCTCAAACTGTGGTTCTTGGATTAGCAGTACTGTAGTCACCTATGAGCTTAGTAGAAACCCAAATTCTCAGGCCTCACCGCAACATACCATGTTCTAACAAGTCCTTCAGGTGATTTTTTTAAATTTTATTTATTTTTAGAGAGAGGGGAAGAGAGGGAGAGAAATATGTGCGAGAGAAACATCAATCGTTTGCCTCTCACACTCCCCCAACTGGAGACCTGACCTGCAACCCAGGCATGCACCCTGACCAAGAATTAAATCTGCAACCTTCCAGTTCACAGGCCAGCGCTCAATCCACTAAGCCACACCAGCCAGGGCTCCAGGTGATTTTTATCCATGTTAATGTTTGAAAGCCACTGGTCCAGAGGGCTATGAAAACCATATCCATATTTTCCTGGTTCAGTACCCAAAATGTAAGCCCTGCCACTATCCCTCACACTAGGTCACTGATGACATGCTCTCATGTATCTGCTGTTTTTTTTAAACAACTCACAATTATTTAATAACAATATTCTTCACCAGAGTTCAAATTCTTTGAGTTAAAGAACCACATGACTATTGCTCCTTCTATATACCCAGCACCTGAACACAATGTTTGCCTCATAGTAGGTATTAATCAAATATGTATTAATAAATAACTGAACAATTATTGGATAAATTCCATAAACTATCAATTTTAACATAACATGGCTAAAGCTATTATTAGAATGCCAACAGTCCTGATTTGCCAGGGGTTATCTCTCAAGTGTTAAAAGAACTGAAAGTCCTGTGTCCCAGAACTATATAGCCCACTACCATATTAAATACCACCATTAAGATTAAAAGAGAAGGAAAAATCTGAATAATACATATTTAGGCTTGTTTTTCAGTTCTATTCTTAACCCTTACCACTAAATAGGCTTTTATTATACAATGTGAGTATAAATAAAATCAAGGTTTATTCAACGACAACATTGTACTACCAAGAAACCTGGCATTTTTTAAGGCAGTTTCAGTATGGGCTTTAAGGGAAAACATAAACTTACCCTCTTTAGCCAAATATAACTCTTTAAATTTTGCTCTCTTTTGATTAAATTCTTGCTCAAGCTGCTGCTGTGCACGTAAAAATTCTGCATTAATTTTTTCCAATTCTGCTACCCGTTGCTGAAGAGAAACTGGAAAAAAAAGATACTAGTTAACATGTAGTAACTTTCATTTTTAAGCTATTAAAAGAATAAATTAGTATTCTTGCTGCACATTTCTATAATGAAACAAGTAGTTAAGTTTATTCCAAAGATCTAATATATTCTAGGAAGTTGTAACTTAAAAAAAGACACTTCTGTTACACTTAATACACACACACACCATGAATCAATCATATAAAGTGAAACAGCCTATATACGGGAATCACATACAGCAAATTTCTCAAAACAGAGCTTTAAAGTCCCTTCATATGTCTGACAGAATTGTCGGTCCACTTCTGGAATTGTTAAATATTAAGTTATTTGGGCTATTTCTCCCACAAATGAACCCACTGCCAATCTTGCTAGCTCCTATTTCTCTCAAGTGTTGTTATAAGCAGAATCCAACAGGTTCCCTGATTAGGACAGCCATACCAGCCTGAACCACTCTTCTAATTTCAAGATGATTCATTACCATTATACTGAAATCACAGTAAAAAAACTCTTTCATATAGAAAGGATGCAGAACTGTATATTCTCTATGAACTCTCAATTACCAGGAGATCATCTTTTTTTTAGATTAATGTTGACTGTGGTATGGCAGAGATTGGGACACATTTTTTTTACTTTAGCGGCTCTACAATTTGGCCACAGCTGATTAAATGCCTATCCAGACCAAACCCAGAGACTCTTCTGGTTCAAGCAAGGAGTGGGAAATTCAAGAGTCCAACCCTTGACCTCCTCGTGCCCAGGCAGCAACCCAGCCAAAGTTATGACCCTAACCCCTCTAGGGGATACCTATCAGTACTAATGCCACCGCATAATTACTTAAGCCAGCTGAAGTCCCACCCAGTTCCCTAACACAAACCAACCCTAGATAATGATTTGTCTATAATTTTAACCATGATCTGCTATTATCTCTGCATATCTTCCCTGCACTCAACACCTTATTCAATTTAATTAAGAGCTAATTTTATAGTACATAGAAAAAAAGACTAGAAAATGCACCTGGTTTACCTATTAGTATTAGAAGTATGACTCGTTAATTTCTTCCATGTGCTTTTCAAAGTTCTCTACAACTCCTTTGATAATAAATAATGATCTAAAACCAGTATGTTTATTCCCATTACATCTTCAGAGTAGCCTCACCACAGATCTAACAGTACTGATGCAATTCATGGCAGAATAGAGAAAATGATCGCAGCTTTGAGTTCCACGTCATTAAAGATAGAGTCATTTTGTGGAGCAAATATTAGGGTCTTTAAGTCAAAGCTAAGAATGGCATCTGGTCATTTGAACATTTGGTAATGTTTGGAGAAAAAGAAGAATGGAAAATCCACTGGAATGGGGAAATGTGCATTTTTCTCATATTTGCCATTGAAAATCACGAAGGAAACTTGATCTCTGTGCTATTTATTTCTCTTGTACTTTCACTGTCCAAATCCAATTGTTAAACAAGTTTTCCACTTAATACTTTAATATTACTGACAACTACTGATTACTGCATGAGGTAGAGAAGGGCTCCATTCCTACTTCCACCAAAACATACATGCACAAAATACCCATACCTTTCAACATAATATTTATATTTAAAAACTGAGGCTAATGAATTAATAAAAACTAAAATTCAGCCTTTAAAATTGCAGATACAATTAAGTGTGTTTTCACTATTCCCAACCCTGTCCTGGCTCTGACCCAGGTCAGATGAAGTTCACACCCCTCTCTCGAGGTTTCAGGATAGTTTTCAATTCCAGGAATCATGATCCCTTTGAGGATATAGCAAGTAACTTATTCCCATTTTTTTAATTAAAAAAATTTTAATTTACTTCAAGTACTTCTAACAATTCTACTATACAGAAAAAGGCCAAAACAATGGCTTTTTACAAGAATGCCTCTACTGCTATATCTGGAAAAATCAATTCACCTTGCATAAGACAGCAAGAAAATTTACAAATAGGCACATCCTAATGCACTAGCAACCAACTATAAATCAAGCTGTAAACAGCTCTCATCACACAAAATGCTGTATTATTTTTCTACAATGTAACTAGTAAGTAGTTCATAATAATTAGCTAATAGTTGATTAAAAATTACTTAGCCTGACATATAGAAAAAAACTGTTAGCTGTAACTATTAAATTAGTGATATTTATTTAGTAAATAAAGGAAAAAGGCAGAGTGATCAAGTAACCATATATAGCTACAAAAGACCAGAAGTCACTTCCAGTCTCATGATTCTGACTCAGTTCCATCCTTATACTTCCATTGCATACCCTTCCCTATTACTAAGTATCTCCAAAGCATCATAGACAAATTAATTGGCATTAATATTAACCTTCAACAATATTAAGCTTTCCATAACTTAACAGCTGGCAGCTATTAGTATACCAGCCTTCATTAAGCATTCCATACATTCTTTCTTTATATTGTTACCTTTACCTGAGTAATAAGAAAAAAAGGGGAAACTACCTTATGCAATGGCTACTTTTAACACTTTTCCAAAAGGAAAAATGAATAATAAAATGGCAGTAAATATGTACCTATCAACAAGTTAATTTTAAAAAATAAGACACACAAGCAGAACAGAAACAAGCTAATAGATGCAGAGGACATTTTGACAGTTGCCAGATGTAAGACAGGTTCACGGGATGAGAGAAAAAGGTGAAGGGATTAAGTATAAATTGGTAGCTACAAAATAGTCATGTGGATGTAAAATATAGCATAAGGAATATACAATAATATTGTAATAACTATGTATGGTGTCAGATGCGTATGAGATTTATCAAGTTGACCACTTAGTAGTAGTCATGTAACATCTAATGACTAGGTTGTACCCCTGAAACTAATATAATATTGTATGTCAACTGTAACTAAAAAATAAAAATCATTTAAATTTTTTAAATGTCTAAATTAAGTAACAAAACAGAAAGAAGAGAAAACAGAACAATATGGTAAATAAGTGAAGGAAAGACTCACTAATTCTCAGCTATATCTCCTTCCCTAATTTTGATATGAATGGGAGAATATATAATAAAAATATTTTTAAACTGCAAGCTGTGTCCTACTACTACATTCTTCTAACACTGCACTAAATTTGATGAGACAAAAACAACAGAAGGGGAAAAAAGAAGTTTAGGTCAAATATTACTACAACAAGAATCTTTTTATTTAAAGACGTTTAATATCCAAAAACACCTACTTCAAGCAAAAAGAGAAAGAAGATACTCCAGTGGAACAAAAGAATCTGAACACCTCCTGAAACTGAGGAGTCTTAACTTGTGTATCATTTGGTTTTAAAACGACACTTTTAGGTATGGAATAATATCAAGCCAGAAATATTATATTAATTTAAAAGAACAAGATACAAAATTATACACAATATGACATGAACTATGAACACACACACACACACACACACAGAAAAAGTCTGGAAAGAAGATGCCAAATTATACTGAGGGGCTGCCTCTCTGAATCAAAGGATAATTAAAACAATAAATTACACTGATTGGATTTAAAGGTAATGAAGTACTTCCCTTTTTTAGTTATGATTATAATTTTATATTGCTCTATGTCAATTGTTCCACTCAGTGGTCTTAAAATATTTAAAAATACTATTTTATTTATTTGTTTGTTTGTTTGTTTTGTTTAGAGAAAGGGAGGAAGAAAGAGAGGGAGAGAAACGTCATTGTGTGGTTGCCTCCCACGCACCCTCTACTGGGGACCTGGCCCGCAACCCAGGCATGTGCCCTGACTGGGAATTGAACCAGAGACCCTTTGGTTCACAGGCTGGTACTCAATCCACGGTGCCATACCAGCCACAGGGAAATACTAGACATTTTTAAAATTACACTTATATAGGCCCTGGACAGGTAGATCTCTTGGTTAGGGCAGCAATCCCCGACCTTTTTGGCACCTGAGACAGATTTTGTGGAAGACAATTTTTCCATGGCCGGGGAGCAGGGTGGAGTGGGGGAAGATGGCCTGCCACCAGATGCAGCTTGTCACTTGCTACTCACTAATAGGGTTTTGATCTGAGTCCGCAAGCAATTGATTTATTATGGTCTCTGTGCAGCCAAACCTCTCTGCTAATGATAATCTGTATTTGCAGTGGATCCCCAGCGCTAGCATCACTGCCTCAGGTCCACCTCAGATTATCGTGCACTAGATTCTCTTAAGAAGCCAGTCAGAAAAAGAAAAATACCTTTTGATCTCACTTATATATGGAAGCTAATGAACAAAAAGAAACTGACAAAACAGAAACAGAGGCATGAATACATGAACAGACTGACAACTGTCAAGAGAGGAGCAGGGGGAACTAGATGAAAGAAGGTGAAGGGATTAGCTAAAGAACATATGTGCATAATTCACAGACACAGACAACAGTGTGGTGGTGATGGCCAGAGGGAAGGGGGAGCAGGTACAGGGTGGTGGCAGGCAGAGAGGGGGAAACAAGGATATCTATAACAGTATCAACAATAAAAATAAAGAAAAACAAAAACACAATCTCTTCTGTTTCAGAAGTAGTCTTCCAGCTAGCCTTCTTTCGGCACTCTAAAAATTTATCTTGTCCAGCTTCCTTTAGGAATTACTAAAAATGATCATTATTTGCAGTAAATCTACACACTGAATTGTGACTTGTTTAGTGTCTAATATTTATGTAAATCCATAATTATTTAGCATGTCTCACAGAAGGAGAGAGGAAAAGTAGAGTGGGTGTGATACAGGGAGAGCTGATCATGTCACTGGGGAGGAGTAGGAAGAGGCCCTAGGAGGAGGTTGCCCAAGGCAAAGATAAACAGCCTAGGACGGGATTGGCTGAGAAGCTGAAGGCCTCCAGAGCACATGGAACTATGGGCCAGAAGATTTAAAATACAAGGAGGGCAGAGACTGGGCTCTCAGGCTCTTCTCCTCAAAGATGCCTGGATGACTGTGATGCAGCTGCCTGTATTTCCCAAAGGATAGTATTTGGGATAAGGAACTCCAGGTGCAGTCCAGGATCCAGCTGGCCTGTCAGAGGGTGGCAGGGTTATTCTTTTTTCAGTGTTCTAGAGGGGACAAGATCTGAGGCAGAAGCCTGACATTCTTCCAGAATTGTGTGGCTTTTATATCTTAAGTTGCTTGGTTTGTAAACTAACCCTATAGAAATAAGATAATTAAAAATGAACAAGGGGAATGACAGAAAAACCCAGATGTGAAAGACTATAGCCTTAATTGGTAGGTTTAAGTGACTAATGCATGTAGGAAGCTGTTATTCCAAAATTGTGTAGTTTTTGAATAAAGACTCCTTTCCTTTATCACCAAACCTCTGTCTCCAGAATTCTGCCTAGGCAGCAGAACCCCACTTGCTATTCAGTAACAGGTGTGGCTGATAGGAATTATTAATCTAGAGAATATTAGTCACAGACAAACAGCAATCCACATGCAGGTAATTTTGGATTAACATTACCAATCACTTTACAGTCATAGAACAAACAGCATTTGGGAATCACTTTTTCCTTAACACAAAAATAATCAAATTCTTTAGTACAATAGGAAGTTGTCTTTTCATGTTATACAATCCCATTTTACTTTATATACCATTATTTTTCAGACTATAAGACACACTCCCCCAACTTGGGAGAAATAATGGTTGTTAATGCTGCTGTTGAGTTCTGTTTCCATTTACAATGGTGAAATACTATGTTATTTATGTTAGTAAATATTTTACCACATTTTTTTGCTTCAAAATTTTTTTCCCTATTTTCCTCCTCTAAAACCTAGGTGCATCTTATGGTCCGAAAAACACAGTAATCCCCAAAACATCTGCCATTAGCAACTTTAAGTAAGAAACTGAACCCTTTCATCTTGCCCATTTACTGAGATATACCAATTTCAAAACAGAGTAACATTTAGTTAAGAAGTTTGCACAAAACAAATTCTTAGCCTTCCTTTTGTGAATCAAAGTAAAAAGTCTTATTTTGTCTTACTTTTTTTGTAACTCTCAAAAATAATTAGCTATTAAAATATTTCAGATAAAAGATGGCCCTTTTAACATGAGGAACTTCAAATAAGAAAGTTGATTATTTCTTATGGGAAGATTAGGTGTTTACATTAATTAGCTGAAGGTATTATTATGAATCCAGGAAAAATATTAAGTGAAAGAATAAACTGGTACCACATATTAATTCAGGGGAAAAATGAGATAATGAAAACTATTTAAGAAGGGATTCTCCAAAAGGGTAAAGGCAGAATTAAGGAGAAGAAACAATGGAAAAGCCTGATTTGGGGGAGGAGGTAGCAGAGGTGGGAAGGGTGGTGGTGGGGAGAATCAAAGGACACAGGAATGTTTTCTCATTTTCAACCTCCCTAAAGACATTTATGACCAAAATTAATAACCTCCTGGCATTTGCAGTGTGCAGTTTTCTGGGTCTAACATTACTTGAGTAGGAACAGTCATAGGATCATAGTGTTGCAAGGATTTTAGATTCTAATCCAGTGTATTTCAAACTGAGTCTCTCAATCAATTTAGTGATTAGCAATATGCCCTTTAAAAATAATGAAATAGAAAATATCAACAACACCTTTAATATGGGTATATGTTATTTCATGAAATTTGTATTTCAGATATAGGTATCCCCAACTTTTTGAAAGACTGTCTTATGTTGCTCTGCTTTTATGAAAGGCCTGCATTAGCACTACCTATTTTCACTAACTGAAAGAGAATTTGTTTTCAGGAAAAAAGGCAAAAAGCAAAAATAGTGTTCAGTGTTTGTTTTGCAGGGAGCCATTATAGAGGCAGTGTATGTGGCACTGTCTTTACTATATGCTAGTGTTATTTTAGGTTTTATATGTTATTTGGTATGATATACTATGTTATTTGGAGGGCCTGGGAACACTCAAAAAATTTTCTACATAAACTACTGGTAACTGCTTCTTCACTTTATGCCATTTCAGCTTACAAAATGTTTGACAGGAACACTCTACTTTCAGATAGCAGGGAAACCTGTGCTCACACATTTATAATGGGCTGCAATGAAGAATGTGTTTCTTATACTGTGAAGAGAATTTTAAATAGTTTGAAAACCACCAATTACTAACTCATGCAGGAATCCATTCCATCACAGATAGGTGATCATATGGCTTCCACACAAACATAAATAACAGTTCACTGCCTCATGGGCTCATGGGGCAGCCAATTCCACTCTTCAGATTTTAGATTACTCCTCCCACACTGCCTCAGCCACTCCCTTAGATGAGTGGTCATCTATTAGAAATATCTACTTTTGGTAACACAACCCTAAATCAGCTTCCTTAGAAATCTTAGTTCTGCCCTACAGAATTCAAGAGGAAAATTTCTAATATCTGACTTCCCACACTGTCCTCTCTTTTCTTCTCCAGATGAAATCCCTCCTGATCTTTTAATAATTTCTAAATTCTTCACTTCAGTTGCTCTCAGCATTCTACAGGTAGTCAAAATCTACATAAAATAGGACATACTGATCCTAACACAATACTAACATAGAGTCTAGAAGAAACATCATATCTGGGGGCTATTACTTGCTTTCATACTATAAATATACCCTAGCTTATTTGGCCACAACCCCATATTAGATTAATGTTAGCCTGTAACATTAACATAATCTAACACTATCCTTAATTCTTGTACTGTAATTAAGCCAAGGCTACCTCCAACCTATACCTGGTACAATTTTAGTTAAGTTACTGAGTTTTGTTTTGTTTAAACAAAGTTTTAAATTAGAACTAATGAAGAGTACATTGGTATTATCACCAGAGACCTCAGTGGAGGTTGACACTGATATATGAGATTCCAACTACCTTCAGTATCAAATTACATTTCTTCATTTTATCCATGATTTCATACTGGTGTAGTCAAATGCCTTATTAAAACTCAAAGATAAGCCATCCATAATTTTGGAGTCAGAAACTTATGCTTCAACCCAACACAATCTTTTGTTATATGACCTAGGGCAAATAGTTGAAAACTTTCTAGGTTTTCAATATTAAAATAAAGATAATACTGCCCTGGCTGGTGTGGCTCAGTGGACTGAGTGCCAGCCTGCAAACCAAAAGCTCGCCAGTTCAATTCTCAGTCAAGGTACATGCCTGGGTTGTAGGTCAGGTCCCCAGGTGGGGGTGTGCGAGAGGCAACCAATTGATGTATCTCTCACACATCGATGTTTCTGTCCCTCTCTTTCTCCCTCCTTTCCCCTCTCTCTCTCTAAAAATAAATAAATAAAATCTAAAATAAAAATAAAAAATAAAGATATTTTGCAGAGTATCACACAGCATAAAAATTAGAGATAACATCATATAAAAGTAACTTCCATATAATAGGCTCTCAAATGGTATGTACTATCAACTACTTCAGAATTTAAAGTTTCAGGTACATAATCCTGCTACAAAACAGAGATGTTCATTTGGCTCAACTTGTTCCAGAGATTCTTCTAGTGATAACTAAAAATCACTTTATTTCCTAAAATGCTCATAAACCACTTACTTAATAATTATTTTTTAAATGTTCCAGAAAGTATATTCAAGCAAAGTTATCAATTAAGACAAGCAGGTAAACAAAGCTTTGAGAAAAAGTCAACAAATACAGAAGTAACTGTGAACAAGGAATGGAAACTTCAGGGAATGTTCAGTAGATAAACAATACAGTATAAACTATATTCCATGTGCTATTCCTATACTCCCATAAAGCTATATTTCACCATTGTTTCCATGTGGAATATATACTGAAAATGTGAACCATGAAAAAAGTCTCAAATAAATACTAAACAAGGATAACTTCAGAAACAAGCAAATTATGCATACAGTTTTTCTGATTACATTTAGTCCAATTATCATAACTGTCAGAAGCTGGTGTTCGAGAGCTGATATGAGTATGCATGGATAAAAATGGACTGTTACCTATTCAATTTGTACAAACTGGTGTTACTCTACTTCCCAAGTATTTCAAACACCATATAATGAAGATGAAAAAGTATGACTACCACTGGACTGATTAGCAGATGCATTTTTTAACTATGTATTAATATTGCAGTTCCCCCCTTACAAGACCAAAAAAGGCTATTCAAAACTTAAATATCAGGCTTACTTAAGGCAACCATCAAAATAATTCCGTTTTCTTTACTGGCATTCATAGGTAGAACTTACATGTTGCCATTTCAGGACCTGGCTTGGGACTGTAGGAATCCACTATTCGTGAAGTTAAATTTTATCCTTATTTTGTGCTTGGATTTAGTAAGTGTTGGTAAGGCTGCCAGTAGGAATGCAAAACAATACAACCATTTTGGAAAACAGTTTGGCTGTTTCCTGTAAACACACTAACCATGAGATCCAGCAATCCTACAAATGAAAACATAGTTTCACACAAAGACTTATACACAAATGCTCACAGCAGCTTTACTTAGCCAAATACTGGAAATAACCAACATGCCCATTATAAATGAACATATTATGATACATCCACACAATGGAACAGTTTGGTAACAAAAAGAAACAAGCTATTAATATACACAACATGGGTAAATATCAAGAGCGTATGTTAAGTGAAAGAAACCAGACAAAAAAATATGATTCCACTTACATGCAATTCTAGAGAGGTAAACCTATAGTGTCAGAAAGTAGACCAGCGCTTGCCTAGAAGTGGGGAGAGGGGTTTAACTGCAAGGGGGCATAGAACTTTTGGGGGTGAAATGTTCTATAACACAATAATAGTGATGCTTACAGAACTGCATATGTTTATAAAAACTCATGGATATATATGCTTAAAATTAGTAAATTCTAGTGTAAATTATTTTTAAGCCAGTTTTGTTGAGTTACAAGTTTAGAATTACAAGAATAAATTTGTAATTGCCAACAGCAGAAGTTATTTTCTCATCAGGCCAATTTTACTGTCCTCATAGCACTTGCCACTATCGAAATTATTTCTCTGAATATTTGAATAAATATTGTTTCTTATTGGAGCATACACCCAATGAAAACAGAGAGTTTATGTATCCTGTTCAATGCTACATTTCCAACACCTAGAACTGTAGTTGGCACATAGGCATTCAATAAACATTTACTAAATAAACAAGTAAATAAAAAACTGAGCTGGAATAACCAAAACCCATTGATGAAAAGGGATATAAGTCAGGAATTTAAAGTATAGCAAGAATTTGAAATAAAGGAGATAAGAATATTTTACTAAAAACATCAAAGGGGAAGGGAGAAAGGAAATCGAGGA
This sequence comes from Phyllostomus hastatus, assembly GCF_019186645.2. NCBI lineage: Eukaryota > Metazoa > Chordata > Mammalia > Chiroptera > Phyllostomidae > Phyllostomus > Phyllostomus hastatus. Next base: position 2,702,632 of record NW_025334035.1, read on the forward strand.
GCCCAACAAGCAAGCATCTCTGACTTTGGGTAAACTGGAATTTTCTCCATGTAGCACAGTTGTCCCCTTGAGTTTCTTTTTGCATTTTGCTTTCCAATATGGTAGCCACTAGCCGTACAAGGCTATTGAGTACCTGAAGTGTGGCTGTCTGAACTGAGATATGCTGTTAAGTATGAAATATATACTGAATTTTTAAAGATTTTACTACAAAAAAAATCTAAAACATCTCAATAATTTTTATAGTGATCACGCATAGAAATTATAACACTGGCATATACTGGGGTAAATAAAATACATTATTAAAATTAATTTCCATAGAAAGATAGATACAAATATTCATAGTAACATTATTCATAATAGCCAAAAAATGGAAGCCACTCATCAATTGACGAATGGACAAATTGTGGTGGTATATTCATACAACAGAACATTATTTATCCATAAATAGGAATGAAGTACTGATACATGTTACAAATGGATGGACTTTGAAAACATTATGCTAAGTTAAAGAAGCTAGACACCAAAGGCTATACATTGCAAACTCCACTTGTATGTAATGTCCGGAATAGAAAGATCCCTAGAGACTAAGAGCAGGAATAGTGGTTGCCAGTGGTTGGGGGAGGAACACAATGGGGAGTGACTGCTAGTGATATGGGTTTGTTTGGGGGGTGATAAAAATGTTCTGGAATTAGTGGTGATGGATGTACAGTTCTGTGGATATCCTAAAAACCATGAATAATAAATAAATTTTAAAAGGGTTAATTTGCCTTGGCTGGGTAGCTCAGTTGGTTGGAATGTTGTCTAGATATGCCAAGGTTGGGGGTTCAATCCTCAGTCAGGGCACATACAAGAAGCAACCAAAGAATGCATAAATAAATGGAACAACAAATTGATGTTTCTCTATAGTAAATAAATTAAATCTCAATAAAACTTATTTTAAAAAATTAACTTTACCTGTTTTTCTATTTGGAGGGTTTTGTTTTGTTTTGGTTTGTACTTTTTTTAATGCGGCTTCTAGAAAATTTTAAATTGTATTCTTTGGTTTACATTACAGTTCTGTTGGACAGCAGTGTTCTGGAGGGCTTATTGGAACCCTAGATATTTTGAGCCCTCATTTTTACTTCTACTCCTCTTACCCTGTTTTCCCCAAGTTGCCAGCCTGCTTCAAGTATCACACCTACATCACAGCCAACTTAGACCCCTAAGGTCAGCCACCTTAACACTTAGATTTTCTTCCCTCCCTCCTCCTTTATGCTTTATAGTAGACTAGTGCTACCCTAATGTAGTATGCAAACTGCTTGTTACTGGTCTAGTGAGATAAGGAGTTTATGCCAAAATGTAAAATCAACTAAGACACTAAGTATATTATTCAGTTCAGATGACATTTTTTAATAAAGGAAGCAGTACAAAAATTTGTATCTTGGTCCAAGTGCTTTCTTTCCTTGCAGACAACTGTCAAATCCTTGACTGCCCATCATCTTTTTTGTCCTTTTTTAAAAAATTTGTATTGTTCAATTATAGCTGTCCCTGTTTTTCCCTCATTACTCTCCCCTGCCGGGGGCCCACCCCCACCACATTCAATCGCCCATCATCTTATGAACATTTAAACATAGTTTCAACATTTAAAGATATTTCTGTTTTTATGGGTTGCAGCTTTACAAAACAGAAATCAGATTCCCAATACCTCTTGAAATGAACATGTCAGCCATGTCACCTAAGCTCCCCCAATCAAACATACACAAATGCAACTTCAATTCAGAATTGAGCAATATAAGGAAACAAAGCTGAGCCCGGGCTGGTGTGGCTCAGTGGATTGAGCGCCTGCCTGTAAACCAAAGGGTCGCCAGTTTGATTCCCAGTCAGGGTACATGCCTGGGTTGCCAGCCAGGTCCCCAGTAGGGGATGTGTGAGAGGAAACCACACAATGATGCTTCTCTCCCTCTCTTTCTCCTTCCCTTTCCCTCTCTCCAAAAATAAATAAAATATTTTTTAAGAAAAAAGAAAAGAAAAGAAAAGAAAAGAAAAGAAAAGAAAAGAAAAGAAAAGAAAAGAAAAGAAAAGAAAAGAAAAGAAAAGAAAAGAAAAGAAACCAAGTTGAATTCTCCCTGCTTTCAGTGGCTCCCCAGTGGTTAATAGGTCCAGCTCCTTGAAGCAGAAATGGCAACAATGCAAGCCGCAATAGCAACTGTATTTAAGTGGAGCTCCATATACTCAACAGCATCAGAGAAAACAGGTTCCTATCAGGCCACTTTGTGGCAGCTTTTGGATGTTCTTTAAAATTTAACAGAGGAGAGCAGTGATTCTCAAAGTGTGGTTCTGAGACAACAGAATCACCCTCACCTGGGAACTTGTTAGAAGTTCAAAGTCTCAGACATTCTTGAATTTCTGGGTATAGGACCCAGAAATTTGTTTTAACAAGCCCTTTAGATTCATGCTAAAGTCTGAAAACCAAGGGCCTAGAATCCATTTGTCCTTGCCCTCCTAATAACTCTGTAAGCTACCTCATATCCAAAAAAATTCCTTTTATGCTTAAACCACACAGAACAAATTGTTTTTGTTTGCAACAAAGAACTCATACTGAAACATATTATACTGACACTCCCAACAACATTCTCTTAAAGACTGTTCATAGGGTGCTAAACATTGATTTAAAAAATATATCCACAAGGGATTAACACTGGTTAGAAAATAGGAAACACTCTGGAAAAATGTGCTTACCACCATCCTGATTGATATTTCATAACACTATGTCAGGCAGGAGCATATACTGACTTCCTTCCAAAGAGTACAGTAAGGAAAGTCACAATTTCTTAAAACTGGGACAATCACTACCCTCAGAAGGAATGATAACACTGCAAGGAAAATGACACTTTATATGTGTGGTCTTCTCCCCCAAACGCGCAATCCCAGTCTAATCACGAGAAAAACATCAGACAGATTCCAGCTGAGAGGGATAGTCTATAAAACACCTGACACTTGACCAGTACTTCTTAAAACCAGCAAATTCATAAGAAAGAGTCAGAGAAATTGTCACAGCCTAGAGCAGCCTAGGGAGACATGGTGACTAAATGTAATGTAGTTTCTAGATAGGATCTAAGAAAATCTGAATAAACTATTGACTTTAGTTAGGAATAATGTATCAATATTAGTTCATTAATTTTTTGCTTATTTACATATATTTATTTTACTCTTTATTTAATTGTAGTAAAATACACATAGCATAAAATTTACCATCTTAACCATTTTTTAGAAGTACAGTTCAAAGTGTGAAGTGCACCCACATGGTTAAGCAACCAATCTCCAGAACTCTTTTCATCCCACCTTGAAAAATTAAAACTGTATAACCATTAAACAACTCCTATTCTCTGTTGAGGTGAGACTGTTTAATGACATGATGCTACTGGACTCTCAAGCTAGATCTGGACCAGAACAGAGATTGCTTCCCATAAATTATCTCAGAGACTTTCTGATCCACCTCTTCCCTATGCACCATGGCATGTAACAGGCCTCTGCCCTACCCTAGACAAGCAGTTGAGGTGTTTTCCCCTTATCTGGGATGGATCACAAACAGTACCCCTATCCATCCTGTCCTGTTCTACATAATTCTTTAGCGTCTGCCATGCAGTAGTTTATTAATTTTGATCAATGTACCATACTAATATATGACATTACTGACAGGAAATTGAATGTGCAATATACAAAAACTCTCTGTACTATCTTCCCAATTTTTCTGTAAGTCTAAGACATTTCTTTTAAAAAGTTTATTTTTTTTTAAATACTAGTAGTTAAACTTCAAATGCTGTCCAAATCCAAATAAATGAATACCTTTTACCAGAGCTGGAACCAGAGGTCCAGCAGTGTTGACCAAGTGGAAAAGAGCATATACCCCTCCATACACCATTGCCACGACATTGCCCTCTGCTCCAAAAAGGCTTCAAGCTTAATAGAAATTAAAAACTCATGCATCTGAATGTTTAACTGAGGAGGAGACAGACATCCCTTCCTGTAGTATCAGACTTAATATTGATACTACAATATATAAATCTGACTTTATATCCTAATTAACTCTTAGTTTTGCATAGTCAGATAATCAGAGAACCAAGGATACAGAAAAAAACGGAATTTAAAGATGAGTGCAGAGAGTAAGCTGAAAAGATCTGTAGGTGAGAAAAAGATCCCACTAATACCAAGGAAGACTGGGTCACAGGAAAACAAAAATAAAACAATGACTAGAACTGACTTGGAATTTGGTACCATTTAATAATATAAAGGCAAAAAAATCTAATCTCTTTAAAGCAAACTTCAGCAACATTGGGGAAGTCACCATCTTACAGCTCAGACCAAAACTAATATTTATAACAGAATGAGTCATTGATAAAAGATTCGATGATATCCAGTATAGTCTAAGAAAGCAAGGTAAAGTGCAATTCATTTCAGAAAAATTCCTAAGAAAAATGCATGCCACACTAGTACCCAGATGTGGTCAGTAAATACATTTTCTTACTAAAAGGAACCAGGGCCCTGGCTGGTGTGGCTCAGTGGGTTGAGCACCGGCCTGTAAACTGAAAGGTCACTGGTTCCCAGTCACGGCACAAGCCTGGGGTGCAGGCCAGATCCCCAGTAGGGAATGTGTGAGAGGCAATCACACATTGATGTTTCTCTCTCTCTTTCTCCCTCCCATCTCCTCTGTCTAAAAATAAATATAAAATAAAATAAGGAACCAGGGCTGCTTGGGGAAAATGACTCATTCCAGGCCTGGGCAGTAAGTATACAAGATAAATCTGGAACACCTTTGTGTTGTATTAGTGTTGTATCAAAGAATCTGGGAGTCAATTTAGAGGCCACACTGACCAAAAAATGAGATAATTTGAACACCAGTGTGGTGGGCTGAATCACCTCTACCCCTCAAGATATATTCACTTCCTAATCCCCAGAACCTGTGAACATTACTTGATATGGCAAAAGATACAGTTAAATTAATGATCTTGGGAAGTGGGCTTCATCCTGGAATATCCACTGGACCCTAAATGCAATCACATGCACCCTTACAGGAAAGAAAACAGGAGTTTTGACAGAGACATACAAAGGACCATGAAATGTGGTAAGAGAGGCAGAAACTGGAGTAATGCAGCCAAGGAATGGCAGTAGCCACCAGAAAGTGGAAGAGGCAAGGAATGAATGAACCCCTGCAGCCTCTAGAAAGAGCACAGCCCTACTGACATCTCGATTTAAGCCCAATAATACTAACTGGATTTCTGGCCTCCTCAATTGTGAGATAATAAATCTGTTACTTTAGGGCAGCCAGTTTGTCATAATTTCTTCGAGCAGCCATAGTAAACTAATACAATCAGTAAGAATAACTACAACAAAGTAAAAGACATACACACATGATTTTATTTAAACCCATGTGTTCTTGATAGTATACCAAAAAAAAATATCTAATTGATCACCTTTGAAGGATTCTAAGCAACCAAGTCATTAATTCAAAAATTGGTCAAGGGAAAATATCACACATTTATTCTCCATTTCCTACACAAACTATACCTCAGAGGTAGCAAAATATAAGAGAATTTTTCTTTATGGAAGCATCCAGCTACTAATTACTATTTTACAAACCCTAATGAATGAAGAGATATAGACAATGATCATCAATGGTCCTAACATCTCAAAGAGAGACAACCAGACATCATGTGCCTGCTGATTAGGGTACACACTACCACTTTGAAATACTCTTAAAAAGCAAAACAAATCACCACAATACATAACATACAACAAACTCCAAAAAACCTGGATCTGATGATGACTAGATGTAACTTCCAATTTAGAGGAAACACAGAGCATAAGAACAAGTATGCCACCATATGGACGCAATTAGGAAATTCCAGGAGTAAAGATTCTACAGGATGTACTTTTTCAATAAATAATAAAAAGGGTCAGGACATAAACAAAATCCTAAGACAACTAGGGAATTTCAACACTAAGTAGGTATTTGGTGATATTAAAAAATTATTAACTGTTTAAGGTGTTATAATAGTATTGTGGTTATATTTACATATATACTGAAATGTTTCCAAGTTAAATCATACAATGTCTGAGATTTGATTTCTAAAAATCCAGGAGGGGAAGTGGGGAAAGGGTTATAGATGAAATAAGACTGGCTATACTTCCATAATCATGACACACAGAGGGTGGTGTGTCTACATCCTAATCTTTTTACCTGTTAAGTGTTTTAAAAGTTCCATATAAAGGACTCTAAGGTTAACTTTTTTTTTTTTTTTAGTCCTCACTCAAGGACATGCTTATTGATTAGTGAGAGAGAGGAAGGGAGGGAGAGAAACACAAATTTGAGGAAGAAACACTGATCAGTTGCCTCCTGTACACACCCCAACCACGACCGAACCCACACCCTAGGCATGTATCCTGACCAGGAATCAAACCCATGACCTTTACAGGATGACACTCCAACTAACTGAGCTGCACCAGCCAGGCATACTTTTTTTTTTTTTTTTTTCAATCTTACCATTTCTGTGCTTCAGGGCTTAAGTCTAAATTAGCTGAAAAAATAATGTACCCATAAAACATCATTCTTTCATCATCCCTGATAATAGGACATTAATACATAATCACAGATATAATTCACAATGGAGAACTATTAATAAATATTTAATTATTTCTGGTCATTACCAATTCCTTTAATATAAAATTTTAATTGGCTTAGCATATTCTGAGGATTTTTTTTTATCATTTACAGGGGCAAGTTAAACCTAATGCAACATTAATATATCTCTTAGAAAAATGCTTCATTATAGGTGTTGTAAAACAAATCAAATTGCCTATGTACATACTGTCCTTCATTTTAACAAAGAAAATCTAAAATGTAAATATAATCTCTTATCTCCCTACACTTGTGTTACAAAAAAGGTACAGTAATAAAGCTCCAAATTTGACATTAGAAGTCATTTATCAGAAGAAATGTTCTTCATAAATAAATTTTAAAAACAAGGATTATATTTTATTTATAAGGAACATCAAATGCATCATTTATGAGCTTTTCAGGAAGATCAAGGTCATCAGAATTTTGATAAATAGCTAAAAGTGGTTAATTGTAGATCTTTGGAAGAGGACATCAGAAACCAACAGGTAAAAAATTTCAAGGAGACAGCACTCATGTTAATATTAGAGGTGGGGAGTCTCAAAGCTAGAAAAATTGAAATAAAGAATAACAGGGGCTAAAAATAAAGTATTTGCCTATTTATCAGGTATTACATAGGAACGGCATACTGCAATAGTTGAAAGCACAGGCTCTGAAATTAAATTAAGGTTTACATCCCGGGTCTCCTACTTATATAAACTGGTTCCTTTTCTGCATCTATAAAAAATGGGAACTAGAAATACTACTACCTTCTACAACTGTAGCAAGGATTAAATAAACCATATATAGCTCTTCATTAACTATTAGGCATTATCAATCATCCTCAATTATTGATGACAAAATATTCTGAGTGATTATGTAATCTGATTATTGTTACCCAGCAAATAAATTCAAAGCTGGATTTCAACCATTGACCTACCTGGCTCCAAGGCCTAGGCAGATTTTCCTATAAGTATTTAATACAGAATATCAATATAGGAGATTCAGGCATCAAATGAGCAGGTGTTAACACCACTTCCTAGGAGTATTCTTTTATTTAGCACAATGTTTATTTACATGTTGAAATACATGTTAATTATAAATTGTTCTTCTTTATAGTAGTAAGGGCACTATATTATTAGTCTTCTTTAAAAATATATTTTATTGAGCACTGGCTGGTGTGGCTTAGTGTATTAAGCACCAACCTGTGAACTGAAAGGCCACTGGTTCAATTCCCAGTCAGGTCACATGCCTGCGTTGTGGGCCAGGTCCCTGATTGGGAGTGTGCAAGAGGCAACCAACTGATGTTTCTCTCACACATCAATGTCTCTGTCTCTTTCTCCCTCCCTTCCCCTCTTTCTGAAAATAAATACATAAAATCTTTCAAAAAATTGTTAAATATATTTTATTAGTTATGCTATTACAGTTGTCCCAATTTTTTCCCCCTTTGCCTTCCTCCACCAGGAGTGGTGGTAGAGACCACCACTCCTTCCAGTAATCTCCCCCCTTAGGTTATATCCATGGGTCATGCATATAAGAACTTTGGCTACTCTATCACCTATACTATTCTTAAAATCCCCATCTATTTTGTACCTATCAATTTATGCTTCTTAATCCCTACAACTTTTCCCCATTTTCCCCCTTTCTACTCCCAACTGATAACCCTCCAAATGATCTCCATATCTATGATTCTGTTTGTTCTTATTTGCCTAGTTACTTGGATTCAATTATTGATAGTTGTGAATTTATTGCCATTTTATTGTTCATAGTTTTGATCACCTTCTTGTTCTAACAGAACTCCCTTTAGCATTTCATATGATAATGGCTTGGTGAGGATGAACTCCTTTAGTTTTACCTTGTCTGGGAAGCACTTTATCTGCTCTTCCATTCTAAATAATAGCTTTGCTGGATAGAGTAATCTATGATGTAGGTACTTGCTTTTCATGACTTTGAATACTTGCCAGTCTCTTCTGGCCTGTAAAGTTTCTTTTGAGAAACCAGCTGACAGTCTTACGGGAACTCCTTTGTAGGTAACTGTTTTATTTTCTTGCTTCTCTTAAAGATTCTCTTTATCTTTAACCTTTGGCATTTTAATTATGATGTGTCTTTTATGTGGTCTTCTTTGTATCCATCTTGTTTGGGACTCTGTGTTTCCTAGACTTGTATGTCTATTGCCTTCACCGGATTGGGGAAGTTCTGCTTCATTATTTGTTCAAATAAGCTTTCAATTTCTTGCTCTTCTTCTCCTCCTGGCACCCCTATGTTCAAAGATATCCCAGAGGGTCCTAAGCCTATCCTTGTTTGCTTTTTTAAAGATTTTATTTATTTTTAGAGAGAGATGAGGGAAAAAGACAGGGAAATATCAATGTGTGGTTGCCTCTCATGTGCCCCCCACCAGGGACCCAGCCCACAATCCAGGCATGTGTCCTGACTGGAAATTGAACTGGCTACCCTTTGGTTTGCAGGCCAGTGTTCAATCCACTGAGCCACACCAGCCAGGGCTAACCTCATTTTTTTTAATTCCTTTTTCTTCTTGCTGTTCTGATTGAATGTTTTTCCTTTCATGTATCCCAAACAGTTGATTTGATTCTCAACTTTATCCCCTCCACTGTTAGTTCCCTATAGATTTTACTTTATTTCACTTAATGCAACCTTCATTTTTGCCTGGGTCTTTTTTATGCTGTTGAAGTACCCAATAAGTTCCTGAAGCATCCTGATAACCAGTGTTTTGAACTATGCATTTGATAGGCTGCTTATCTCCATATCATTTAGTTCTTTTTCTGGCATTTTGTTCTGTTCTTTCGTTTGGGCCATATTTCTTTGTCTCATTTTGGCAGTGTCCCTGTGTTTGTTTCTGTGTATAAGTAGAGCTCCTTTGACTCCCTGTCTTAGTAGCATGGCCTATTGTAGAAAAGGCACCTGTAAATTGTGTGGGGTGGAGCCTTCAGTAATCACCAGGGCAAACACTGTGTCACCACTCTGTTGCTCCGTGTGGGGGAGGGCTTGCAGAGGGGACAATGCCACTGCCTGGCCCTCGCAGTTTTGCCCAGGAAGAAGCTATCTCTCAGTACTCACACCTCACTTTCTCCCTGTATGCCACTGGTGCCCTTCCAGCTGTTGCCCTGGTGCTGAATCCCGGGGGGGTTGGGGGAGGGGGCGGTACATGAGTCTTAAGTCCATTTTGTGCCCTTTAAGAAGAGTTTCTTGAGAATCCCATAGTTTCTTTCACACACCCCAACCCCCACTGGTTTTTACAGCCAGAGTTATGAGGACTTAACTTCCTGGTGCTGGAATCCTGGGCTGGGTGGTCTAGATGGAGACTGGTTCCCTCACTCCCAAGGTATCCCTCCCATTTTTGATCCACCACACCAGGATATGGGACCACCCATTCCCATCTCCATCTCTCCTATCCATCTGGATGAATGTGGCTTCTTTAAATCCTTGGTTATTGGACTTTCACACAGCTCGATTTTCTTACAATTCTGGGTGATACTTGTTTTGTAGCCTAGTTGTATTTTTTGCTCTAGTTGTGCACAGAGGCAAGGCATGTTTACCTATGCATCCATCTTGACTGGAATTCTCTTGTTATGTCTTTTAAAATGTATTATTTACTTTTGGATGGAAACAATTCAGAAAAGATTCAAACTTCATTCCATCTTATTTATTTTGGGGTCAATTCCTTAGGCTGTCCCATTAATCACCAGTGTATCATAAAAAGATGACTCAGGAACAGCCAGATGAAGAAGACGCATAGCACAAGGCATTGGGAAAGGGCAGAGAGCGCCCAGGGTCTCAGACAGCCATTCTCCATGCACCTCTATGTGTTCATTTACCAACTCGGAAGACTGTTAGTCTTTGTTTTTAAGGTTGTGTATACAATTTTATCAAAATGGTAAAGGAACTTTTCAAGCATTTTATTTTACCAGTAGTTCTCAACTGGGGGGTGACTTTGCTTCCCAGGGCACATTTGGCAATGTCTGGAATATTTTTGCTTGTCACACCTGGGGAAAGGATGCTGGAACCTTTTTTTTTCCCCCTTAAGATTTTATTTATTTATTTTTAAAGAGAGGGGATGGGAGCGAGAAAGAGGGAGAGAAACATCAATGTGAGAAACATCAATCAGTTGCCTCTTGCACACCTTCACCTGGGGACCTGGCCCACAACCCAGGCATGTGCGCCCTGATCAGGAATCAAACTGGCAACCTTTACTTTGCAGGATGATGCCCAAACTACTTAGCCACACCAGTAGGAATGATACTGGAAACTTAATGGGTAGAGGCCAGAGAGGCTGATAAATATTCTATAACGCACAGGATGGCCCCCCACAACCAAGAATCATCAGGCCCAAAATGTCAATATTGACAAAAGTGAGAGAAATAACAACTGACATCAAAGAAATACAAAGGTTTGTAAAAAAATATTATGAACAATGATATTCCAACAAACTGGACAACCTGGATGAACTGGATAAATTCTTAGAAACATACAATCTTCCAAAACTACATTAGGAAGAATCAGAGAATCTAAATAGACAGATTACACCTAATAAATTGAAGCAGTAATCAAAACAAAGCCCCCAAAAAACAAAACCCCTGGACAGAAAGCCTCCAGGAATGAACTCTATCAAACATTAAGAAAAACTAACACCTCTCCTTCTCAAACTATTCCAAAAAATTCAAGAGGAGGGAAGGCTCCCAAGCTCATTTTATGAGGCTGAAATTATTCTCATTCCAAAACCAGATAAAGGCACTATGAAAAAAAAAATTATAGGCCAGTATTCCTGATTAACATAGATGCTAACATCCTCAACAAAATATTAGCAAAACGAATACAGCAATGCATCAAAAAGATCATACATCGGGACTTCCGGCAAGATGGAGGAATAGGTGGACGCACCGTACCTCCTCGCACAACCAAGAATAGAACAACAATAATTTACAAATATAATATCATCACTCAGAACTGTCAGAGGATTTATCTGAATGGAAGTCAGACAGCCAAGAAGTTGAAGTAGACCCGTACATCCAGACTGGTAGGGGACGACGAGCCAGGAGGGCGCGGGGCTGGCAAGGGTCGGCGGCGCGCGGAGGTCGGGAGAAATTTGGCGCAAAATCCACGCGACAGCCATCGGGGCACAAGAACACAGTGGTGATCCCTGAGTATGCAAGCTGCGGCTGGGGGAACCAGTGAGGCAGCGATTGTGGACCAGGGCAGAGCTCACAGCCCAGGATCCCAGGGAAGTGTCTGAGCCCAGGAGAACCGAACTGCCGCCATTGTTCCCACCCGTCCCCAATCCCGCCCCCGCCCCCACATATAACGTCACAATCTAGCGACTGGGGTGCCCAGCCTCGGTGAACAACTAAGGCTCCGCCCCCCAACATAACAAGAGCGACCAGACCGGAAAATAAATAAATAAATAAATAAATAAATAAATAAATAGGAGAGACAGGGAAAGACAAGACATGTTTCCAGCAGAACAGATCAGTCCCCCAGGACTCATCCTTTTGAGCGACCAAGAAATAGCCAATCTATCAGATGCACAGTTCAAAACACTGGTGATCAGAAATCTCACGGAATTGGTTGATTTGGGGCGCAATTTAGATGAAAGGATGCAGGTTATCATAAAAGAGATGCAGGAAGATACGCGGAGGAGAGCCAATAGTGAAAGGAAGGAATCCGAGTCTCAAAACAATACAGTGGACCAGAAGGAAGATAGAATCAACCAAGCAGGAAAGCATGATGAAATAAGAATTCAAAAAATCGAGGAAAAAGTTAAGAGCATCCAGGACACCTTTAAACGTTCCAACATCCGAATTATAGGAGTACCAGAAGGGGAGAAGCAACAAGTGGAAAAGTTATTTGAACAAATAATAAAGGAGAACTCCCCCAATCTGGCAAAGGGAACAGTCTTCCAAGAAATCCAAGAAGCTCAGAGAGCCCCAAAGAAGCTGGACCCAAGAAGAAACACACCAAGGCACATCATAATTACATTAGCCAAGGTAAAAACGAAGGAGAGAATCCTAGAAGCAGCAAGAGATAAGGGGGACAGTAACCTACAAAGGAGTTCCCATCAGACTGTCAGCTGATTTCTCCAAAGAGACCTTACAGGCAAGAAGGGAGCTGGAAAGAAATATTCCAAGTCATGAAAGACAAGGACCTATATCCCAGATTGCTCTATCCAGCAAAGCTCTCATTTAGAATGGAAGGGAAGATAAAGTCCTTTTCAGATAAGGTCAAGTTAAAGGAGTTCATCATCACCAAGCCCTTACTTTATGAAATGCTAAAGGGACTTATCTAAGAAAAGAAGATAAAGAAAAGACATGTATAGTAAAAGGACAGCAAACTCACAATTATTAACTACCACACCTAAAGCAAAACCAAAAGAAACTAAGTAAACAACTAGAACAGGAACAGAACCACAGAAATGGAGGGCACATGGAGGGCTAGCAGCAGGGGGGGGGGTGGGAGGAGGAGAGGGGGAAAAAGGTACAGAGAATAAGTAGCATAGAATGTAGGTTGAAAAATAGGGGGAGGGCAAGAATAGTATGGGAAATGTAGAAGCTAAAGAACTCACAAGTATGACACATGGACATGAACTAAAGGGGGGGGAATGTGGGTAGGAGAGGGGGTACAGGGTGGAGGGGAGTGAAGGGGGTAATGGGACAACTGTAATAGCATAATCAATAAAATATATTAAAAAAACAAAACAAAACAAAAAAAAAAGATCATACATCAATATCAAATGGGATTTATTCCAGGAATGCATGGTGGATACAACATTCACAAATTAATAAATGTCACTGACCACATAAACCAAATGAAGGATAAAAACCACATGATCATATCAATAGATGCAGAAAAGCATTTGATTAAATCCAGTACCCATTTATGATAAAAACTCTCAGCAAAGTGAGAATAGAGGGAATATACCTAAACATAATAAAGTCCATATATGACAAACTCACTGGCAGCATCATACTCAACAAGCAAATACTACAAGTGTTTCCCTTAAGATCAGGAATAAGACAGAGATGTCCATTTTCACCTTTTATTGAACATAATACTGGAAGTCCTGGTCCCAGAAATCAGATAAGAATAAGAAATAAAAGGCATCCAAATTAGAAAGGAAGAAGTAAAACTGTCTTTATTTGCAGGTGACATAATATTATACATAGAGAACACTAAAGATTCCACCAAGAAATTACTAGAACTGATAAATGAGTTTAGCAAAATAGCAGGATACAAAATTAATATCTGGAAATCAGTTACATGCCAATAACAAACTAACAGAAAGGGAAATTAAGAAAACAATCCCATTCACAATTGCTTCAAAAAGAATAAAATACCGAGGAATAAACCTAAACCAATGATGTAAAAGATCTGTACTCAGAAAATTGTAAGACACTGAAGAAAGAAATTGAAGAAGATATGAAGAAGTGGAAGCACATACTGTGTTCATGGATAGGAAGAATTAACATCTTTAAAATGTCCATGCCACACAAAGCAATCTATAGATTCAATGCAATTCCTATCAATATTCTAATGGCATATTTCACAGGACTAGAGCAAATATTTCAAAAATTTATATGGAACCACAAAAGAACCCACATAGCAACAGCAATTCTGAGAAAGAAGAATAAATCTATATACTACAAGGCTATAATAATCAAAACAGCATGGTACTGGCACAAAGACAGACACATAGATCAATGGAACAAAAGAGACACCCCAGAAATAAACCCACACCTTTATAGTCAATTAATATTTGACACAGGAAGCAAGCACATACAATGGGCTAAAGAGAGTTTATTCAATAAATGGTGTTGGGACAAATGGACAGATAACATGCAGAAAAATGAAACTAGAACACCTTCTTACACCACACACAAGAGTAAATTCAAAATGGGTTAAAGACATAAATGTTAGACCTGAAATCATAAAAACCCCAGAAGAAAATACAGGCAGCAAAATCTCAAACACTGCTTGTAGCAATATTTTATTGGATATCATCTCCCCTGGCAAGGGAAACAAAAGAAAAATAAACAAATGGGAACTACATCAACTAGTTTTTGCACAGCAAAGGAAATCATCAATAAAATAAAATGACAACTCACAGAATGGGAGAACATATTTGCCAATATATCTGATAAGAGATTAATATCCAAAATTTATAAAGAACTTACAAAACTCAACACCAAAAAAAAAATCCAATAAAAAAAATGGACAAAGGGCCTGAATAGAGTTCTCCAAAGAGGACATAAAGATGGCCAATAGACATATGAAAAGATGTTCAACGTCATTAATCATCAGAGAAATGCAAATCCAGAGATCCCACTTCTGGGAACATATTTGAATGATCCCAAAACACTAACTTAAAAGAACATGAGCACTCCTATGTTCACTTCAGCATTATTTACAATCACCAAGATATGGAAGCAGCCCAAGTGTCTATCAGTACTGAGTGGATAAAACAATTATGGGACATTTACACAGGAATACTACTCAGTCATAAAAAAGAAGAAAGGTTTACCTTCCTTAGGATGGACGTGGAGAACATTATGCTAAGTGAAAGGCAAATACCTATGATTTCACCCATACGTGGAATCTAATGAACAACCTGAACAAGCAAAATAGAGACAGACTCATAGAGAGTAAGATGACAGCAAAGGGGCAGGGGGAGGGAGCAGTAGGGAGTAGAGGGATTAAGCTTAAAAGAAAAAGAATCCACAAATATGGACAACAGTGTGGTGATTGCAGGGGCAGGGGGTGTATAAGGGAACTGAATGGTAATGGAAAAAAATACAAAAAAAAATTTTTAAATAGTGACAAAAAGTGAGAAAGCTGTTACAAACTGACAGGGCTGACAACTTCTGATATACAGTGACAAACTAGAAGGGGTATAAAAAGTCTCTTCCAGTCCTAAAATTCTAAGGCTCATCTAGTTCATATCCATATTGAATTTCTAAAGCACCTCAACAGCTTGACATTATTATTTAGCATTTCCTTGGGTACCTGCTTAGGTTCTTTTCAACACTCTCAATCTCACAAAGAGGAAATTTAACTTACATACTAGAGAAATACAGGAAAGACACAGCAGTCCTATCAAAACTATGTAAATACTGAAACTAAAAATATTTATGGGTGTTTTCCTTTTTTTAATAGGGAATGACAGTAAGCAAAAGGAAATTATTTGATTTCGTGTCTCAAATTCAACCAGATCACTCAATAATCAAACACAAATGTTTTTAATTTCTTATCACCAAACAAGAAATACTCAGGTTATGGCAATAAAGAGGAAGGATTTTATCCACAAGTGGCTTCTATACAATCTTTACAGCTCTTGAAGGAGTAAACATGGTCCATAGGTATATGATGTTTCTATCAACTGCATCAACTGTGCGGTCAATAACAATGCCCACATTAATACCCCCAACCCGCAATCCCTTTACCTGTTCTCTTTTGATCACTTTGCTTAAATTAATCAAATTTATGGCAATAAAATTTCATCAAAAAAAAAAAACCTCAAACAAACAAACAAAAAAAACAATGGACTTGTTGGAGTAATGTCCTTGTACAAAAAGCTCTTAACAATCAATATAATGACAAACATTATAAGATAGATCATTTGCTATAGAACTCCAAGTGCCAACAGAAATCAAACAAATACAAATCTAAACAAGATGTTTTGCCCACCAAAATCAGCTAACTTTTTGTCAGTTTTTAAAAGTAAACATACCACTACCTAGCACTGGCATGCTCATACATTGCTGGCAGACAAGGTACTACAATCTTAAAGGACTATGTATTAATGTTTTTTTATTTTCTATATTTTATGATGTTTTGATATCACGGGGCACTGCTGGCCAGCAAAAGAGTATCCCTCTCAGGGCTAGCTAATTCCTAGAGATAATAAACACACCTAGGGATACGGCTATCATATACAAACCAATCAATCCCAAATCCATTCTCCAACCACCTCTTTTATCTAACTCTTACACACCAAGTCAATTATTTCCCCACCCAAAGTAACCCCAGGGCAAGGTATCAGATAACCAGAGATGACCTCTTTAGACCAGAGTCCACTGACATTATTTAAACTATATAATCCTAAATTTGCTCAAACTATTCCTTATCAAACTATTGCCCCATCTATTCCTTCCTATGGAGACCAAAATAAAAGCTCTGGGCCATGCTCCCCCTGAACAACTTCTGCCTCCTAAGCAACCCTGGTGCTTAGCTTCCCTGTGTAGCCTTGGCACAACATGCCCACTTCTCTTGGGAATTGCAGGTAACAAACTCTTCTTTCAAAGGCAGTGTCTCTGTGTCTGTCACCTAAACATATATGACTATAACAAATTCACTGTGTATGTCAATACAGATGACTATGAGATAATCAAAAGCAAAAGCCTTAAACTTTTGTATACTCTTTAACCAAGTCAATTTCACTGCCAAGAATTTATCCTAAAGAAGTAATCATGGATATGCATAAAGATTTAATTGCAACAATGTTGATGCAAAGTATCAGTTAAAATTCCAGAAAAAGTCAATATCTAAAAACTTAAAATAACAAAAACAATTATGAAATATCAAAGAGGAATTTTATCAAATCTACAAGGAATAAATATTTCCTACAGTGTTTAAACTGTCCTCAGCATAGTAAAAGATGTTTCCCAATTTATTTTTACCAGGCCAGTATGATCAAGATACCAGAACCCAAGGTATCATCATTTAAAATGGAAAACAACAAGCCAATCTCACTTATGTATATAATGGCAAAAAAATGTTTTAAATATTAGCAAATCAAATCCAGCTACCTACTAGAACAACAATCCATCACAACCAAGTTAAGTTTATTCCATTTGTAGAAAATCTGTCCAATATTAGGAAGCCCATTAATGTAGTCAATTTGTTAAGCAAATTAAAAGACCAAATAATCTCAATTACAAAGGGGGAAAAGTTAAAGCATTTAAAGAGGAAATAGTGCCCCAGAAACTCAGTGGGTTAGAGCTTCAGCTTGATATATATGCAAAGGTTGCAGGTTTGATCCCAGGTCAGGACATCTACAAGAATCAACCAATGAATGCATAAATTAAGTGGAACAACAAACTGATATTTGTGTCTCTGTCTCTGCCTCTGTCTCTCTCACACCCTCAAATCAATAAAAAAAAAATTTTTTAATTTCATTCTTAAAAAAAAAAAAAAAGAGGAAATAGCTTTGGGGGGAGGGAAAGTGTCCGATATTAACATGATCCATGTGCCTAGAGCAGAGAACCCAACAAATAAAACTAAGAAAAGATTTTTTAAAAGAGAGAAAATACTAAAAGATATAAAGAAATAAATATTCCCGAGCCCTGGCTGGCGTAGCTCAGTGGATTGAGCGCGGGCTGGGAACCAAAGTGTCCCAGGTTCGATTCCCAGCCAGGGTACATTCCTGGGTTGCAGGCCATAACCCCCAGCAACCACACATTGATGTTTCTCTCTCTCTCTCTATCTCCCTCCCTTCCCTCTCTAAAAAATAAATAAATAAAATCTTAAAAAAAAGAAAAAGAAATAGCAATTATTTAAAAAAAAAAGAAATAAATATTCCCAAATGAAGATCAGAACTAAGTCTTCGAGAAAAAATAAAGTAATACAGGTATGAGGAAATGGGCCCACAGAGGAGGAAAGTAGAAAATAGAAGAAACCTGGATCCGGACCATCCTTGAGCGGTTAAACCAGACTTGGACTGCTTTGCTTCTGCACTTGCTACACACACAAAAACTAAACCCTTTATTCAAACTGCTAGGGGTTGGATTTTCAATCGTTCTGAGACAGAAATATTTCTGCCTGATACAAAATACAGCAAAATGTAAATGTATCAAAGTATCAAATTTCAAATATACATAACCTTTGAAACAACTGATAAGGGTTCACTGAGGGAAATATTTGCACGTGTGTGTGTGTGTGTGTGTGTGTGTGTGTGTGTGTTTTACTACAGTTATTTGAAACAGGAAAAAAACTTATTTACCAAGAATTAATTAAACACATTGCAGGATTCATACAATGGAATATTATCAGTCATTAAAAATTACATTTATAATTTAATAATACATCATGAACAACTCTTCATTTAATTGGGAACAGCATCCTATAAAAGTATGATGGCCCTGACTGGTGTGACTCAGTGGATTGAGTGCTAGCATGCAAACCAGAGGATTGCCAGTTCGATTCCCAGTCAAGGCACATGCCGGAGTTGTGGGCAAGGTCCCCAGTTGGGGGCATGCTAAAGGTTGCCAATCGATGCATCTCTCAAACATCGATGTTTCTCTCCTTCCCTTTCCATTTCTCTAAAAATAAATAAATATTATTATTTTTATGGAATTTTAAGAGATTTTTTAAAATATATTTTTTAATATACATGTGAAAATTCTGGATAGATAACACACCAAAATGTTACTGAAAATTATCTTTGTGTGAGCATAGTTTTATTCTTCATGCTTTTCTGTATTTCATGAGTTGTTTGCAACAGGCAGTATAAATTTTACCCAAAATTATAAAATTATTATTTGCAGAAAGAAAATGAATGACTTAAACACAAGATATGGGAGACCTAACTTGACATATAGCTCACATAGAAACAACTTAAGAATTGAAATAATATTGAAAAAAATTGGACAACTATTTTTTAAATTTAGACTTAAGTATAAGTGAATATCAAATTGATATCTAAAAGTATCAAAGCATTGTCAAGTTTACTCAAATAAAATCTTAAGACTTCTCTGTCTTATTAATTAACATAAGTTACCAAAAAGCCAAAATAAGACAAAGGACAATCTTGGAAAATATTGGTAACAAATAAAAGACAAAGACCCATAATTATGAATTAGAGATATTATTTATAAATTAGTAAGAAAATGGCAAAGGATGTGAAGAGGCAATACAAAAAGAAAGAAAACAAATGGCCAATATATTTTTTAAAGGCTAATCATACTAAATATGCAACTTAAAACAGCAATAAAATAAAATTTTCTTGCCAATAGCACAGGCAAAAAAAGGTAAGTCTACACTTATGGTAACAAGGCAAGGTGACATGAACAGGTATCAGCACTAACAGAAGATACGTAAACTAAAACTAGATTTCTGGAAAGCAATTTGGCAATACAGATATCAAAACCTCATACTTTTTTTTACCCAGAGTTCTCTAGGAAACAATCAAAGATGGTATCAAAGATTAATAAATAAGAAGTCTCCTTTTGGTATCCTTAATTATTAACAGCAAGATCTTACAAATAATCAAATAGCCAACAATACAAAAATAATTATTATGTATTCCTATGATTAAATTACAGACTTAAAACCAATGTTTTTTGAAAATAACTTAAAATGGTAGGAAATTTCACGTGATAATTAAAATAAAAATAGAATACAAACCACATCTGCAAATAAGCAAATGCTTAAAAATTTTTTATTTGTAGATCTAAAACATAACCAGAAAAACACTAAAAGGATGGATGGAATTATGGATAGGTCCAGTTTTCATACATTTTCTTTGTACTTTATGATCAAAGAAGAAACTTGAGGTTTTGTTTTAATTTTGCCTTTTTCTTTAAGTGACCTGCAAATTTAACTAAAACTAACCTGAAAGACAGTTGGGTGAAATGAAAATAGTCATAGGGACCTGGATTCTGGGCAAGTTACTAAACTTTTCAGTTGGGAAATAGAAATAATACCACCCTTAAAGAATTTGGAAAAATAACAATGCATTTGAAGTGCCATAAGGCACTTTTCCAGTAAAGATGTTTGTTAAAGACACCTGTTCTCCTTAATTTATAAACCCAATTGATGAGGGGTGTTTTTTTCTAAGGCTTTCTCTTAAGGTGTTTTATTTTATTTTGTTTTGTGCAAGGAAGTGGGTGGTTTAAAGATGATGGGTGGACTTAATGTGGTCATTCCAAATTTTATCTGAATAACTTCATACCTAAGCACAGCTAAGGAAAATTCTCGAAAATGAAGGGCTCCTTGCTTTTAAAATATTAAAACATCAGCAAGTAAAATGGAACAGTAATTTTAACTATATAGTATGACACCATAATAGATAAATCAACTGAACAAAAATACAATCAAGAAATGGACTCAAGCATTCTGGATATTCTGCATATAATAAATGGTGTGATTCAAAATCAATGAGGAAAAATGGTTAAATCACTACATGGTGCAAGAACACCTGGCTAGCCATTTGAAATTAGCCGCCCTGGCTGGTGTGGCTCAGTGGATTGAACGCTTGCCTGCAAACCAAAAGGCTGCATGTTTGATTCCCAGTCAGGGCACTTGCCTGGGTTGCAGGCCAGGTCCCCAGTTGAGGGCATGCTCGAGGCTGCCAATCAATGTTTCTCTCCCTCTCTTTCTCCCTCCATTCTCTCTCTAAAAATAAAAAAAGAAGAGTCAAAGCTAGATTCCTATCTCAATCCTTACATCAAAATAAATTCCCGTGATTAAATATTTAAAAGTAAATACTAGATGATAACACAAACAAGTAGAAGTAAACCTAGAAGCCATGAAAGAAAAAACTGATAAATCACATAAAAATTAAAATACTTCCATATGCCAGACTATCTCAAAATTTAAAAACTAGGAGAAATTTTTCTACATTTGCTACACACATAAAAGAGATCAACATCCCCATATGTAAAGAACTTTTGTTAAATTAAAGTGTTATGAGCCCTCTTATATCCTAATGCTCAGCCTATAAACCGTCAAACCTTTTTGAAAAAGAACTTGGCACTTGCCATTATTTGTTGGGAACTGCCCTGCCTGGTTTCAGGAAGCTGTAACCCCCCATGGCTAAGGATGAGTGAGAGACCTCCAGACCAAGAGACACTAAGGAGACAAGCTTATCTCCCGGGCAGAAGCACTGCCTGCTCCTTGCCTGGCCCCCATTGCTTGGTTGGTTAGCCAATGACGGGTAATATTCCTCAGAGGAGGATGGATCTAAGACAGGCACGATCACATGGGAAGGTTCTCAGGGAAATACTCAGGAGGCTGTGGAAAATGGGGGTGACCAACCCCCGCCCCTCGGCTTTAACGAAGCCTGAGTCCTCATTCTGCCTGTGAGACATCCAAATCTCCCGGCTGCCTTTGTCTCCTCTGCCCGACTCAAGCCTGTGACAATGACAAGGGGTGGTGCAATCCACACTGGGGACAGTGGACTTCCCGGAATGATTAGGCCTGTAAAATCCTGTGAAACCTGCTTTGCTGAGGATGCTCTTAATTAGATTATGAAGGCCCGGGCAGGAAATGAATTCAGCCCCTTAAGTTCTGTAGTTTTTTAGGTGATAAGACCCCAACTCAGTGTGAGCCCTTTTTAGCTCTTTGAATGTTATCTATTTATTTGACCCTCGATGGTTAATAAGCTGTATCCGTATTCCTACCCAAAACTACCTAATAAAAGCCAGTTCAGGCAAGACGGCTGGATGCTCTTCCCTTGAGAGAGTGGCCGTGCCATCCCTATGCCTCCACAGGTCATGGTAGTCCATGTGTATTTCTCTCGTATCTCGACCATCCACAGTGGCCGTGGATACTGCTGGCCAGTATCTGCATCAATTATTTTTTTAAATTCTGCATATTCTTTGACTCAGTAATTCCAGTTCAAGAAATTATCCCACAAAAACACTTAAGTGTGCAAAGATACATACAAGGATAGTAACTGCAGCATTGTTAATGGCACATATATTCATCAAAGAGGACTGACTTTAAAAATTACAGTACATGTATATTATGCAGTCACAAAAATGATTTCAAAAATGATGCATAATCTATATCAAAAAGAAAGTTAATAAAAGAAACCTTGAGGACATCACATGTAGCATGATTCTACTTTTAAGTTATCAGAATACACATTTTTTAAAAAACTAGAAAAAGCTCTGACCAGTGTGGCTCAGTTGGTTGTGCATTGTCCTGCAGAGTGAAAAGGTCACCGGTTCAATTCCCGGTCAGAGCACATGCTTAGGTTGTGGGCCTAGTCCTCAGGTGGGGCATATGTAAGGCAACTGATTGATGTGTCTCTCACACATAAATGTGAAAGATGTTTCTCTGAACAATAATGTGTGGTTACCTCTCACATACCCCCTACTAGGGACCTGGGCAGCAATCCAGGCACGTGAAACCCTTGGGTCACAGGCCAGCACTCAATCCACTGAGCCACACCAGTCAGGAAAATTTTTTTTAAATATTATTTATTTTTAGACAGAAAGGAAGGAAGGGAGAAATGTGGGCTGGCAAGCTGAGACTCCATCAACCTGACCCACCGTGGACACCCCCAGAGATTCTGCCCCACCCAAGCAGCTTTTCCTTATGAATGGCTCGTCTCAGCTACTGCTATACAACTTCCTAAATCCTTTCAAACAAGCAACAGCTGATTCCAGGCACAGCACTAGCAGCAGCCAGCCTAGATTCACAGCTTAGTTTTGCCTAGGAAACTCCAAGCTCAGCACAAGTAACAGTTGCCTTAGAATGCTTTACAGCTCAGGTAGGGTGGCCCAGGCAAAACACAGATGGGGGCTGACATTAGACTGCACCACCCAGGAAACCGCAGGGCCTGAGTACCCAGTGCACAGCTACAGACCACTTCAGAGCACCAACACCCTGCCCTGCACAGCTGATCCTCCACAGAGGGCAGAGGTTAGTGGTCAATGGTCACAGCCAGTCTCTGAAGGTGACTGGCCTGGGTGAATCCCTCCCATTGATCAGCCAACAGAAACCAAGGCTCAACTACAAGTGGAAGATGTACTCAGCTCACACAAAGGGCACACATTGAATATCCAACTTGAGTGATAGGGGAGGCTGTGTCACTGGACCCTACAGGACACCTACTACATTAGGCCACACTACCAAAACACAGAGTCAAAGCAGCTCTGCCTAATACATAGAAATAAACACAGGGAGGCTGCCAAAAGGAGACAAAGAATCATGGCCCAAATGAACGAACAGATCAAAGCTCCAGAAAAATACTAGACAAAACGAAGATAAGCAATCAGATGTGCAGTTCAAAACACTGGATATAAGGAAGCTCAAGGAACTTAGCAAGGATCTCAGCAGCATAAAAAAGATCCAGTCAGAAATGAAGAATTCACTAGTTGAAATAAAGAACAAGTTACAGGGAAACAACAGTAAAGTGGATGAGGCCAAGAATCAAATCAATGTTTTGCAAAGAAGAACAGATAAAGAATCATGGATATGGAGAGCATTTCAATGGTTGCCAGATAGGAGGGGAAGTGGAAAAATGGGTGAAGAGGTGAAAGGATTAAGAATACAAATAGGTAGTTACATAATAGACACTGGGATGTAAAGTACAGTATAGGAAATGGAATAGCCAAAGACCCTATATGCATGACGCAAAGAAATGAACAATGGTAGGGAGATTGCCCGAGGGAGCAGAGGGTGCTGAGTAGAAGGGGGCAAACGAGAAAAATCAAGACAACTGTAACAGCATAATCAATAAAATATAATTTTTTAATAAAAATAAAATGTTTAAATAATAAACAGAACTAACCACCCCCACAAGATATATGTGACAAAGGACTGTTGTCTAAAATATATAAACGGCTCTAAAACTAAACAATAAGAACATAAACAACCCAATTAAGAGATGAGAAAAAATTCTGACCAGACACCTCACAAAAGATATACAGATGACAAATAAGCATATGAAAAGATGCTCAACATCATCCATCACTAGGGAACTATAAATTAAAACAGTGACATACACTCTGACACATCCCAAAAAGCAAAAGGTCACAAGTTTGATTTCCAGTCAAGGCACAAGCCTGGATTTTGGGTTCAGTCCCAGGTTGGGGTGTGTGCAAGAGGCAAGAGATTGATGTTTCTCTCTCAATTTGATGTTCCTCCCTCCCTCCCCCTCTCTCTAAAAATAAAGAAATGAAATATGTTTTTTAAATGAGATACTACTACACACCTACCAGAATAGCTGAAATCCAAACCTAACACCACCAAATGCTGACAAAATAGAGCAACAGGAATTCTTATTCATTACTGGTGGAAAATGGTACACCACTTTAACGTATCTTACCATATGATACAGCAATCACACTCCTGATATTTACCCAAATGAGCTGAAAACTTAACATCCACACAAAAATATGTATTTTAACAGCTTTATTCATAATTGCCAAAACTTAGAAGCAACCATGATGTTCTTCAAGGCAAAAGACAAATTGGTACATCCATACAATGGAATATTAGTGACTGCTAAAAAGAAATAAGATATCAAGCCACCAAAAGACATTAAAGAACCTTAAATGCACAATACTAAGTGAAAGAAGCCAATCTGAAAAATGACATACTGTTTGATTCCAACTATGTGACACTCTGGCAAAGGCAAAACTACGGAGACAGTAAAAAGATCAGTGGTTGCCAGGGATTTAGGGAAAAAGAAGGATGAATATAATGGAACAAAGGGGATTTTTAGGATACTATATGATACCACAATGCTCAATGAATACATGACATGGTGCATTTGTCCAAACCCATAAAATGAACACCACCAAGAGTGAAGACTTATGTAAATGATGGACTCAGGGTGATGATGTATAGGTTCACTAACTGTAACAAATGTACAATGGTGTACAATGTGGACACTGAGTCTTACAGGGGTAGGGGGTAAAAGAAACTGTACTTTCTGTTCAATTTTGTTCTGAATCAAAAACTGCTCTAAAAAATAAAGTCTACCAACTTTTTAAAAATTGTAACTATACCTGTATCCTCAGTGCCTAGCACAATACCTGACCTATATAGTAAATGCTAAAAACAATACACAGCACTATTTTTGCTATTCTTTCCATTAAGTCACATAGAGTTTTATATCTGGTCAACAATTTTAAGTACACCTTTTTGAGAAGAGCACTAGTAAACTACATGGTATTAGAATGGTGCGGGTATATAGAATCTTCATATGAGAAACTACCGAGATTGAAAGCTCTTTAAATATCTGAAGATCTTCTGTGTGGAAGTGAAAATAGCCTAATTCTAATTCATTCAAGAGGCCAGAACCAAGGTGCAGAAGTTGTAGGAAACTGATCTGGGCCCAACAAAATCAGGAATTTTCTAATACAGTTACACAGAAAATGGAAGTGTTCTAGAAAGACTAGATTTTCATCTATTAGGAATAAATGTGGAACAAATTTTTACAATAGAGATGAATCTAAACTGTTAATGTCTCTTTTGCTACTCTCTACAGAGGCTTACTAGGATCACAATAAAATGAAAAACAGCGGTAGTTTCAGACTGTAGCAGGCAGAGGCCAGGGGTGCTGCCAAATGTCTTCCAATGCACAAGACCGCCCCACAAGCAAAGAATTATTTGGCCAAAATGTCAGTAGTACCAAGAAACTACACCACTTCTGACACATTCAATCAGTCACAGCACCTTGTCCATACATTGCACAAATCTTCTTTTGCCTTTCATTTGTGTTTTTACCTTTCTTGAAATAATAAAGCATAATATGCTGAAAATGTTGTGTATCTTCTTCCATCTTTGATATTAAAATAGCTACACAAAAATTCACCAACTTGGTAAGTTTTTTTAAATGCACACTAATATGACAGCTGTCACATACAGTCTAACAAAATATTTTGAATGAAGTTAAAGACAACTAAGCACTAAGCACTACCAGAGCCACTGTACAGAAAAAAAACATAACAAACTTTCTGGACAATCCAAAAGGTAACAAAAGCAGCAGGAGTTTAGAGAAAGCAGGTATCAACTGGGGATTAAATAGTAAATATCAAGTTTGTCTTGGCTTTTAACAGCCATAACCAAAGGAATGGCAACACAGATCGTGATTTACTCCTTCCACCTCCTCAGATTTCCCACAGTAAGTACCCAATCATATCCTGTGGTTACTACTCTACTAGCCTTTCTGAACCCAGGTTCCATGACAAAATTAAGCCTTAATGCCCAAGGTATTCAATGTATATGATGAATTAACTTCTCTCCTGTGCATCTGGAATGGTACTAGTTATACACTACAACCTCCATGAGGATGGGCACCTTGTCTGCCTTGTTCACAGTTCATACTCAAATCATGTTTGTTGAATAAATGAATAAAAGAATGGAGGCTACATATGTACTTATTTAGTCAGTTTCTCTTCTACCTCAGAATTTTCTCTACCTTTCTCACTCATCTTTTCCTTTTTCCCTTCTGTTCTGGAGGATGAGATCTGTCTCTCCTTTTCACATTCAAGCTCCTGATCCATCTTACCTGATCTCAAGTCCTCAGTCAGAGGCCTTGATATCTTTAGGCTCTCCCTTTCCAATGGCAGTTCCTCCAGCATCTACAATTATTTAAATCTCTATTCTTAAAACATAAACACACACTTTGTCACAATTCTATCACCACTTTCGAGCAGCCTACTTGTATGTGCATCACCATGATTTTAAAATTTAGTCTATACATGCTGCCTCTACCTATTTTACTTCTTCCTTACTAAAACTCTTTTCTTAGAGGACCTGATGCCTTAACTGCTGACTTCAGTGATCACTTGTCTTCATTTGACTTCTCTGTAGCACTTACTACTAGTAACCATCCATCCCCCTCCTCCTTCCAACTTGCTATAATACTGACTTCTAATACTAATTTTCCTCATAATTCTGTTTTTATGATTAATCACTGGTTTCCTCATTCGCATTCCATCCATTCGTTTTATCTGTAGCCTTTCTCTTAGCCTGTACTTTTGATGTAAGAGCCCCAACGCAAGGCCCATCATTCAATAAATATAAGCAAAGAGAAGTGTTCATTCTGGATGATCTCTGAGTATTTGACTACCAAAAGTTTTATCTACACCCCTGATTTCTTCCTTGAGCTCCAGGCCTATATTTCCAGCTATTTACTAGGTATTCCTACATGACTATCCCACTAGTACTCCACATCAAGATACCGAAACCAAATTTACCACTTTCTACTATTAAATCCACCCCCCCACTGGTTGCCTGCATGGATAAACAGCATCTACTTTCTCAGAATCCTCAATTTCTCTCCTACCTGCACCCCAAACCAAATGTTTAGCAAGATGCCATTTTACCACCACAGTATTTCTCACATCTATTATTTCCTTTTCTCTACTCCCATTGACATAAATTATAATCCCATCATCTCTCTCATGGGCCACAGCACAGCCTAACCAATCTCCTTAGCTAACCTTCTGCCTTAAAACCAAACCACAGACCTAGCCACAACATCTAGAAAAAAACAAACTCCTTTGCTGGCAGCAAAGCTTTCCAACATTCAATTCCAATCCCTTTTCAAAACTGTCTCTAAACATGTTCCCACAACACCAGATTATTCAGACCTCACTTTACACTGCAGATGCACAGTTCACACCCTGCAAAGATTCTCACTCTCCTCTAACATCTTTCTCCAAGGCATCATTTCCACCTGTCAAAATTCTACACAGCTCTCTAAGTTTTACTCAAACACAACCTTCTCTGATATAACTTGGAGTGCAGTGAGGATGGAATGGAGGGAGTGTACCTATGTTAACTAAACTTCCTGAATGACATAAGATGCTCCTGCTACATTTTGTCAAATATTGTAAATGGGGAAGAACTACCACATTATTGTAGCTGCGTGTAGTGCTCTGACTTTCAATGAATGCCTATAGCTCATATTTATTCTATGATAAGCACTGTGCTGGGGATATTACCACCAGCCAGACAAAATGCCTTTTCCTCATGGAATCTGTCTGTATTCACCACTAGACTTTAAGCTCTATAACGAAAGGAGCACTGGATCTGCTACAAGGCAAATCACTTCTACTTCTTTAGTCCCTAGTTTCCTGATCTGTAAAATGGGGGAATATAACTAGTCTTTAGAATTTCTTTCAATGACATCTGTCTGTATACAGAAAAACCAGCTACCACCAAAAGTCATTAACAATTGGAATCTGTCTCAAAAAGAATTAAAAAAATGTTAAGAAGCTTCAAACCATCTGATGGGAGAAATAAAAATAATATTTAGGAAGGACATAACGTTATCATCAAATTTCTTCAGGCCAACATGGAGAAGAATGCCTTGGATTTCCTCTGTGTGGTCCTAGAGAGAAGAGAACTAAAACCAGTGGGTAGAAGTTATGGTGAGGCAAGTTAGCACTTAATCAAAAGATAAACAAAACATCAGAACTAGTCAAAACTAGAAAGTAGTGCGAGTTCCTTCTCTCCAGAGGCATTCAAATCAAAATCAGACTACCACTTAGAAGAGATTCAGGTATCTAATAAGAAAACTGAATAAAGGTACCTTCCTTCACAGCTCTTCCAACAGAGGAAAACTATCTTCTATGTTTAGGCCCCTCCTTGGTTCACATTAGGGAACCTAAGACCCATTCCTTCATTAGATCATAAAATTCTTAAAAGCAGAACCAACATCTCATTCATTTCTATATCCCCTCCACATTACCTAGCACAACTCTAAAACAGAAAAATTAACATTTCCTAAATAGTCCTATGAAAACTAAACTCAATTTAATGATCATACAAGAGCACATCAACTTTCACTGGATAAAAACCTAGTGCATGATGCAACCGAATTATTTTAGAAATTGGAGCCCTTAAGATTCAAAGGTAGTTCCATTCACAGGTAGTCAGGAAAGTCATAAAAATTAAAGTATATTACACGATTCGGGCTACTGTATGTTGGGATACTGGAGTGATACTAATCAGCCATAAAAAAGGACATCTTACCTTTTGCAACAGTATGGATACACCTAGAGAGTATTATGCTAAGTGAAATAAGCCAGTCAGAAAAATACCATATGATTTCACTTATATGTGGAATCTAATAAATAAAACAAACAAACAAAACCAAAACAGACCTGACTGGTGTGGCTCAGTGGATTGAGCACCAGCCTGAGAACCAAAGGGTCCCTGGTTCAATTCCCAGTCAGGGCACATGCCTGGGTTGCAAGCCAAGTACCCTGTAGGGGGCGTGTGAGAGGCAACCACATGTTGATGTTTCTCTCCCTCTCTTTCTCCCTCCCTTCCTCTCTCAAAAAAAAATAAAATAAAATCTTAAAAAAAAAAACCAGACAGACTCATAGATACAGAAAACAGACTGACAGCTGTTAGTGGGATGGGGGAGAAGGGGTCAGGGGACTGGGTGAAAAAACTGAAGGGATTAAGCCCCCCACCAAAAAAAACGAAAAAACAAAAAAATCTCATAGACACAGACAATAGTATGGTGATTACTATAGAGAAAGGGGGGTGCAAGGGATGGAAAAGGGGAGATAAATAGTGGCCAAAAAAGGCCTTACTTTGGGTGGTAAACACACAATACAATATACAGATGATGTATGATAGAACTGTACACTTGAAACCTATATAATTTTATTAATCAATGTCACCCTAATAAACTCAATAAACATTTTTATAAAATACTGTGAGGTAAGCACAGTGCTTCTGTGTCTTTGATCAAGCATCTGCAAGTTTAGTGGTTGAGAGATTGATGAAGTTCTAATAAACCAAATACACAGATTGTTGAATAAATGGAGTTAAGACAACTGGCTATTCATTTAAAAGAAAAATAAAATTAGATCCCTATGTTACATCAAAACTAACTTCTAGCCCTGGCTGGCATAGCTCAATGGATTGAGCGCGGGCTGGGAACCAAAGTGTCCCAGGTTCGATTCCCAGCTAGGGTACATTACTGGGTTGCAGGCCATAACCCCCAGCAACCGCACATTGATGTTTCTCTCCGCTCTCTCTCTCTCTCTCTCTCTCTCTCTCTCTCTCTCTCTCTCTCTCTCTTCCCCCCCTTCCCTCCCTAAAAATAAATAAATAAAATCTTTAAAAAATATATTAAAAAAAAAAAAACAAAAAACTAACTTCTAGATGCAGGCAGCTTCCCCCAGCAAACCAAAACCCAGCTTTCCAGCAAGTTCTGCCAAAATGAACTCTGCCCTTCAAAGGGCCACAGCTGCACCCTCACCAACAAAGTCTGGACCTCAGTTCTGGGACTGGCCTCTTGTAGATTTGTTCCTTGCTTGCGTGATCTGCCTCAGCCCTATGGGTAGTAACTGCTTCTTATATCTGCTATTCCTGTGTTCTTTAGTCTTCTATTTCTCTTAGGAAATCTGTGTAGTCAATAATTCTTTATATTAAATACTCCATTTAAATTTGAAAATAAAAATTCCAGATTATTTAAATTACTAAATATAAAGGACAAAACTATAAAATTATTGAAAATGAAGGCTTTTTTAAATAATAAACATGGAACTCGAGGTCTTCCTAAGCAAGATGAGAAACCTAGAAATCATAAATTTTAAAAATGATCAGAGCTATATAAAAATTAAAGCTTTCTGCACAACAAAAGAAAAAATACATATAATTACTATGAGGAAAGTACAAATTAAAAAGCCTTCATGTCACCTACTTGCTTAAAACTTTCCAATGGCTCCTCTACAGCTTTAGGGCTGAAGCCCATTCAGACCAGGGAGCCCATACCTATTTCATACCCTCTCGTTCTCTCTACACCAGGCACTCAGGCACGCAGACACACAGAATGTTCTTTAGTTCTCTTATTCATCCTGCTTATTTCAAAAAAAAAAAAAAAAAAGTAGGGGGTGAGGGGAGGAACTCCTACTCATCCATTGGATTTCAGGTCCAGGACCACGTCCTCAGAAACATTTCCTGTCCTCCCTAAATGGGTCCAACTCCTCAATTATAGGCATTCATAGCACTGTGTACCTCTCCAAGTTGCTCAGGCCAAAAACCTTTGAGTGATCCTTGACTCCTCTTTCTCTCTCGCATCCCATATCTAATCCAAATCCTATTGGCCATGCCTTCAGAATGCAGCCAATATACCCTTGGTCCAAGCCTCAACAATTTTTCCCTGGATTAATTCTTCTCTGTCTCCCTTTACTCTACTGCCAATTCAGCAGCCAGAGTGATTTTTTTAAAACATGTCAGATCACATCATTCCTATGCTCAAAACCTTTTCAATGGTTCACCATAGTGAAAGCCAATATTTAATTTTTGCCTACAAGGTAGGGCCCAAGAAGACCTGTCCCTACCCCACTTACCTGTCACTTCATATCCTACTACCCTCCTCTTCCTCTCTCTCCCCACTCCCCCCCCCCCAGTCAACCCCAATAACTTCATTCCAGCCACAATGGCCTCCATGCCATTCCCAAATATACACTCCTTCCTTAGACATTTACGAAAACTGATCCCTCTGGAACACGCTTCTCCTATATACCCTCATAGCTAACTCCTCTTTCAAATTTTTGCTCAAATGTCATCTTGTCTATAAAACTACTCTGACCATTCTACTTAAAACCAGCCTACCCTTCCTTTTACCCTGCTCTATTTTTTTCTTTTTCCCATAAGCACTGATCACCTAACAATCTATATACCATTTGCTTATGTTTGATGTTTAATATCTGCTTCTTCCACACAACAGCAGGATTACTTACTATCTATGTCGCCCACTAATGTATTCCAAATGCCTATAAGTGTGCCTTGCAAATAGTACACACTTATATTTGTGGAACAGTTTTATTTGGTGGGTTTATCTAATTAATAGCATCTGATTCACTACCTAGGAATGGGAACTGGGTTTGGTTCTGTTGGTTATTGCACTTTCTAGAGACTAGCATGGGGCTTGTCATAGACTAGACATGGAAACATTTGTTAATTGAAGAATATCATTTTTTTAACCCATCAGAAGATACAAATTCAAAACAACTAACATTATCCAGGGCTTGTAGGAGTGTAAAAGAAATCCATCCTTTCATGTATTATTGGAGATATGGAAATTGCTACTTTTGTGAGTAAACTAGCAATAGCCATTAAAATTTAAACCACTCAAAGCTTATGCCCTTTAATTCAGTATTCTTTCAGAAGAGTACCTGAAAAGTATGTAAAAGTATATCAATTTCAGCACTGCTTATAAAATAATGAAAAAAAATCTACAGCAATCTGCTTGTCCATCAACAGAGAAATAGGCACATAAACTATGCATGATACATGCATGTGATGAAATACTCTGTAACAGGAATGAGGCAGATCTATAACAATGACCTGAAAAGTAGTTCATGATGCAGTAAATAGACAAGAGGGCCCAAACATCAGATGATCTGGATTTGAATCCTGGTTCCCTCCTCTTCCTAGCTATATAACTCCGGGCACTTTTAACTTCCCTGGGCTTCAGTTTCCTCATCAATAAAATAGGACACAATATTCCAATAGTACCCACCTTACTAATACAAAGATTTCCTGAAATAATGCATGCAGTGCTTATAGCACATTACCTGGCCACATAACCATTTACAAGTATATAATAATTATAGCTAACATTGTTTTTTACCTAATATTTGTGAAGTAAATTAGACAAGTTGCAGACCTATGTATATAAACCAATTTTCAACCAGTATGCAGCAAAAAAAATTTTAAACATACAATACCTGTCTATTTAGTCAGGGGCACTGACCTCCTTTCCCTTTGTCAAATAAAAAAATGTCATCAGCCAACACAATAATAGTTGTCCAGCCTGAATGAACCAAAATTATAACTTTTTTTCACATTGGCAAAAAATGTGTTTTTTGGTGTGTTGCAGAATTTTAGTAGTAAGTTTATGTGTGCCATGTGATGAAAACTGCTGATGTAAACCATGTCCATTTCAGGACAGGGGGAAAAAGTAGAATGTGTAACTATAGAAAAAGTCAAGAAGAACTGAAAACTTAATAGTGGTAACCTTGGGAAATAGAAGACACACTTAATATACATACTTTTTAGAAGATAGTGTCTTTAAATAAAAAAGAAAATCAGACCAAATGCTTTAGATTTTAAAATATAAAAATTTGAAGATTTTTAACATTATATATAATCACTGAATTCTCAAGGTAAAATGGAATAATCAACTGAAATCTGTTTAGCTATTGAAATTACCTTTTTTTTTATCCTCACCCAAGGACATGCTCATTAATTTTAGAGAGGGGGGAAGGCAGGGAGGGAGAGAAAGCGGGAAAGAAACACAGGCGTGAGAGAGAAATATCGATCTATTGGATGCATCTTGTACAACCTCTGACCAGGGACCAAATCCACAACCTAGGCTCGCACCCTGACCTTAATTGAACTTGAGACCCTTCAGGTTACAGGAACAATGCCCAACCAAGCCACACACGTCAGGGCAAAATTACCTCTCAACCAATCAATGTTTCTGATATTGATGTTTCTCTCCCTCTCTTTCTCCCTCCCTTATCCTTCTCTAAAATTGATGAGCATGTCCGCGGGCAAGGATAAATTTTTTAAAAAGAAAATATAACTTTAATAGCTAAACAAATTTCAACCAATTTTTCCATTTTACCTTGATAATTCAACAAACATATATAATGTTAAAAATCTTCAAATTTTTATATTTTAAAGTCTAAGTTAAACTGTATCTTAGAAGCTTTTGATCTGGTTTTACTTTTTTTATTCTAAATGAGAAAAGAAAGATGTTTCACCAAAAAAAACAAAACTTCTTGAAAAGTTTACAAAATAAGAAATCAAAGAGAATAAAATTATTATACTTCATCCTGTCAATTGCACACAAATCGATTCTTTTCTTAACCTACCACATCTCCATGAAAACAGACATGCCAAAAAAGAAAAAAAAGTCAAGTCTGGGATGATGGGTGAAAAGAGGAAAGGGATTAACATATACAAATTGCCAGATATAAAAACTGTCATGCAGTCACAGGAATATAAAGTATAGCATAGGGAAGACAGTCGATAATATTGTAACAACTATGCATGGTATCACATGAGTACTAGACTTATCAGGGTGATCACTTTGTAAGTTATATAAATGTCTCATCACTATATTGTACACCTGGAACTAATATAATATTGTATGTCAACTGTAACTGAAAAATTTTCAACAATGTTAATATAAAAGACAACTGCTTTTAAAATGAGATAAAAGCAAAACTAAGCAGTTATCTTTCATTGTCAGTTTGACTAAAAGAATTCTACAATCTTTTTTTTAATCAGCAGGCTAGGAAAGTCTAGTGTTTAAAGCTAATGTTAGGAAGTGACCTATATTAAGTTCAGCTAAAGAAAAAACTCAAATCCTCAAGATGAACTTCTAAGAAGACACTGACACAGAGCACTCATACCATATTCTCTATCCTTTTGTAAACAATAGCTGTGGCTGCTCATTTATTACACTAATTGAAAATAAATACTGTAATCAATGCAAACTAACAAACATCCTATAGTTACAAGATTTGAAAAACAGGGAACAAACCTGTACTAAGAATAGTTAAGACACAAGATTTCCTAAAGCGAATTTTCCTAACCTTTTCAAGTGCTTAGTCACTTCTGCCTATTTACAACGAAGACCATTTCACGTCTTGAAAGAGACAGGGAATTTTGATTCCAGACTGTCATGTCACCTGAGCCGCCCTAGAGTTTGTTTCCATGCAACTCAAGAGATGGCAGCAACCAGCTAAGCATACCTACCACTCCAGATCAGAACGAGAAGTCCCTGGACCTCTCTGTATTCTGCCTCTGTCTGCAGTAACAAAGAGGGGTTTGTGGAAAATGCAGTTTTCTTCCCCGACACCAAATGCAAAAGGTGAGAATTAAAATGTAGTCTGAAAACATGCCAGTTTCCGCTCTCTGAAAGCCAAAAAGAAATGCCTCCCTTCTTTTCTGCCGAAAGGAAAACAGCAGGCAGTGCCCTCACCTGTGGGGACTGGACATCCCTCCCGAGGCAACTAACAAAACCTAAAACTACAGACTAACAGACTTTGAAGCACACTTCTAAGAAAGTAGCCTGTAAAATCTGATAACATTGTTTCAGGTTCCCCAAAAACAAGAACAAGAGTAAGGTTTTAATAAAAGTTATTTTAAGAGTCAAACGTTGACAAAGTCAAGTTTTAAGTGCCCACTATGTGCCCAGCACTATAAAGCAGCATTCCACTCACACTAAAAGAAGCTTAGCACCCAAGATTATAGAAATACACCGAAAAGAACTTTCTCAACGAAAGAGAGTAGACCTTGCCAAAGATCAAGTACATTCTTTCCAAACATAACTCCTCCAGGTAGTAAAAACCTAGAAGGATGTGGTCAATCGCTGAAGCTTCCAAGGTCAGGAAGGACTCTGACAACCAACTGAGATTATTTAGGATGGGGGTCCTTTTCCTTCAAAAAAAGAAATTAAGTGCTATAAAAGACACATTTCCCCCACTTCAGTATTTTCAAACACCA
The DNA here is from genome assembly GCF_019186645.2 of Phyllostomus hastatus. Classification (NCBI taxonomy): domain Eukaryota; kingdom Metazoa; phylum Chordata; class Mammalia; order Chiroptera; family Phyllostomidae; genus Phyllostomus; species Phyllostomus hastatus. Next base: position 2,738,501 of record NW_025334035.1, read on the forward strand.
TTCTCCTCAATAACCTCAAAATACTAATCACTTTACACACATACATGTTGCCATCTTTATAGATAAAACATACAGGCATGAATTAACTTTTCACTCAGTGAGAATACTGAAGTTCAAAGAATCTAAGAAATTTGTCCATAACTTCACAGCGAAGGATAGAAGCCCTCTAGACTCCCAAGGCCCCAGCACTTACCATGAAACCACAGAGACTCTCCAGGAACGCTACTCAATCCTGTTACTGATCCCAACTAGTTTTGGCACAAAATTGGGTGCAAAGCGCCCGGATATCATGGATTGGGGGAGGAACAAGAGCACACCAGCACTACATAACCAATGGTTTTGTTTTTGTTTTTTTTTTTCCTTTAACGAATATAGCACGTTCCCGGTTTCTATTCCCCCCAGGGTCAGAACCCACGTGCCGGCCCCACGGCTATCCCACGGCAGCTCCCTTTCCACGCTCCCCAGATCCAGCCAGGTCCCCAGCAGCCTCCCCACACCCTTCCCTCCGCCTTCCGCCAGCGCTGCCGCCGGTGCCTCCCGCCCCCTCCCCAGAGACTGCCGCCCAGGCTCCCGCGCCACACTCGCGCGCAGCCGGCGCCGGAACCCGCGCGCTCCCGCCTCAGCCCGACTGGGTCACCCCCGGGGCTGCGCGCACCCTCCCCGCTGCCCGGAGGTTCCACCGTGACACCGGCGCCACCGGCGGCGCCGGGCAGGCCGCGCCCGCCCCGCCAGCCATGGTGGGCGCCTCACCGTCAGGCTGAGAAGCCGGGCCCGACTGCGCCATGGCCAGGCGGCGGGCCTCGGGGAGGGGATGGGCGGGGAAGCGGCGTCCCGAGCTCCCGCGGGCTCAGCTGGCGGAGACAGCGTCGATCCAGCCGCCGCCGCCGCCGCCCAGGGAGGAACCGCTAAGGCTGGAGCCGCCGGCGCCGCCACAGCCGCGGGCAGAGACGGACCCGAGCGCCGACCTCCGCCTCCTCATCCTGACAGCGGGAAATAAGCGGTGCGCAGGCGCGGGGGATGGGGCTGCACGTGACGTCGCCCTGAGGGGAAGGGCGGGGCTTCGAGAGGGGACTGGGAACCTAGGGGTGGAGGGCCTCGGACGCCACCGAGGAGGCTGAGAGAGTAGCAGACCAGGTTGAGTAGGGGAGGGGAGTGAGGGGTAGAGGGTAGTGCAAGAGGGAGACCGCGGCGAGAAACGCACTTTAGAGCGGCTGCTTCCAGGGCTCCGCCTCAGAACAGAGGCAAAGGAAAAATAACAAAAAGAAGGCCGGGTGGTGAAGTGAGTGCACATTCAGCCTCTAGCTTTTTTAACTGTGTGACCTTGGGAGTGTCACTTAAACCACTTTGAACCTCACAGCCTTCATTTGGATAACGGCTAAGATTTTAAATGAGGTAAAACGTGAGGAACTGTTACAGACTTACTTTTCACAATGCACCTATGCACGATGTGACTTGGAAGCCAGACACCGTGGTAAATGCTGAGGACAAAGCCAAACACGGCCCCTGCACTGGAGCGAAGAGAGAGGTGATATACAGACAGTACTACCTTTACATCAATACACGAACCAGGGAGCCTGCCTGTCTTAGACCCATAGTTTAGAGACTCCCCCGGCCACACTCCTCCCACTGGGTGAGTCGACAAGTTCCAGGGGACAAGCCCACCTGGGATTGTGCCCCTCCTTGAGGACCGAGTTCTGGGAACCCCAAGCCCCAGAAGTCCCTCCACAAATGGCTGGATGCCGTGGCCTCTTCCCCAGGTCCATTCTCTCTAGGGTAGAGTCAGGGCATCCCTAAAAGTGGCTAAGGGGCAGCTGTGTTTGGGGTAGGTAGCACAGCACTTGGACATTTGAGCTGCTGTGTTCACAGGTCCCTAGTGCAGGACAGAGGTGGGAAGACAGGTGGGCTATGGGTCAACAGTGGGGCCAAGGCCTGCATGCCCCTCACCACTCATTCAAGAGCATAAATCTGAGGAGTCCAGGAATTCTAAATTTGAACCAGCTCTTCTGCATCATTAAAGATGTACATTCATCAAAGTAGAATACAATTACATTAAGGTTAAGAGTTAGTTGAAGTGATTTATAATTTTAAATAATTTAGGTAGACATGTGACATTTGTACTTTTGCCCTAAATCTTGCAAACGTTATGGGAGGGCCTATATACAGACTTCAGTGTTTTGTGCCGTTAATATCTTCAGATGGCTAGTATTCCTTTGAGAGAGCAAACAGGGTCATTGCCCCCACACCCTCTTCTCCATAAATGACTTTCCTGGGTGAACAAATCCCTGCTTGGCAAGGAGACCTTTGTCCAGGATAGGGCAACCCAGTGCATCCTCTGTCTTATGATGACTAACACGAGGCAGGGGCCATAAAGATAGCAGCTGAGAATGACCTTAACAGAAGGGGCTTCTTCCAGTAAGAGGCACATAAACTGTCATTGGTAATCTAGAACTGAAAGCCAGACCCTCAAGACCATCACTCAGAAATTGTCAGGCTGCAGGTTTGGATACTTCGAGTTCCCCATGCCAAGGAGATGGTTGAAAAACAATTTTCAAATCAGACAGGAGATGTAAGAGTTATGTACACTTTCATATCTATAGGTTAAACCCCCAAGCTCAGTAATTCCATCCTTAGGTATACATTAGAAGAGCCTTGGCTGGTGTGGCTCAGTGGATTGAGTGCTGGCCTGCAAACCGAAGGGCCACCAGTTCAATTCCCAGGCAGGGCACATGCTTGGATTGTGGGCCAGGTCCCTGGTGGGGTATATGTGAAAGGCAACCACACATGTGTGCTCCAAGCTTTTATTGAGTGTAAAAGAGATGATTTTTATGTTATGAAGGAAATTGGCAATAAGATTTAAACACATAAAATAATTAGTCACCAACTACATTGCACATGTGCACCAGGAGACACATACAAGGATATTCATAGCAGTGTAATACAATAAATACGTAAGTAACCCAAATCTTCATCAACAGTAGAATAGATAATTTATGAATCTGGGAAGCACAAACTTTGATGTAGTTTAGGTGACAAATATTTTGCAGTATTTGCTGGTTACAAGCTTAAAATTAGCAAATTCAAAGCAACTGCTGGAAAGCACTCATTTTGTGCTTCATTAATAGAGTCACAGAGTTGTAGGTTACAGGAGGTGATACCTCTCCTACACTTTGCCCTGATCAGGTCACATCAGCTGCTGCATTGGTTGTTCGTTCATGTTCTCTCTCTCTCTCTCTCTCTCTCTCTCTCTCTCTCTCTCTCTCCCTCTATCTCTCTCTCTCATGCTGGAACCCAGATTCTCAACAGCAGGAAAAGACCAGGGAGTAGGGTCAGGGCACCATACTTCTCTGGCTTTCAATAAGGGACAGCTTCGGGGCAGGTTATAGGGAAAGGACATGAATCGAGGGATTCTTTCCCTGGGCCAGTTGGCTTGCAGGCACAGGGAGACTTGGAAAGTCCCAATCTGGGTGCTGGCTTCCTTACTAAGGATTCCCAGGAAGATCCCATGGGGCAGACACCATTATGTCTTCAGCCATAATCCTCCAACTAGGTCCCTCTCTCTCCAATTTTCCCCCGGTCCATTTGGCCCTGAGCAAGCTACCTTCCCTTCCTGAGACCTGGAATGGGAAGACAGTGATCGTGGATCATTGCTCAAAACCATCCTTGCCCCATCCTCCTCTTCAGTGAGAGTATATGGCAGGGTGCACCAAACTGACAGATGACTTTTCTCTCATACTCTCAACAGGTGCAGATTAATGTCCAAGGAAGCACTCCAGACTGTTGATTCAGAACACATTTTTAACCTCTTTGAGCCCCTGTTTATTTATCTCTAAAATGGGGATAATAGACCAGCCTCATGGCACATCAGGAGCACTAAAACAATAAAGTACCTATCCCCTAACATACAGTAGTTGCTTTATAAATGTCTGCTTCCTCCTCTCCTTCCCTCCTTTTCTTCCTTTTTTCCTAGATCAGGAGTTTCCATCCTGAGGAAGAAGGATTCCTGCACGTTAGAAGTCAGTGTGTGAAGGTACTCCTAGAGATCCAGGGCAGAAATGTCTAATATTCCCAAAGCCTAACTGAACTGTCCCATTTACACTAGATAAGGTCCCTAGACTAAAATGTAGGTTTCTTTGCTTTGTACAGAATTTATATCACATTGCTTATCTCATGCTGATTAGAAGTTCTTATTCCAGCTCTGCATGAGCTGTTGATTAATAAAACAAAGAGGATCCATTATTATTTAACATATGTAGTTTGCTAGATAGACAAGCATCTTTACATCTGGTGGGTGCTTTCTTCTCTGGACATTCCCCTTTTATGTAACATCAACCACACAGTGGCATAACTGCCTGGAAATAAAAATCACTGTGTTTACTAGTGTATACCATGTGCCAGACACTGGACACAGTATTTTACCAGTGTATTGATTTGTTTAATTCTCTTAAGAACCTTATCATGGGGATATGATAGGAGGGGGGAACTGTTGTCAACCCATTTTATAGAAGATGTGACCAAAGAGGTTAAATAATTCTTCCAAGGTCACAGAGCTAATAAGTGATAGAGATGGAAGTCACACCCAGATAATCTGAGTCCAGTGTCCATATGTGTAACCTCCAGGCTACATTCATTGGCAACTAGCTCTGTGTCTCTCTCTTCCATTGGGGAAAGATGTCAACTCCCAGTAAACAGACAGACAGAGTCATTTATTTCTAATGTCATATGTCTGGTGCCTAACATGAGGTGCTCAATAAATACTTGTTGAATGAACAAATGAATGGATGAATGAACAAATGAATAACATTAGAAATATATGGAGCAAATAATAAGGAGTCTTTGGTGGTGATCTATAGTCTGCAGCTTAAATCTGTGTGATTCAATTCTATTTGGTCATCATTCAACTGACTTTCACTTCTTTTTTAAAAGATTTTATGTATTTCTTTTTAGAGAGAGGGGAAGAGAGGGAGAAAGAGAGGGAAAGAAACATCAATGTATGAGAGACACATTGATTCGCTGCCTCTCACACGCCACCAAAGCAGGTATGTGCCCTGACTGAGAATAGAACCAGCAATTAATCCTCTAAATGAGGATCACCAGCCAGGCCCTGCCTTTCACTCTCATTGGATTACAGACCATACTTGTAACCATTACCACTGTTAACACCCACCATTAATCCAATCACCTACTATAATGCGAGAGATTTTACCTATATTACCTCCTCTGTCCTCATCACAACCTTTTGAAGTGAAGTAGGTTTCATTTATTATCCAAGAGCTCAAAGAGGTTAAATAACTTGCCTAAGTCACACAGTGAATGGAAAACCCAGGGTTCAAATCCAACTTTGACTCCAAAGTTCATGCTATTTTGCTGGCAGTGCTAGCTAACCATGCCTATCAGATATCAGCAAATATCCCTACACTCCTATGCCATTTTCTATTGAATTCACTTTTAGAAATTTCAATATCTCTAGCAGTTACCCTACCTTATATTTCTTGTTTAGTTTTTTCAAATTACTCCAGTAAAATCCTAGTCCTAATTTTTTTTAAGTACAGATAAAGCAAAAGTACCCTCTGAACTTCTCCTCCCCCTCAAAAGACACAACCCCAGATCCTTCCCAGGGCAAACTACGATTATCAGCTTTGTATGAGTCTCCTCAGACACTTTTCTGTGCATCTATAAATGTGTAGAAACATGTGCATTTGTTGCCCTGGCTGGTGTGGCTCAGTTGGTTGGAGTGTCAACTCATAGACTCAAAAGGTCGTGGATTCCATTCCTGGTCGGAGCATATACCCAAGCTGCAGGTTCCATCCCTGGTTGGGGTGTGTAAGAGAAACCAACCAATCAACATTTCTCTTTCACATTGATGTTTCTCTCTCTCTCTCTCTCTCTCTCTCTTCCTCTGTCTCTAAAAGAAATGGGAAAAAATGTTCTCATGTGAGAATAAAAAAAAGAAAAAGAAACATGTACATTTGTTTTATGTTCCTCACATAGATAAGATCATATCCTATATATTATTCTGAACTTGGTTTTTCCTTAATAATGTAGTTAGTACACATATCTCTACTTTATTCTTTTTTTGTTGTTGACACTGTTATAGATGTCCCCATTTCCCTCCCCCAACTTCATTCTTTTTTTAAAAGATTTTATTTATTTATTTTTAGACAGAGGGGAAGGGAGGGAGAAAGAGAGGAAGACAAACATCAATGTGTGATTGCCTCTGGTACACCTCCAGATAGGGACCTGGCCTGGAACCCAGGCATGTGCCCTGACTGGGAATGAAACTGGTGACCGTTTGGTTCGCAGGCCAGCACTCAATCCACTGAGCCACACAAGCCAGGGCTACTTCATTCCTTTTAACTCCCACATAGTTTTCTATTTTGGTAAATGGTTAGGTTAATTACAATTTTTCATTATTTTCAACCAATGCATCAAGGAACTTATATGAGTAGTTTCCCAGGACACCTACCTGCCCACTTGGAATGACCAAATCAAAAGTCAAGGTGCACCCCTAAGTTCATTGCAGCGTTATTTACAATAACCAAGATTTGGAGGCAGCCCAAGTGTCCATCAGTAGATAAGTGGATAAAAAAACTGTGGTACAGTTACACGATGAAATACTATGCAGCAGTAAATTAAAAAAAATAAAGAACTCAACTTTTGCAACAGCATGGATGGGCCTGGAGAGTATTATGCTGAGTGAAGTAAGCCAGTCAGAGAAAGACAAGTACCATATTATTTCACTTATATATGGAATCTAATGAACAAAATAAACTACCAAACAAAATAGAATCAGACTCATAGAGACTGAGAACAGACTGACAGCTGTCAGAGGGGAAGTGGGTTGATGGACTGCATGAGAAAGGTGAAGGGATTAAGCAAAAAACAATTAAACAAAACAAGACAGCTCATAGACACAGACAACATATGGTGATTCCCAGAGGGAAAGAGGGGTAGGGGAAGTAGAAGAGGATAAAGGGGAATAAATGGTGATAGAAGGAGACTTGACATGGCGTGGTGAACACACAATACAATATACAGATGATATATTATAGAATTGTATACCCAAAACCTACATAATTTTATTAACCAATGTCACCCCAATAAATTTAATCTAAAAAAAGGTCGTGAACATTTTTTCCATTATGATACTAATGAATTACTCTCAAAAAGTATCACGTCAATGTGTATCTCTACCAAAAGCTTATAAACATATTCATTTTTGTACATCCTTGCCAATGGTGGCTTTTACCACTCTTCTTTATATCTGTCAATCTGAATAGCCAAAGATTATATATTAATATCCTTTTAGTAAGCATTTTCCTGAATATCAGTGAGGTTAGAAATCTTTTCATATTTTTATTAGCTGTTTGTATTTTTTCTAAAATAAAATGTATACATTTTGCCTATTTGTCACTGGTTGTTTGTCTTTTATTATTGATTTGTAGGAGCTCTTAACATATTCTGGCTATTAATCTTTTGTGTGTTATATGTAGTATATTTTCTTCCAGTTTGTTTTTTAAAATTTTTTAAAGATTGTATTTACTTATAGAGAGAGGGGAAGGGAGGGAGAAAGAGAGGGAGAAAAACATCAATGCGTGAGAGAAACATTGATCCACTGCCTCTCACACACCCCCAGCTGGGGACCTGGCCCACAACCCAGGCATATGCCCTGACTGGGAATCAAACCTGTGACCTTTTGGTTCTCAAGCCTGCAGTGAATCCACTGAGCCACACCAGCTAGGGCTGTTTTTAAAATTTTAATAGTACTGTTAGTGTTGTTTATTTACAGAAGTTTTACATTTCATGCTAACTTATTTTTTTGCAGCTTCTGAATTTTTCATCTTGTCCAAGAAGGCCTTCCTCTCTTACCACTCTGGCCCTCATTCCCCCTGCTCCAGTTATCCAGGCTTTCTGTTGTCTCTTGAACATGCCAGGCCTATTATACTCTGAGGGCTTTTAAAAAGTTTCTCCTCTTTTTTGCATGAGTATGACTGGTATTCTTCCCTTTCACATCTTCCTATGGCTGCTTCCATCTTCCCACTCAGGTTTCATTCAAAGCAGCCCCATCCCACCCTCTGTTGTTGAGATGATTTTATTCAGATCCTCTCCCCAACCTGGTTGCTGTTCTGGACATCTTAGTAAATAAGCAAGGAAATTCATTTTCTCTTTAAAAACTGGATTGAGGGGTTTTTTTTCTCTTGCAACAAAGATAATTCTGTTAATATATTTATAGAAGTTTATCAATTAAAAAGGTGGCATTTCAAATCAACAGGGAAATAATAATGTGGGGACAAATGCCTATCCATTTGAAAAAATAAATTTATATTCCCTATCTCAAACCATATAAAGTTATTCAAAGATTAAAAAACTAATACCAAAAAGACTATAAAGTATTGGGGAAACTATTGTATTCTATTTTATGCCATCTATTATGGGAAGTCATTGGAGAGTTTTAAACAGAATTCTATTTAAGAGTTCTAGCGGCTATGGCAGCGGTCCTCAACCTTTTTGGCACCACAGACCAGTTTCGTGGAAGGGGGGCTGCAGGTGAGCTTCACTCCCCCGCTGTGAATGGCCGGGAGACAGGAGGCGGAGCTCAGACAAGCTTTGCTTGTTGCTTGGGTTCCTAACAAGTCGGGGAAAGATATCGGTCCTGGTCTGGAATTGGGGACACCCCAGTTGTAGGATTTGATTTACTTTTTTTTCTATAAGAATGAATTTATTAAAGCTTGGAACAGTAAAACAAGGAAGGGCTTAGCACAGAAGAAGCAAAAAGAGAGCTTGGGCTGGGCTACCTTAGCCCACTGGGTAGTCAGAGAAAAGGGGACTTTGGAAACAGGTTCAGGGAATTAGCCTAGGTCAAGCTGCCAGCGGTCTATTGCCTTATTGATTTACATTTTAAAGAGATCACCCTGGTTACTGTTCGGAAAAATGGATTGTGGGGGAGGGGAGAGGTAAAGATGGGAAGAGGGGAGGCCAGTTAGTAAGTGCTGCCAAAGTCAGGGAGATGAATGATGGTGGCTTGGTCCAAGGTTATACCAGGGGAGATACAGAAGAATGGTTAGGTGTTTGGGCTATATATATATTTTTGATAAGCATTTGCTGAGAGGAAATATAAAGAGTTCTGTTTTTGCTATGGTAGATCTAAGAGCCTCTTGTGTATATAAGTGAAATGTCGAATAGATCGTTGATATGCAAATTTGGAGCTCAGGTGTGGGCATATGGTTTGGGAGTCACCACCTTAGATGATATTTATAGTCAACAGCTAGGACATACAAAGAGCTCTGAGAGAAACTAGAGAAACAAAACCAAAACCCTGACAGAAAAAAAACGGGCAAAGAACATGGTGGTTCATTTTAAAAGGCATCAAAATTCCTTGAAACATATCAAGTGAGTCTCAACCTCACTCAAAATAGAATTTGAATTGAAACTGCACTGAGAAACTGTTTCTCACCCAGTAATTATCCAAAATTCAAAAGGTTGAAACCTACTGTATTAGACTGGGAGGAAAATAGGTGCTCTCTTACTTGCTGCTGGAAGCAGAAAATAGAACAAATGCTGCAGAGGGAAAACTTGTAATATTTAACAAAGTTGTATATTCATGTGCATTTACCCTTGACCCAGTAATCTCTTTTATGGGAAGTTACCCTGAGGATATATCTGCAAAAAAAATGAAACAACAAATGCACAAGGTTATTAATTGTGGCATTATTTTTAATATCAGAGCATTAGAAACAACCCAAATGCCACCTAAGCTACAGAGGAAACTTGTTGAATTAAAGATGGTACAGCTAAATAATTGAGTATGACATAGCCATAACAGAGAACAAGGAGGAGTTTTATGTTCTAGTATGAAGTGAATGCCAAGATATACTGTTAAGAAAAAAAAAGCAGACTTCAAAAATTATATAAAATATGCTACATTTTGTTAAGAAAAATGGGGGAAATAAACCTATTCTGTATTTCCTAATTTTTTAATTACATCTTCATTGAGATAAAATTCACCCTTTTAAAGTACATGTCAGTGAGTTTTAACATATTCATTGATATGCAGCCATAATCATAATCTATTTTAGAACATCTTCCTTTTTTTTTCTTTAAAGAGTTTATATATTTTTACAGAGGAGAAGGGAGGGAGAAAGGAAGAGAAATATCATTGCGTGTTTGCCTCTCACATGCCCCTTACTAGGGATCTGGCCCACAACCCAGGTATGTGCCCTGACTGGGAGTCAAACCAGTGACCCTTTGGTTCACAAGGCAGCACTCAATCCACTGAGCAACCCCAGCCAGGGCTAGAATATTTTCATCAATACACACAAAAAAGCCCTGTACCTACTCCCCTCTTCCTCTATCCTCTGGAAACCACTTTTCTAATTTCCATGTAAATGGATTTTTCTATTCTGGATTCTCTATTCTTACATTTCATATAAATAGAACAATACAATATTTTGTCTTTTGTGTCTGGCCTATTTCACTATGTATAATGTTTTCCAGGCTCATTTGTGTTGTAGCATGTATCAACACTTTGTTTTCTTTAGCGGCCAAATATTCCATTTCATAGATAAACCACATTTTGTTGATGCATTCAGCAGTTAAGGGATGTTTGGGTTATTTCCATATAACAGCTGTGAATATTCATGTACAAGTTGTTGTGTAGACACTTGTTTTCATTTCACTTGGTTATATAACTATCAGTGGAATTAGTGGGTCACATGGGAATTCTGTGTTTAGGATTTTGAGGAACTGCTAGCTGTCCTTCAAAGTGGCTGCACTATTTTATAACTCTACCAGCAATGTATGAGCATTCCAAATGCTCCACTTCTTTGCCAACACTTGTTATTTGTTGTCTATATTTTTTATTTTAGCCATTGAAGTGAGTGTGAAGTGGTGTCTTACTGAGATTTGGAGTTGAACTTCCCTCATGGCTAATGATATTGAACATCTTTTCATGTGCTTTATTGGCCTCTTATGTCTTTTTTAGTATCTTCTCATGTGCTTATTAGCCAAGTGTATATCTTCTTTGGAGAAATGTGTATTCATACCATCTGCCCATTTTTCCAGCTTACTGAGATATAATTGATATATGTAACATTATGTAAGTTCAAAGTATATCTTTGTTGATTTTTTTTTAATTTAAATTTTAGAGAAGAGGAAGGGAGGGAAAAAGAGAGGGAGAGAAACATCAATGTATGAGAGACATCAATTGACTGCCTATTGCACACCCCCAATTGGGGAGCTAGGCCACAACCCAGATGTGTGCCCTGATAGGGAGCTGAACCAGTGACCTTTCAGTTCTCAGGCTGGTGCTCAATCCACAGAGCCACACCAGCCAGGGCTCTTTGTTGATTTTTAATTTGTTTATGTTTTCTTTATATTGTTGAGTTGTAAGAGTTCTTTATATATTTCGGATTCAGGTCCTAAATGAGATATGTGATATTTTGAATGCACAAATGTGAGTCCTTCAATTTTATTCTTTTTTTTTAAAGAATGTGTTGGCTATTCTGGGTTCTTTGAATTCCCATATAAATTTAAGGTTCACCCTGTCAGTTCCTTCAAAGAAGCCAGCTGGGATATGGAAAGACATTGTTGAATCTGTAGATCATTTTAAGGAGTTTTACCATTTTAGCGATATTAAATTTTCCAATCCATGAATATGGTATATCTTTCCATTTATTTTTGTCTTAAATTTCTTTCAATAATATTTTATAGTTTTCAGAAGTACAATATAGTTCAAAAGTACAATATATGTATTTTGTACTTTTTGTTACATTTATCCCTAAATATTTTATTTGAGCTACTGTAAATGAAATTGGTTTCTTAATTTTATTTTTAGATTTTTCACTGATAGTGTATAGAAATACAATTGATTTTTGTATAATAGTCTTGTATTCTGCACCCTTGCTGAACTCATTTATTAGTCTTAATAGTTTTTTAGTGGATGCCTTAGGATTTTCTCTATACAAGATCATATCACTAAAGATACTTTTTCTTTCCTATTTGGATGCCTTTTATTTTATTTTCTTGCCTAATTGCTCTGGATTGAACTTACAGTCTTATATTGAATGGAAGTCATGAGAGTGAACATCTTTGTATTGTTCTTTTAAAAATATTTATTTATGTATTTATTTATTTGTTTAATAAGACATAAATAAATATTTTATTATTTTTTAAGATTTTATTTATTTATTTTTAGACAGAGGGTTGGGAGAGAGAAAGACAGCGAGAGAAACATACCCGCCACTGGGGACCTGGCCCACAACCCAAGAATGTGCCCTGACCGGGAATTGAACTGGGGACTCCCAGTGGTTCATAGGCCAGCACTCAGTCCACTGAGCCACACCAGCCAGGGCATAAATAAATAAATATTTTAACTTGATCCCCACTGGGACCAAATCTGCAACCTAGGCATGTGCAGTGACTGGGAATCAAAGGTAAGCCTGGGACATATGTCACTCCAGAAAGCAAAGAACACTAAAGAAAGCTCAAAGACGAATGGAAATGGCAAAAAGAAACAGGAGACAGTGAAGTGGCTTCCACTGGTCAAATTAATGACAATTTGACTATCAAAATGAATGATGGTACATAATATATTAAATTAATATATTTTAATGGTACATAATATATTAAATTTAAAAATTCCATTAGTCCATAGCAGTACTAAAATCAAAAAGGGAAAAACTCTTATTCATCAGAGAATGCCAGCTCATAATCACAGAAGAAATGATAGACTAAAAGGAAATAAACCTTCTGCAATCCCCAGTGTAATAGTTAGTTCAGGCAAGGATCATTAATGAATCCTTGACTGATGATGATGCTTAAAGAATCATCAATCCTCTGTTTAAAACAGAGATCTGGCAGTCTTCGCCTTAACTAAGTCATCAGACTTAGGGACCACCAAGGACAGTTTGACAGGAAGGGCTTCCTGATGAGATTCACTAAAAAGCCACAATAGCACCTATGTAATTTTCTCAAAAACTATTGAACCTGAATCTAATCATGAGTAAAGATCATATAAACCTAGATTAGGGTTTCTTGACCTCATCACTACTGAAACTTTGGACTGGATAATTTTTTGTTGTGGGGACTATTCTATGCACTATAATACCTTGCTATAGATTGAAGGTTTGTGTCCCCCAAGATTCATATGTTGAAATACTAATGCCCAAGGTAATAATAGTATTTGGAGGCGAGACCTTTGGGAAACAATTTAGGTCATAAGAGCAGAGCTCATGTGAATGGGATTAGTGTGGTTAAAAACCTGCCACAAGAAAGCTCCCTCCCACCTTTGCCATTTGACAGTATAGCCAAAAGACTGCTGTCTAGGAACCAGAAGGCAGGTTCTCACCAGACACTAAACCTACAAGCCCAGTCTATGGTATTTTGCTATAGCAGCCCAAAAGGACTAAGACACACCAACCCAGCTATGACAACCAAAAATGTGTCCTGACATTGCTAAATTTTCCCTAAGTGGTAAACTCACCGCAGTTGAGGAGTTCTTAAAAAAAAAATCAATTTTGTGAAGAAACAAATAGGAAGGGGAGAGGTTGTCTGTTTTACAATAAAAGAGACTAGAGATATAATAATCAAATGTGATAGATAAATCTTAATTGGACCTTGGATTTAAAAGAAAAACTTCTGCCCTGGCTGGTGTAGCTCAGATGACTGAGCATCAGCCTGCAAACCAAAGGGTCACCAGTTTGATTCCCAGTCAGGGTACATGCCTGGGTTGTGGGCCAGTTCCCAAGTGGGAGCCACATGAGAGACAACCACACATTGGTGTTTCTCTCCCTCTCTGTCTCCCTCTCTTTCCCCTCCCTAAAAATAAATAAATAAAACATTTTTTAAAAAAGAAAAAGAAAAACTTCTATAAAAATCATATTTCAGAGATTTAGGGAAATTTGAATATGTACTGATAGTAGATGATATAAACTTATTGTTCATTTTCTTCAGTATAATAATGGCATTATAGTTACTTAGGGAAATTTTTATACCAGTTTTGGGAGATACATGCTAAAATATTTAAGAGAGCAATGTCATGTTGCTTGAAACTTGCTTTAAAATGGCTCAGCAAAAAAAAGTAACTGTGGTAACTGTGTGGCCCTGGCCAGCAAGGCTCAGTTGGTTGGAGCATCATCCTGTAACCAAAAGGCTGTGGGTCCAATTCTCAGTCAGAGCACATATCTAGGTTGTGCATTGGATCTCCAGTCCAAGTGCATACAGGAGGCAAGCAACTGATGTTTCTCTCTCACATCGATGTTTCTTTTTATCCCTTCCTCTCTCCCTAAAAACAAAGAAAAAAATGTCCTTCACTGAGGATTTTAAAAAATTAAGTGTGTGTGGATGCAGGAGAAGGGAAGTAGAGAGAAAGAGGGTACACACAGATCTGTTGGCTAAATGTTAGCAACCAATAAGTTTCATGCAAGAGTATATGGGTATTACTACTCTTCCAACTTTCTGGTAAGCTTAAAAGTTTTCAGAATAAGAATGTGAGGGGGAAATAAGATAAAATTCATGGAGAAAAAAATTAGGTAAAGAGGCTGGAAATTACTGAAGGAGAGAATGTAGATAGAGGACAGAAGACTGGTAAGGACAGAGTCCTGGGGAAGCACAATAGGTTCATGAGGAGGAGAAAAACCAGGGGAGTAGAAAGTCTTGGAAGCTCAATAAAAAAGCGTTTCATAAAGGGCAAAGTGTCCAACAGTATCAAATGCCTCTGAGAAGTTGAATAAGATGCCAACAGAAAACTGAAACAAACAAACATTGGTTTGCAAGTTGTAGCTCATTGGTCACCTTGATAAAATAGTGAGGGCGGAGCCTGATTGAAGCAGTTTATGGAAAAGTTGGCAATGAGGAAGAGTGACAGCAAGAAAGGGCAATTCTAATGATAAGGTTTCTTTGGGAAGAGAACAAAGAAATGAGGCAAGAGTTGAAAGGGGACATGAGCTTGTTTGTTTACATTTTGAAGATGAGTCATCTGAAGATATGTTTGCAAGCCAGCAGGAATGATCTGTAGAATGTGAAAGAAGGAGTTTGAGGAGTGAAGTCTCTGAGGACGTGAGGTGGATGGCATCCACATGGAAGGGTTGCATTGGTGGAAAGAGGAGATGCCTCCACAGATGTCTGTTTCCTTGATGAATCACTAAATAAAGATACCATGAGGCTGAGGGGGAGATGGTGGAGATTTGAGGAGAGAGAAATAGTAGCTCAGAAAGGAGAAAACCGAATTCACTAGGAAAGTGAGGGAGAATATTCTGTCTGTGTTGACAGATTGTTTGAGATTGTGACCATATATCCAAAGTGAATTCAGTTCAATTGTTTGTTTGTTTGTTTGTTTGTTTGTTTGTTTGTTTGTTTTTAGAGAGAGAGTAAAGAAGGGAGAGAAACATCGAATCAAGAGAGAAGCATCAATTGGTTGCCTCTCTCACACTCCCCAACCCACAACCCAGGCATGTGTCCTGACCAGGAATCAAATCAATGACCCCTTCCTTTGTGGGATGACACTCAACCAATTGAGCCACACTGGTCAGGGCTGTCCTGAATTTTTAATCAGGAGCTAAGAAATAAACAGTAGAGCATCATTGCTAACAGTAATGGAGATGGCAACAGCAACATCCAGTTGCTTGTATCAGCAGTGGCAACAATACCAGTGGAGCTTCCAGTTCCCAGTCACTGTCAATGTCACTGCAGCATCCATCCCTCTGGATGGGCAGCACAGGTGTCTTCACAAGACCCGTTCTGTGTCATAAATTTGGTTGTGGTTCTCACTGCATAACTTCAGACCTGGCTCTCCAGCTCTCCTGGCAATTCTTTGAGGCAACCAATGTCTATGCAATGCAAATTAGTTCATTTATGAAATGGTACATTAGCCATCAGAGAGATGCAAATTAAAACCACAATGAGATACCACTTCACACCAGTCAGAATGGCCATCATAAACAAATCAACAAACAAGTGTTGGAGAGGATGTGGAGAAAAAGGAGCCCTACTGCACTGTTGATGGGAATGCAGACTGGTACAGCCACTGTGGAAAACAGTATGGAATTTCCTCAGAAAACTAAAAATGAAACTGCCTTTTGACCCAGCAATTCCACTGCTGGGATTATATCCTAAGAACCTTGAAACACCAATCCAAAAGAATCTATGCACCCCAATGATCATAGTAGCACAATTTATAATAGGCAAGTGCTGGAAGCGACCTAAGTGCCCATCAGTAAATGAGTGGATCAAAAAACTATGGTACATTTACACAATGGAATACTATACAGCAGAGAGAAAGAAGGAGCTCCTACCCTTTGCGACAGCATGTGTGAAACTGGAGAGAATTATGCTAAGTGAAATAAGCCAGGCAATGAGGGAAAAATACCATATGATCTCACCTTTAACTGAAACATAATCAACAAAAGAAAAAAGCAAACAAAATATAACCAGAGACATAGAAATTAAGAACAATTTGACAGCAACCAGAGGGGAGGTGGGAGGGGATAATGAGGGGAAGGGTTTTCAGGAACTACTATGAGGGACACATGGACAAAACCGGGGGGAGGATAGAAGCAAGTGGGGGAGGGCAGTTTGGTGGGGGGAGTGATTGGGGGAAATGCAGACAATTGTAATTGAACAACAATAAAATAATGATTTTAAAAATATAAAATTGTACATTAATTATCATAAAACCATTGAGTTCATTTACATATTAGGTGAGCAAATTCAGTTTCTTTTATTAAGTATATTTTATTGATTATGCTATTACAGTTGACCCATTTTTTCTCCCCTTTACTCCCCTCTGCCCTGCACCCACTGCCCATCAGCATTCCCCATCCCCCTTAGTTCATGTCCATGGGTCATACATACAAGTTCTTTGGCTTCCCCATTTCCTATACTATTCTTAACCTTCCCCCGTCTATTTTGTACCTACCAATTATACTTCATATTTCCTGTACCTTTTCCCCCAACCTCACCACCCCCTTCCCCATTGATAACCCTCCATGTGATCTCCATTTCTGTGATTCTATTCCTGTTCTAGTTGTTTCCTTAGTTTGTTTTGGTTTTTGTTTTTTAGACTCAGTTGTTGATAGTTGTTAGCTTGTTGTCATTTTACTGTTCATAGTTTTTATCTTCTTTTTCTTAGATAAGTCCCTTTAACATTTCATATAATAAGGGCTTGGTGACTCATTTAACTTGATCTTATCTGGGAAGCACTTTATCTGCCCTTCAATTCTAAATGATAGATTCACTAGATAGAGTAATCTTGGATGTAAGTCTTGCCTTTCATGACTTGGAATACTTCTTTCTAGCCCCTTCTTGCCGATAAGGTACTTTTGAGAAATCAACTGATAGCCTTATGGGCACTCCTTTGCCCATAAGGCTATGTCTCCTTATCTCTTGCTGCTTTTAAGATTCTCTCCTTCTCTTTAATCTTGGCTAATTTAATTATGATGTATCTTGGTGTTCCTCCTTGGGTCCAATTTCTTTGGGACTCTCTGAGCTTCCTCCTCTTCCTGGAAGTCTATTTCCTTTGTCAGATTGGGGAAGTTTTCCTTCATTATTTGTTCAAATAAGTTTTCAATTTCTTGCTCTTCCTCTTCTTCTGGCACCCTTATGACTCAGATGTTGGAACATTTAAAATTGTCCCAGGAGTTCCTAAGCCACTCCTCATCTTTTTGAATTCTTGTTTCTTCATTCTGTTCCGGTTGAATATTGATTGCTTCCTTCTGTTCTCAATCATTGATTTGAATCCTGGTTTCCTTCCCTTCACTGTTGGTTCCCTGTACATTTTCCTTTATTTCACTTTGCATAGCCTTCATTTCTTTCTCCATTTTGCAACCGTACTCAATAATTTCTGTGAGCATCCCAATTACCAGTGTTTTGAACTCTGCATCTGATAGGTTGGCTATCTCCTTGTCGCTTAGTTATTTTTCTGGAGCTTTGATCTGTTATTTCATTTGGGCCATGTTTGTTTGTCTTGGCATGCCTATTATGTTGTAAGGGGCGGAGCCTTAGTTATTCACCAGGGTGGGGAAACCCACTTCCCTGCATTGTGGTGCTGTATGTGGGGGAGGGGTCTGAGAAGGAACAATGCCACTTGCTCAGCTCTCACCCTGCTTTCTGTCACTTTCTCCGCTACCCACAAGCAAATTGGGCACTTTTGGTGCTGATTCATGAGTGGGTGGATTTGTGTACATTTTAGGACCCTGTGAGTTTCTCCAACAAACTCTCTTATGAGGCTGTGAGTCTCTCCTGCTGCCACAGCCCCCACAGGTTTTTACAGCCAGAGGTTTTGAGGCTTTATTTCCCTGTGCTGGAACCCTGGATTGCAAGGTCTGTCTTGCTCCCCCCTTGCTCCTCCCAGTTTATCTGCACACAAATGTGGGACCACTGGGTCCGCCACCTTGCTGCACATCCTCTCTGTCCCGGCTGCTTATTTCCCCTCTTCCTACCAGTCTGGATGAATCTTTCTTCTTTAACTCCTTGGTTGTTGGACTTCTATACAGTTCCATTTTCTGTCATTTCTGATTGGTTTTTGTTCTTAAATTTTTTGTTGTCCTTCTTTTGATTGTGCAAGGAAGCAAAGTATATCTACCTATGCCTCCATCTTTGCTAATTTCTTATAGCAAGTGTATTTTGTGGCCTAAATGAACAAATACAACCTATCATAATAAATACATTCTACAAGTTTTATGGTTATTCCAAACCTTGTGGTTAAAGGTTACATTCCTGTGAGATTAACGGAAACAAAAAACCTCTTGTACTCTAACAGATGAGTATCTCGTGGAACCTCTCTAGTTCCTTCTCCTCAAATACCAGTCAACACATCAAGAGGAACTGCCATTATGATGACAAGGAACCAAGCATGTGTAGCTTAATCACAAATCAGATCTTTGGTGAAACCTGGCTATTCTCCAACAGTGCTAACTTTCTATCCTTCTGTTCACATGGCAATAGCCAGCACAACACTTGCATTCTCAAATAATTTTGGCACAAGTATATTTCCTCTCTAGCCTTAACATCAAACAGCCTTGTGACCAATAGTTTCTTTTGATTTTAACTAAGGCAGAAATAAAATTTGAGCCTTATACTTTCAAATCTACATTTCTAGCAGTTGTAAGTTTTGTTTCTTTTCTGGTCTCATTGCATGGGCTAGAACCCTTAGACCATTATTAAACAGTAGAGGTGAGATGGTTGTGCTTATGTTTTCAATCATGCAACTGAATTCCTTCAGTGGCCACTGTAAGTCAGTTCTCCAGTGTAGCTACAAACCATGCCTGGACTCTGAAAGAAGGTAAAGTGGATGACGTCTGACATGTATATGTAAGTCTAAGTTCTCCTTTTACTTATTTGGGCTCATAATTCTTCACTGTCCTCCTTTGCTTCTCAGACCTTCTATATTAGTTTTGTTGTCATTGTTAATTATCATTTTGCAAATGAGGAATGAGACCCTCCAAGAGTTTGAGCCTGAAGTTACACAGCTAGTTAGTGACTGCCAAGTCTACTCAGATTTTTGTGGCAAACCCTTTCCAGGGTGTTCCACAGCTGCTGAGTTCTGCGAGTTTGTGTTTTGTTCTAATTTAAGTTCCTAGAAGGTAGTAATGATATTTTTCTATATTTATGTAAAGGAAATTACTTGGCTGGTGAGGACAGACTTTTAATTAAATTCAGTAATAAAATTAGTTAAGAAAAAAATGTTTAATTGAGTTTTAAAAAACAGTGAAGCTTTGGGGGGGAAATCCTTTTTCTCTTTCATATAAAATGTTTACTTTAGTAAAAGATTAAAATATCTTAAAAATAAACAACTAAGAATATAAGAATATTCTAAAATCATATCTTCCAGAGAAATGGGAACATGCTTTACACACTTTTTAGCAAACCACTTTTTTAAAAAATATTTTATTTATTTATTTTTAGGGAGATGGAGAGGAAGTGAGAAAGAGAGGGAGAGAAACATCGATGTGAGAGAGAAATATCAATTGGTTGCCTCTCGGATGCCCCCTGACCAGGGATCTAACCAGCGACCCTTTGCCTTGTGGGATGACAGCCAAACAACTGAGCCACACTGGTTAAAGCGCAAACTGCTTTTTAATTTACGATATATCATGGACATTTTTTCATTTCGGTATTTATGAGTCTAACCAATTTATGGTATTTTGTAGTGTTTTAGTTTGTAAATGTTCTATACTTTTTATTAGCCATTATCCTCTTGATTAGTATTTGGCTTATTTGTTACTAACACCAATGCTACAGTAATGAACAATAGCTTCATAAATAGAGCTTTAGTCAGTGAATTTCAATAAACTTGATCCATATAAGTGGGTGTACTTAAAAAGTGGTGGTGCTTTTAAAAATATTGTTAGTACAAATTGCCAGTTTTTTCTCCAAAAAGACTTTGGCAATTTACATTCCCACTAATAGTGATTAAAAGTGCCCCTTTCCCTACATCCTCATCAACACTGTATGTTACCATTCTTTGAAATTTTTGGCAATCTGATAGGTGAAAGGAGATATAAAGTTTTATTTGCATTTCTCTAATTACTGGTTTATTCATAAGTTTTTGCTCCACTTTTAAAAGATTTTATTTTTTATTTTTAGACAGAGGGGAAAAGAGGGAGAGAGAAGGAGAGAAACATCAGTGTGTGGTTGCCGCCTATACGCCTCTCACAGGGTACCTGGACCACAACCCAGGCATGTGCCCTGATAGGGAATTGAACCAGTGACTCTTTGGTTTTCAGGCTGGCACTCAATCCATGGAGCCACATCAGCCAGGGCAGTTTTTGCCCATTTTAATTTTAGTCTTGAATTGCCTGTTCATATCATTTTACCTGTTTTTTTTTTCCCTGAGTAATCTTCCATTGTATGGATGTACCATAGTTTGTTTATCCATTCTGCATGAGTTTCTATAATTGTTTAATCTGTTTCTTTGCCTCGGCTGGTGTGGTTCGGTGGATTGAGTGCTGACATATATATAGTTGGTAAATAGTTTCTGTATGGCTTCTAGTGCTTATCAGTTTGTGTTGTATTCCACCACTTAACTAAATTGAGCTCGGTCTTATGTGATGAGTAGAAGTTAGCCAGGGAAGAGCACAGGGAAGACAGGGAAGAGCATTTCAACAGAGACAGGAAGGGCAGGTCTGCAGATGTGAGCAGGTGCAGTCTTTTCCTGGGCTGGCTTCCTTCCCCATTGCTTCATTTCTATCCCAGGGACATGTAACTGTTCATGCTGGGCTCCCAGTACCATGCTGTCTAATGCTAGGATAGAGTCAGAAGGAGATTCTCTTCGTGTTGTTGGCTAGGTAGCTAGTTAGTACTAATAAAGGAAGGGAGCAAATGAAATCAGACAGTAAGCCTTATAAACTAGGGATCAGAGTTGGACATTATATCTGACTTACTAGGAAGCTATAACATTCTCATTTCCTCAGGGAACTGCCTCATCTTCTGCCTAGGGGACTTAATCCCCAAAGCAGGCTCTCCAGGGCACAACTGGTCATTACCTGGGGTTACAGTAGGAGAGATAAAGCAATAACAGGCGAATGGTAAACCGAGGGTCTGGGTGCAGGCACAGGCAAACCCAAGAGGGCTCAGGTGGAGGTCCTTCCACCGAGGCATGTGCAGTAGGAGCCAGGATGGAAACCCTAAAGGGGAGGGGCCTAGCCTGGAAAAAGGATAGGATTGGATAAAGGATACAGAACCCCAGAAAATCTAGGAAAGGGGTTGGATAGGAGGAGGATCCAACACAAGCCTGAAAAGAACCAAGAAAGAGATTGGTGAGTTTGAGAGTCTGAGGTAACATAATCAAAGCTTAACAAAGGGCCGTGGGTAGCACACGCTGGCCCACTGGTTCCCACATTCTCTCTCTGGTAGCTACACAGGCTCCAGCAGCTCCAAGTGCAGGCCTGGCTGCAGCAGCACAGCCCCAGCCAAAGCACAACCAGGAACAGAGACTAAGCTATCCGGATGGGGGCAGAGACAGAGCTGGACTAAGTTTGGGCATGAACTAAACTGAACTGCGGAAACTTTGGGTGCCTTGCCAATGCCGGGTAATGGCAAAATATCTCTTACTCTGGTTCTTGTGGGATTAGTGAAGGCAAGGCCGGACTTATTCCACAGTGAAGCCACCTGCGCATGGACGAGATACCGGGCACCTGGATCCAGTTCTTGGTTTTTACTGCAATAAATCTTTCCACTACACCTCATCCTCCCATGCGTGTGTCCCCTAAATGTTTTTCTTGCAACTCCATGGAAGAACCCCACTTTCACTGGCAACAGTGAGCCCCAGATCTGCCCTCACTAGGCTTACCTTGGCCAAGTGACCAAGCTCCAATATTGTTTTTACATCATGTATCTAACCAACCAGCCAGCCAGCTATCCAATATTGAAGGTCCAGAGAAAGATGAGGGCCAAACCCAAAGTCAAAGAAATGGTTAAGAGCCTTGCACAGTGACTGACATCTCTAAGGGATGGATTCCTGTAAGGAATCTGCAAAAAGCCTTTGTTTGACTGACACCCTGATAGTGAACTTGTAACTGAATATTTTGCCCAGACCAAGGCTTTTGCCGATTCCTCATCTTTCATTGAACCATGTCATCTCTTACCACACACACACACCTTCTCTTTCTCTGTCATTATATTGCAAGCTTGTGCCTTGAGTGTCACCCTGAAGCAAGGGCCTGGATCTGCAAGCTTGGGAAGGCACAAGTCCTGTTCTTTTGCCCTGAGCACACATAGAAAGTCAGCCAGCCAGGCAGACAGCCAAGTTATATTTAGATTGTGTCACCTGATGGGGTCATCCATGAATCAGGGCACAGTGGCAGCTGTGGCATTTTGGGAGTAAACTGAGGTGGGATCAGGGGTAGCGAAGAAGTGGGCAAGGAAACCAGGCATTGACTTCAGGCTCATTTAAGCAAGTCACAAAACAGATAAAAATGTGTGGTTTACATTAAACTTGAAGAGATGGAGGTCAGACCCAAGGAGGACCTTGCCTTTTCAGAGAAACCAGTGTCTGGCTCAGGCAGGGGAAGGACGGTATGGGAAATCAGCAGGAAGCAGTGGCTCAGCTGGTTAGGCTCCTTCCTTCACTGGAAGCCTGAAGCGGGGTGGAGCGGTGGTGGAATCTCTAGCTCCTTCCTGTCCTGTGAGCCTCCACTGAGTGAGTGACCCTGACAGGCAGTTAACACCCAGCTGCTGTCAGCAGAAAGAGCTGCGGTCACAGGACCCCATTCACAAGGGAGAAACCACAAAGAAGTGGACATGCAGGATTTTTGTTTCAAGCCCCAAAGGCTTTCCTTGCCCCAGATTGATTGATAAAATTACTGCTTTAGGAGCCAGGGAAGTGGCCCTAAATTATCAGTGATCCAGTTGCTTTTCCCTCCTTTTATCTCTAGAATTTATCTCCACCCTCTTGTGGGGCCACTGTAAGGATCTCCTGGCCTGGCTTCGGCCCCTCCAGGCATTCCAGACCCTTGGGACAGGATTGGCTTTCCACAACCCAATCCTGTCTGAAACACCCAAAGCTGCCCCTAGCCTCAGGGGCATCCACACCCCTCAGTCTGGTTTTCAAAGTCCTCCACGTTCTGACACCCAGCCTGTCCCCAGACTTTTTTTCAACAGCTTTTCTGAGGTATTACCATAAAATAAAGTGCATATATTTAAGTGACGTATATATATTCTCAGAAACCAACATCACAATCAAAATAATGACTATGTCCATCACCCCAAAAGTCTCCAAGTGTCCCTTCATCATCCATCATCTCTTGGGGAGAATTTTTGCTAATTCTCCCCAAGCCCCACCCCCAAGCCCAGTGAACTCTGACATGCTTTCTGTCACCAGAGATTAGACTGCAATTTGGGAAGTTTTAAGTATAAGTGGAATTGTACAGTGTGGACTCCTTTCGGTCTGACTTGTTTCACTCAGCACAGTTATTCTGAGATTCATTCCTGCTGTTGTGTGTTTCAGTAGTTCATTTCTTTTTATTGCTGAGTTTAATATTTTTATTGTATGAATATACTATAATTTGTTTATCCATTTACCTGTGATACAACATTTAGATTGTTTCCAGTTTTTGACTCTCAAATAAACTAGCTTTGAATGCTTGTGTACAAGTCTTCACATGGACATATGCCTTCATTTCTCTTGGGTGAATGTTACAGGGTGCAGCCAAGAGGGGGGACTCCAAATGGGCATTTGAAATGGGGTCCAGAACTTAAGGTGTCCAGGAGATTTTAAGATGTCTCCACCCCCCCCTCACGGTATGGGTTGGGGGAAGGGACAAATGGAGCAGGGCCATTGAGAGCTGTTTTGCATAGCAACAGCCTTGCAGCTAGGCTCTGGTGAGGTCGTTTAGCATATCTATAGCCTTTGGCTGGTTGCATAGATATGTTAAATAGCTGTGATCTTCTCTGAGCCAGGGGAATGGAAGTAACTTCCCCACCAAGATGTGACTGGGGGCAGATCCCCCAAGCTACAGCGCCTGCGTGGGAGCTCGGAGAAGATTGGCTCCAGGACATGGGCCACACCTGCCCAGACTCATGATGGCAGCCCAGTAAAGCTGGAAGGATATGAATTCTGGCAAGTGAAGCCGAGTGTGGGAGGAGTCGGAAATGAGGCTGCAGAGGAAGATTGGCCGCGGGGATTTAAAACCCAGACTTGGCGGCCATTAGGAGGGAGAACCATGCTGCTTTAGGAGAGAGAACCATGTGGCTGTGGAGGTGCAGAGAGGATCACGGCCATTGGAGAGAGAGCCACACAGCTTTAGCAGAGTGAAGACTCCCGCATCCCTGAGAGGGAGAACCACGCAGCCTTGACAGAGTGGGGACTCCCGTGGTCTTGGGAGAGAGGACCACGTGCCTGTGCCAGAGTGGGGACCCCCACAGCTTTAGAAGGGGAACCACCACCTAGTTTTAGCAGAGATCCCGGCGACTCAGCGGAGGGTGCCGGGAACCCAGGGAGGTCTCCCAGTCGAGATGGAGTATTAACTAGGAAGAACCAGAGGACTGCCTGAGCCATGGACTTCTATTTCCTTTCCTGAGATATGGTACTCTGGACTGGGCAAAGGGGGAAGGAAGGAAGGACTATGTGTGTTTGTGGGTGTTTTGAGGGACTTTGGGATTTTTGATAAAGACATTAGGTCACTACTTTAAGTTTGAATAGCTTTAAATAAACATTTCCTTTCCTTTTCACGAATCTCTGGCATTGAGAGATGTCTTTCCTCTGGCGGCGGACATAACGGACCCGGGGCCTTCTTTCAATAATAGTATATTGTCTCAGGCCCCCTCTTGTTGTGTTCTGTAACATGAATACTTGGGGTTAATGGGTGGTATTAAGGTAAGTGCATATTTAATACTTTTTAGAAAGTACCAGACTCTTTTCCAAAGTAGTTGCTTCATTTCCCATTCCCAGGAGCAGTGTATGAGAGTTCCAGTTCCCCCACATCTTCACCAACACTTGGATGGTCAGTCTTTTTTTATTTTAGCCACTCTAACGGGTGAGTGGATAGCTCATTGAGGTTTGAATTGGCATTTCTTTAATGATTAATTATGTTGAGGATGTTTTCATGTGCTTATTTGCCATTTGTCTATCTTCTTTGTTGAAGTATTCAAATATTTTTCTTGGTTTTTAATTGGATTATTTTCTTGTTAAGTTTCTTGATTGTCCTTTATAATCTGTATGCTAGTCTTTATGAGGCACATGATTTTCCAATAGTGTCTCCTAATCTGTGCCTTGTCTTTTCATTCTCTTAACAGTGTCCTTCAAAGAAAAGTTTCTAATGTTGATGAAGTCCAGTTTATTGATTTTTCCTTTTAGGGACAGTGTTTTTGATGTGGTATCTAAGAAATCTTTGCTAAACCTAAGGTCATGAAGATTTTCTCCTATATTTTCTACTAGAAGTTTTATAGTTTTAACTTACACATTTAGTTTTATGATCCATTTTGAGTATTTTGGTTTTATTTTGTTTGTTTTGGTTTTAGGTTGTTTTCTTTGTGTATGGATATTGTATGATTTCAGCACTATTTGATGAAGATTATTCTTTCTTTCTCCACTGAGTTGCCTTTGCACATTTGTTGGAAATCAATTGACCATGTATGTGTACATTTCTGAATGCTATATTATGTTTCATTGACCTATTTAAAGAATTGAAAAAACAATCCTTTCTCTAGTGAATACCTTCACAACTTTGTTAAAAACCAACTAAGCATGTATGTACAGTTTTATTTCTTGACTCCCTATTCTGTTCCAATCATCTATTTGTAGTTTGATATATTTGCACTGATAACACATTGCTTTTATTACTCTAGCTTTATAACAAGTCTTGAATCAGGTAGTGGTTAGTCCCCCAACTTTGTTCTTGTTCAGTGTTATTTTAGCCATTCCAGGTTCTTTGCATTTCCACATAAGTTATATTTTATTTGTTTTGTTTTGTTTTGTTTTGTTTTACAATACTAGGAAGGGGTACTGTAATACCATTCTCTTTGGTGACAGTATAGAATGGTGATCGACACCATGGGTCACAGATTTAGAATTACTTCGATTAAAATCCCACCATTGTTACCTAATCTACCTAATCTACCCTAGGTAGTTATTTAACATTTTGTGCTTCAGTCTTCTCATGTATAAAATGAGTTATTAATAATACCTAGCTTCAACAGTCATGGGGTAATTAAATGAATTAATTAAATTAAGGTCCTGGAACACTGAGTAAGCATTTGGTAAGTGCCAGCTTCCTTTGTTATCCTCACTTTGCAAGTGAAGAAAGTTGAACTTTACAAGGTTAAATAACCCTCCTAAAGTAGAGCTTAATAGGATACAATAAATTTATAAGTGACAGGACCACAGTTTTTGGGCTGTAGACACACCATTCCCTAGGCACTACAGTATAATATATCCTGTAAATTTCATAAAGATAATTTTTAATCCTCATACAATGCTGCAGTAATAATAATAATAATAATAATAATAATAATAATAATAATAATAATAAAAACACTTCTATAACACTCAGTTGAGGCCAGACATTATTCTAAGTACTTTACCTATGTAGTCCTCACTACTCTGTGAGGAAGGTATATTTTTATCCCCAGTTTACAGATTAGGAGGGCCCTGAAGCACTGTGGCAATTAAGTAATTTATTGGAGGATGCATAGATAATAAGTAGCAAAACCAAAAGTTACTTTGACTATTCTAGATCCTTTGTATTTTGTTATATATTTTAGAATCAGCTTGTTCCACCCCCAAAAATAGCCCATTGAGATTTTGACTGGTATGGTGTTGATTTTGTAGATCAATCTGGGGAGAATCAACACCTTACCAGTAAGGAGTCTTCTGATCCCTGAGTATAATACAGGTCTCCACTTACCTAGTTTTTCTTTAGTTTTCAGTGTGCAGGTCTTGCACATCTGTCAGAACTCTAAGTATTTAATATGTTTATGCTATTGTAAAGGGTAAAATAAAAATTTTAATACTTCATGGTAAATTAAGTCATAAAAATAATATTTTATGACATTGTAAATAGTAAAAATATTTTCAATAGCTGATTGATTGCTGCTAGTATACGAATTTAGTATACAAATTTAATTATATTCTACATTACTAAATTCACTTCTTAATTCTGGTATCTTTGTCATTCTATAGAACTTGACACCTAGACAATCGCATCTTCTGTGAACAGATGTAGTTTTACTTTTCCCTTTCCAATCAGGACCCCGTTTACAGCTTGGAGCACCATGTCGAATGGGCGGTGAGAGCAGGCACTTGCCTCGGTCCCGACTGCAGGGCTAATGCACTTGGGACTTCAGCATTAAGTCTGGTGTCAGCTGTAGGTTTTTCATAGATGTCCTTTTTCAAATTGAGAAAGAGATTTTTAAAAATAATAATAAAAAACGTTTTATATTTACCATTTCAAGTTCTTCATTTCTTTGTATAGCTTGAGATTTTACCTGACATTTTTCTTCTGACTGAAGGACTTGAACAGCTCAGGACAGCTAATAATATATTGTCTAACTGAAAATGTCTCTGATTTTTCTATCTTTTGTAA
This sequence comes from Phyllostomus hastatus, assembly GCF_019186645.2. NCBI lineage: Eukaryota > Metazoa > Chordata > Mammalia > Chiroptera > Phyllostomidae > Phyllostomus > Phyllostomus hastatus. The sequence continues at coordinate 2,766,514 of NW_025334035.1, forward strand.
GATATTTTCACTGGATATAAAATTCGAGATGGATTTTTTTTTCTTTTAACATATCGCTTCGCTGTCTTCTGGATCACATTGATTCTGTGAAAAATACTATCAACGGAGCCACTTTTTAAAGTAGAGTCTGAGCAGCCATCCCGTTTGAAGTGCTATGCACACCTATTCCTCAAACCTTTGGAAAGTTAAAACTGGGCAAAATTACTTTTGGGCTGGGCCTGAAGCTGTAATGTATTCCAAACAACTTTGTTATGACTAGGGACAGGATATTAAAGACATTCCTTAGAACTGTCATCATATGTTAGCTTACCTGTATCTATGGAAATGCCTTCTGTCTGTCTATTCATGTAGTTGTTCCCTTTTTGCTGCGTCATGACTGCCCCTTGCCTTCACCTCCTAATCTAAACCCTATTTGGGTTTCTGCCTGAATCAGTGCTTCCTGAACAGCTATTCTTTTGGATCTCAAACACTTGTTGCCTTTCACTTTGTCCTTTCATTTTTAGATTAACAATTCCAACAAAAGAGTGCCGAATGATTTATTTCCCTGTACGTGATGTACCCTTTTTCCTCTGGCTGCATTCAGTGATCTCTTTATTGCTACTTTTAAGTAGTTTGATTGTCATGTACCTTGCAGTAGTTTTCTTGATGTTTCTTGTGCTTTTGGTTCTGCATAGAGCTTCTTGGATTTATGAGTTTATAGTTTTCTTTTTTTTATATATTTTATTGATTATGCTATTATAGTTGTCCCATTTCCCCCTTTCTCTCCCCTCCACCCTGTACCCCCTCTCCCACCCACATTCCCCCCCCTTTAGTTCATGTCCATGTGTCATACTTATGAGTTCTTTAGCTTCTACATTTCCCGTACTATTCTTGCCCTCCCCCTGTCTATTTTCAACCTACATTCTATGCTACTTATTCTCTATACCTTTTCCCCCCTCTCCTCCTCCCACCCCCCCCTGCTGCTAGCTCTCCATGTGCCCTCCATTTCTGTGGCTCTGTTCCTGTTCTAGTTGTTTACTTAGTTTCTTTTGGTTTTGCTTTAGGTGTGGTAGTTAATAATTGTGAGTTTGCTGTCCTTTTACTATACATGTCTTTTCTTTATCTTCTTTTCTTAGATAAGTCCCTTTAGCATTTCATAAAGTAAGGGCTTGGTGATGATGAACTCCTTTAACTTGACCTTATCTGAAAAGCACTTTATCTGCCCTTCCATTCTAAATGAGAGCTTTGCTGGATAGAGCAATCTGGGATGTAGGTCCTTGTCTTTCATGACTTGGAATATTTCTTTCCAGCCCCTTCTTGCCTGTAAGGTCTCTTTGGAGAAATCAGCTGACAGTCTGATGGGAACTCCTTTGTAGGTTACTGTCCCCTTATCTCTTGCTGCTTCTAGGATTCTCTCCTTCGTTTTTACCTTGGCTAATGTAATTATGATGTGCCTTGGTGTGTTTCTTCTTGGGTCCAGCTTCTTTGGGGCTCTCTGAGCTTCTTGGATTTCTTGGAAGACTGTTCCCTTTGCCAGATTGGGGGAGTTCTCCTTTATTATTTGTTCAAATACATGCTCAATTTGTTGCTTTTCCCCTTCCCATTCTGGTAACCCCTATAATTTGGATGTTGGAACATTTAAAGGTGTCCTGAATGCTCTTAAGCTTTTCCTCGATTTTTTGAATTCTTATTTCATCATGCTTTCCTGCTTGGTTAATTCTATCTTCCTTCTGGTCCACTGTATTGTTTTGAGACTCAGATTCCTTCCTTTCACTATTGGCTCTCCTCTGCGTATCTTCCTGCATCTCTTTTATGGTAACCTGCATCCTTTCATCTAAATTGCGCCCAAAATCAACCAATTCTGTGAGATTTCTGATCACCAGTGTTTTGAACTGTGCATCTGATAGATTGGCTATTTCTTAGTCGCTCAAAAGGATGAGTCCTGGGGGACTGATCTGTTCTGTTGGAAACATGTCTTATGTCTTTCCCTGTCTCTCCTTTTTTCTTTCTTTCTTTTTTTTTTCCGACCTGGTCGCTCCTGTTACGGTGGGGGGGCGGAGCCTTAGGTGTTCACTGGGGCTGGGCACCCCAGTCGCTAGATTGTGACGTTATATGTGGGGGCGGGGGCGGGAGCGGGACGGGAGGGAACAATGGCGGTAGTTCTGTTCTCCTGGGCTCAGACCCTTCTCTGGGATCCTGGGCTGCGAGCTCTGCCCTGGTCCACAATCGCTGCCTCACTGGGTCTGCCAGCTGCAGCTTGCATACTCAGGGATCACCGCTGCGTTCTTAAGCCCTGGATGGCTGTCACACCGATTTCGCGCCAAATTTTCCCTGACCTCCGCGTGCCACCGACCCGAGCCAGCCCCGCGCCCGCCCCGCGCCCGCCCGGCTCGTCATCCCCTACCAGTCTGGATGTACGGGTCTACTTCAACTTCTTGGCTGTCCGACTTCCCGTCAAATAAATCCTCTATCAGTTCTGAGTGTTATTCTATGTGTAAATTATTGTTGTTCTAATCTCGGCTGTGCGAGGAGGTGCGGTGCGTCCACCTATTCCTCCATCTTGCTGGAAGTCCTATAGTTTTCATTGAATTTTTAAAAAATGTGTATCTTTGACCCCTGGCTGGCGTAGCTCAGTGGATTGAGCGTGGGCTCTGAACCAAAGCATCACAGGTTCGATTCCCAGTCAGGACACATGCTTGGGTTGCAGGCCACAGCCCCCAGCAACTGCACATTGATGTTTCTCTCTCTCTCTCTTTCTTCCTCCCTTCCCTCTCTAAAAATGAATAAATAAAATCTAAAAGAAAAAAACTTGTTAAAAAAATGTTTGTCTTTGAAAAATTTTTCTGTACTTCCTCTTCTTAAGACTCCAGTTACATGTATAATAGGCTTCTTGAATTTATCCCACACTCAATGTTCATTTGTTTGCAGACGTATTTTTTCTTCCACAATTTATTGTGCATAGTTTCTCTTACTACATCAAGTTCACTAAATAGTGTCTTCCGTAGTCTCTAATCTGCTATAAAGTTCATTCAGTGTGTTTTTAAGTATCTTCCTAGGTTTATTGCCCATTTGAATTTTAAAAAGAAAATCATATGTTCTTTGCATACTTTTTCTTCTATTGGTCTGTGCATATTGATTTATAAAAGTTTTTTTACGTATATTAAGAAAAATAACTTTTTTCTTGGCACATAGTGTAGATATTTTTCACAATTTGTTTTGTCTTTCAAATTTGTATTTGCTGTTCCCTATGCCTGAAATGCAACTCACTCATTCTATATTATTCCAATCTCCCTTACCCTGCTCCATTTTTTCCTCTAATATGTGCTTCCTGAATATGTGTGTGTGTTATGTTTCCTTTTGTGACTATCTTTTTAAATTTGTTATTTATTTTAGAGAGAGGGGAAGAGGGGGAGGAGGGAGGGGGGAGAGAAACATCAGTGTGTGGCTGCCTCCCCTGTTCTCCTGCTGGGGGCCTGGCCCGCAACCCAGGCATGTGCCCTGACCAGGAATCAAACCGACAACCCTTTGGTTTGCAGGGCAGCACTCAATCCACTGAGCCACACCAGCCCGGGCTCTTTTGTGATTGTCTTTGAACTAGAAAATAAACTGAATGAAAGTAAAGATTTATCTCTTTATTTACTGCTATAACCCCCAAGCATCAGGAACAGAGTACATGATAAATGCTTATTAAGTATATATATTTTTGAAGGGAAAGGGTTAATTTTGTTTTAAAGTTTTTTGTTTTTATTAAAGTCAATCACCTTTTATGTTATGGTTTCTGACTTTAAGACATATTTAGAAAGATTTTCTCACTTCAAGAATATTTATTGTAACTATAGTTGAAAAAACTTTTTTATTTAAAAAATAGATTTTTTGCATTTAAATTAAATAAATTTTATTTATTTTGTTGTGTCACTTATTTATTCATCCATCAGTTGATTCTTCGTATGTTCTCTGACCATAGATGGCACCTGCAGCCTTGGCATATTGGGACCCACACTCTAACCAACTGGGCTACCCAGCCAGAGTCCAAAACCATATTCTTTTAGACTATGTGAACCCAGAGGTTCCAAAGGTAGGTTGTGTGTGTGTGTGTGTGTGTGTGTGTGTGTGTGTTCATTCATTAGTTGATGTTGCTGAAAAACTTTCAATTGTTCTGGTTTGAGTGTCAAAGGTAGTGACATACAAGTTTCATCTCAGAAATAAAGTACATGTATAATTCTGTAAGTGACCTGCCATAGTTGCACTCCCTGAGTTCAGGATGGTGCTGGTTCTTTGATCTGCCTCTCAAAGCCTCTTAAACTGTGTTGATTTGTAGATAGCGAACTTAGGCACAGTGTTGACTCTCTGTGATTTGCTAAGCTTGTCTCCCAGATTGAAGTAAATTCTTCATAGAATTTACTAGAGGAGAGGGAGAAAGAACAATGCTAACTTTGGTTTGCTATCTTTATGGGCAGTCTGGCATCCAATTTTCCCAAAAAGATGTGTGTGAGAAATGCTGCACTTTGTACAGAAGCCTAGGGTGAAACCGGTGTGGTGCAGCGTGGCAGCAAGTGCTCGAGCTTCCTGTGTAGCCGTGTTAGGCTAGAACGGTTCTCAGACCTTTTCATCTCAGGACCCTTCCCACTCAAAAGAAGTTAAAGAGCATTTTGGCTCATGCGGATTATATCTGTTCCTATTTAACATATTAGAAATTAAAACTGAGAAATTTCTTAAATATTTCATTAATTTCTTTTTTAAACGTTTTATTTATTTATTTTTAGACAGGGGAAGGGAGGGAGAAAGAGGGGGAGAGGAACATCAGTGTGTGGTTGCCTCTTGCGTACCTTCTACTGGGGACCTGGCTCACAACCCAGGCATGTGCCCTGACTGAGAATCAAACTGGTGACCCTTTGGTTTGCGGTTGGGTGCTCAATCCACTCAGCCACACCAGCCAGGGCAATTTCTTTAAAAATAAATACATTTCATGTTAAAATAATTAACATTTTTAGAAAAATAACTTCTAAAACAAAGCACATTCTATTTGTTTTAATTTTTTAAAAGATTTTATTTATTATTTATTTTTAGAGAGAGGGGAAGGGAAGGAGAAAGAGAGGTAGAGAAGCATCAGTGTGTGGTTTCCTCTTGTGCGTCCCTAACTGGGGACCTGGCCTGCAATCCAGGCATGTGCCCTGACCAGGGATCAAAGCACCTACCCTTTGGTTCACAGCCAGCACTCAATCCACTGAGCCACACCAGTCAGGGCACAAAAAGCACATGTTAATGAGTGATATCATTTAACTTTTTTTTTTTTTGCATTTAACTTTTTACATCTATTTGAAATTAATGATGTGTGAAGTATGATTCTGATTTCACCAATGAATTTTCTCTCCTTCCACTAGCTCCTGGCCATCACCAGTCTACTTTCTGTCTCTCTGAATCCATTCCCCATATAAGTAGAATCATACAATATTTTCCCATTTGTGGCTGGTTTATTTTACTTAACATAATATCCTCAAGGTTTATCCATGTTTTACCATATGTCAAAATTTCTTTACTTTTCAAAAATTTAATCTTTATTGTACTTTTGCCCATTACCATTTAGTCCTCTGAATAATATTCCATTATGTGTAATTTTGTTTATATATTCATCCATGAATGGACACTTGGGTTGTTTCTACTTTTTAACTATTTTGAGTAATGCTGCCATGAATATGGGTGTACAAATATCTCCTTGGGATCCACTTTTAATTCTTTGGAATGTATACCTAGAGGTGTAATTGGTAGATAATATAATAGCTCTATTTTTAAGTTTTGAGCAACTGCCATACCATTTTTATAGCAGCAGACTTTCTTACATGCCTACCATCAGTGAACATGGATTCTAATTTCTCCACATCTTCACCAACATTTGTTATTTAACGTGGTTTTGTTTTGTTTTGTTTTACAATAGCATCCATTCTAATAACAGTGAGGTGGTATCTCATAGTGATTCTGATTTGCATTTTCCTAGATGATTAATAATGTTGTGCATATTTGCATATACTTGTTGGCCATTTGTATATATATTCTTCGAGAAAATGTCTATTCAGTATGTTTTTTCTCTATTTTTCAATCAAGCTGTTTGGTGTTTTTACTTTTGCCTAACCATTGAATTTTTAATGCTTGGAATTTCAATCTTTAACAAAGTGAAGTGAAACAATAGAAAGAATAAGAAGAATGTGTGGTAAGGAGGGTTGGAGGGAGAGATTTCTGATCAGGATCTCCTTTCCTTGTCTCGGTTTTCATTCAGCTGTCCAAGCAGTGTCTGCTTTCCTCTGCTCCTCCCTTAGCACATAGACTTGAAATTCCCATTACTTTTGTGTATCTATCTCCTGAAGGGAGCTGGGTAAATTAGGTCTCCCAGGCTCCTTTGTAGATGTGAGAAGCACTTACTTGATTTAACAGTTAGCTCGTGTGGGTGAGGGGCTCCCTCTGGTGGCAGAAGTGAGAATGTATCCAGACTTCCAACAATTCTTTTCTTTTTTTCTCCTTCCTTCCTTCCTCCCTTCCTTCCTCCCTTCCTTCCTCCCTTCCTCCCTCCCTTCCTTCCTTCCTTCCTTCCTCCCTTTCTTCCTTCCTTTTCTTTCTTTCCTTCCTTCTTTCTTCCTTTCTTTCTCCCTCTCCCTCCCTTCTTCCCTTCCTTCCTTTCTTTGTTTATGCTATTAGTTGTTCCTGCTTTTTCTCCCTTTTTCCACCTTCACCCACCCCACGCTTTCCTCTCCCTCAGTCAATCCCCATATCATTTAACGTGTCCATGAGTCATGCATATATGTTCTTTGGTTAACCCCTTCACCATCTTTCTTCCAGTCCCCCTTTTCCCCTCTGGCATCTGTCAGTCTGTTCCACGTATCTACTCTTTTCTGTTTCTACCTAGTTTATTAGTTTATTGTGTTCATTAGATTCCATATATAAGTGAAATCATATGGTATTTTTCCTTCACTGACTGGCTTATTTTACTTAGCATAATATTTTCTAGGTCTATCCATACTGTAGCAAAAGGTGAGAGTTCTTTCTTTTTTATTGATGTGTAGTATTCTACTGTGTAAATGTACCACAGCTTTTTTATCCACTCATCTACTGATGAGCACTTAGGCTTTTTCCAGATGTTGACTATTGTGAGTAGCGCTGCTATGAACATAGGGGTGCATTTTTTTTGTATTTGTGTTTTAGGATTCTTAAGGTATGTTACCAGAAGTGGAATCTCTGGGTCCACTTCTGGAGCTACTCCGTATTGTTTTGTACAGTGGCTGCACAAGACTGCCTTCGTACCAACAGTACACAAGGGTTCCCTTTCTCTACATCTTTGCCATCACTTTTTGTTTGTTGATTTATTGATGGTAGCCATTCTCACAAGTGTGAGGTGATTATCTCACTGTGGTTTTAATTTGCAACACTCTGATGATTAGTGATGTGGAACATTTTTTCATATGTCCATGGACACTTTGTATGTCCTCTTTCAAGAGGCTGGTTGGAGGTCAAGGCAGGGTTTAGTGGCACCAACCAGGCTTTTACTCTTTTTTTACTCTTACCTGAGGATAAGTTTATTGATTTTAGAGAGAAATGAGGGGAGAGAGAGAGAGAAACATCTATGTGAGAGAGAAACATTGATTGGTTGCCTCCTGTACGTGTCCCAACCGGGTACTGAATGAGCAACCTTGGTACATGCCCTGACTAGGGGTCGAACCCACAATCTTTTGGTATATGGGAAACGCCCCAACCAACTGACCCATTGGCCAGGGCACCAGGCTTTCACTTTCTGAGACTCTCTACAGCTCAGTGGGTACTAAAGTACTTCCTCACCCTACTCAGTTTTGGGGGGTGCCAGGCCAGAGATAGCAGGCAGAGCTCCCCGTGTTGTGTTCACAGGGGCTCCAGAATGTCCCATGCCCCCAAGCAGGATTTCCCTTACAGAGTCCCCAAAATTCCTCATTTATGGAATCCCTAGGGCTCATTTGAGGTAACCTCGTCCTTTCTGGTTTCAGTTCTGGAATGCACATCCCTCTGTGCAGGCCCAGCTCTCATGGCCTCACTGGCCTGTAGAACATCTAAGGCAGTACCTGGTTTGAGTTTCTCTGACCTGGTTAAGCTGCCTGAGTGGCCCAAATGCCTTTCCTCTGCAGCTTTGCCTTCATCTCAAACACTGTGGGTCTCCCGCCCACTGCAGCTCTGGGGTTCAGTTTTTCTTTGTGGCTTTTCTTTCCTGTTTGCCCCTGAAGCAAGCCCTCAGGTCTTTCACAGAAGAGTTCACTGCAAAACTCAGCAGAGACCTAAGCAATGGTTAGGGAGTGTTACCAAACTAAAGAAGTTTGTTTGCCTATGCATATCAAAGCCCAATGAGACATGAACAGGAGAAGGAAGCATTTGAGATCTTACTCCACAGCATATCTCATCAGTTTGGCTCAAATAAACTTTTCTTTTAAAGAGTTTATTTATTTATTTTTAGAGAGAGGAGGAGGAGGGAAAGAGGAAGAGAAACACCAATGTGTGGTTGGCTCTCATGTGCCCCCTACTGGGGACATGGCCTGCAACCCAGGTATGTGCCCTGACTAGGAATCGAACCAGCCACTCTTTAGTTTGCAGGCCAAGTCCCCAGTAGGGAGCCATGCCAGCCAGGGCTCAAATAAACTTTTATAAAAATTCAAAAGAGAGAGACAGACAGACAGATATACATGAACAGGAATTTCCAGCAAAAAAGGTAAAGGTTTATTTAAGGAAATGGCACCAAACCCAGAAGCACAAGTGAACTAGTATGCTAAAACTTCGCCCCCTGATGTCTCCTAGGGGATGGGTTATGTAGGAGACGGAAGGAGTCAAGGTCGTGATCTCTACTAATTGGTCGACTCTAGGGTTAGGGGTGGATGATCAGTACATCTGGTCTGTTGTTAGCCATAGCATCACTCTGTCTGGTTTCACAGAGGGGTGGTTGTCGGGGTGGTCCTGCTTTTCTGGTCCTGGAGCTGAAACACAGCTGAGGCCTAGTTTGACTGAAACTCTATCTCTGTGGTCAATAGGCCTGAGGCTTTGTTCCTGCAATTATGTGATGCTGATCAGAACCTCATTGTCCTGGGGGCTTGATGATTAAGAGAGTGGACATGTGAGGGAGAGGGAGATGGGTGTGTCAGAGCGCTGGATGCTGCCAGTTTGAATCAAAAGAAAAGAAAGGAGTAAAGGTCATGTTAAAGAGATGTCATTTCTGTGCAGTTGCAATAACAACTTAACAGCTGGAGCTCTGGTATCTAGTTCTCATTGGCGTACAAACTACTTTACTCCCAATGCCACTCCTCTCTCAGAAGCTCCATGGACCTGTTCTTCTTCCTTCTAATTCCTTAGTCTCAGCCCTGCCATCTCTCATGCAGAAAAAAAATTTCAGTGGAAAGTGAGGCATTGTCTACACTCTAGAAAACATTCCTCTGGGTTTTCTAGTTCCAGTTCTCTGTAAAGTATAGGTAACTGATTGCAGCACAGAAATAATTCTTGTCTGAAGACATGGAAACTGTGAATTGAGTTTCTTCCTCACCCACCCACTTTGTGGAAAAACCAGCTGCACTTACATCTATGTGTCCATGTCAATATTCCTGAGCTATGCACGTGTCTGTCCTTTGGATTGTCTTTTAAACCTATTATAACATTTGGCTGCCTCCCTCATTCATTAATGAGTCGGAGAAAAGCTTTAACAGGTGCTCCTTTTTGTATCTGCACAGGAGTCATGGTTTTACCTCTCATTGAAAATTATGCTTTGACACTAAACCAGGTAGTCACCTGCCCCCAGAAAAGCCTAGCTTTCCCACACTGACATACGAAGGAGCCCACTTTCAGGGGGACAACTAGGGTGACCTCTGAGGAAGACCTCACCTCTGTGTCCTGGTGACCATGGGTGGGAAGAGGCTTGCTCTGAAGATTTCTGAATTCTTTAGTTTCAGAACAGTTCAGTACAGCTCAGGAGTGCAGCCATCCTTGCACTTGCCAGGACATTAAATGGTTGGCTTTGGAAAAGTGTATAAAAGCTTTTACTCTTTTTCAAGAAAATGTTGCTACCAATGGCTGGGGAGGAGGGAATGGGGAGGTCAGTGTTTAATGGGCATGGAGGTGCAGTTTGGGAAGATGAAAACATTTTAGAGATGGATGGCGGTGACTGTCAGGATGGACGGGGTAGGACAAAATGGCGGCTGGACTACAATTAATCATGGCGGCTGAACTACAACCTGGAAGAGATGGCTGACGTCAAACCAAGGCTCGAGGGGAACCACCAATGATATGTTGCCGCTTTGTTCACAAGGGACCAATCCCCAGCTCCCACGGACAACCAACCCAAAATAAAACCCCGCCATTTTCCCTGCTTGGTGGGGCTTTCTTGGTCCCACTGTGCGGATGGGGAAACCTCGCCCGGGAACGCAAATTCCAGTAAAGCTCTATATTGCCTAACTTTGTGGCTGATTGACATTTATTCCTCGGAGGAGCCTAAGAGAAACTTTCATTTGGTGCCAAAACCCGGGAGGAGTCCTTGTCTACTGAAGACCGCTCCTCTCCTGGCTCCCTGAGGAGGTCTCGCAGCCACCCCACCAGTTGAGCACTGAACCCAGGTAAGTGCCGCCGTCCCTCAACTTCCTGGTCCTTGGACTCCGACTCCGGATCCCCGTCCGCTGGAGAGGCAGGCTGCTCTCCTACCGAAAATCAAATCGTAGCACTACGTCGGGGGTAGCCCTTCCAGGAGAAACTGTTCTCCCTCTGGGATTCAAGACGGGTGGAGACGTCCCCTGGCCTTGAACTCCATTTCTGTCCGACTTGGTCGGTGACTTGAGTTGCGGGACGCCAATTCTCGGTCACCAATCTTCCGTCCTTGGGACCAGGAATGGGGGCAAAGGGGTCCAAACCAGACCCTAAGTCACCTCTAGGGTGCCTGGCCTCAAACAAAAATGGCTGATTTTTCTGTCCACTACGGCCTGGCCGTTATATCAGCTCAGTAATTGCAAAACCTGGCCTCCTGAAGGCACTTTTGATTTCATTACCCTTACTGACCTAAATAATTTTTGCAGACGGACTGGAAAATGGTCTGAGGTCCCCTACATTCAGGGCTTCTGGGCTTCGCGCTCCCAGCCGTACTTGTGTGCCTAGTGTCCCACGGCTCAAGTCCTCTTGGCCCAGGGAAATTCTGAGTCTGCACAGTCTCCAAAACCAACTGCTCCGGAGCCTCCTTCCTCTTTTTCTGACTCTCCTGAAAATCTTGCTCTGCCTCCTTACCCCCCGCTCCTTCTGAACCCCTTGCCCCTGCACCCCCGCCTGCGGGAGCTCTCCCTCCCAAGGATGCCTTATCCTCTCCAGTAAGTGCACACACATGCTCCCGTTCAGCTCCTGCACCCCCAAACTCCCTCCTCTGCCCACTCCGGGAAGTTGCAGGGGCAGAAGGAGTCATCCGGGTTCATGTGCCTTTTTCTCTGTCAGACCTCTCCTCTATCGAAGTGTTTAGGTTCCTTTTCCACTAACCCTACAGGTTTCATTTAAAAATTCCAGTATTTGGTCCAGGCCTATGACCTTACATGGCATGACTTATACATCATTCTCACATCTACCCTAACCCCAGATGAGCGCGACCATGTCCAAACGGCAGCTAGCACACATTGATCAGGTTCATGCTACCAACCCCCCTCATGCCGGTTAGGGTGGATGTGGTCCCTGAAGCAGACCCCGGGTGGGATTATCAGACGGGACAGGTGGGCAGACGGTGCCATGACCAAATGGTTGAGTGCCTGTTAGCAGGAATGCAATGGTCAGCTCAGAAAGCAGGTAACTATGACAAACTCAGAAAGATTACCCAAGGCCCAGAAGAAAACCCAGCCCTGTTCCTTAACTGCCTCACTGAGGCTATAGATCTCCATAGTCTCTTAGATCCTACATCCAATGCCGGGGCCACTGTGCTGGCCACCCACTTCATCTCTCAGTCAGCCCCAGACATTCGGGGGAAAAAAACTAAAAAAAACAGAGGATGGACCCCAAACCCCCATCTGAGATCTGGTAAATATGGCATTTAAGGTTTTCAGTAACCAAGAAGCAGAGGCTGAGGCTGCCCGCCAGGCTCACCCACAGCAAAAGTAGCCCTGCGAACCCAGGCCATGCTGGCAGCCCTGAGGCTGGCGGCAAACACCGGTATGGGGGCGGAGCCTAAGTCTGGGCCAAAAAACACCCCACCAGGGGCCTGTTTCAAGTATGGCAAAGAAGGACACTGGGCCCACCAGTGTCCTCAACCTCAGCCACCAATGAAGCCTTGCCCTGATTGCTGTTAGCTTGGCCACTGGAGGGATGCTTGTCCCCTTAAAGGCTCGTCCCTGGCACCTCCACTCAGGGGACCAGCCAGCCAAGGTGAGGACTCCTCTCCAGCCTTAGAGCTCCTTGGCTTCATGGGCAACTGACTCGGCCCAGACTCAAAGACCCTCATCACCCTCGTGGAGCCCAGGGTAACACTACAGATAGTGGGTAAGTCCATCTCATTCCTAGTGGACATGGGGCCTACCTATTCAGTCTTGCCATCACATTCTGGTCCCCTTACCCCTTCCCAGATCTCAGTCATGGCGGTTGACAGAACTCCATCACGCCTCCTTCGTACCTTTCCTTTAAGCTGCAGCCTTGATAATGTCCCCTTCACATACTCCTTCTTGGTCATACCCCCCTGCCCAGTTCCACTCCTAGGAAGAGACATCTTGCAGCTCCTAGGGGCCTCCTTACAGATCACAGCCAGCCTAACCCCCTCCTCTCACCTTCTCCTTCTTCTGCTTGAAGACCCTACCCTGTTAACCCAACCTCCAATCTCACCCACCCTAGTCAACCCTCAGGTATGGGACTCCTCCAAGCCTGTTGTGGCCTCTCACCACACCCCAGTCACCATCACGCTGAAAAACCCCACCATCTTTCCTTCTAGACCCCAGTTCCCAATCTCTGAAAACCATCATAGAGGTCTCAAACCTATCATCTCCTGCCTTATGGTGTAGGGACTGTTAATTCCGGCCAACTCCCCAATTCTTACAGTTCGGAAACCGTCAGGAACATACCGGTTAGTCCAAGACCTAAGGCTCATTAATGAAGCAGTAGTCCCTATCCACCCAGTGGTCCCAAACCCCTACACTCTCCTCTCCTGCATCCCACCTACCACCACCCATTTTTCTGTTCTGGACCTCAAAGACTCCTTCTTTACTATTCCCCTCCACCAGGATTCATATTTTCTTTTTGCCTTTACCTGGACTGACCCTGACACAAACCTCTCACAACTGACATGGACAGTCCTTCCCCAAGGCTTTAGAGACAGCCCCCATCTCTTTGGGCAGGCTCTTGCCCGGAATCTTGCCACCTGCAACTTAGGCTCGAGCACTGTCCTAACCTCCTCCTGTGCAGTCCCTCGTTATAAGAGTCTCAACAACACACAGCCCTCCTCCTTAGCTTGTTAGCAGACAAAGGATATCGGGTTTCCCCACCAAGGCTCAGATTTCCACACAGACCGTCACCTACTTAGGTCTGTCCATAACCCCTACCACACAGAGTCTCACTGCAGACCGCACTCGCCTCCTCTGTAAGTTCCAACCCCCCACCAATGGAGATCAGATTCTCTCCTTGGGATTAGTGGGGTTCTTCAGACACTGGGTTCCCGGCTTTGCCCTCTTGGCCAAGCCCCTGTACGACGCTGCAAAAGAAACTCCAATGGGACCCCTTACTTCTCCCAAGCTGGTAAAGAAAGCTTTCACCATGTTACGGGACACACTGCTGCAGGCCCCCTCTCTAAGCCTTCCCAGTCCCACCCATCCATTTCACCTTTTCACCGACGAACGCCAAGGCATAGCAATTGATGTCCTGGCCCAACCTGTTGCCCCACCTACCATCCGGTTGCTTACCTGTCCAAGCAGCTGGATCCAACCTTATGGGGGTGGCAGCCCTGGGCAGTGCCGTAAAGTTAGGTAAGGAGGCCCTCAAGCTCTCTGCCAGCTGGCGGTGGTTTTCTCGCCCCACCGCCTTACTGATCTGCTCTCACACTGGGCCCTCTCACTCTTGAGCCCTTCACGCCTCCAAGAACTGCACCTTCTGTTTATAGAGAATACTGCTTTATTCCTTCACCTCTCCCCTTGGCTCAACCCAGTCACCCTCTTACCAGCGCCTACCATTGATCCTGAACCCACTCACTCTTGACTTTCTTGGGAAGCCCCTAGACAGGGTGTCTGACATTCCACTCCCCAATGCTGACCTCACTCTGTCCGTCGATGGCAGTTCTGTGGTGGGGGCTGACAGAAGGCAGAGGGCGGCCTATGCAGTGGTCACCCTTGTTTCCACCCTAGAAGCACAACCGCTGCCTGAGGACACCACCTCACAAGCAGAACTCATTGCTCTCACTGGAGCTCTCTCTCTGCCAAAAAAACAAACAAAGAACAACAAAGAAAAGCAACAACAAGCAAATAACCATATACACAAGACTCCAAATACGCCTTTCTCATTGTTCACAGTCACTCTACTCTCTGGAAAGAATGTAGGTTTCTCACATCTAAAGACTCTCCCATCATTAATGCATCTCTAATCTCTGAACTCCTCCAAGCTTTACAATTACCTGCAGAAATAGCTATTATTCACCGCAAGAGGCATCAAACCTCATGAGATCCCGTCTCCAAGGGTGATGCCTGGGCTGATGCTGCAGCACGAAAACTGACCACTGGAGCTTCTCCTTCCCCTATATTCTTCCTGTTCACCCCTGTACCTCCTTCCTATACTCCTCAGGAATACTCTTCCCTGTATGCCCGGGGTGGCCGCATTGGCAGCGGAGGTTAAATCTTCCTCAATGGAAAAATTGCCATTCCCCAGCAGCAGGCCGTCCCCCTCCTCTCAGAAATCCACCAGTCACTGCACATTGGCCCCAAGGCTCTGTTCGAGTTCCTAGATCCCCTCTTCCCCTTCCCAAATCTTCTCCAGTCCACCAAGCAGGTGCATGCTGAATGCTCGGTCTGCTCTAAAACGTCAACCCAGGGAGGCCTTAAACCCCAGTTTCCAACTCACCAGATGAGAGGACATCTCCCTGGCCAGGACTGGCAAATCAACTTCACTCACATGTCTCCCCACAAAAAATTCCGCTACCTTTTAACTTTTGTTGACACTTTTTCAGGTTGGATTAAGGCCCAAACCTACTTGCCCCTCCCTGGCAAACCAGAAATGGCCGACCTCTAGCCCCTCCGCTCTACACTCCCCTGACAGCAGTAGCCGGATCGAACACGGCGCCCCTTATCCTGTCAAAGAGGTCAGAATGTCAGGATGGGCAGAGTAGGACAAAATGGTTCCTGGACTACAATCAATCATGGCGGCTGAACTACAACCTGGAAGAGATGGCTAACGTCAAACCAGGGTGCGAGGGGAACCACCAGTGATATGTTGCCACTTTGTTCACAAGGGACCAATCCCCAGCTCCCATGGAGAGCCAACCCAAAATAAAACCCCGCCATTTTCCCTGCTCGGGGCGACTTCTCTGGCCCTCTTTCTCTGGACCAGAGAACCTCGCCCAGAAGCACAAACTCCAATAAAAAGCTTTATACTGCCTAACTTTGTGGCTGATTAGCATTTATTCCTCGGCAGAGCCTAAGAAAACCTTTCAGTGACGGCTGTACAACAGTGTGAACATCCTTAATGCCACTTGAGCTGCACACTTAAAAATGGTTAAAATAGTAAAACTTTATGATGTATACATTTTACCACAGTAAAGAGAGAGAGGGAGATATTAATTTGAATACTTTTCTGGGTGGGCCCTGTGGGAAAAGCTGAAATTCACAGCTTCTCAGAAACTGAAATTGTGTGCGTGTGTTTTAAAAATAAACCTTCCTCTTCCCACTTCACCCCCTTAGTTCTCAACCAATCAGTAGTGACTGTGCTCCACCATCTAGAAGGCTCTAGGGAACAGAATGGTGGAGATAGAAAGAAGGAGCTAACAGGGTGGGAAGGCTGGCCTGTCAATATGTTACTTGTTATTGTTCTGAAAGGATCGTTTTGGTAGCAAATGACAGACGCCTTCCTTGAGCTGGCTTAGCCACAAATGGGAAGGCATTGGGAGTATCCTGGAGGTGCTGGAGGAAGCATTAGTTTCCTATTGCTGGTGCAGCAAATTACCGCAAACTCAGTGCCTTAAAACCACACAAATTTAACTTCTTACATCCCTGGGCATCAGAAGTCTAAAATGGATTGGCAGGGCTAGTTTCTTTAGAGGCTCTAGGAGAGAATCTATTTCCTTGCCTTTTTCAGCTCCTGGGGGCAGCCAGCATCCCTTGGCTCATGGCCCCTTCTTCTATGCCTCCATTTACTTGCTTCCATGGTCACTTCACCTACTACTGACTGGCCCTCTTGCCTCCTCTTCGGAGGACCTTTGTGATTACCTTGGGACCACCTGGATCATTCAGGATAACCTCTGCATCTCAGAGAACTTAGCCACATCTGCAAAGTCCTTTTGCCCATGTAAGGTAACATATTCATGGGTTCTGGGGATTAGGGAGCTTTCTGTGAAAGCATGCAGGTAAGGAAAGGACTACTAATGCTCCCCATGCCCTCTCATAGGAACCTTCACCTTCAAGAATGGGGAGAAGTGGACCCCTTTCCCATGCAACAGATTGCTCCTGCCCAGCCACACCCAACTATCTCTATGCAGACCTTGTATCAGGCCAGGAAGCTCCCACCTCAGTAACTCGGGGCAGGGATGGGAAGGAGAGGAGCTGCAATGCCTGCTTGGCCGTTGTTGTTGGGGATGAAAAGAGTGGCTACAGTGGGCTTCCTGATAACCCCCAGTTCCACCTGGGTGCTTCGGCCTCCCACACCCCTCTCAGAGCCCTTCAAAGGGTTCTTGTCCTTGTGATTCACAAACACACCCACACTCTTCAGATGGTCAAAAGAAGACAACTCAAATCTCTAAAAATCCCACTAACTCAGAGGTAACCACTGTTAACATATTGATATATATCTTTCCTGAGATAGATTTAAGTATACAACTTTACAAAATTGTTATACTAACTGCTTTACAATCTGCTTCATTCACTCAATGATATATTGTGATCACTTTTCTCTGGCAATAAATGTAGAATTATCTCTCCATTTCTAGTGGTTTCATAGGATTGCATAGAATAACATAATTAGGACACAATTGACTACCAAGTCACTTTTAACTTATAAACCATATTGCCATGAACCTCTTTGCTATTTGTCTAGGTATCTCCTTAAGGTAAATTTCTAAATATGGAACTGCTGAGTCAAAGCTATACTTATTTACACTTGGGTATTATGGGTTAAATTGTGTTCTTTCCCCCTCCCAAAAGACATGTTGAAGTCTTAACTGCTAGTATTATCCATATTTTCTTCTGGTATGTCTATGATTTTACATTTTATTTTTTTCTTTAAATAAGATTTTATTTATTTTTAGAGAGGGGAAGGGAGGGAGAAAGAGAGGAAGAGAAACATCAATGTGTGGTTGACTTTCACACGCCCCCTACTGGGGACCTGGCCCACGATCCAGTTATGTGCCCTGACCGGGCATTGAACTGGTGACCCTTTGGTTCTCAGCCCGTGCTCAATCCACTGACCCACACCAGCCAGGGTTGATTTTATATTTTGAAGTTAATTTTTTGCTATACCTGGAATGTGTTTTCCTGCAAGAAGCGAGATTGGACTCTAGGTAGGTAGTTTTTCAAAGTGACTAGACAGTACCATGAAATAAATGACGCATGTTTTTCATGCCGATCTTAAATGCCACCATTGTCATATCCTAAATTCCCAAGTGTACTGGGTGCTACTTCTGGACTCTCTTGAGATCACTGTTGCAATTAGCCTAACTAGTCATTTACTCCTCATTATCCCAACTGGGAAAGCACCAAAAATGACCACCAGAGGGCACCTTCCATTGTCCTTGACCCACTCCAGGTCATCTAGCTGTCCCACCCTGCAGGCTGCATTTCAGTTGTGCACAAAGGCCAAACAGGCCACCCTAACTTCCTGCCTTCCTCTTGTGGTAAAAAGACAATAGTGAAGCCAGGGCAAGAGTGTAGGCGACAGGAAGTGGGCAGGTCCACACTCCCTGGTGTGGGCCTCCCTCTTGACAACACATATAGTCCCAGTCAACTGGGACAGGGCCACCGGCTGTTCTCAAAGCACCTGGCTTGGTTTATCCACATTGTCTCCACTAGGTGAGCTCTTATACCTCCTGGTCGGCCCAGTTCAAATGCTACTACTGAGATCCTCTTGGTCCTCCTACTTTTCTGCCTGTGCTCCCTCAGCACCAGCATTCATTGCTTTCTGTGGCAAGTGCTTGTGTGCCCTTCTGACCTGGAGAACGTGTGCTCTACCAGGGTCCAGGGTTTGCTCAGCTCCAACTGGAGACTTGTGAGCAGAGGGCCTGGTATATGGTGAAGGACACTGAACTTCACCTGCATTCTGGTATATCTTCACCTGCCTCCTATACCTTGGGAGGCTTCCCTGAGGGCAGGTGCTGGGTCTGATTCTTCTTTCTGGCCCTCACATTGCCCAGCACAGGGTCTGGCAAAGCAGGACCTCAGATTTGCTTTGGTGTGTGTAACTCACTTCTGTCCGTGGATGTCTTTTCTCAGCTAGCATGTATCTATCAGGCATTTTCTGTTGTGCCCGGACTGTGCTGGGTGCCTTGGTGGGAGGGGAGTTGAGGAAGCACCCTGTCCCAGCCGGGAGAGCAGACATTGCGTATGAGAGATTCCACAGCCCCATCGCTGGAGCTGCTTCCTGTTTATCAGTTGACTCTTTCATTTTACAAATGAGGAAACTGAGGCTCAGGCAGGGGAAGGTTTCATGTTGGGAGTTGTTAGCAGACTGACCCTGGAATTCTGATCTCTGGCACCCCAGGCTTGGACTTGCTATGCCAGGTGCTCTGTGGAAGCAGCAGGTTTGTGAAGTCTGCTGCATCACAGCTGGATGGGGTCGTCCTGAACGGTTAATGACATCATTTATGAACAAATCAGTGGAACACAAGCCAAAGAGTTGCTGCTTTAGTAGCAGAGGATGACCTCTACCCGCAGAGGCATTTATTCACTTCTTGAAAGCTCATTTAAAATTTGCTTTTAGGGAGGTTTTTGAGAAGCTACTCTTTAGATGGACCCTAATAAGGAGCATAGACTTTGCAAATGAATGGAGCTGGGTTCAGATTTCAGAGTCCCTCCCTGGCTGTGCAGAGTTGATTCAGGATATCACCTTCCAAAGTGTCAGTGTTCCTACCTGTAACATGGAGATGATCATCTTCCAGGTAAGTGGAAGAGTGGAAAACCCTGGTGTCAGGCCCTGGCCCCCAGCAGGGGCTCAGTCATGGGCTCCCCAGTTCTGTGGCGCTTGGCCCATTGCGTTCCTCTCATACCAGTGCCCTCCAGCAACATCCTGCTGGGAGGTTGGAATCCGCCACAGTGGGAGTAGTCACATTGTGGAACTTAGCAAACACTACCAACCAGGAAGCTTTTTGTTTCCCGAGACATTTTCCAGACATCCCAGGGTGTCATCATTATCGCTGAGAACAATAACTTGTGAACTCCGGCAGACCCCATGCACACAGTCAGACTGTTAGTGCTGACACAACTGCTCATCTCCGCCTGAGCAGTCAGCTCAACAGAATGGTTGATCGGTGTCCTTGTGGGAGGCTGGTCCTGTTCAGAGGCTGTCATCCTCCCTGGAAAATGTCTTGTCAAGTTGTGGGGAAAAACCCAATTCAGTAAAAATTTCTGGATGCCAGCTGTTACGTACCCTCTGGAACAGGAGAACTTCCCTCTCCTCTCCAAGCAGAAGCCAGGTTAGCGGCTCCAGGGCTCCCTGGGCCTTTGTGTGAGCTGCTCTCGGCGCGGGTGCGTGCAGGATGGAATGCCTGTCACAGGCGAGCTGGGCACTTACCCAGGTCTGCCTCTGGGTGGGAGTCAGGGTCCTCTCCTCCCGAGCTCTGAGCTCCGGGAATGCTCAGGACAGGTACGACTGTGGGGACACCCCTGTCCCCGCACCCAGGGCCTGACCCAGCCTCACTAGGACAAGCTCCTGGAGGGGCCACGGGGACAGCAAGAAGACTCTGGCTCCAGGAAAGCCTCAGGAGTCAGATTCCCTGGAAGAAAGGATGGCCCGGTGAGGGCGCCGGGGCCTTTCCCAGGGGCTGAGCTGAAAGAGGAAGTGTGGTCAGGCCTTGGCACTTGCTGCTCTGGGGCGGGTGGGGGGCCTGTGGGCGAGGAACGCCTCTCGTCTGCTGTGCCTCAGCCACGGCACTCAAGACACTGCTGTCCCCTCAGCCGCTCACATCTGAACTTGCTTATGACCCAGGTAAGCATCTGGGCCTGTTGTGTGAGTGACCATCCAGGGTTGGCCTGGGGGTTGTGGCTGGAGCCTCCATACGACCACTGGGTGGGGTTGGAGAGACACTGGTCTTGAAGAACCCACTGTGCCAGTCACTGGCTGGGCGACCTCAGAATCACTGCGCCCCTGTCGGGCCTCCATTTCCTCTTGTGTGTGTGCGCGTTGGGGTGATGAAGAAGCCCATGTGTCAGGTTGAAATGACAACTGGGAGTGAGGTTGTTACCTCTCAGGATGCTGCTGGGAGTTTTGGTAGCTGAGGGCCCTGAGGGGTCTGTGCGGAGGGTCGGGTGGAGGCGTCCACTGTGCGAACTTTGGGCTGTGTCATGGAGCTGTTAGATAAAAACCCTGCACCACCACCAGCCTAGGTAACTTTGTCACTGTGCCTCTGGCACTCAGACATTTATCTGTAAGGCATCCTGCCTTCCAGAGGCCTCGGGATCGAGGTGTATTGGGTTGGGGTCAGATCTCCATTTTGTTACCTGCTCTTGCCCTCTGGAAAATTACTGTGCAGGAGACCTGGGTTCAGCTCTGTTGCTTCCACTTCCACCTTCCCACGCATCACTCGTCCGAAAGCACTTCCTTCCCTGCCCTTTGCACGTAGTGACCTCTGAGGGAGAATTGAAAATGGACATTGATGAGCCTGGAGATGACAAGGCCAAGGAGCTTCTTTTTATTTTTATTTTTTAAGGATCTTCCCCTGCCCTACCTCTGAGAGTTAGAAAACTACAGAGAAATACAGAAACAGTGGTTCCAAATTCCACCACCTCACAACGGTGGCAGGGAAGAGTTTGGGTTTCACCTTCTACTCTTTTTTTCCTGGGTATAGGTATTTTGAAAAGTTTTATTTTGATGTAAATACATTCTAGAAATAGAAATACAAACATCACCACTGTGGTCAGGACCCAGGTTACTGTGCCCCCTGCACCCACCCACAACACTGGCATTATTGCCTGGGAACCACGGAGGGACAGGTTGGGAGTTTTCCTTCATATTCTTAGAACCAAACGCATAAGAAAAGTGAACAAAGAGACAATTTGGATGCAAGGAAACACTTCTGGATGGTAGAAATTTGTGGGTAAATGTACCCGGAAGCTTAAATGATCTGCCACTCTGGGGCGCTCTGCTAAGGGCGACCAGCATCTCGGAGGTACTACAAAGGTGACCTGTTTGGGATCAGGGAGCAGAAGCTCTTTCAAGGTGTGACACCTAAGTTTTTGAAAGTGTGTTTACCTTATGCTTCACAGTAAGGCCAAATGATAGCGACAGAAAGAAGGGCCCTACTCTCCCACACCTAAAAATCAAAATCGTTTTTCCATGTTTGCTCCCCGTCGCCCCAGCCGCAGGCTCAGGGGCCAGCCCTTGCTGGTGTGGCTGCAGCACAGACACGATTGTATTCTACTCTTTTCCTTTTCATCAGTTTCCCAACTGTCCCCTCATGATGTTTTCTTCCTGTTGCCCGATTGCCACGTCCTGTCCCATCAGGTGACTCTTCTGTCATCTTCTCCTCCTGCGCCCCAGGGTGGGGCTGCTGGGCAGCTCCCTGCTCATCTGCACACTCAGGTTCGTCTTCACACACATGTGTGTACTTAGGTTTTACTTCCTCTGGATTATTTCTGAGGCTAGACTTCTAGAAATGATGTTATGGAATCACAGGGCAACAACTATTTTTTAAATGTATTACTATTTGCTTTCCAAAAAAATGTAAGGGAATGTGTACGGAGGATCCGTTTCACCACAGCTTTGCCAGGATAGGATTTTATCATTCCTTTTTCCCTTTTGCTAGCAAACAGAGTAGTTTCTAACTGAAGGCAGACCAATGTGCCAGAAGAACGATGAATGAGCACGGCCAAGCACACACGAACAGAGTTGGATCCTGTAAGGAAACAAATCCAACACGAAGATGGATCTGGGCGTGAGGGCGTGCCAGATGTGCTGCCCCACTGAAGGCCCCGGGTGCAGTCAGCACGGTGCTGCGTGGCCAGAGCGGCTCTTTCAGTTTGCCCTCGTCCCCTTAGTTCCCTGGGATCAGCCTTTCACAGAAATGGGAGGGTAGACAGAGGGAGAAGAGAGGCTGCACCCCTTTTAATTTCATTACTCTGCCCTTTCCCAGGCACACTTGGCTTGTAAGTTGCCAGGAACTATCCACATGGCCATTTGTGCTGCTCACCTCAGCCAGAAGGTCTGGCAGGGATCCCCTCTCCCACCGCCCGCCCCCACCTTCCCCCCCACCCCGCCCCCAGTGAGCCTGGGCAGTGACCGTTTGGGAACTAGGGGTGAATTCAAGCGAGAAATGCTTATATTACCCTGCAAGTATTAGCTGATATATTCAGTCTCCCAGGCCCTTGGGATCTAGGTTGAGACCAACTCAAACCCTCATCTTATGCTCTGCTGAAGTCCAAAGCCCTCCCTGAGACTGCTGTGGGGTCCCCAGGGGGCCCCCTGTCCCATGCCGCACTGACCAAGGGTAAAGTCAGCTCTCTTCTTGGTTCCCTACACCCAAAACAAAATGATGGATGCAATAGATTTCACTAAAGATTGGGCAGGGGGCCACGGGGAGAGGTTTGTAAGGCTGTAAGGCAGCAATTCAAACAACAGCCCTGTTCTTAAAATGCCATGGCCACTCCACCCCTGAGCACCTGCCACCAGTTGCCCCTTCCACCTTCCTACCACACAGCTGGCCCCCTGCCCTCCCCTCCTCTCACCCCTTCCCCTCTCCTTCTCCCCCAGAACTCCAGGTCCCCCCACCCAGTACACAGAGGAATTCAATCTTCTCCAGTTCCTACCAGCCAACTTCAATCCCGGCCCAGCCAGCTAAGTTCTTTAAAGGCAGCTCATTCTATTTTTTACTTCTATTTTTAAAATGAGGTATAAATAAAACACAGGTTTTAAATACACAGTTCAATACATTTGACAATTGTGTATGCTCTGTAACCATTGCCCAAAATAAGATGTAGAATATTTCCATCACCCCAGAAAGTCCCCTTGCGCCCCTTTCCAATCACACCCCTTCCTCCTCCATTGCAGCCGCTGTGCCAAGTTCTACCTCAATCACATCGTTGAGTCTGTTCTTGAACTTCCTATACAGAAAAGCACACAGGCTGTGCTCATTTACCTCTGGCTTCTTGCACTTAATGTTTCCAGGGTTCATCTACATTGTTTGTGTATCAGAATCCATTTTTTAAAATTTCTAGGTAGCATTTTTTAAAATATTTTATTTGTTTGTTTGTTTGTTTGTTTGTTTGTTTTTAGAGAGAGGGGAAGGGAGGGAGAAAGAGAGGGAGAGAAACATCCATGTGTGGTTGCCTCTTGTGTGTCCTAGGGACCTGGCCTGCAACCCAGGATGTGCCCTGACTGGGAATCGAACAAGTGACTCTTTGGTTCCCAGTCCGGCGCTCAATCCACTGAGGCACACCAGCCAAGGTTCTAGATAGCATTTTATTGTGTGAATATACCAGCCATTTTATCCATTCTCCTATTGAATTCCATTCTGTTTTTATAGTTTCATATTCTTTGAATAAGTACAACTTGCCCAGATGATTGATATTAAGAATAAAAGCGTGAGCAGGACCAAGGGGAAAAATCTTCAGTGGGGAGTAGGTACAAAAACAGGGGAAAAAGATGACATTTTAATAATACATTTTACTTACCCCAATATATTTTAAATATTATCATTTCAATATGTAACCGATGTAAGTATTTAATAACAAGATTTTTTACATTCTTCTTTCCACACTATGTCTTTGAAATCTAGTGTGCACTTCACACTTACCTCTCAGCTCCAACTTGCCACCTCACTCAGCAAGTGCTCAATAGAATAGCCTCCTGGGGCCAGCTGCTGCTGTCTTGGTCAGTGTAGGCCTCTGCTAAGGAGATGAGTGTCCAAGGCCACTCCTCAGACGCAGTCCTCAGAAGCAAGGAGCTGGATTAGAATTCAGATCTCCCCAGCTTCTTGCTGAGCTGTTTGCAAGTCTGCCTCCTTCTACAGACACTTTTTTGAGGCTTCTTGCAACTCCAACTTTCTGAAACTCGAAACCCTTCCCTAAACACATTCTACCTCCACCTTTTAGGACTCATGGCTATTTCAGATCATTTATTCTTCATGAGGAAGACTCAGGTTTTTTCAGCATGCAGGGCACAGCCAGCAGTGGGCTATGGAATAAATCTGGGGGCTCACACTCAGTACTCTTGGTGAGATGGGCTGAAATAGTTGAGAAGATGTTGGCATGCCCCACATGTCATGAAGACATTTGAAGAAATTTGTTTCATCTGTGTGAATATATGAGTAGCTGTGACATGGTAAGCTGTATGTCTTGCTCTGAGGATCTTGCTTGAAAAAAAAAAGCAAGTGCTAAATAAACCCACAGCCTCTCAGTCTCTGGAATTCCCGGCGATGGACAGTGAGTATGATTTCTGTCACCAACTCCCCAGAAGTGCCTTTTGGGGAAGTGAGACTTGGGGCTGGGATGGCTGCTGCTCTGAGCCACACTCCCACTCTTACCCCACTCAGAGTTGCAACAGGCTCATGGACAGTGGTGTCTGAGGTTCCCAAGGAATGGGGAGAGATAAGATAGAAGCTGGAACTCCCCACTCTGGCGCCTGGGTGTCCTGTGCTTCTCAGTCAGCTTTTCTTTGCCAGCAGCAGGTGGCAGATGGAGGACAGGGAACCTGCCTCAGGCCATGTGTCCAGGTGAGGTGGCTTTGGAATTAGAATTTCAGACCTTGGATCCAAGCTGCCTACTACCCTGCATTGTTGTGAGGGAGGTCCACCAGAGTCAGGGGAAGGGGCCAGGGCATTATTTGTGCCTATAGCCACAGACACAAATGGAGCGCCCACCGTGTTCCAGGTGATGTTCTAAGCTCTGAAAACAACATGAAAGAGAAGGTCAAGGCCCTTGCTCTCATGGAGTTTTCAGGCCACTGTGGGAGACAGACAATGAACAAATACTGAGAGACAGCCATCCCAGTAAGAGCATGTGGGCTCAGTTGGAGGGGAAAAATGCCTTTCGTGTATTGATTGTAACATAATGGTGGAGAGGGTATGTGTCTGCCTCCCACCCCTCCCCACCCAGCACCCTACTTTGGAGAGAATGGGAGCTTCTGGATGTAAGGGTAAAGGAGGGAGAAAGAAAGGGAGAGAAACATCAATGTGTGGTTGCTTCACAAGTGGCCCCCACTGGGGACACTGGCCTGCAACCCAGGCATGTGCCCTGACTGGGAATCAAACCAGCGCCCCTTTGGTTTGCAGCCCACACTCAATCCACTGAGCCACACCAGCCAGTGCTCAGTTCCCTGTTAAACATTCACTGTTCCACCTGGGCCTGCGAGTGTACCTCCTCTGCTCCTCTGATCGGCTCCTGCTCTCACCAGTCCCTTCATGTCATTCTTTCTCCTTGCATCTTCACAGTTTACTGAAGTCTCTCGTAAATACACAGCCTTTCCTCACCCTCAGTTTCCTCCCTTCTTGAAATTCAGGCTTCTCTTGCCTCCTGGGCTTTGTTGCCAGTTGATCCCGGAGTGAATGAGACACAGTCTGTCCTGAGGGCAGGAAGGTGGAGGACAAAGCAGGGAGAGAGTAAGGGCATGGAGCTCCTGAGCAGGAAGCATCTGTGAAGTAGGGAGGGGATGACATGCAGGAGGATGATGCTGGGACACCAGGGTCTTCCTGGGTCTCTTTGGTCCTTTAGGAATGCCATTCCTGTCTTGTGCTTGGTTATAACCATGTTCCAAGGACTTTGGATAAAATTCTAGATGCTCCTGCTCCTGCCAATGCCCTAAGGAAGAACCCGGAAATCCAATGAAGTCTTTCACATCCTAGTAAAAGTTTCTCTTCCCCAGCATCTGGCACACCAAGCAAATGAGGGGAAGTGGAGAGGGGAGGCAGCATGGAACTTTGCTCTGGAGAGAAGTGGCTTGATAATGATGAAATTCCAGGCACTGTGTGACAAGCAGACAGGAAATGCATTTGGGTTCGAGGAGTCTTTTTTAATGCCTTTCACTCCACCCAGCAACTGCTGCTCCTGCTTCTGACCGTTGTGGGAAACAAGCCTCCAGCTTCCTCACCTGCCCCAGCTGATGCAGTGTTCTTCCCAAGCCTGAGAACCACCTGGAGTGCTTGTCATAAATGCTGATACCTAAGTCCCACACCATACCTGCAAATCAGGGATGGGAGTGGAGTAGGGACGTAGGACTCTGGGGTCTGCATTTTAATACTTCTCCCAAGGCCTGGCTTTGATGGTCACCAGCTAGGGCTCTAGAGTCAGAAAGATCTGGGTTTGGCTTTTGATTTTTCTGCTCGCTAGCTCTACAGCCTTGGACAAGTTATTGAGCTCTCGTAAGTCTCTACTTTCTTTTTAAAATATATATATTTTATTGATTATGCTATTACAGTTGTCCCAATTTTTCCCCTTTGCCTCCCTCCTCCCAGTTTACCCCCATTCTCTCAAGCAATCTCCATTCCCCCCTTAGTTCTTGTCCATGGGTCATGCATTTAAGTTCTTTGGCTTCTACATTTTCTATACTGTTCTTAACATTCCCCCATCTATTTTGTACTTACCAATTATGCTTCTTAATCCCTGTACCTTTTCTCCCATTCTCCTCCTTTCCCTACCCAGTTGATAGCCCTTCAAGTGATCTCCATATCTATGATTCTGTTTCTGTTCTTGTTTGCTTAGTTTTTCAGATTCAATTGTTGATAGCTGGGAATTTATTGCCATTTTAATGTTCATAGTTTTGATCTTCGTCTTTTTCTTAAATAAGTCCCTTAACATTTCATGTAATAATGACTTGGTGATGATAAACTCCTTTAGCTTTACCTTGTCTGGGAAGTACTTTATCTGCCCTTCCATTCTAAATGATAGCTTTGCTGGACAGAGTAATCTACGATGTAGGTCCTTGCTTTTCATCTCTTTGAATACTTCTTATCAGTCCCTTCTAGCCTGTAAAGTTTCTTTTGAGAAATCAGCTGGCAATCTTATGGGAACTTCTTTGTAGTTAACTCTCTGCTTTTCTCTCGCTGCTCTTAAGATTCTCTCTGTAACCTTTGGCATTTTAATTATGATGTGTCTTGGTGTGGTCTTCTTTGGGTCCAACTTGTTTGGGACTCTCTGTGCTTCTTGGACTTAAATGTCTATTTCCTTTAACAAATTAGGGAAGGTTTTTTTCTTTATTTTTTTCAAATAAGTTTTCAATTTCTTGCTCTTTCTCTTCTCATTCTGGCATCCTTATGATTTCATGAGGATGTTGGTATGTTTGGAGATGTCCCAGAGGCTTCTTAGACTATCCTCATTTTTTAAATTCGTTTTTGTTCTTGCTATTCTGATTGAATTTTTTTTCTTCTTTGTGTTCTAAATCATTGATTTGATTCTCAGTTTCATCCCCTCCACTGTTGGTTCCCTGTAGATTTTTCTTTATTTCCTTTAGTGTAACTTTTATTTCTGCCTGGGTCTTTTTTATGCCATTGAAGTCCCCAATGAGTCCCTAGAGCATCCTGATAACCAGTGTTTTGAACTCTGCATCTGATAGATTGCTTATCTCCATTTCATTTCATTGTATTTCTGGAGTTTTGTTCTGTTCTTTCAACTGGACCATATTTCTTTGTCTCCTAGTTTTGGCAGCCTCCCTGTGTTTGTTTCTATGTGTTAGGTAGAGCTGCATTGCTTCCCTGTCTTTGTAGCATGGCCCATCTGGATGAATGTGGCTTCTTAAAATCCTTGGTTGTTGGACTTCCATACAGCTTGATTATCTGATGGTTCTGGATGATATTTGTTTGGTAGTCCAGTTATAATTTTTTTCTGTAGTTGTGCAAGGATGTGTCCTACATTTCCATCTTGACTGGAAGTCTTAAGCCTCTGTTTTCTTATTTGTGAAATGGGATAATAATTATGATCTACCTTATAGAGCCTTTGTGAGGATTAAATGAAATGGTGCATGCAGAGTACTTAGAACTTGTGGTAAGTTAGCCTATGATGCATGTTACTTTTGTAAAGTGCATTTTCATATTGAGGTTCTTATTATATGAGACAAGTCACAGCTAAAAGCTGAGGTCTTGCCAATATTGGAAGTTCTTGACTGAGGGTTCTGCTTTCAGTTCTGTAATGACAAGAAGCTTCTGTCAGCCTGGTGTCAGCCTGGCAAAGTAAAGAGAGCATGGACTTTGGTAGTGGACAGGGCTGAGCTGCCATCTTAGGTTAGCCAGTCAGTGGCTGTGTTGCCTTTAGCAAATTGCTTAATCTCTCTAAATTCTATTTCATAATCTGTAAAACAAGAGTAATCATAGCCCCCATTATGTAACAAGGTTATAATAAAGATTTAGTGATAACATGTATGTTAATGGTTCTCAACCTTGGCCTCCTATTAGAATCCATTGGAGAACTTTATTAAAACAAATAATATCTCAGTGGCCAGGCCCCAGCCCAGAATTACGTAATCGGAGTCTCTGATGAACTGCAGACAGCAGCATAGTCTCAAGTTCCACAGGTGATTCCAAGGTTCAGGTAGGGTCAGGAACTTAGGATATTCTTCAGGATTGTGGCCCAACGAACCTTACTCTAATAGCTAAAGTGTGTACCCATAGTTCCTCCTATTCCTCCTCTTTCCATTCATGGCGTCCACCAAATGCTCTCCAGTCGACAGAAACCGAGGTGAAGCCTGGCAGCTCCCTGACTCCTCCTGACAGTTTGGATCCCCACAGCTGTACATCAGGACTCAGTCCCTCAGCCTCCACTCCCACCCTGTGCTCTGGCACCTGCTGACCTAGGGTTCAGAGTTGGACCAGCTCCGCCTCACACTGGATCCTACCCTCTTTGGCCTGTGCTGGGCAGTGGGCCCCACTCTGGTTCCTGGGGCCCTGAACCAACTCTAAGTCTGAGTCTTGCCTGAAGAACCTTCCCATGTCAGAGGCATGCAACACTGCTGGCTCTGCAGGCAGAGGACAAGGTCAGGGGCCAAGGAATAGGAGTGGCCTCTGAAAGCTGAAAGGGACAAGGAAGCGGCTTCTCTGGCTGAGCCTCTGGCAGAGCACAGAGCCCTACCACACTTGCCACACTTTGATTTTAGCCCAGTGACATTGGGTTGACCTTTGACCTCCAGAGCTGTAAGATAATACATTTGTGCTTTAAGGAGCTGTGTTTGTCGAAAATTGTGAGAGCGGCAACAGAACCTGCAACCCAGGCATGTGTCCTGACTGGGAACCAAAATCTGTGACCTGTCGGTTATGGGATAATGCTCCAACCAACTGAGCCATACCAGCCAGGGCAGTTGTGCTTTTTTGAAAACTTCAATCTTTGACTCAAAACTCTCTTCCCCTTTGCCTCAGTGCAGGGAGTGGTTAGGGGGGTGGGGCTGCCTCAGCTCCCTCAGCACCCCTCCCCTGCACCTTCTTCTCTGGTATTGGATAGAGGAGGAAAAACCAGGACAAACACTTCTCCACAGAAGTCTCCCATCAGTGGGCCATTCCTGCTGAGCTAGATTGCAGTGTTGAGTAAAGGACTCTGGCCCTTGGCCCTCGAGAGTTTTCTTGTGGACCTTTGAGAGACCCGGTTGCATCACTGAGCTGACCGCCAGCATCCTCTCAGGCAAACACTTCCTTGCCCCATGTTCCAGTAGCTCTCAGCGATCCTGCACCCCACAGTTGTACCTACTGCAGGCCTGCCGACACGGATGGGATTCAGCTCACACCGCTTTCCAGGGTGTGGACTTGACCATGTAGTCACTGCATGCTGCCCACTGACCGGACTCCCCACCGTCGCTCCCCAGAGTGCCTCTCACCTCTCTGGTGGCACCCTGGCCATTGAACTGTCCTGGTGGAGGACATGCTACTGGGAATCGGATGTGATTCTCTTTGGGCCCCTTCTCTCTCTCTGTTGCACTCTCCCAAAAAGACAAGCTCTGCTTGGTTCTGTTGAAAGGTATCTCAGCGGTCCATGGGGAAGAGGGCTATTTCTCTGGCCTTAGAATGGGGGGATCTTGAGATGCTTATTGTCAACTATGGTCCCTGATCATTCATTCTGGAGAATCCCTTGGCTCCTCATGCTACATGCCAGGACCACAGTGAGGCCTCTTTTGCACTTGATCTTAGCCAAAAGGCTGAGAAGGGATGAGATGCTCCTTTTGAAGTAAGGTGTCCTGCATCCTGTTTGGCTTTTCATTGATGACTTGGGAGCATCATGACTAATATCAACAGAGGAAGTCTCTGTAACATGGGAAGCATCTGCCCTCCTTCTCACCTGGCTGACCTTGGGCAAGTCATTTGACCTCAGTTTCAGCTCGGCTGTGGTTGAAAGAAGTGTGGTAGTGCGGATGAGCTGAGGGGAGAGATAAGAAAGCCCTTGTGGACTGCTTGGGCACTGAACATACTCAAAACATCTGATGGAAAATCAGATTCACTCAATCTCTAAGAACACAACTACAAAATATTTATCACTCCACATCGTTCTGAAAAGTGACTCATAGTTTCACTTTCTGACATAATTTCTTTGAATTTGAAATCTGAGCTATGGTTTTTCGTGGAAGTTAGACTATATATGGTTGGTTGACTCTTTTTCAATTTTATCAAACTAAATGTAAATAGTTTAAAAATATCAAGTAATCCAGAAGGTTTACGGCGGAAAGTTACAGCAGCCTCCCACTTCCCTCCTTCCACCCAGTCACGCTCCTTGGATGCACCGGCTTTTAACCCTCGTGTCCCAGTATTTGCTTCCATTGCTCTAAAGGAGGTGTTCATGTTGCTTTGTGGAGAAGTCCTTCAAGAGTAAGACAAAAAGACAAAGAGATAAAAAGTAGGAGAGAAACATTAGATAAAGAGACACACATTTGAATGAGAAAAAAAAGAGAAATGATGGGAAGAAATTCTATTTATTGACCTATCTGGTTCACCAGAGCTAAGAAGGTGAAAGTCCAAAAATAATTTTTTAAACTAGGAATTAAAAGGACATTTTTAAAATGTCAGATTCCAATTTAGGTTTACTGAACAAAGAGGCTGCCCTCTGCTATGTGGTGGCACTTAAGTCCAGTGCCCTTTGACCTCATGGGTCCCTGCAAAACCCACTTTCATAACCCCCATTGAAAGCCAAGCTTCTCATCTCCATGGCTTCCTTTCCCCTTTGTTCTTCTTCCTCCCATTACTTTTTTGTGTGCATCCTAAAAGGGTGACCTACAACAAAACCTCTGCCTACCACCTGCCTGGGCGATGAGATATCCTTCATCTCTGGTCGTTGGCACTTTGCTCTCTTTAAATAAATCCTCAGCACATTTTCCAACATGAGTAAATAACAAAAACAATGTTGAGCAAAAAAGACAGCTGCAGAATGATGAGCACAGAACAGTGTTGGTTATACATGGTGGGTTCTGCCCCATACAACTTTATTAATAGACAAAGCATTATATTTGATTAAGCCAAACCTTCACTAAGGAAACAGAATTTGGAACTGAAAATCCAAATTGTAATATGATTACTTAATAAATAAAGACACTGTGTCAGTAATGTACACTTTTAAACAGTCAGGTTAGGAGGTCTTTGTAGTAATACTGGCCTTAGCTGACTTTGCCCCTGTTCCTCTGTCACCTGCCTGGGCTCCTGTTGACATTGTTGATATTACTCAAAAGCATGAATCAGAAAGGGCACTGCATCAACACGCATGGGCTAAATGATGACACAGGAAGCTGATTCTCACATAACCAGGATATTCCAGGATCTCTCCCAGGCCTCAAGGACCATTTTTACTTTAATATCCAAGGGTATTCACAGAGTACCCATTCCGTGAGTGAGGGGAACCCAGAACCTCCCCAGGTCCCTCTGAATTCCTGAAGCCTGTCCCCCAATGTCACTTGGAGCTTGGCAGCTGCTCTTCTCTCTGCTTGTCCCTATGCCACCCCTGGCTTGGACAACTACTGCACACATGTCATTTTTCTACAGGTTCTCTTCACAAAAGCTGTTGTTGTGCCATTTAATTGAAGATTTGATGGGAACAGAAGATGACAACAGTTTATGGGTGAATGTTGGACACAACTGTCCTACAAAGGCACTGGTCACTTTGCACCACGGAGTCTTTCTAATGATGCCCTGACTTTGTGTTATCTTCTTTGTTTTTATCTCCCCCCAACTCTATTTACATGTAATTGACCTATCACACTGTGACAAATCACACTGTTGGTTTGACACAGTTCTGTATTGTAAAATGGCTACCAACATTGCATTAGCTAACGCCCCCATCACATCACATAATTACAATTTCTTTTTTGTGGGGAGAACATTTAACACTTACTCTCTTCTGGGCCTTGCCTTCTGCTACTACTCTCTTCCCAGGCTTTCCTGCTCTCTAGTCAGCCCACCCTCAGCCCCCAAATTTCTGTTACTTTCTCATGCAGACTAACTCAGTGTGCTTTGCATCTTCACCTTCCCCCTTCTAACCATGCTTCACTCAAAAACACCCATCAAGGTATTTTTCTAGCCCTCATCTCAAAAGAACCTCTCAGAATTCTGTCTCTGCATTATGAATTAAGCCTATATTGCCTGTTTGATATAAAAGCAACTGCAGTCAGTTTCGCTTTAATGGCATTTCCCCTCCTACTGCATGTTTGACAATATAAGAAAGAGCAGTGATTACCTCTGTCATTTCTAGAGTACCTAGTCCATTCATAGCTTACCCTCACAAATCCCCTGTGAAGTCATAGGTGGTGTCACTCCCATATTGCCGACAAGACACCGAGGCTCAGAGTAGGTTAAGTGGTTTGCCTGCCACTTCCCAGCTGCTGACTGGCAGGATTTGACAGCGAACCAGTGCCTGCCTGACCCCTGAGCAGATGTATCCTCACACAACACGGAAGGTAACCATCCCTGCCACCCCAGGATGCCTTTCACTCATGCCTCATTCCTCTCTCTCCATTCTCCTCAGGAATCCACTGCAATGGATTGGTGGAAAGACAATTTCTGGATCATCTTAGCTGTGGCCATCATCATAGTCTCTTTGGTCCTGGGCCTCATCATGTGCTGTGTCTATAGGTGGCTGTTCAGACGAGGTAATAGCCATCTCACCTAGGCAGGTGGAGGGCTGGTTATCAGTGCATTAGGGCTCCTTTAGAGCAAGAAGATTAGTTCTGGGCCTGTATGGGCTGAACTTTGGACTAAGCATCATGCTCTCTGGGTTTCAGTTCGAGCCCTGGCACTAACTTGTATCCTGAGCCTCAGTTTCCCCATCCACATAGTGAAGGGAGGGAGGTTAACTGAAGTCCAAGAGCTCTTGCAGCCCAAAGGGCTTGGGTGAAAGCAGAGTCTCTTCCAAGGCGCACTGTGCTCCAGTGCTTTTTCTCTTTATTGTGGCTGCTGATCACAGCATCCTATGTCTGAGACTTGGAATAGAGCACGAGTCTGTGTAATGTCAAAAGCTGTCTTAGTTCCAAACCCATCAAGTTGTATACATTAAATGTGTACAGCTTTTTATATGCTGGTCATACCTCAATAAGTAGCTTTTAAAAATGTCCTGAAGCATGAAGAGTAGACTCAATCTACGATCAACCTGTTTGTCCACCATGCTCACCTCCTCTAAGATCATACTCTGAATTCTGGTATTACCCACCTTGGCCAGAGCTTCTTGGCAACCTCAGACATAAATAAGCAGCTATCTGGAGATTAACGCTAGCTTTAGATTATCTACAAGAGGGTTCTCCATTTTGATATTCCTCTCCAGAGGCATGCAATCTGTATTTCAGTAGTGTGTTTTCTTGAGATCTTACCACTTTACGTAATGACCTAGACCTGGATTACCCCTGGGAATGCTAAATACATGGAGAGGTACAGCCATGTCCCCTGGGCCTCCCTGGGAGCCACCCCACCATAATCAAGTCACTGCCACATCTGGACACAGCCTCAGAATCTGGCTAAGCCAGTGCTAGAGTGTCAGGGTTGCATAAGAATGAAATCTTACTATCATTCTTCTCAATCTCTTTTTAGAGATAAGAAAATTAAGATGCAGCAGGAGGTAAAGCCTTGGTTGGGATCTTGTAGGGGTTGGTGGCGGAGTAGGGAGCAGAACCCAGGTCCGTGGAGCTCCCTGTTTAATATTATTTCCTCTCTACCCCTTAATGGTAATCCGTTTTTAAATACAAAATGTGTATTTTGGTCCCTATCCATTTGCCTTCTTAAAATGTCCCATTCTAAGACAAAATCATAACCCTGAACAAAAATATTACCTATTCTTGTATCTTGACCCACTCTTATTAACAAGCTATTTATAACTAATAAGTTATATGCCCAGGACATCATAATTTACAAACCGCTTTTCCCATTCTTTACTTCATTTCCTCCCAAGAACACTTTTGCTTATTCATCTGACCAATCTTTCTGAGGGCCAACTATGTGCCCTGCGTCTACTCGCAATGAGGAGATAAACACGGCCCACGTGCTCCTGCCTTCATGGGGTCAGCAAAAGGCCCAGGCAGCCTGGGTTAAATTCCAGCTCTGCCCATGTTTTGTTCAGTGTCCCTAGATCTGCTTCTTCTTGGTGGTTCTTCCAAAAGTCCTGAACCCACGTGGTTTCTGAGGATTTTTAAACTCTAAAATCACAAGTTTTGTTAATTCTTCCTAAGTCAATATGTTTATTTGTTTCCTTAGGCAAGACATTGGAAATTGCTAAGCCCTTGAAACAGAAACAAAAAGATGAAGAAATGATGTATGAGTAAGTAGGGGAAATCCTTCTGCTTTTTAATTTTGAGAACCGCTGGTTCACTTCCACTCTTGGGCTTCTGCTGCTGTGTGAGCGTGTTACACGCCCGCTTTCCCTTGGCAGCCAGCGAGATGCCATGCCTGTCAACTCTCCCCACTTCAAGGGGAGAGGTCTCAGGGCTGTGGGGGTGCAGGGCGCCATCTGCCTCTGTCTGCTCTCCAAGTGTCCCTCACGTCGTCTACTTTGGTAGAGGTCACAGGTCAGGCCCTGTGCTCTGGGTGCACCACTCGGAGTGAGCCTGGCCCTGCTTTTCTTCAAATGAGTTAAAAGTATAGCCCTCTAAAAGCTATTATGCTGAACAAAGATAATAAGATAATACATCTGCTTTACTTTTGTGTTTTGTGATTGTTAGGTCGGAGTTGCTCAAGAAACCAGACAGACACAGCGAGCTAAGAACAGGGTTTATTAGCAGGGAATAAGAGGGAAAGTGGAACCAACCAAGGGAGATCAGGACTCGTTTGCTTGTTCTTAGGTCAGAGTTTTTAAACACAAAAACCCCTGTGAAGGGTATCAGAGTTTGATTGGCTAGAGCTGGTTGCTGGGTGCAGGCTTGAGTTAAAGCTGCATCCTGTTATGCTGGATAGGCTGACTCCAGACCCTAATCTTCAACTGTTTTTCCTGGGGAGGGTCTCAGGCAGCTTCCCACAGTGCCATTTTCTAGCCTGGTGATTTTCCATTCTTCCTAGGCCTGCCTAAGTCTGTCAGTGATATCTTCGGGGCTTTATGAGTGCTGTCTGTGTTGGGGGTTCCCAAGCCCACCCTTAGGCTAGACGATTCTAGGAGGACTCACAGGACCCAGAAACATTGTTATGTTTATGGTTATGGGCCATTACAGTGCAAGGATACAGACAAAGACCAGCAAAGGAAAAAGACCTATAGGGTGGAGTCCAGGAGAAGCCAGGGTCAAGCTTCCAGGAGTCCTCTCCCAGTGAAATCACACAGACTGCACTTGCTCCTTGCAGCATGAGCTCTGACAGCCTGTGCCCATCCGAGAAGCTCACCTGCACCTTGATTGCTAGGGATTTTACTGAGGATCAGTCACAGAGGCAGGGAGCGCCCGCATGACTACTTTAGCTACTCAGCATCCAGCCCCTCCAGAAGCCAAAGAGATACAGCATGACCTGTGGCCCTAGGCAAACACAAGCAGGCATTCGCCATCAGTCACGTTGTTAGCATAAACTATCTGGCTGGCCCAAGGCCCTGAGTACACAAAGTCACTCTTATCCAGCATCATACTCCAG
Source organism: Phyllostomus hastatus (assembly GCF_019186645.2). Taxonomy (NCBI): domain Eukaryota; kingdom Metazoa; phylum Chordata; class Mammalia; order Chiroptera; family Phyllostomidae; genus Phyllostomus; species Phyllostomus hastatus. The sequence goes on from NW_025334035.1 coordinate 2,802,812, forward strand.
GTGTTTAGAGGTTATCTCCCAGGAAATAACTTACATCGGAATGTACACACCATCTGAAACAAAATCTATACTTTTCTAAAATGAATTTTGTCAGGGCTAAAGGGATCCAGCAAATAATAGGCCTCTTTCCCACCAGTTCTGATCCAATGAGGAGTATGACAAACGTGCCATGCAGTTAGGTGACCAAAATATCTCCTTTATTGAGAACAAAACCGGCATTGCAGAATGTGGCACCTCTCTGTGGGCAAGTGCATTTCCTAGTTCAAAACCAGGCGAGCTTTCCTGCGCGGTGCACAGGCAGCTCTGGGGAACCTCAGGTCTCCGCCACAGGGCAGCCCTTTCTCTGAGTGGCAAAGACCAGAGCAGAATATATGCTTCCTGCATTCAGGCCTGCTCTGGAGGAGAAAGGAGGAGGAGCTGGACTTGCCCAAATTTAAGAGTCAGATAAATTTCCCTCCTCTCCTAGGAAGAGCCACAGGCAGGTGGAGAAAAAGGTCACTGATAGAGCTCTTGCCACATGTCCCCTCCTCCACTCATGCCCACAACCTAAAAATGCTTATGCTTTCCCAGGGGGATTAACCACTTAAGTGAGACCACAACTCAGAAGAATCTAGTACCAGTTTGAAAATCAGAGTATACAGACGGGAATGGGGGTCTAGGTAAGGAGGCTTGCTTGGAGTCTATCTTTTTGTTGAAACTTCTTAGCAAAAAAAAAAAAAAATGAATACAGAAAAGTGCACACAGTGAGAGTACCAATCAGTGAATTTCCACAAACTAAATAGACCCAGGTAGCTGGCACCCAGATCAAAAACCAAAATTATCAACACCTCAACATCTCATATTCCCTTTCAGTCATTCCACCCCAAGGGTTTTCTTGTTTTTGTGCTTTGTATAAATGGAGCTATACAGTATGTATTATTTGGTGTTCTTGCTCAGCACTTTTGTGAGATTCATTGTGCGTGGTTGTAAATTGTGCACTCTCACTGCTGTAGAGTATTGCACTACAGGGAACTCATCCATTCCACCGCTGATGAGCATTTGAGTAGTGTCCAGTTTCAGGATGTTATGATTAATGCTGCTACGACCATTATAGGACACGTCTTTCAGCAAGCATACGCAAGCATTTTGGTAGGGTGTATACCTAGTAGTGGAACTGCTGTCACATGGTGTGTGTACAGTTAGCTTTGGGAGGACATTAGTGTTGCAAGTCAAAATACAGCTGATGCTTACCTCCCCATCTTCACCAGCCCAGGTGAGGACAGGAGTGGGGGCAGCGCTCCATGCTCTTAGTTACAGCACCTCAACTTCCTTCCCTCAAGTCCAGATGCTCCCAGCTAGTGGAAGTGGTTTCTTTAGAGTACCAGTTACAAATGGGGTGTGATCCCTAGAAAGGGAAGGTAATGCTTCCAGGTCATAGTGACCAAGTCTTGACTATTTGACCCTAGTCACTTTCTTTGATGCTTTCCTTTAAATCCACTGACAAGGAGCATGGTCAAAAGCAAACACCAACTCCTCTTTCTTTCTCTCCAGGAATGTTCTCAATCAATCATCAGTTCAATTACCCCCTCTACCACCCAGGGATTTTCTTTCTCAACAAGATGCCTGTAAGTATATTTTGCTGATAACAGTCTCATTCAGAGTAGGATAACACATTTATCGAGGTGTCTTAGTTGGCTCAGGCTGCCCATAACAAAATATTACAGACAGGATAGCTTGCACAACAGAAATTTATTTTCTCACAGTTCTGGAGGCTAGAAATCCAAGATCACTGTGTCAGCTGATTTGGTTTCTGGTAAGGACTGTCTTCCTGACTTGAAGATGGCTGCCTTCTTACTGTGTGCTCACACGGTGGGGAGTGTTCTCTGGTGTCTCTTTTTATAAGGGCACTAATCCTAGTGGGCCAGAGCTGTAGCCTTATGATCTTATTTAACATCAATTACTTTCTTAGAGGCTCCATCTCTAAATACAGCCACACTGGCAGTTAGGGCTCCAACATTTTGTGGACACAAACATTCAGTCTGTAACACGAGGATTTGTAGATGGTAGCAATCTGATTAAATGAGTTTAAAATGATTAGAATAAGTATCAGTGCTTCCAATATTCAGTTTATAAATTCATATTCAAATTCTGGCTTGAGATATGAGTACAAAGGAACTTCGGGTTGTCACTGGGCCTCTCACACTTGTTATTTTTTATTTTTTATTATTTCTCTTTTATTGATTCTAGAGACAGAGGAAGGGAGGGAGAAAGAGAGGGAAAGAAACATCAGTGTGAGAGAGAAATATTGATTGGTTGCCTCCTGCATGTGCCCTGACTGGGGACCAAACCCTGCAACCCAGGCATGTGCCCTGACCAGGAATTGAACCTGTGACTCATTGGTTTGCAGGACAACACCCAGCCAACTGAGCCACACTGACCAGGGCAAGGGCCTCTCACATTTGTATCTGCCTGGTTCCCTTGACTGGAATGTTGTTCCTTAAGCTCTTCACACAGCTGGCTCTACCTCTTCCTCCAAGTGTTGGTTCACATGTCACCACCCCAAAGAGCCCTTCCCTAACCATTCTGTCTAGAGCAATCTCACTAGTTTTCTTTAGGAAACTTACAGGAATGACCAGAATTGTCTTATCTAGTTATTGTTCATTTATTTATCAACCTCTTCCACGAGAATATAAACTCTAGGAAATAGGAACCTTTCTTGTCTTGTTTACCACTGCTTACCCACCACTAAGAATAATGTCTGGAGTTTAGCAGATAATTAATGAAAATGTTTTGACTGAGTGGATAAGTAGTGATATTAGCTAACATTATTGAGCACATACTATGTGTTGGGCCCTGTGCCCGACACTTTACATTATCTCATTTAATCTTCTCAACAACTCTATGAAGCAAGTACATTATTATTACCCTCCAACAGGTGCAGACACTTAGGCACAGAGAAGTTAAGTGACTTACCCATGGTCACACAGCGAGTGACTGCTGGAGACTGGACATGAACTCAGATCTGTCTAACTGCTTAGTTCTGCAGCTAAGCTAAAATGGAATGGTGGCCGTTGTTTGGGTTCTCTTAGGAAAAGGTGAGATTGTGGTATAGGCAGTTCCCATACCCATGAAAAGTGGAGCTGAGCTGTTTTGTCACCCTTCCCCTAGCCACTTTAGTCTTTTTGCTATGTACCCACACTCCACTAATTCTACCACTTGAAAGTACCACTGTCCCCTTCTTCCTGAGAAGAGAGATTCATACATGAGTAATTAGCGATAGTTCTGGAAAACAGTGTAAGTCATTGTGAGGCATGTGGCAAAACGGAAATATGGTTTGTGTCACTTCCTTATGAGAATTAGGATCTTTAGACACAACACTACTCACTTGGCTACTAGCTCTGTTCTGTTTCTGGTCAAAGTTTCTGTTTCATGGCTCCTACTGCAGTGCGGTCTTAGGCAGAGGAACATGGTAGTCAAGGTGGCTGACCAATATGTGCTATTTACTCACTGGGGTGATCCTGAGACTGTGTCATGTCTGTGCTTTAGTTTGCTTTGTAAAATGAGGATCTGGTCCACCAAGAAAAAGATCACCGAAATCCATGAAAGCCATGCTAAACCACATGGTCAAAAATATATAAATGCATGAGAGCTTTGCGTCTAAAAATCTTTTTGTATATTCTAGCCCCACAGGAAACCGCAAGTGCACCACCAGCAACATACTCATTGGTAAATAAAGTTAGAAATAAGGAGACCGTTTCCATCCCGAGCTATATCGAGCCTGAATGTGACTATGATGACGTGGAAATCCCTGCGGATATGGAAAACCATCATTTTGAAACAACCATTTCTTCTTTTTGGCAAGCTGAAGAGGGTTCACATGGCTTATTTTAAAACCATCAAGAATGGTTGAACTTCCATGTGTCCAGTCCCGAAAGCAGTGGTATCGTTATGGGGCTGTATAACATAAGCACTTCTGAACCTTAGATGAAGATGTAGTGATCAAATGATGTCAGCCAGAGAAAGATGCAACTTCTCAGCCCTGAAGACCGAGAGGAGTCAGGCCTTGAGCTTTTGTTGAGCGAGTTTCCACGGGAAGGACCGCTGAGCTTCACGGTTCCCACCCAGAGAGAGTACCCTGTTCTCGGCACTCTTCCCTCTTTCCTTCTCTTCTTTGTTTTAAGAGATCTTAAAGCTTGGGGTTTGATTGTGCAGAGGCTTCTAGGCTCCCATCTCCAGCACCATGGCTAGGAGTACAAGGTCTTGTCCCCACCAGCCCCACCCACCTCCTGCATAGTATCTTCAGGTGGCAGTAGCAGCTGAGCGCTCTTGTGTGCAAATCACCCCGTCAGCCTTGTGAGTTCTTCAAGGGTGGGGAGTGCTTTCTGTTCCTGTGAACCCTTTCCACCTACACACACCTCAAACCCCAGTGCCTCTCTATGATGTTGGTCAGGCTGAACATAGTGTTCAAGTTCCCACCCAGTTTTTTTTTTTTTCTGTGCTTCCCAGTTGCACCAAAACAATCAACAGAAGACAGATGTTACACGTAGGAGTGTCATTTTGTAATATGTGTATTGGGCTACAGGAAAAGTAGGTTCTCCTAGGAAAAATCATGGGAAACAGGAAAGAAAGGGGTGATTAAATGGCAGATTCAAGATGAGAGTTAGGGGCTTAAGGCCTTCCTGCATAATTTTCATTACTGCTTCCTCCCTATATAAAGCTGAGCCCCTTCTCTCCAGATCACTGTCCCTGAGCGTCTGGGAGGCAGAATCTCCAATATGAGGTGCTGTAGCTGATGAGATGCCAGGGGAGTGGGCTGCTGTCCTGCTAAATGAGTACTCTAGTGTAGTCACTGAGCCTTAAATCAGCTTTGTAGGCTCCTGAACCTCATCAGTTCTTTCAAGTTGATCCACTAGAGCTCCAGGACTTGACACTTTCTAACCAGACTCACAAGATGCTGATTTCTCAGCCATCCCTTTAAAGGCAGCTGATGAGCAGGGAGAGAACATGAGCTGTGAAAAGGCCTGGGAATGACTGCAGGGCTGAGCTCCTCTTCAAGAGATGTTAAGCTTCCTCCTTCCACCAATGCTGGACCAGTGGGGATAAATCTTTCTCCCAGGTTGTCTCTTTCTAGACTCCATAGAGACCTCCAGCTTCCTGTTGATACCTCCTTATTGTAGGCCAGTGGTTCCCTCACTATGGCCTTATAGAATTCTGGCATTCAACATATCAAAGAGAGGACCCTTTTCCAAAATTGTAGAAAATAAGTTAACAGATATAAGTGTTTTACATGTATGCTTTCCCCTTGTAAATTTCCTGTAAGCTATCCACATTTGCACAAAAGTTAAAAGCAAATGCCTCTCAGCATCAGCATGCTGTAATTACCTATCTACCCATCCCTCTCCTCCACTGGACTGAGAGCAACGTGGGGACAGAGACTGCATCTCTCTTTGCCCCCCTGTTCTCTCTCTTCCCATTCAATGCCCAGGCACTTTGTAGACAGTCAACAAAAATATTGACTAAATGATCAGTTGAATGAATGAATAAATTCCTCTGGGACCTCACTACTCCGTGTACTTGGCCTTATGAAAACGTTCCTCCCTCTGCATTATAATTGCTTGGTTACATTTCCATTCTCCTTTTTTAGTCTGGGGCTCGTATGGGGTGGAACTCACCTGGCTCACTGCTATATTCCAAGTATCCAGGACAAAGCCTGGCACATGGTAGGCACTTAATATTTATTGGATGTTGAACACTAATGGAAATTCTATCAATCAGTTGGACAAAAAAACAAGCATGCATTATTTGGACACCTGTAATAAAGCCCCATTTTTGCCAATAATGTTGTTACAAGTTTGGATGATAGAATTAAATGTATCAAGATTTCACAGGACCTTCTGTGTATCCTAACCCCATAGGAAATCCCAAGTCAGCTACCAGCTACATACTCATAAAGTTAGAAATAAGAAGATATTTTCTATCCCAAGCTCTATGGAACCTAAAGATGATTATGATGGCATTGAAATCATTGCAAATATTGACAACTGTCATTTTAAAACAACTCCTGGTCTACTACCCTAACTGCTTTTGAGAATTGATGGTTCACTCATACAATAAAACCATAGATTATAGTTTTATTTTAGAAAGTTATCAGTCTCATCTTTGTGACACAAATAAGATTGTTGTCAGAGAACCAGCAGCAAGTTTTAAAAATCATGTGTATCAACCCTAACTGGTGTGGCTCTGTAGATTGAGCATCAGCCTGCAAACCAAAGGGTTGTTGATTTGATTCCCAGTCAAGGCACATGCCTGGGTTGTGGGCCAGGTCCCCAGTGGAGGGCACGCGAGAGGCAACCACACATTGATGTTTCTGTCCCTCTCTTTCTCCCTCCCTTCCCCTCTCTAAAAATAAATACATAAAATCTTTTTAAAAAATCATGTGTATGCTTTAGGCTGCAAGGAACAGACTGTCTAACTAAAAGTAACTGAAACAATGAGGAGCTTATGACCTCACAAAACAAGAAGTCTGGAGGTAAGCATTCCAAATTCAACCACTCAGGAGTCAGCTGACCTTTCTTTGATTCTCTCAGCTTTGCCCTCCTGGTGGCAAGGTAGCTGCCATAGCTCCAATCATAACATTATCATACAATGGTGTTCAAAGTTAGGAATGGCATTTCCTTCCATGTAGCTCTTTTTATTAAGAAGGAAAATCTTTCTAGCAACTTTCTGTAATGTCTTACTGGCCTGGAATGGTTCACATGCCCATCTATAGGAAAGGCCAGGGAGTGAACATTGGACATTTTCACCATTTCTTCTTGGCCATCAAAGAAAAAGGAGAGAATAGCTGGTGGATAGGCAGCCTCAGTTCACTCTCAAAAATCACGTTACTCATTATTTGCTTTTTATTTTTTCTGTTACAATCTCAGATTCATTAGGAAGTTCAGGGTAAGGTATGATGTCTAGATTCTACCATTCAGTCTTCTACAGCATTTTGTCCAATAAAAACAGACACAGACTGTCAGTCAAATGAAGATAGTGACAATAAAAGCAATAGCAACAATAACAGGAGCCCAGAGTGACTGCTCACTTCCCCTGTGTCAGAGTTCTAAGGGCTACACTGTCCAATGTAACCATGACCTTGAATAGGCAGGACTTCTGTGTAGTAATCAGAGAAGAGCTGCATCCTCCTGCTGTCTCCTCACTCTGGCTGTTCCTTGAAACCCACTCTGTTGGGCTAGCTGTCCCTTGCCCTGTTAGATAAAATCTCAGGCAGGTGCCACTGGGTCTTCTGGTCACTGTTAGATAATAAAAAGTCCTCCAGGTGTGTGTGACATGGGGGCATGAATCTGTCAAAACTCAGTGAACACACACTTAAGGTTTCTGCATTTCAACCTAAGTAAATCTGACCTCAAAAGAAAAAAACTGTAAATAAATATTGAACTCTGGTTAATAACATGTACACTGGAGTATTTAGGAAAAGTGTACCAATGTCTGCCATTCACCTTGAGATGTATCCAAAGACAAGATGGTGGTAGAGCCTGCACTTTTAGGTATAAATGGAGCCTCCTTGTTCTTGTCCTAAATGCAGCAAGGTCTGGATCTGCAGGGCCAGCTCTGCCCCACCTGCTTGCCCAGGTCCTGGGAAGAGAAAATGAGGAATAGCTGTACATGCATCAAAGAGAGAGTTTAGAGCCTGCTCTCCATTTTGAGGCAAAATAACTCCATCCATATTCTCAGTGAATGTTTTAGATTCAACTCAGTCAAGTGAGTTAGTCTCTCCTCTCTCCACCTCATAGGGAGAGAAATGGACTCTCCTCCTCTATGGACATTGAGAGAAAGAGGATAAGACTCCCTCCTGACTAAGGATGACTTTCTCCAAACCTTGCTCTGTGGCCCTCTCCAGAGCTGTGTGGAGGGGCATCGGTCAGAGCAGCACCCTGAGTGGTGGTCCACCCAGCTCTGTCTCCATGGTGGAAACATGCTCTTCATCTCCCCAATATGGATTCCACTCTTTTCAGCAAAAGCCTCAGATTTTTCTGTTGGATCCACCTCTTTCTCTTCTCTCCATTGGTGTAATTTGTGCAAAGCCTCAGCCCAACTCAGAAGCAGAGTACATCACCCAGACTGGCCAATCAGAGCTTCTCATTCCCTTGACCACAGTGACCAACTTGTTGATTCTTTGGGTTCCAGAGCAGGTCCCCCGGCATGGGATTTGAAGCTATAATAACAGGATAGACACTCTCAAGGTAGAACCTGTCACAAAAGACACTGGGTGGAGATAAGAGGAGGGTTCAGATCCTAATGGCATTATCTGAGCTCCTGTTTCCATACTTGATGTAGGCATACTTACGGAGTTTTTTAGTCACATGAGCTAATATTCTTTAAAAGCTTTCAACACTGTCCCTTAAGATCCATCCCCACCATCACTGCCTAATTTTGGTCTTGTCATCTTTCTTGTGGCTTAATACAAAAGCCTCTTGACTGTTCTCTCCTCCAATTCATCTCTCATTTGCTGTCTGAGGGAACTTTCTAAAACACATCTGATTAGGTCGTAGCCCTGCTTAAAATCCCTTGTGCCTACAGGGATAAAATCTACACCGCCTAAGCACACCCTGCCAGGCCCTGACAACCTGGTCCCCACTGGGGCTCATGTCAGCACTTCCTCTCCTCCCACCACGAACTGACCACAGAAAACCACTGGCAGCTCCTGAAGCATCACAATGCTGCTGAGGCTTCGTATGTTCTCTTCCTCCTACTAAGAACTTTTTCCCCCTCTTTCTCTACCTAATAAATTGAAACTCACTCCTTAGCAACCAGAGGGAGCATCGCCTTCTCTGAAAGGTCTTTCCTCACTAGGTCAGGTGTGCCCCTCTCAGTATTTCTCCCACACCTATCTAAATGCATAATTATCCCCATCTTGTGGTTACGCCTCTCTCCTTCCCATTAGATACTGGGTTCCTGAGGGTTAGGATTATGTCTTAGGGTGACTCTACATTCAGGTTTGCCAAGAACAACAGTTTTGGCTTTTGTTTGATGCCTCAGCATAATTATTAAGAGCACCCTTTTTATTCTCAACTGTCCTGGTTTGAATGATAAATTACTTGTTCACCATACTTCTTTATGATCAAGTCCATGTCTATAAAGAGTGAGTGTTAGAAAAAGTATTTCCAAGCCCTGGCTGATGTGGCTCAGTGGGTTGAGCATCAGCCTGCAAACCAAAAGGTTGCCAGTTTCATTACCAGTCAGGGAACATGTCTGGGTTATGGGCCCTGTCCCCAGGCTGGGGGTTGTACAGGAGGCAACCAGTCAATGTTTCTCTCCATTTTTCTCCCTCCCTTTCTCTCTCTAAAAATAAATAGATAAAATCTTCTTTAAAAAAGTATTTCCAGAAACAAGCAAAATATAGTCAAAGACACTGAAATGGAGGACAGGCTGATGGTGATCAGAGGGGAAAGAAGAGGGAATTTAAGGGGAGAATGGGAAGGGTTTACAAGAAGAAATATGAAGGACACATGGACAAAAACTAGGGGTGGGGGTAACGGGAGGGAGGTGGGGAGGGATGGGTGGGTGGGCTGGAATGGGAGTAAAGGACAGAAAACTGTACTTGAACAATGATTTAAAAGAAGTATTTCCAAATAAATGCATGAATAAGTGATCTTTCTAGGTCTAATTTTATTTTATCAAATAAATAGCCAAATTAGATTATTTCTAAGTTCTTTATTGCTTAAAGTGGTTCAAATTAAGTCAGTACTCCAAAAGGCCAAGACCAGTAATTTTGGTTTGTCTTCCCCTTGAAATGACCCACCATATAGAATTCCACACTTAAACATATTAAGCCAGGGTTAACAACTTCAGAGACTATGACCTGCTGGGAGCCTGGTTACTGACACAAATAACTTCTCCACTGATGGCTAAGTTCCCTCAGTTAGACCCACCAGGGGCTGGATGATCTCCTAACATCAGGTAAAAAATAAGTTCCATTTATTCTTGTGATGCAAGTTGCCTCAGTAGGATTATTTCTGCTCAGATTTGCCCCCGATTTGTGGTGTGCTTCAGTTCCCAACCAATCCCATCCACATCCCTGAGTGTGCACAGCATGCTCTGCTGTGGCCAAGCAGCAGTGAGAAATCTCACCAGGATTTGCACTTGGGTGCTGAAAGCCCTCCATCATAAATAACAGGTAACAACGATCTGTGGTCACATTTCATTTTACTAGAGCAGATACAAAATTTTTGTAAAAAACAGCCAATTAATATTGTCACATCTTGGCTCTTTCACTGTAAAATGCAGGTTTTTATATTTACCCACATCTTATTGCCAAAATCTAGTGTAGTTAAAGTTTTAGATCAGCTGCCCTTGAATAATTTAAATATTCTACAAACAATCAGAAAACAACACTAAATAACCTTGGTTACTTACAAAGTGGCCTATAAACTAATGCCCTTTGAATTTTTTTTAAACATTAGATGTTTTAGCATTTTTTTTTTTTTTCACAAATTGGGTGTCAATGGAACATGGCTTAGGTTTTCAAAAACTTGCAGAAGGCAGTATTTAAGAACAAAGAACTTCCCCTGATGGTAAAAAAAGTTTATTTGCATAACTTCTACATCTCTACCTCCCATGAGGCACAAACAAAAATAAATTTTCCGATACATTTAATGTTGGCACTCTACAATGCTATTTTCAGTGACCAAGAAAAAGTTCCTCTGAATACATGAAAAATAAATATTACCCTGCATTTCTTACTGTTGTTTAGAAAAGATGTTGCATCAATATTTCATAGATCAAATCTCTATTGTATCACTGGACTAGTTTAACAAGATTTCCACAATTCTTTACAATGTGAGATTTGAAAAAAAAAATATATATATATACACAAATTTATTTTTAAGTTCTGGTTTGGCCATCTTGAAGTGCACTTCGGCAGCATCAACTGAAGTTGAAAATAGGGATACTCTAGATGACCCAGCAACCCCACTTTAGGAGACATACCCTAGAACAGCGGCTTTAGAACTTGTTGGTCCAAGATCCCCATGACACTCGTCAAAATGACTGAGGACACCAAAGAGATTTTATTTAAACAGAAGATATCTACTGACATTTAGCTTAATAGAAATGAAAACTGAGAAAGATTTTAAATATGCATTAGTTAATTTAAAATAATAAGTCATCATGTTAATATAAGTAACATTTTTATTTAAATGATTATGTTTTCTCAGGCAAAAACATTAGTAAAAAAGAGTGGCATTGTATTAGACTTCTGTGAATCTCTTTAATACTCAACTTAATAGAAGACATCCAGATTCTTATATCTGCTTCTGTAGTCAACCTGTTACACTGTAAACAACATGTACCCTCTGGGAGTTCCACTGTACACTCTTGAGAGAGGAAGCATGAATAAGGGCAAATAACATCTTAGTGCTGTTATGAAAATAGTTCTGATCTCATGGCCCAGACCACACTTTGAGAATCACCGCCCTAAAGGCACATGTATAAACTTAAGCACATGTATAAAGATGTTCTTTGTAGTATCATTTATTACAGGGAGAAAGTGGAACCCATGTCCATCTTGTAGTCTATCCACAGGGGATCACAAAGTCCATGCAGGCTGCCCTGTTGTTGCTTTGCTCACTACACACCTCCAGCTCTTAGCACACGGTGGGCACTCAATCAACAGCTGTGGAAGGAGGGAAGTGAGAGAGGCAGCAAGGACGGAAATATAAATACTGCTCTGCAACTTGCTTTAAAATTTAACTCTGTTCCATGAACATCTTTTCACAGATGTAAACTTAAGTCACAGGGTAGGAATGGCCAAAAGCAATGTGATTCTTGTATAACTAGTAAGCATATTTCTCTAAAGTCCAAAAGTAAAGGTGTCTGTACTTTATCTGTTAAACACCACAGGCTGCAAACCACTGTCATCTAATGGAGCATTAAGCTGTCCACACATTATGGGCAGACTGGCCTTTGTTATTAACAAATTTTGCCCATATTTTGTTTGGAGATATTCTGTAATTCATATTTTTAAAATGAGTCAGTTATTTAAAGACCTTTCTAGAAATAATATAACCAATGTAGATATCTTTGTTACCCCTGTTGTTTTCATGTACACTAGAGGATTTTCTTTTTTAAAAATATATTTTATTGACTATGTTATCACAATTCTCCCATCTCCCTGCCTTTATTCCCTTCTGCCCTGCCTCCTCCCCCACTCACATTCCCCCCTCCTTAGTTCACGTCCATGGGTCATACATTTAAGTTCTTTGGCTTCTCCATTTCCTATACTATTCTTAACCTTCCCCTGTCTATTCTGTACCTACCATTTATGCTTCTTATTTCCTGTACTTTTTCCCCTATTTTCCCCCCTCCTGCTCCCCACTGATAACCCTCCATGTGATCTCTATTTCTGTGATTCTGTACCTGTTCTAGTTGTTTGCTTAGGTTGTTTTTGGTTTTTTAGGTTTTGTTGTTGATAGTTGTGAGTTTGATGTTATTTTACTGTTCATATTTTTATCTTCTTTTTTCTTAGATAAGTCCCTTTAATGTTTCATATAATAAGGGCTTGGTGATGATGAACTTTAACTTGACCTAATCTGGGAAGCACTCTATCTGCCCTTCCATTCTAAATGATAGCTTTGCTGGATAAAGTAATCTTGGATGTAGGCCCTTGCCTTTCATGACTTTGAATACTTCTTTTCAGCCCCTTATTGCCTGTAAGGTACTTTTGAGAAACCAGCTGATAGTCTTATGGAAACTCCTTTCTGGGTAACTCTTGTTTTCTTTTGCTGCTTTTAAGATTCTCTCCTTATCTTTAAAATTGGGTAACTTGATGATGATGTGACTTGGTATGTGCTTCCTTGGGTCCAGCTTCTTTCTTTGGGACTCTCTGAGCTTCCTGGGCTTCCTGAAAGTCTATTCCCTTTGCCAGATTGGGGAAGTTCTCCTTCATTATTTGTTTAAATCAGTTTTCAATTTCTTGTTCTTCCTCTTCTCCTTCTGGCACCCCTATGATTCAGATGTTGGAACATTTAAAGTGGCCCTGGAAGTTCCTCAGCTTCTCCTCACTTTTTTAAGTTCTTCTTCATTCTGTTCTGGATGAATGTTTATTTCTTCATTCTGCTCCAAACCCTTGATTTGAGTCCTTCCCATCACTGTTTCCCATCACTGCTGGTTCCCTGTACATTTCTCTTTATTTCACTTTGCATAGCCTTCGTTTCTTCCTGTATTTTGCAACCATACTCAACCATTTCTGTGAGCATCCTGACTACTACTGTTTTGAACTCTGTATCTGATAGGTTGGCTATCTCTTCGCTGCTTAGTTGTGTTTTTTCTGGAACTTTAATCTGTTCTTTCATTTGGGGCATTTTTTTGGTCTCTTGCACCAGTGACATAGTAAGGGGCAGAGCCTTAGGTACTTAGGTATTTGCCAGATCCGGCCAACCCAGGTCACTGCTTCTTCATGGTGCTGTATGTGGGGGAGTGGTCTGAGAGGGAGCAATGCTGCTGGCTCAGCTCTTAGCCGTCTTTCAGTCACTTCCCCTACTACACATAAGCAAATTGGGCCCTTCTGATGCTGATTCATGGGTGGGTGGGTTTGTGTACATTCCAGGACCCTGTGGGTTTCCCCAACAAACTCTCCTGTGAGGATGGGAGTTTCTCCCATTGCTGCAAACTTCACAGGCTTTTACCACCAGAGGTTCTGAGACTTTATTTTCCTGCACTGGAACCCTGGGTTGCGTGGTCTGTCTCAATCCCCAGTTGTTCCTTCCAGTTTATCTGCACACAAATGTGGGACCACCCAGTCTGCCAGCCACTTCCTCACCAGCCCTGGTCCTACAGCTACTGCCTTGCTGTACATCCTCTCCACCCCGGCTGCCTGTCTCTGCCCCTCCTACCAGTCTGGATGAATGTTTCTTCAACTCCTTGGTTGTCAGACTTCCATACAGTTTGATTTTCTGGTAGTTCTGGTTGTTTTTTGTTTTTAAATTTGTTTTACTTCTTTTGGTTGTGCGATGAGGCACAGTGTATCTACTTTACACCTCCATCTTAGCCGAAAGTCAGATTTTCTTAAGATAATTTAGGTAAATTCATTAACATTTCTCATATCATACAACAAAACCAATTGTTAAAACAAGTTAATGGATAATTTTGTTCATATAACTATCTTTTTCTTTCTCTCCTCTTTTCTTGACTTTGCTTGGTCCTAATTTACATCTTAAAAGATTTTTAAAACTGCATGCAGGAAAAAAAAAGCAAGGCATAATAACTGCTCAATAAATGTTTGCTGCTAATAAAAAAAGAATATTCACAGACTTTTTTCAATGCCTTTTTTTTTGTTCAATTTTGTGTCCTCAATGACTAACACACGTGGGAGTCCAATAAATATTGTGGAAGGAAGGTGGGGCGGAAAGAAGAGAAGATGGAAGAGAAGAAGGAAGGCTGACTATGTTTTAAAAAGATAGGTTATGATGTTCAGAGTGCCTTTTACCTCCATGATTCTAGAACATGAGTAACAATAACAAAAAGGCCATCGTTAATTAAGCTTTCAGCCCTGGCCGGGTGGATCAGTTGGTTGTAGTGCCCTTTGTGTCAGCCACCTGCACTGGTCTTCAGTTTCTCAGGCACATTGCCAGCTGCCACAGGACCTTGCACAAGTAGTTCCTGCTGCCAGAGATTCTCTCCCCCTACACCCTCTCATAATAGACAGTCCAAAGAGCTGTCTCTTTTTTTCTGGTAAAAAATAAAAACAAACAAAAAAACTATCTTTTCTTTCCATCGCCTCATGGGCCTTGTAGTAACATGAATCCCTTTCCACATCCCAACATGTAATATAGGCTGGCCAAAGTACCTCATCCACTGGATTCAGTGATTGGTCCAAGTTTGGGCATATGATCCAAGCAGAACCAAGCCGAATCCCTTTTTCTATAATTGCTATAGATGCTCTCCTTCAGTAACCCTGGGCTCTGAAACATACCTCCACGTGGAAAAAAAATTTATGAAGTCAACACAGAGAAAAGCAAGACCAAGCAATGGAGAGAAAGAAAGGAGTCCTGATGACAGGTGCTTAGATCCCTAAGTCCTGGCCTTTCCTGAAGTCTGTCCACCCCCCTGGCTTCTGTTACATGAGACAAGTTATGCTCTAGCCAGAGCTGGGTTTCTACCACTTCATTTCCTTTGCCTGACTAATCAAAGAAAGCCAGTTTCCAGAAAGTCTTCACAGACCTTCCTGTGTAGGTCAAGTTTTCATTAGTAAGTTCTTAGTGTATTCTCCAGCATAGCAGTCACCGCAGTTATCACTCCATATTTATTCATGGATTTATTTAAATATCTCCTTCACAAGTTCCATGAGAGGGCCTAGGGTTTTGCTGAACATTCATTGCATCAACAATGACTGGAGTGGGCACTCCACACATATTTGTAGAACAAATTAATCTCATAATGAATTCACGCTTCTGAAAGGGGCAGCAAGTTAAGCCCATAAAGGGTCAGAAAAAAAGAGTTCTTTGTTCAAAATAAGACTAAAAAGCACCCCCCCAAAAAACCCACTGTTAACATGACTTCATATTTCTCAACAAAAATGTAGCTACTGTCTTTCCCTGCAATTCCATTTTCCTTCTTCTTGTTTAAGCAGATCTTGGTTCTTACAACAAAACTAAAGCTAAAAAAAAAACCGCTTAATTTTGTTATTTCAAAGTAAAATAAGAAATACATGAAAACATTCATGGTTATAACTTTCCTGGAAAAAAAAAAAGAAGAGCAAATGGATAGAGGGCTAGCCCTACAAGATTTTAAAACATATTTAAAAGCTCACAGTTAGAATAGTTTATTATCGAAGAAGAGACAAATAGACAAGTGAACAGAAAAACACTTTAAATACATATGTAAATTTAGTTAATGATAAAGACGCCATTTAAAATCAGTGAGGAAGAGGATGATCCATCCAATGGGACTCAGGCCACACAGCTCATTAGTGGTGGGTCAGCTATTGTCTGACTTTCTGACCTCTGAACTTACCCTATTTTTGTTTCTCTCTGCGACAACAATAGCATGCGGGGGGCGGGGGGCAGAAAAACATTTAAAAGGCAGAACAAAAATGTAAAATTATTTGATGGGGTCGTTCACCCATACAGACCGGACTGAAACCCGGCCGTAGGCAAGTCTAGGACCTCCGGAGGACTCTACATCTCGGTGGTAACCAAGCGCACCTGGCGCTGGCGCCCCCGGGTGCACCAACCTGCGTGGCACAGGACCCTCTGGGAGTCGACTCACGCGACACCCAGCGTAGGACCAAGCCGGCGGAGTTTGTGCAGAGAAGATACCTGAGCCTGTGGGAGCACACGCGGGTTGGTGGGCACAGCAGGGGTCGAAAGGGGGGTGCGGGGGTAGCGCCACCGCCTCCTTAGGGAGCACACCAGAAGTAGCCACCCAATCCTGGTGTCCAAGATGTTGGCTCCGCGCCCGAGTTAGAACGGGATGCGCGATGGCGGCCGTGCAGGGGGGCCCCAGTGGAGCGGGAGGCGGGGGGTGGCCTGGAGGTGAGACCCCGCTGCGTTCGCAGAACTGGTAGCCCTGGCGCCTGGGGCCCTCCGGAAAGCTGGGTGGGCAGCAGATCTTCCGAGGCAGGAGATGAACCCACCCCTCTTTTCTTGAAGTGGGAGAGGCTGGGGCCTCCGGGACATGGGTGCGTGGGGCCTGGGCCTGGGCTTTCTGACCCTTGGCCCTCTTCTGGGTCTCGGTGTGGCCCGCCCACAGCCTTCCCCGCATCTCACTGCCTCCCCCCACTCCCACCCCCACCCCGCTCTAGTGTTTTCCAGTTTTCTCCTGTGCATTTCGCACACTGCACCTCCCCCAAACCCAGAAACAATCCTCAGTCGTAAATTGACTCTATTCCTTTCCCCTCGCTGTGGCAGGCTCCTTTGTAGTTTTTAACAATGGACGAGATCTGGTTTCTAAGCTCCGAGAGTAACTGACAGCCCTGCTGGGGAGACTAAGCTGAACTACAAGAATGAAGTGTATGCTTCAGACGTGTTCTAATATTTGATCTAAGCTATTAGCAGTGTTGGAGTTCAAAGGAGGGGACTGATTTAAGGCTGGTCTCTTCTTTGTAAAGGTCTGTATATCCTTTTAGGAGTAACTTCAAAAGTCATTTTCTTTGGGAAGCCTTCACCTACCTCCATTTTTAAGTTTCTCATCTTTTTTAAGCGTATTGAGCTAGTGCTAAGTTCATAAACTCTTATCTCCTTGTTTCAGGTGTGTGTCCGTGTGTGGTACAGGCCCCCACTCTAGGCAGGGACTCTGTCTTTGTTTAGCATCACCTAATGTGTGCACATGAGTATGAATTAAAAAGGATTGAAATGGTGCCCTGGCCAGATGGCTCAGTTGTTTGGAGTGTCATCCTGTACACCAAAAGGTTGCTGGTTCAATTCCCGGTCAGGGCATATACCTAGGTTGCAGGTTTGATCCCTGGTCGGTGCATAGAGGAGGCAACCAATGGATGGTTCTCTCTCACATTGATGTTTCTCTCTCTCTCTGTTCCTCTCTCTAAAATCAATTTTTAAAAAAGGATTGAAATGGTTAGAAGGTACTGACTTGAGGTGGGCCTGCAACAGTGGGCAGTATTTGTGTAAGTCAGAGGTTGAAAAATGATGGCTCCTGGCCAGATCCAACTGTAGATATATTTTCATAGTTCATGGTATTTGTTTTATTTGAATTAGTGGCCAAACTTTTATATCAGGAAATTTCTTTGACATCCACTCACACAAAAATCTAGATTTTCAGTACCTCTTAGAAAATCAGAAGATGTAGCCAAACAGGGCCCACGTGCCTACATGGTGCTGTTATTGACGGGAGAGACCTGGTTCTTCTTGCTGACGCATGTAAAGAATTACATATCAGCAAATCTAGTAGTATGTAATCAGTTTATTAGTGGCTCGCTTCCATGGAAGAGAACAGGACTGGGTAGAGTAGGGGGTGAAAGGCAAAGTTTCAGAGCAAAACAGGGTGAGAAAAACAAGAGAGGCTGGAGACCAGAGTGGCAAGCCCCTGGGCAGCCTGAGGCCGGGTGGCCAGAGGCCCTGTGGCCCGAGAGCCAAGAACACCCTGAGCCCGAGAGAGAGAGAGACAGACAGACAGACAGATAGACAAAGACAGACAGACAGAGACCTTTGTTCTCAGGACTTATATAGTTGGTGGGATAGGAGGGTAAAAAGTTACATATTGATTTATGGGTAAATGTGACACCAGCTTTCCTGGGGGAATGTGACTACCCAAATTTAGGGATGAATGGGGGTCTGTCCGCCCGAATTCTTATCTTGCTCCAGACTCCATTTGGTCATCCTGTTGTAAAATATGTGACAGGAGGCAGTTAATTAAATTTTGGGGCAATTTCCGAAGTTATTTGTGGGCACTTTCTGTAAGCATCAGGGATTCCCTTGTAAAACAGATAGTGACCAGAGGTAGGCAATTAACCAAACTCAAATTATGGGCTCTTTCTTGCTAATATAGTGTTTCTTGTGATATTAGAACACCTGGTGATATTATCAGACCAGACTTAGGACTGCTGACTTAGCATGTGAGACTTGTGTCCTTCCTCCTCCTTGCCTCAGTCTACTATTTATTTTACCTAATTGGTAAAAGGTGTTTCCTGGCAACCAGGGTGATAAATGCTGGTCAATGACAGTATTGCAGTCTCAGAGTTCTTCCTATGCTGTCTCCTGCTTCATTGTTAGTAGGAGTTGAGTAGCAAGTCATTCCTTTCGACTTGGTCTAAAATTTCCAGATTTCTTGTCCCCACTGATCCATTGTCTTTCCCTGACACGGAAAACATGTATCAGTTGTCATTTATCACCTAGTTTGCTGCACTCCTGATTAACTGCCTGGCCCCTTGCAGCCATTTGAGTTCTTGATTCCGGATGTAGATAGAGGCAAATAGGGAGGGCATCATGAGTAAGAGAGTCATGGGCAAAGGGATGGAATGGAGAGAAGCCTAGTATGTGGAGAAATTAGGGAGGATTCCAGAGCATAGGTTTGCTTTTAGGTGAATCATAGAGTTGAGCTATTGTTATGGGTTGAATTATGTCCCCCCAAAAAGATACGTAAGGTCCTAATCTACAGTACCTTAGAAAGTGATCTTATTTGGAAATAGGGTTGTTGCAACTATCTCTTGGTAAGGTGAGGTCATATTGGTATAGAATTGGCCCCTAATTCAATGTGACTGGTGTTCTTATAAGAACATGGCCATGTGAAGGAAGAGACAGAGGGAGAGTGGCATGTGAAGATTGAGTCAAAGATTGGAGTGATGCATCTACAAAGCAGGAAAGACAAGGATTGTCACCAGATGCCAGGAGAGAGGCACAGAACAGTTATCCCTTAGAGCCTGTGACTGGCTCTGGGCACCCTGTTTGGATCTACAAAGTGATCCACAGTTTGTGGCTGCCTCTGCTGAGCCCGCATGTTCACAGGAAGGACCGAGCTATGCACCAAGGCAGGCTTCCACTGAGTCTGGGGGCAGGTCAGCAAAAGGCCCAAGGCACCCAAAGATCTGCCTCCGCCTGCTGGCTGCCTTATAGGTTCATTCACTGAAAGAGTCTCTGGCAGTACACAAGTTGCATGAGAAAGGTTTTCAGTGAGCACATGGTGTTCACCAGATTGATAGAGGTTCAATCTCAGTGCTAGTGCTGGGTCTGAGGCCACTCAGCAAAAGTCCCAGTGTATACCAAGTCTAGCTTCCCCCTGCTGGGTTTCTGCAGACCTTTGTGGTGGGCCATGGTGTCAGGAAATCATCAGACTTAGGCAAGCGGAATTTATCAGGCCCAAGTAGACCAAGATTTGGCTGTGTGAAGAGAGGGCTTTGTACCAGTGGGGAGTGCAAGAGAAAGATAGCCCCTGTCCTTGAGACACACAGCTTAGTCTGTCCCAGATGTTTCAGAGAGCCCAAGCTCAGCAGAGCAGGGCCACCAGGAGTCCAGGAGGGTAGAGTTAGTGGATCTCCCATGTCGGGGAGTGCTAGTCAGGTTTAGGGGAAGGAGGGAGGAGTGGTCCTCACCCCAGTCACCAACACCCCCTGAGTCTGCCTGGACCTCTACACCCCTTCCCAGACAACTGAATCCTCAGCTGGGTTTGGGCTCTGAAAGATGGGTGACAGGGAGTCCAGAGGGTGGGGCTATTGCATTCCCACAGGCTGATGCCAGAAGGAGGATAATGCTCCTACCAAGAAAGGTGGCATCTGCAGTGTGGGAGAGGAACTCAGCACAGGAATCCTGGCAGCTGTCCCTTCAGCCCTCTTCCCAGATCCACAATCCCCAGTCCCTCTTCAAGCGACTCTAGTCCACTCTTCTCTCCCTCCACCAGAGCCCAGAGTGGCTGCGATTGAGATATTTGTGCATTGGCCCTTTAAAAGAGCTCCTGTGCCCTAGCAGACTCCTGTCTCTCCCTGGCAGACAGAATCCCTACTGATTTTCACAGTCAGATGTTACATAGCCTCCTCTTCTGGCTCTGGTGCCCTGGGCTGGGAATCCCAGCCTGGGGTTGAGACCCCATGCTCCTCAAGGGGAACCTTTGCAGCTGAGGTATCCCTCCAGATATCAGCTGCAGCCCATGGGAGTGGGGCCAGCCCATTTCACATCTCTCCCCCACTTCCTATCAATGTTGATGTGGCTTCTTCTGTAAATCCTTGGTTATGAGACTTCTATTCAGCTTGTCTTTGGGTTATTCAGGTTGATGGTTCTATGTTTTAACTGTAATTCCAGTTTGGTCCTGGGAGGGGGTGAGTGTAACATCCACCTACTCCACCACTGTCTTAGATCTTGGTCTCTCACATTTTTAGAGGGAGAGGCAAGATGAGCTACTGAGACCAAGGGTAATACAGGAAGTAGTAGATTTTAAAAGAGAAGAGAGGGTATGGCGTATTTGCTACTGGCTCTCCATTGGGCAGTTTTTGAGCAGGAACTTCTATTTCAGAATTCAAGATGCTGCAGGATGCAGCTGTGAATGAATCACAAAAGGATGCTGGGCACCAGATCTGCACTCAGTTGGAATCTTTGCAAGGAAGAGGCAGAGCTGGTCTTACTGGGTAAGGGCTCCATCCTCAACATAGAATCCATACACTCTAACTTCTTGTTCAGTTGAAAAAAAAAAACAAATGTTTTTAAGATCTCAGTGGAATTAGAGGATTAAGGATTCCCAATGGCTTTGACCCTTGGAGGCAAGATCCTTCAGCTCTTTGGTAAAGGATAGCTAGCCTGACCTATGACATTAGAAATCACAGATTCTTGACTTGCCCTGTGCTTTCTCTCTCTCTGTCTTATTAGTCCTGTTAGACCAATAGTTAACCAAAATTCCACTCATCTTCAAATCTCAGACCTATTCCCCCCATCTTTGAAAACCACTCTTCCTCCTGTGCCCTCTGTCTTCATAAATAGCACCACATCCCACTCATTTCTCAAGTCAGAAAACTGAAAGGCCATTCTTGACTTCTTTCTTTCCCCACATGCATTACCATGTTCTGTTGATTCTAGGCTGACCCACAGTAGACAGTGCTTACCTTGTTGGTCACTGATCACACTATCTTGTTACCTGTTTACACATATGTCTCCCTTCCATTAAACTGTAAGTTCCTTGAGGGCAAAGACCACATCTGATGGTCTTCAAAAGTGATGTTCACTTTTGTATTCCCAATACCTAGTACGATGTCTGGAACACAGTGGGTGCTCAGTTAGTGTATGTTAGGCAAACAAATCAGTAAGTGACATGAACACTGAGGCCCTTTTCCCAGAAACTCTTGAGTTCCGCTATATTGGACTATAGAGGAGGACTCATCACTGATCAAGCTTATGTTTCAGATGCTGTTCCCTCCTACTTCAGACATCCTCTGAGGGAAAGAGTTCCTTAAACTACTTCTGGTGGAAGTGGATGAAAAATTTTAGTAGTGTGGCCACCAGTCTCTGAGGAGAGAGCTGTGTAGGACAAAGGACTAGGTACTTTACCATTCCCATGCCTGTGGCAAAGTTTGATTCTAATGATTCTTATAGAAGAGTGCTTTTCTCACTATTTGCAAATAATGTATTGTTTCCTCTTTCTAGCTCCCTTACTACTTTGCTTGTATCATCTTCACTTTGTTCTAGATCTAAGATGAAATTATACTGTGTATTCATTATCAGCCAGGATCCAGTCAGGAGACAAAAAACTATACCAGTTATTCAAACAAGGGACATTTTATATAAAGAATGTTTACATAGTAAAAGGTGGTTAACTACTTAAAGGGTTACAAGAGGACTCTAAAGAGTACAGAAATAGATGATGCAGGAAGCAGCCTTACCTTGAATTAAGGGAAAATAAACAAGGAGGAAACCAAGAATTTAGGAGGGGACTCCATAGCTCAAAGCTGAGATTCAGATGTTTTTGAAGAGGTTGTGGCTGCCAGAGGGACACATAGCCTGATGGTGGTGAAGAGTCTTTTCAAAGGGCATAGGCCAGAGCTGGTCTGTAAGAGTGGCCTGCCTAATGCAGAGAAATTCACTGTAGGGTCTAGTCCGCCTGCTGGGTGGTGGAAAACTCATTGGAGGGCATGAGTGGGCCAGAGCTGGTTCACCACAAGCTATTAAGCCTCCCATCTGTTGATCTGCTGCCCTCCCCTCCCCGGCAAAAAACAAAATAGCTTACTAGTATCAGGAAGAGAAATCCCTTTCTCTGTGTGTGGCTCACAGTGGTCCTTCAGTGCCCTCTGCTGACTAAGCCAGAGAACAGGAGAAATGTTTCAGGGTCCAGCTCCAGTACCAAAAGTAGGCTGAAGAAGACAAAATGGGACTGTATAATACGATCCCACTTTTGTATATAACAGAACATTGGCAGTGTCTGTCTTTGGATGGCAGGATCAAGGCATTATAGGTGCTTATTATTTTCTCTGTTTTTTGTTTTCCTGTAAACATGCAGTATTTTTATAATCAACAAAAATGTTATGGAAAAAGTATTTGTAATTTTAAGAGATTCCTTCTCTAAAATTATGAAAAAATGATTATGAAGTCCATTAAGAGTCTGAGTCACTCTAATGGTATCTGTTGATTTCCTGTCATGAAAGATAGGCAAAGCATTACAATTTATACTCATTCCCACCACCTCTCCTCCTCACAGTGCAATTTTTATAATATAATTATTTTAACACTGTCATGGTTTAAATCATTCACTTCCTATTCTACAAAAACAGTTTCCAGTTATTTAATCTCAGTTCTGCAATTAAAATGATTCAGTGCTCACCATCGATTTTTTTACATTGTCTTCTCAATTCCTTAATGTTTAACTTATTTCTTCATTGGCTATATTCCAGGCAAGCAGTCCTTTCCAAAAAGGATGCTCGATGGGTGTCAAACTCCATGAATTTTTTTTTACCTACCTGATAATGTTTTCCTATGCATTTAACATGAAAGTGCATGTTGCTGGGTACAAACTTTTTTGGAGCACATTTTTTCTCTTCATAACTTTTTTAGGCATTACTATACAGTCATCCTTGGGTATCGGGATATGGATTGGTTCCAGGACCCCTGTGGATTCCAGAATCCACACGTGCTCAATCCCTTATATAAAATAGTGTCGTATTTGCATATACTTACACACATCCTCCCATCTACTTTACATCATCTCTAGGTTACTTACAATACCTAATACCTAATGTAAATGATATGTAGTTATTTATGCTATATTGTTTAGGGAATGACAAGAAAAAAAGTATGTACATGTTCAGTATAGAAGCAATCATCATAGGCCTAACTATGAAGTACATGTCAGCAACAATGTAACTTTTTTAAAGATTGTATTTATTTATTTTTAAAGAGAGGGGAAGGGAGGGAGAGAAACATCAATGTGTGGTTGCCTCTCACATGGCCCCCGCTGGGGACCTGGCACTGGAGACCTGGCCCACTGCGGCGGTGACCCTTTGGTTCCCAGCCCATGCTCAATCCACTGAGTCAATTGACACCAGCCAGGGCAACTATGTAACTTTTTAAAAAAAGATTTTCAACAGTAGTGGTTGAATCCACAATTGTAGAATGCTAGAGTGTGGAGGGCCAACTGTGTTCTGTCTGGCATTAAGTGTAACTGTGGAGAAGTGTAAAGTCAACCTGAAATTATCTCACACATTACTTGTTTTTTTGCCTACATGCCCATTGGCTCATTTGTTCCTGAAATGTAGTTATTTCATCAGGAGATATCTTGGTGTTGACTGTTACATATCAACTTTTTATGGGCTACAACACACCCTTCCAATAGATTCAAGTCTTCTTTTCAGCAATATTTTCCTGTTACATGTTTGAATGTTCTTATTTTGTTCTTTTCTTCAGTAATACTAATTTTATGTATTTGAATATCTTTCTATTGCTACTGGTCTTCTCTATAATCATATTTATATTCATTTCATTCAGTATGATTTCTCCAGGTCTCATCATAACCCTGTACTGATTATTTTGTTGTTTCTTAGGTGAATTTCATCTACATAATACATCTAGTTTTCTCTTGCATTTCTTTTCTCAACTCTTTCAAATTCTCATTTTTTATTATTTTATAACCTATAATCTATTTTAAAGCCTTATATCTCTTCTTTGAGATAATGGAGAACTCTGATGTTTCATATCAATTCCTTTGGTATTCTTCTCGGAGGTATGCTCCTAATCCCTCTGTTATTCACGTTCCTTTCTTTCTTAAAACAATCACCACCACCTATTTTCAAGCACACTTCCCACACAGTTACCTTAATGATTACGACTGAGCAGTGAATGAATCAGACTCTCCATTAAAGATTACCATGGGAAGAGGCAGAGGGAAC
This sequence comes from Phyllostomus hastatus, assembly GCF_019186645.2. Classification (NCBI taxonomy): domain Eukaryota; kingdom Metazoa; phylum Chordata; class Mammalia; order Chiroptera; family Phyllostomidae; genus Phyllostomus; species Phyllostomus hastatus. The sequence continues at coordinate 2,827,599 of NW_025334035.1, forward strand.
AGAGCAAGGGCACTTTAGGACCTTCATGCAGATTTGCTGCCACAAACACCTTCTCATCTAATCTACAGTCATATCTCCCTTCAGTTTTTGGTTTCCAGGAGATCAACATGGGCACAAGGGAAAGCCCTTTAGATCACAGGCTTTTCATTATACAATTTGAAAGTCACACTGTCTACTCCTTCTTCACCTTGCCTAACCTCTGTCAGTGTTCCGTAGCTAGAACTAGGCAGAGGGAATAGAAATGACCTGCCAGCATGGCTCCCCACTTTAGCACTGCCTCTTCCCGCTCTGATGTGTCAGACTAGATGTCTACAGAGACAGTCCTTGCTTTCTCCATGACTCCCCTCCTGCCGTGCTCTAGATGTCTTCACTCTGATCAGAAGGTCACTGAATGTGCCATTCAGAAATATGAACCTTTGGGAGATGTCTGTATGTGGCCCTCTTTTTAAAGATGGAGTTCACCTCATTTGTCATTCTTTTCATTGTTTTCAGTGGCTTTTGAGAAGTACCTTTACCATCTTTTAGCATGTTTCTGACTTTTGAACAATATATATCAAACAAACAAACAAACAAAAAAACACTTTAGGAGAAAATTATGATAAAGCCAGTTCTTTCCAGTATTTTATTTGACTTATTTAAATGAAATCCAGCCTGGATGTGGAGGTTTATGCTAGGGACATTCTACTCACTGATAGTTCTTGGGCTTAAAGGGTCAACATTAATAGTAATAATAACAGCAGATGCCACTAATATAGTGCTTTCTATATGCCAAGCACCGTTCTAAATGTTTTACATATATTTATTCTCATAACAACTGTGAGGTAAATGCTATTACTCTCTCCATTTTAGAGTGAGGAAACTGAGGGACAGAGGGCTGCAGTGACTTGCCTGAGATCACACAGTGAGTAAGTGAGGGAGCCAGGATTCAAATCCAGGCAGTTGGCCCTGTAGTCCATTAGGAGTCTGTGTTCTGAATCATTGTGTTGTGTTACCTCTTATTCATTGCAAAAAGATTAATGACTAGAGAGTTTATAGCACTAGGGCCAAGGTGAAATGGCTCACTCAAGGAGCTCAGAAATGTGTTTTTGTGGGGGAAACGTCAGGAATTTGAGGATACAGACACGTAAAAATAGTAAGCTCATCTTACTATTACTTAATAGCTCATCTGCTTCCAGTCACAGGAGGATACAAAGTTGCCATACAAAAGGGAGGCAATTCTACCAGAATACCAGAAAGAAAAATGCCAGGTCTGAGAAAGGGAGAATTGGTTCCTATTAAAATGACAGGCAAACATTTTTATTCTGAGGCATAGTTTCAGAATTGTTTAACTGTTATTATTGGGAGGAAAGGGTAGGGTGCCAGTTATTAATTTATTGCCTCTCAACTCCAAATCTACCCTTCTTTGCCTTGCTTTGCTTCTGAATCTCAACCATTCCTCCTTTGCCAGCTGGTACAAGATTTAGATTTTTGTCAACAGAGGATGCTGGAGGGACAATTCAAGGCCACTGAAAAAGAAGAAAACTCTTCCTGGTGCTGGTGTGCTTTTATTACACACAGGATCCGCCAAGTTTCTACCCCATCAAAAAGGCCACATCCTGGAGCCAGCTCCAGACCACCCGCCTCCTCCCATGAATTTTCCTACCACCCCACAGACCACTCCCACACACCAGCTCCAGCCTGCGCCTGACACATGTCTTCTCTGCCGGTAGGGTATGTGTTCCTGTGATGCCGCAGTCTCTCTAAAAAGGTCTGAACCTCAGCCCCAGTGAGGAAGAGTTCTCCTCTAGTTTCTTTGTTCCTCCTTCTTAAACTTCCCAACATAGGGAGAGGTGATTTTTGTATTTTAGGAATTATAGAATGGCCTACTGCTTATCATTTCAGATTCTGAGACCAGGAATAAGATGAAGAACTGGAAGGCAAAGAGGAAAATTTCTGAAGAAAAAGATTTAGCGAGGGCTGTACTGGGAGTACACCAAAGACAAACCTCCCAGGAATGTGGGTTAGTCAAAACCAGTGATCCCAAGGACAGGTTAGTGCTGCATTGGGTAAGCCCCTCAGAGGATGCAGTGAGGCAGCCTCCTTCCCAAGAGAGAGCCATCATGGAAGTGGACCTCATCCCCAAGAAAGCCATTTCAGAAGAGAGGGGCCACAGATACAATGAAGGAGGAAAAATACTTTCTGCTGGAGAAAGATCCCACAGGTATGATGTCTGTGGCCAGAGCTTCAAACAGAAGTCAGAACTAACTGAACATCAGAAAACTGATAATATCAAGAAAATCTATGAATGTAAGGAATGCGGAAAAACTTTTAATCGGGGCTCAAGCCTGGTTATACATCAGAGAACTCATTCAGGAAAGAAACCATATGTATGTAACGAATGTGGAAAAGACTTTAATCAAAGTTCAAATCTTATTATACATCAGAGAATTCATACAGGAAAGAAGCCTTATATATGTCATGAATGTGGGAAGGACTTCAATCAGAGCTCTAATCTGGTTAGACATAAGAGAACTCACAGCGGTGAGAATCCCTATGAATGTAAAGAGTGTGGGAAGGCCTTCAAGGGAAGCTCAAACCTTGTCCTACACCAGAGAATTCATAGCGGAGGGAAGCCTTATATATGTAATGAATGTGGGAAGGCCTTCAATCAAAGCTCAGATCTTATAATACATCACAGAATTCACACAGGAGAGAAACCCTATGAATGTAATGAATGTGGACAAGCCTTCAGCCAGAGTTCACACCTTGTCACACATCAGCGAATTCATACTGGAGAGAAACCCTTCAAGTGTAATGAATGTGAAAAGGCCTTCCAACAGCGTTCATGCCTTACTGAACACCAGAGACTCCACAGTGGAGAGAAACCTCATGAATGTCGTAAATGTGGGAAATCCTTCAGTGGGCGCACAGCTTTTCTTAAACATCAGAGACTGCATACTGGAAAGGAACTTGAATGTGAAAAAGCCTGTACTTCTGAGTTGGACCTTATCAAACAACAGAGAATACATAGGGAAGAAAAACCATATGAATGTACTGAGTGTGGTAAAACTTTCCGGGGAAGTTCAGATCTAATTCGGCACTGGATAATTCATACTGGAGAGAAACCGTATGAATGTAGTGAATGTGGGAAAGCCTTTAGCCAGAGGTCTCACCTTGTTACACATCAGAAAATTCACACTGGAGAGAAGCCCTATCAGTGCAAAGAATGTGGGAAAGCCTTTTGGCAGCGTTCACTCCTCATTCAACATCAGAGGATCCACAGTGGGGAGAAACCCTATGAATGTAAGGAATGTGGAAAATCCTTCATCTGGCACACAGCTTTTCTCAAACATCAAAGACTTCATACTGGAGAGAAACTTGAAGGTGAGAAAACATTCAGCAAGGATGAGTTGTTTAAAGGAGAGCAGAGAATTCACTATGAAGAAAATGCTTGTCCAGGAAATCAGTGTGATAGAACTTTCCGGAACAGCTCAGACCTCATCACACATCAAGTCACTTATGCCAGAGAGAAACCATATGAATGTAAAGAATGTGGAAAAACCTTCAGTCAGAGCTCAGACCTTATGAGACATCACAGAATTCACAGTGGTGAAAAACCTTATGTATGCACTAAATGTGGGAAACCTTTTAGGGGAAGCTCAGATCTTATTAAACACCATCGTGTTCACACTGGAGAGAAACCTTATGAATGCCCTGAATGTGGAAAAGCCTTCAGTCAGAACTCACATCTTGTTAGTCACCAGAGAATTCATACTGGAGAGAAACCCTTTGAATGCAGTAACTGTGGAAAGGCCTTCAGTGGGCACACAGACTTTCTTAAACATCAGAAACTTCATCCTGGACAGGAACTTGGGGAATGTGAGAGGGTCTTCACACAGGACTTATTCTAACAGGTTGCACAACCTAATGAATGTAGGAAAAGCCTGGTGGAGATCACATCTTATTGCACTATAGAGGATTCTTATTATTGAAAACCACTTGAAAAAAGGAAAACATTACAAGAGTCCTAGTGGATGGAAAACATGTAAGTGTAGTCAGGTGGAAAAGTTCTTGGACATAAAATAACCTTTTTTCTGCCTCAGAACTACATTGGAGTATGGTCCCCAGCATATAATTACTTGACAGTGTTTTAGGCAACTTCTATTGTTACTAAATCATTATAAATAACTTTGGCAACACCCAAAACTAAATTCTCCGTAAAAGGAGCCCTTTAAATATTGACTACCGAGTCCAGTGACCAGTAAAAATCTTAAGTACTTTAATGTGATTAAATCTTTCTCTGGGATGAATTCTTCCCCTTAGGTAGGTGTTTTACACATTCTTTTTTTTTCCATCCTTATAAAAATATGTTTATACATATGCAAAAATACTAATTAGAATGAACCACTAATTGAGAAGAAACCAAAAAAATAATAGAAATGACGAGATAGCTGAAGGCCAGGAGGAGACAAGAGCCACAGGAGGAGTTTCCCCAGAGAAACAGGAGTGACTACTAGTAGTATCAGGAAATGAAAGGCCAAGGGACAGGAGAACAGTAGGTTTGGGGACTAGGATAAGACTGAGTACTGGGACCGAGCATTTAGGTGACATGGGTTGCTGGGAATTCAAAGAAAGCATCTACTATGAAAGGTCAGTTGATTATAGGGGAAGTGGTTTTGTCTTGAACCAGGACTTTGTATGTAATTGGGCACAGCTTATTTGAGAATGGGGGAATCTAAATAGAACTCTGAAGAGAGGTCATCGTTTAAGCTGCCAACTAATTTGGTAATTAGGCCCTGCCTCTGGGCAAACTCGGTCCTTAAATATTTCTTATATTTTGAACTACTGGCAGATTGCATCTGAATTTCCATGAGTCATCAGATAAGAAAGCTACTGAGAGAACCATGTAAGGCAAGGAGAATTTCGACCTCATATCTTTCCTCAGTGGGAGTAGCTTGTGAAATGCATAGAAGGGATCAGTGGTTCACAATGGGATGGTTTTGCCTCCTGGGGACATTTGGCAATGTCCAGAGACATTTTGGTTGTCACAACTTGAAGAAAATGTTGACTATCTAAAGTCCAGGGATGTTTTAAATATCTTAAAATATACAGCCCTACACCCCTCCCAAACAAAAAATTACCTGATCTCAAGTGTCACTAGTGCCATCCTTGAGGAACCCTGCCCATGGCTATTTAGAACACCAGTCACCTGGGGCCATTTAAGCGAGCATTTCAGTGTCATGTGGGCAGTGTCCCAGGGGAATTCATAGAAACCTTTAATTTAATTAGGAGGAAATCTAGTATGGAGGGAGCACAGACATGGGTTTGAATCCCCATATGATGTATTGGTTTCAGGACTCGAGCAAACTATGTAACCCCTCTGATCTTTATTTTCCTTATTAATAAAGCAGTGATAAAGTAATCCACCTCATGGACTAATTATGAGTTGTTTTTTTAAAATATTTTATTGATTATGCTATTACAGTTGTCCCATCTTTTTCTCCCCTTTATTCCCCTTCATCCTGCACCCTCCCTTCCACTGGCATTGCCCCCCTCCCTTTGTTCACACCATGGATCATACTTATAAGTTCTTCGGCTTCTCCATTTCTTATGCTATTCTTAACCTCCCCTGTCTATTTTGTACCTACCCATTACTCTTCTGATTCGCTATACCATTTCCTCCATCCTCCCCTGCCAACCCAATTGTGAGTTTTAAATGAGAAACTGAAATTTGCTGTTGACACACAGAAAACCATCTAGAGCTCTAATCATTTTAAAACAAAGTATTTACAAGCAAAACATAACATGTAAGATACAGTGCTGTCTTGTAACTGGTATAAAGAATATGACCTATTAAAGTTCAAGGCTCTGGGGGGCTGTAGCATCCTCAGAGGGGCACTCTGAACATTAGTGGGATGTCTTGAAGTGGAGAAGCCCACTTACACCATCCCACACCATCCCAAAAGCTGGCTGCTTGTGGATGGTGATACAGAGCATGCCTACCCCCATCACTGTCTCAAATGTTAAAGCTCTTTAATAATCTCACATAAATTAATATTCTTTTTATATCAGAATGTCTTTAAATATATTTAGGAAGCAAAAGGATTTCAAAATGGCTATTGTCAGTGATATACCTGGATTAAAAATTAAAGATACTTAACATTTTTTAGTTATCCTAGATTCTAACTAATCAAAACCTTTAGCTAACTGGGACATTTTAGCATTCTTTTTTTTCTTTATGTAAATAAAGGGAATTGGGAACTTATTCTTATAAACCCATCTCTGTGTCCTTTATACAGTGAGAATGATGTTTATAAGGATAGGCAGGATATTGAAAGGGACCTTAAATAGCTAAAGACCTAAACTCCAAGTCTTTTTGAGGAACAGGTGATTAGAATGTGGACTAAGAGACATTCCTCCATATAAATATTTCATAGGAAACAACACTGTTACTACAGCCTTGGGGAAAGAGCATATCAGTACAGTAGAGGAAGGGAGTGTTGCCCAATAATCTTCCAATTTGGTCCATTTTTCTCAATTTTTCATGCCCTTAGAGTGAGGCCACCATTATCATCTCTTACTTATGTTATTACCACAACCTTCTGACATGCCTCCTGCTTCCACTTTTCTACAGAGCAGCCTGAGTGTCCTTTCTTTAGAACAAATCTGATAGAGCCACCCATCCCCAAACTTCTGTAGAGCTTTCCCACTAACTTGAGCCTGAAGCCCAGTCCTTACAGTGATATATGTGTTCTGATCCAGCCCCATTCATCCTCTCACTTAGTAAATATTTATTGAGCTTCTAATATGTGTCAGGTATGGGGTGGGGGTACAAAGAGGGGGGAGCAGAAATAGACAACAGTCTCTGCCCTGGTGGAGCAGAGGCGAGATTAATTAGGATCATAAGTAAAATTACAACCATGGTAAGTGCCAAAAAGGAAAGGCATGAGAGTGCAGTGGGAGATAGTTGGGGAGGCCTTTCTGCAAAGTGCTTACCTTCCTAAATCCAACAGTTACCTCTGAACTATCTGTAGCTCCCCAAGAACCTAGACACTGCCCTGTTACCCTATGGCCTTTCCACAAGCTGTTCCCTTTGCCGGGAATGCTCCCTCCCTCCTTACCTAGCTCCTTTCTTTTTTTCAGTATTTCCTATGTGTTGGGTACTGTGATAAGGACTTAACACTCATTTTCTCTTGCATTCTTTGTCTCTGTCTTAATTGGTGAATACTACTGTTTTCTAAACAGGAAACTAAGATCAGAAAGGCAAAATAATTTGCCCAGTGAGTCAAAACTAATAAATAAACTGGAATTCAAATCCAGGCCTGCCTGACTCCAAAGCCCATTTCCTTTGGCACTGCTGTGTTGCCTCCCAGTTCCTTCATGTTGGCCTCATTTACTCTGGTCATCTTCCCTGATGTACACCCAGTCAGGGTTAAGTTCTTCCACTGTGCTCCCAGATGCCACAGCCATCATAGCACAGACATTGATAGATTTGTCGCTCCACTAGACAGAGCTCCACCGGGAAGGGACTGGGTCTTTCTGGTCTTTGCAGGTCCAGTGACTCCAGGACCAAGCCTCAGACACTAGGACAGACAATGGTTCATGTGGGCAGAAGTGTGACCCCTCTCTGGGCTGGTCTAGAAGAGGGGAGGACTCTACTGGGTGGCCATTCCACACGTTAACCAGGGAGGCTGCAGGGGTGAGAGGGCCTGGCTGCCAGCTTTCACTGTAGCCTGGCTCCCACTCAGACTGGACAATGGCTACAGTTCCATGGGAAGTTCTGAGTGACAGGGTGATATGCCACAAGTGTTACACCAACCATCTGCACCCCAAAAGAAGATCAAATAAAGCCCCTGCACTGCCTCCTCAGCAGTGCAGCCGACCTCCTGTCCAAACCTGGTGGCCCTGGGGCCTCAGTAAAGTCTCCCTTTTGTTGCCTGGAGCAGTTAAAAAAATGAATGAATGAATGCAACCTGTGAATACCTCATATTTGAGTAAATGGAATAGCAGATCAATTCCCTCAGCTAAAGAAAAGTTTTGGTTCACCCTTTTAACATTTTACCTGTGCCCATGTCACATAAAGGGGTACTACTTAGATTAGATGGTTGATATAGGGCTTTAATGCCATCACCATCATTTTGGGGGATAAAGGATTTGCAGAGCAAAGTAAAGGACAGCAAAGACCTCATGATGCTATACCTTCAGTGAATTAAATTTGTGATACCCAAGTCATTGTTTACAACCTCTTATTTGTTGAATTCATTCATTTATTAATTGTTGAGTGGCAACCCTGGTCTGAATGTGGCCTGTTCTTCCTCCGGGTCAGCCCTGTCCTGAAGAAGCAGGACAAACTTAGATGACACAAAGGCATTTCCAGTCTAGTGACCTCAGGAAAGAAGAAAACTCAGGGAAAAGGTTCGGGTCAGAATGAAGGTGTCCTACAGTCAGTAAATCCCAGATCAATGTGCACTATGGGTGCTCTGATGCTGAAGTTGTCCACATTGATATTCAAAGGGCCTCTCCATGTAAATTTTCTGTGAACTCCAAGGTGGAAATTCCATCTTGGGGTTGAATTCATTACAACAATAGGGTTGCTTAGCAGCATGAACACTCTGATGCAGAGAAACTCTGAACTCCACCTGAAGACTTCTCCACGCAAGGGCATGAAGATCTCCCAGCTCTTTACCACATTCACTGCACTCTTGGATCCCCCCTCCCCCACTTGGAAGTCAATGGAGTAGAATGTGGACTACAGTCCTACTGTAACTAAGGGCCCTCACCATCCCCACCCACAGCCCAGTTTAGAGAATGCCAGATATAACCAGTAGATCAAAGGCATAGAAGCATTTTGCTCTGTTCTTGATGAATTTTCTGGGTGATATGCCCAGGAGCTGTCCCAGACCTCTGCCACTCCAACATATAACCACCCTTCTCAGCAAAAGGCCTCAAGTGATGGACCCTGCTGGCCTTGGCCCTTATCGCCTTCATATCTATTGTCTTAATTTCTCCAGCAGCCTCAGAGGACAGTGCCTTCCTTCTCCCTTCTTTCTAAAGCCAACCCTGCCTTATTGAGTTTATCCTTTCACTCCGCAATTAAATTAAATTTTAAAAACTAGTTATTAAAAGAGTATCTTAATAGACTTAGCTGGAAGTCTGAAATAACCTAGGCCAAGCAAGGATCCCCTAAGTATCTGCAGACTGGCTTTTGAATCCCACCCTGGGGTGGGAAACATTTTCACAAACTACAGATCACTTGGGGCTGAGACAAAGGCCCAGGTCCTGGGTCATCATATCCAGAACTCGAAAGTAGGATTCAGCTGGTGCACCACAGCCAGCCCACCCTGGGACCCCGGGCTTTAACATCCTTACCTCATTGGTCACCAGTAAAAGGCACAGCAGGATCTCAACTAACTGTCACCCCCAGGCCCTCAAGTCCCGCCCCGGGGCCAGCAGAGGTCTCGCACAAAAGTGGGAGTCCTGGCTTCCTAGACCAACCACAGAGACAGGGGTCAGTCCCTCTCTCTTGCTGGGTGGGACTCCTACCTCTTCATGCCAGAAGCTGAGTGGAGGCCAAGTACATTTGGTGACTCCTTGGAGATTTGGCGGGTACTGGCAAAGTTGAGTCCACCAGGTGAAAACACTGCCTGCAAAGCGTGTTACAATCAAGTTAAAAAAAAAAAAATCTGTTCTCGCCGGGGTACTGCCGGAGACAGTGGAGTTGCAGCCGAGTCCCCATGCAAAGTAGCATGTTGGGAGATGACATGGGGAGGGAGTGAACTCGGGTTCTGGGACTTACGAAGGGCTCCCTGGGTCTCAGGCTGTTGCCCTCCTTCCCTTCTGTGCACTCTTCCCAGCTCTGAGAGCTTGGGGAGAGGCAGACGACCCTCTGCTTGTTGGGATGACCAAGCTTTCTTCTGCTCCGCAGAGCTGACCGCTAGGGTTGCTTGAGTCCCCACCAGCCTCTCAGTGCTTAGACCCAGGCCCAGAACAAGTCCTACTGCATCGCAGATGCTCAACAAGTGGCTGGTGAATGTGGACTCGCCCGCATTATTACCAGAATTGTCCTTGCCCCTCCCCACTGGATTTTACTGAGGCTCCAGCTCCCATCCCTTTTCAGGGGCTCACCTGGGCAGGTCGTTTTCATACAGCTTTATCCCAAAAGCTGAGGGGATGTGGTGAGGTAAAGGTTATTGGGGTTACTTGGTAATTTTTTTTAAAGGTGAAAGTGTGCTTTTCAGGAATTTGTGAAGGTCTACAGGGTCCAAGGACGGGTTTCTCATGGTCCATGAATTCCCTGAAACCGCATGTACATTTTTCTAGGCAGAGCTTCCTTGAGTCTCAAAGATCTCTGACCCCACAACCTTAGAGGCCTGCCTTCAACCAGGAGTCACTTAGAAAACATTTTTTAAAGTATCTTAGCCAATAATAATAATACACAGCAGCCCAGAAATAAGTTATGGGGACAAAATCTCAGTAATAAGTTATTTTAAAAACTGACCCATCCAAATGATCAGAATATCTTACATGAAGTTGTGAATCATGAAAAACCATGCACACATACAAATAGGTAACGTGTCCTGTTATGAAAGATGCAGGCTCTCGCCAAGCAGAACAGATCAAGGGCAGAGGGAGGGGCTTATGCAGAGCTGGTGCTCATGGAGCACACACAACGGGTTGGTAAGGTAAGAGTGAAACTTACAGGATGGGGACTTAACACGATAGTAGACACCATATTAAGACCATAATGAAACAGTGTACTTTGGAATAATAAACATTAGAAAGGTATCAAACTAGTAAAATTGTGAAGAAATACTTTACTTATCCAAAGTTAGTATACCAGTAAAACTCCTTTATTAGAGGAGGATAAAAACATACACAGACATAGCTGCAAAAATTCTGAAGGATATTCCTGGGTATTTGGGCAAGTCTTTGAGATCATGAGACTTTTTTTTAATGGGTCTAAAATTAAGAAAATTCATGTTTTTTCTCTTCCTTGATAGAATTCTACTTGCACAAAATTATGATCACCTGTCAAAACTACAGTCAGATTTTGACTCCCAAGTAAATTGAGAGGGGAGGAGGCAAACAAGGAGAGCAATCTTCCTGAGGTAACCGGGTGAGGTGGACAGGAGCAGGGAGTGAGGTGAAAATTTCACCAGAATTCCTCGTTGAAAGATTCTTCTTGAAATAAAATGTGAGACCTAGCCCCCTATGAATATGCTCAGATACAACCAGTCAGTCACCACATCACCTTATATAATAAATGTCCCAAGGAGCGAATTAACTGAATGACCTTTTCTTGAGCTGGGGGGGAGGGGATGAGTTGGTGGGGGCAGGAACTGGATATCTGACAAGAAAAAAGGCATGAGGTCAGTGAGCCCTGAGAGGGAGGACAAAGAGAAAGAACTTCAGTAGCACTTTGGCCAAGGGACTTCTGAGAACTAAATGATAGGATGTAAACCCACTTCTCCACCTCTTACACAATAGCATCTTCAGGAAAGTCCATATTACTCATGGATGTGTTTGTGTGAGGGGATTCTTGGGGGAGCTTGAGGTGGTGCTGGGATCTATATCAAGAGCTGGTAAGGGATAAATGTGGAAAGGAATTATGCAAATGCAGAAATCAGAAGTCAAATGGATAGGTGACATCCACGTTTTATGTGGAATATATGGCCTGGGTATAATTAAATGTGAACTTAAGAGTCACTCACTCATAATTACCCTATAGAAAGAGGTAAGTCAAAGAACTTCTGCTAAGAGTTTGGCTGCTAGAGGCAGAAGTACCTGAAAGGATGTGAAAACTGTGTAATCAACTGTTTATTTGCTCAGTCCTTTTCTCAAGCCAAGGGTGTGAACCTGGGAGATCATATATTGGGGTATAGAATAAACCCACTTGGTGGGTTTGAGCTGTGACCAGTTTTTTCCCCAAGCGCATGATATAAATCCATTATATTCAAATCCATGTAGCAATTACTAATATAAAATGTGCAAATGATTTCAAATAATGCAGTAATGAATCCACCTAGCCACAGCACAGCATAGTGGTTAAGAGCACAGACTAGGACTGCAGTTTGGGTTCTAACACTTACCAGCTGTGTGATTGTGGGTAAGTTACTTAACATCCCTTCTGCCCCTCTTCATCTCTATAATCACCGATGGTTGTGCAACTGTGAATCAACTAAAAAGCATTCAACACTTAAAACAGGTGAATTTTACGGTGTGTAAAGTATACTCAATAAAGCTGTTTTTAAAGAGTATCTAGATCAGAGAGATACTGTAAAAATAAAAATGTAAACTGGCACTGTGCCTGGCACATAGTAAACATTCATAAATACTAGTGATTAGTATTAATATAATAAAGAAGGGATTAAAGAATAGAACACTAAAGATACATAAAGTTAGATTTTTAAAAGAATCAAAGAACTATTGGGTTGGCTGATATTTCAGAGATCACTTAGTTCAACTCCCCTCATTTTACAGTTGAGAAAATTAGGGACCAGCAGGTGAAGTGCCTTAATTTAAAGTATAGTTCTAAAACCAGACCTAAGCCCACTGGATTCCCATCAGTGCAATTCCCACTCCCATCCACTGCCTCAGAAACATGGACACATGAAAAATTGAGAATGTGTTTCCTCAAAGAAGAAAAACACAGAACACAGACAATTCATGTAGAAATGAAGAAAGAGGATCCCGAGACCAAGGGCAAACTGTGAAGAGGCCATCACATCCTGGCCTATCAGTCCAGTGGGATCCACATCATGAGAACATTAAGTGCTTTGGCAAGGAGGCCCTGGTCAGCCAGGTGACCTGGCTCAACACTGTGGCAGGTGCCTGGTGATGGTGAAGCTGCATAGTCCTGTCTGCTACTTTCTGACACAGGATCTGTCAGCAGCAGCAGCAGGAACTGAAGCCAAAAGTAAATGCAGTAGAGTTCTTGGGAGAAGTCAGTCTGAGCAGCCCAAAGCATGAAATAGCTGCTAAATGGCTGTTTTTGCCCAAGTAGTCTGGCCTCACGTTTATCATCCCCTGGCCTTGTTCATCAGTCCCTCTAGATTCTGAGTGCCTTTACTTATGATCCTGTGACTTGCCTGTCAGTTTCCTTCATTGTGGCACCCTCTTCTAGCAGGAGATATGGAATGCCCCAAAGAGTTCCACTTCATTAGTGCTGCCATCTTCTAAGGGAACTGATAGCATGTTTGAAAAATTTTGAAGCTAATAAAAGCTTACTGTATTATTCCAATGTTAAATGTTGGACAAGAGAACAAGGTTTGTCTTCTAGGCCAAGGCTTTCCAAGATTTCAGGGGATAACATTCATTGAGTCAACTCTCATTCTTAGGAGGGGGTAGAATCACATTCCTCCATTTTTCCTGAAGAGTAACAATTTAGACTAAATGGCTGGTACACAGACCCCTAATGGTAGGTGACCCACTAGGGGAGGACAGAGGAAGAAAAGGAAAAAGAACAGAGGAGAATTAAGGCCTGAAACAGCTTTTATGATTTAACTCAGTACATTGAAACTTCTCAATGAATAATTCATAAAAGTGCCTCATCCTATTTGACCAACGGTTTAAATAAAAATCAGTAGAAAGACAGAGGAAGTTCTGTCCATTCATTTGATCTGAGAACTTGGGATGTAGCCTATGATTAAGTCTGACTTTAGCTTTTCCACAGAAAGCTTTCCTTTCTTGTAAGTCACTCCATACAATGAACGCTTTGATGTCGAAGGAGGTGAGAACTCCGACTAAAGGTCTTCTGACATTCTTGGCACTCGTAAGGCTTCTCTCCAGTGTGAATTCTCTGATGTATGATAAGTTGAGAATGCTGGCTGAATGTTTTCTCACACTCATTACATTCATAAGGTTTCTCACCAATGTGAATTTTTTGGTGGAGAAGAAGCTCAGAGTTATCCCAGAAGGTTCTTGCACATTCATTACACTGATGAGGTTTTTCTCCAGTATGAATTCTCTGGTGCACGATAAGATGGGAGGTCCGCCTAAAGGCCTTTCCACACTCAAAGCATTCATAGGGTTTCTCTCCAGTGTGAATTCTCTCATGTCTAAGAAGTTCTGAGTTCCCCCTAAAGGCCTTTCCACATTCCTTACATACATAGGGCTTCTCACCAGTATGAATTCTAATATGTCTAATAATCTCTGAGTTCTGGCCAAAAGTTTTTCCACATTCATTGCATTCATATGGTTTGTCCCCTGTATGAATTCTTTGATGCCGGATAAGCTCAGAACTCTGACCAAAGCCTTTCCCACATTCGTTACACAAATATGGTTTTTCTCCAGTATGAATTTTCTGGTGTCTGATAAGGCCTGAGCTATGCTTGAAGGCTTTGCCACACTCATTGCATTCATGATATCTTTCTTCAGTATGAATTCTCTGATGCTGAATAAGCTGTGAGCTAACCCTAAAGGTCTTCCCACATTCATTACATTCATATGGTTTCTCTCCCGTGTGGATTCTCTGATGTAGAATAAGGGCTGAATTCTGACTGAAGGCTTTACCACATTCTTCACATTTATAAGGTCTCTCTCCAGTATGAATTCTATGATGGTGGATAAGATGTGAACTCTGAATGAAGGCCTTTCCACATTCATTACAAGCAAAGGGTTTCTCTCCCGCATGAATTCTCAGGTGCCTGCGAAGACTTGAGTTAGTTCCAAATGTTTTTCCACATTCTTTGCATTCAAAGGGTTTCTCTCCACTATGAACTCTCATATGCTGGATAAGATGTGAATTCTGATTAAAGGCTTTCCCACATTCTTTACATGTATGAGGTTTTTCTCCCACAGAACTTCTCTGTGTTTTGTTAGGTTCTAAATTCTCTATGATGTTTTGGCCAGAGGTAGCAAATGCCTCTGCTGTAATATCTCCCTGACGTGTAATCAGTCTTGGGCTGGGATTGCACTCTCTCACACTTACATTCTCCTGGTCTTTCTCACTTGAGGGTGATTTCTTAAAGACAATCAACCCTGATGCAAAGTCTCTCTCCTGAGGAGACATCTGCTCCATAATCTCTTCTGTGGACTCTCCTGAATGCCCCTCCAACAAGTCTTCTTCACATGAGGGTCCAAACTCCTGACCCTCGTAAACTACCTTTGGCAGTTTTTCTATTGCCCCATGTAGCTCAGACTCTTCAGAAATTTCTTCCTTGGGAATTATCTCCTTGTTCTCAGTCCCCATCTCACAATCTGAAATGAGAGAAAGTATGTCAAGTGGCTATATCATACCTAAATGAAGCTAATGCTAGAAGAGTATGGAGCTCTGACATGCTCTGACAGCTCTTCAAAAGCAGTCCTGTTATCTGCTGAAATGATAGAATGCTGTTGAGAAGAAAGATATTTAGAATTATGGTGGACATGCCAGACAAACAGCAAATGCTGACTGAAAAGGGTGGGAGAAATGATTAGAGGAAGAGAGTTAAGGAGAGAAACAAGAACTGGAAGGTAAGGAGATGCTGATAAAAGTCCCATGGTATTAACAGTGAGTTGGGGCAGAACCTGAGGTTTGGTAAGAAAAACATTTAGCGAAAATGGTGGCCATATTAATACATGGTACATGGAAAAGTCTGAGAGATGGGGCAAAAGAAATGACTAATACAAACAAGTTTTGGATTTATAGAAAAAGTAATAAAAAAATAAGTAGCAAGAAGAACTATCCTGAGTCTAGTCCTCCGGTGCTCACCAGCTCTACAGAACAGGGGACTGTATATATACCCATTCAAACGTTAACTTGAGTTAGCTATAACTAGCACAGAAGTAACTATCCTTGCTCTCTTATAATTGGATGAAGTAAGGTTCTAGCTTAATTTTCTCCAGACAGTTAGTAAATTGTATAAATAACTACTTTCTTTTCTCTACTGATTTGAAATGCCATCTATAGCACAATCTATATATATTTGGTTAATTTCTGGGTCAATTTTCAGACCCCATTCAGTTCTGTTAATCTGTTTATTCCCTCTCTAATACCAAAGTGTTCAATATACTATAGCTTTATTAAAATGTTTAATGTTAGAGAAAGTTCACTCTCATTAGTCTTTTTTCCACATATTTCTTATTTTTATATTTTTCTAAATAAATTTTAGCATAATTTTGCAAAATCTCCTAACATCCTGATGTTTTGTATCTACCATGTCTCTTTATGAATCTTCTTTTAGCACATTTTTGCATATTTCCTAACTGGTTCTATTTACATATATAGCAATACTATTGACTTTTACATACTAATTTTATAATTGGCCCCTTTATAGAAGTTTCTCAGTATTTTTATAGATCTACAGCCTATGCTTTTTTAAAACTTCTAAAATGCTGTGCCAAAGATTTTTAATTATTATCCAAAAATCTATTCTTCCATACCTCATCAGCAAGAGAATTATGAAATTTTTTTAGGGTAGCAATAAGCCTACCTAAAGAAATAAATTCTCAGACTTCTTCACAGCTAAGTATTGACATGTGACTAACTTCTGGCCAACAAGACAGTAAGATGCAAATGAAAGAACACAGGACATACAGTAAGTCTCTTTTAGGGTGAAGGGATGCACTCCTTCACCCTCTTCTTCCATGCTGTGCCTGAGGTGTGAGCTGGTAGCTAGAGTGCCATCTTGAACCATGAATACATTGGAATACCCTATGACAGGATCAGAGCTGAACGGGATGGGGGTCCCTGACAAGTCCATGGAGCTGCCATAGCAGCCCTGGTATGCCTGCCTCTGGAGTTCTTTTATTTAAGAAATAAGCTTTGCCTCTGGAGTTCTTTTATTTAAGAAATAAGCTTTGCCTTGTTTGAACCATTAGTTGCTGTTTTTTGGATTTTTTTGTGGGGACGAGGGTTTTGGGGGTTTTTTTGTTTGTTTGCTTGTTTTGTTTTGTTTTGTGTTTAATGAAGCCAAACCTATTCCAAACTGGTACAATGCCCCCAGGAATTTAGCTGTCCCAGTCACAGAAATTGAAATGATGGGAGAATAAGCCTGGCCTCTGTTGAGGTAGTAAGCAACGTAGAGCTAATATAGACAGGGGTTTTTGCCTAGGCGAGTGCATTTTTGTACCATAGCAAATGTGAGGAGTATAGTCCTCCCATCAGTAAAAGTTATTAACTGTGGAAGGTAATTCTCAAGGGGGAGAGGTAAATATGGGGCTTTATCCTTTAGAAAATGCAGTGTTATGGAATGGTTTTTAAGCCAAGGGGTGACACAGTCCACTGTCAGACTAGCATTTCAGGTAGATGCACACTAGTGGCCATTTAGTGACTGAACTATACAGTAGTATGTCTAGACATAGGAAGATCAGTTAGGTTGATGCAGTCATCAAGGTAAAGGGTCATTAAATCTAGCCATGGCAACTGCAGTGGTGAATGAAAAGGACACATACTGGAGAAATATTTAAGAGGACAAATTCTGTAAGATGTGGTGTGTGAAGAATAGGGATGAGTCCAAGATGATGCCAGATCTCCCTTTATTTGAGGAATGGTAATTAGATGGACAGTGGTACCACTGAGGTTGGGAATACTGGAGGAGCAGCTAGTTTAGAAAGGAAGATGATAGATGGGCTCTATTTTGAACTATATGAATTTCAAAATATCCATATAAAGGTATCAAGGAATCAGTCAAAATATATTAGTCTAAAGTTTAGAAGAGTCAGGACTAGAAATACAGACTTGAGAGTACTTAGCATAAATGGTATGAGCATAGTATGAGAATTGTCAGATATACTGAGGACAGCTAACATTTAAGGGTACTCCAATTATCTCCCATCTTCATCTCCAGATCTTTCTACCTATCTCCACCTTGCTCTCTGCCCCAGATGGCTACCCTATACAGCATATATCAACAGGCCATCTGGCTTCTGGTTGGGTTCCATCAATGGGGAGGCCCAGCAGGCAGCTGGAAGTAGGGACAATAGTGAGGTCAGAATATTTATTCTCCTAGTTCCTATGAGATCACCTTGTGCTCATGGTCTTCCTCAATGGTAGGTCATTACTCCTCTCAAGGAGTTATCCTACTCAAATGTCTAAACAACTGGGTTCTCCATTAACCTCTCCTATCTTTGGTCTCTTATGACCACTCCACTGTTGCCTCAACACCCTGTCCACACATATATCATTTATAATTAACCTCTTTGCAAATAAACCCTCCTGAAATTATCCCAATTTGCATCAAGTATCTGTTTCCTGTTAGGACCTTAATGATAAAAGGGTGGGTAGAGGGAGAGAAGCCTGCCAAAAAAAGAGAAAAAATGGTTAATGAAGTAGGAGAAGAACCAGAATACAATGTCAGAGAGAATTAAAAAGTGACACATGCATTGAGATATCCAGTAGAATAAGAATTGGAAAACCCCTACTGGGACAATTGGATGGTTACAGATGATCTGTGAGAACAGATTCAGTAGAATGACAAAACAGAAGCCAGTGACAGTATACTGATTAGTAAATTTGCTGCTTCTTTTAAAAAATTTTGGATGAAAGGAGAGGATGAAGATGGGCAGTAGCATTAAAGGTCAAAGAAGAATTTTCTGTGAAGGGAAAGACTTGAACATGTTTATATTAGAAGTGATGGTGCCAGTAGAGAAATAGGGGTTAGGAGCGAAAAGATGAGATTACTGAAGAAATGAAGACTCTGAGAGGCAGGAGACACTGGAGTCAAGTACTGAGGGAAGGGGAAAGTGGCAATTTTGGGGTGACCTTAGGACTGCCCTTCTTTCTCTGCCCAGCCTCTCTCAGTCATCCTCAGGGTGGTAGTTACTACCACCTTCCTACCCTGGGGCCTTCCTAGTCACTCATCAGTGCAGCCCTAGTAAGGGCCCCCACAAACCCCCACCTCCAGCACCTGTTAGGAACTTGATCTCCTACTGGAATCCTGAAGCCCTGGAAACTCTTTGTGCTACCCCTCAAAATGACATGGAATCTTTGTCACCTTTCCCTGCCATGTCATCTTCTCTCATTTTTCCATGGAGTAAGGAGCAAGCACCCAAAAGCGGATTTCTTCTTTCTGTTGAAAGTTTTGAAAATATAGACAATATGTATCCATATAATTGTAAGGATCCATTGTAGAGAATTTAGCTATCTTCTTCACCTGTGGTACCATTTGAGTGGGGAAGTACTGTCTTAAACAAATTTCTCTCTAATACTCAGCCAAGAACAAGTTCCACAGGCTGGTATTTCAGTCCCTATCTACTTCCAGCCCTCTCTGGCCTTTCCTTTTCACCCTCATCTCTCCCATAGTTACTTCTTTTCTATCATTTAGCTCTTTACAAAGTCATCATTCATAGAACCTAAATCTGTACCACACCATATGAAAAAATCACTTGTCCACAGTAAAACAAGATAAAGATATAAAAGTTAGGTATGTACCTATCCCCAGATTCAGAATCTGGTTCAAAATTCAAATCCAAAAAGTATTCCCTCACTAAAGTCGACCCTGTCTGACCATTCTTTTGCTTTGCATTCTACCAGTGACACAATATTAATGTCATTTATTAAATAGTTCTTTACAGAGGTACCTTCTCATATACAAATCAAAGCAAATCTCCAGTTGATTGATTTTCCCAGAGGCACAGCCACACATTAAATCTCATCCTAATATGGAAACACTCCACTACTCATAGCCTAAATTTACATTTCCAAATATAATTTCCTATCTTTCTGTTTCTCACTTCTTTACTTTTCTACACTGAAATTAACTCTTTGGAGAGAAATAAGAGGGAGGTGCCACCGGAGGAGTAAGTTGACCACTCTTGGCCCTCAGTCAGGGGAATGACAAGCAGACCTCTACCGGATCTCCACAGTTCAGCATAGGGTCTTCAACTCTGCAGACCTGGATTTGTTTTTCTCAGTGCACCCAAGAGTAGGCTCAGAAAGCCTCATTCACGAAATACTGATGCATAAACCAGATACCCACCTGTTAATTAATGATGAGAAATAAAACTTTAAAAGATGAAAATCTACAATGGGAAGCCACATAAAATACTGAAAATTGCCCTAGCTGGTATGGCTCAGTGGATTGAGAGACAGCCTGAGAAACAAAGGGTTGCAGTTCAGTTCCCAGTATAGGGCACATACCTGTGTTGCAGGCCAAGTCCCTGGTGGGGGGCATGTGAGATGCAACCACTCATTGATGTTTCTCTCTCTCTTTCTCCCTCCCTTCCCCTCTCTAAGTATATATAAATAAAGAAAACCTTTAAAATAAACACTGAAAAATGTTTAATAGGCTTGAAATCTAGCAAGACTTTTAAAAAACATTTTATTTACTTATTTTTAGAGAGAAGGGAAGGAAGAGAGAAAAACAGGGAGAGAAACATCAATGTGCGGTTGCCTCTCATGTGCCCTTTATGGGGGACCTGGCCTGCAACCCAGGCATGTGCCCTGACTGGGAATCAAACCAGCGACCCTTTTGTTCACAGGCCAGCACTCAATCCTCTGAGCCACACCAGCTAGGGCAAGATTTTTTTTTTTTTATGAATTGCTCTTAAATAATGACTCTTTGCCTGAAATTAGGCTAGATGCCTAAAAATCAACTGGAAAATCTGTTAAAATATACTAATTTCCCACCTCAGAACCCTCAGAATCAGAATGTCCAGGGGTGGCCAAGGGATCTGTATTTTCTGTATTTTTAACAAGTGCCCCAGATGATTCTGATGCCCCACAAGATTTAAAAACCACTGTGTTAGACAGTGTTAATTAACAAATGAATTTATCCCACTCTCAGTCTGGTGCATCCATCCCAACCCAAGGTCTTGTCTACCAAATAACTAAACACATATGTAAAGCAGCATTATTATAGATACACAGCCAATTCTCACTCTTTTTTCCTACCTTCCACCTTAACTGCTCCTACCATTCCCTAAACTTCTGAGAACAGACAGGGAAGATATAATACAATTAACTAGATCCCCTTTTCTGAGTTAAAAATCACATTCCTCCTAAGCTTATCAGACTGACCCTAGCTAGATACAGTGACTGGACCTGAGTTTGCCCAAACTGCCTAAGTCAGAGTTTACAATGACCTCTTGTGATAGCAGTATCACTTAATCCTTTTAATTTACCTGCCAAAAATCATATTGCAATTTGCAGTAAAAAAAAAAATTTAAATAATCTATCAGCCTACAGTCTGATTTGGTCTTTTGAAACTTTTGTTGAAAGCATATATTGGGATTTAAATTACAACAGGTCCAGGAATCATTTACTTCCTCAACAAACTCTCCTTTTAGGTGGTACTCCAGAGATTTGTCTACGCCAGAGTAATAATACACCACAGTAAAATCAGAAAGGCATAAGCGACACATATATCCTTCTTTTGTAGAGGAGGAAAAGAGAAAGCTATACACCACAAGCCCATTTTCAAATAGATTGGTGGTAAGCAAGGGTAAATTTTGAAGTCAAAGACCTAGAAAGAAACCGATCCCCATTCAATAATCCATGTGCCCACAGACATTACAGAAAGGATTTGTGTACCTCCTCCATGATTTCAGTTCAAAGACTACTGCACAACAGCACATGGGGCAAAGCCTCAGAAGCCAGGAAGTACAGGAGAAATAAAGGAACAGAAAGAACATTCTAACTTCAATGTAGTATGTGCAGAGTTGGGGTAGATAAAGAAGTGAGGATGCACTGACCTTTTAATGTGGAGAGTAATGATGAGCACTTACTATGTACTGTGTGCTAAGCAATTTATAGACAACAGGTTGTTAAACCCTCACAATCTCCTTATTAGGCAAGTATGCTGGAGAGCATCACAGTGAGGAGGAATCCATCAGCATGCTTTCCTGTCTTTCTCCAGCAACACTTCTGATGGCCTAGAGCAAGCTGGGAGTCAGGATATACACAGTGGAAGAATGAGGGAGTGAGGGGCTTGAGGATACTAGCCAGAACATAGCCGAGATGACTGAGATAGGGAGGCAAATGAAGTAGGGGAAGGAGGGAGGAGTAGGATACTAACAGATGGAGGTTACAGAGAAGGTGAAGAACGTGGTGAGCACAAGGAACCAAGGGCAGGTGTCCAGGAAACTGGCATGAGGTTTAATATTGAAATGTCAAAATTTATAATATACTAAAAATAATATCCTTTGCAACCATTCAAATTTATGACAAAAAGATGAAACATTTTAGACATCAACTTACAAATAATGTAAGGGGATACAAAGCTTTTCAAATTATTTTATGGGGTATTTGAGGAAAAAGAATGCAGTGGCCTTGCTCTCAGAGCTCCAGGAGTGAACCCCAACTGAGTCAACCCAGTCAAATTAAAGCTATCCCCCTTGCAAGTGACCATTCAAAACAGCAGGGATTGGTTCAGAAATGGACACATGCCTTCCTCTGGCTCAATGATAGTCTGAGAAAGCTTGCAGGGAGATTATGAGAACAGCTTCTTGCCATCCTGAGAGAAGTCACAGGAAGAGAAGTCTACGTGTGGTTGCCTGCAACTGCTGCTGCCATTTTGCTCCCACGTTGTGGATGAAGGCAGGTACAGCTCAGAAAATTGAGGAAAAATGGAGCCAGGGCCAAAAGATTAAATGTCCTGAAACCCTTTACCTGTTGTCTTCCAATTATGAGAGCTTATACATCACATTAAGCCAGCTTGAGTTGTAGTCTTACTTGTAGACAAAAGCATTTTAACTGATGTAAATACTCTCCCTTAACTTCTGAAAGGGCAGATATTAGTATCTCCCTTAACTTCTGAAAGGGCAGATATTAGTATATCTAGGGTAAGAATCACCTCCTCCCTGAAGTCTTCACTAACACCTGCAGGAAGGTAGTTCTCTCTTGGTCCTCTGAACCAGCATTTAATTCACCTCTTTCTTTGTATGACAGTATCATGTCACTTCCTGTTCATTGCTTTCCAAGACCTACAGAATAAAAACTTAGCCTGGCTCATAATGTCCTCCTGGTCAGGCTCCTGTCTCCCTCTCCATCTCCTGTCTGGTGCTCTCCAATGACATTTGAAAGTTGTAGCCATGCTCTGGGTCCTACAAGAGCAAACACTTCCTATTCTAGAAAGCTTCTTTGCCTTTGCAAACAGATTATTCCCACTGCCTGCCCGCCTTGTACACTTAACATCTATAGGACTCAGCTCCAGCAAGCTCCAGCACAGAGTCCCTTCTGTTTTCTTCCCCTTCCCTGCCCCTAAAACTCCTTGATTTTGTAGCAGTTACCTCATTGTATTATTAGTCTATTTTCATGTATGCTTTCTTCTTTATAACCTGAGCAGGAACGATGTTTTTCATTGCGGTATTCCCAGTGCCTAGAAGATTTCAGGTACTTGGCAAATATTTGTTAAATGACTCTGTGTAAATGTCTTACCTGCATAACGAAACTGGGATACCCTTGAGGACTAACTGGATATTTCATTCATTTTGTATCTAAAGAGCCTAAAACAATGTCTGATACATGGCTGATCACAATAACTATTTGTGAAAATAACTACCTTTTCCCAATCCGGATGACATTTAACTTAAGCACTACTATCCTTTCCGCTGTCCTCCTGGTTCCCGCAATCAAGAAGGCTCGATTACCTGTCTCCTTTCCAGTACTAACCCTCATAAGCCAATATCCTGTCTGCCAGTATAAGGCACCATATGCCAAGGGAGTCTTAGGTTTTTGACACTGCCCTACCATTCTGGCCCCGCTGTTTACTTGGGGATGGTATGTCAGAAAACCACAGCTCCTACTGGCCCCGCACCTCGGGACCGAAAAAGGGGGTGCCCCTGCTTCTTCCGTCCTAGAGGTTGACGGGCACGGAACCGCAGTGGGGATGGACCCTAGCAGGATCCAGGCCCCACAACTTCAGTGTGCAGGTGGGAAATGAAGGCCCGAGCTGACCATAAAGTCCAAGGTCACACAGCGAACCCAAGTCAGGAACCAGGAACGGGCCTAAATGTTGGGTTTCCGCTCGGCTTAAGGGCCGGGAAGTCGGGAGCCTAGAGCCCTCCTCCCTCCCGCCGGAACGGAATGAGGTCTCACCGCAGGCCGCCACTGCCCCACGCTTGCTCCGCTTGGGCTCCCGGGGCTGCTCAGCCCGCTGGCACAGAACCCGCAGCTGTTGTCTGGGTTTCACTGATGACAGCCATCGGCTACTTCCGGTACCCGGCCCGCACTCCAGCCAATCTACGTGCGCCCACTCCGCTGGAGAAGCAGGCGGTTCGCACGCCAAAGCCACCTCCCCTTTTCCAGCGTTTCTTTCTGAGTGTTCGCTCCATTACCTGAGCGCCCTCTCACCGTTGCCTGCCAAAGCTGCTACCTGGAGTGGCCCTGTGACTCAGCGGAGGCCCACTTCAGCCCCAGGACCTCTAACGAGCTGAGTCCTCCGGATTCCTAGAACGGCTCCAGGGATGCACTTCCGCCCTTTGACAGGCCGCTCTGCACGGTGGTGTCGCTCCCTGAGCAAGGACCTGGGCTTTGAGAAATTGTGAGTGGGCTTCGCTTCTTCAGGGGCAGAGGTTGCGGGGTCTTCTTAACACCCCCACCTGCATCTCTTATCCCACCACTACCCTTCCTGAGTTCCATTAGTCTGGTAATTACACACCCTGGATCCCAGGAAGATGCTGAGAAGGAAGGGAGACCAGCTCTGAGGTCATGGAAGGCTTATTGGAGGAAGGGAGTGATGTTTGGGCCAAATTCTGCAGGATGAATGGGAATTATCCAGAGTGAGTGGGAGAGCGGTTCGGACAATGGGGACAGCATTCTACACTCGCCTTTTTACCTCTTGAACAAGTGAGATGAAGCTCTTCTCACCTCAGACTGTTTGTACTTGTTACTTCCTCTGTTCTTCGTTACGCAGGATTCTTGTTATTCAGGTCTCAGTTCAAAGGTAAACTGGTTGGAGAAGCCTTCCATCCCACCTAATGTTGCCTCAAACTAACTACCCCTCCCAAATACCGACTACAGAAAAGGACTATTATTGGCCCTATTTGGGTCTGCTGCTCGCCCCTGGACTAATCATTGTATTCAGGGGAACGGGACAGTAGGATGAGCCAAATCCCGGTCACATTCTACCCCAATCATGGGGGCAGGCTTCTGTGTTTGCCTCACCATAAAGGGTGACTATTCTCAGAGAGGAATACTGTGTATATATATCCAGTATACAACCTAGCAGAAAAGAAAACTTTCTCTTGAGTTCACCATTGAGGTAAGGCTCTAAACTCTAAGGTCCATCACTTTAGCCACTCTCCCACCAATATCCTTAACTCTAGCCTTAATGTCTGCAACTTCCAAGAAGTTTGTTAACCTCACATTAGTTGGAATATCCATTTTCCTTGTCCAGGCTGTTAATAACTAGTGAGGAAAATATTACACTTTGGAGATGAGCCCCAAGATAAATGTATGATTTCCACTGTCCAGAATAATTTTGTGTTTCCCTAGTCAGCTTGCCTGCCATTTTCCATGATTGCTATTTCAACCTTCCCCATTCTGCTCAAGCCACTATCCTGATCCAAGAGGAGTCAATTACCATCACAATAGCCAGCTGTATTCATCCCAAGCCCAGACTACAAAAGTATCTTTCCTCAGAACCAAGGGTGGGGGATGTTTGGTTCTACTAGGTACTTTTACCTAGTGTACATGCATTAATGGGCATCTGCCTCAAGAGCCTCGATCAGTGATTCTCAAACTTGGCTGCACATTGGAATCCCCTGAGAACCTTTAAAATGCTGATGTCCAGTGTCATCCATATACATTCTGTTGAAATTGATCTCAGATATAGTCTGAGAAAGTTGTTTGTTTGTTTGTTTGTTTGTTTGTTTTTTGAGAGGGAGTGTTTGTTTTTGGAGTGTTTGTGTTTTTAGCTTTCCAAGTAATTCTAACATACAGCTAACAAGGTTGAAAACCAAAAGCCTAGGTCAGTGATTCTCAAAATGTGGTCTCTGAATCAGTAACTTGGGGGTTGGAGCTTAACAATCTGTATTTAAGAAGACCTTCAGGGGTTCTGACGCACACTAAAGTTTGGGTGTGACTGGCCCTGATATTGACAGTGCTTCATGTGATCAATCCCTGCATGTGAGTTAGACAGGAAAAGGATAAGCTGTATCTTCCCAGCGGCTCCCCTACCCACCTGCTTTATTATACTAGCCAATTAGGGGCCATGTGGAGCAATGGGAATCTACTGAGGGAAGAGGACTAAGGTTTATGATCCACAAATACCATTCCCATTCCAGTGTATAGGCGGATATGTATGACTGGGGAGAGGCTGATGTTTCACGGTCTCCTGATAGGCTCAAGATTTTCAATGAATTGATTTTTATAGGTAAGTATAAGAAGTTTTGCTCCTCTTGAAAAAAAATGGCAGGTAGGAACCTTGCCTGCCTTATTCAATTCACACAGGTACAGGCACATGAAAAATAAAAGACATACTGTTCATGTTCACCCTGGTCCATTCTCTTCTATCCATGGAACACATGGGGAGGAGGGCTCCCAGCACTAGCTACCCTCATTTCTAATACTTTAAATCACACCATCTCTCTAATTAGCTTACAACTCTGTTGGGGGCCTGGTGCTGATTGTAATTATATTTTCAGTTGTCTATGGACCACATTCCAAGCTATTACCAAACTGTAAATAACAACTCAATGTCATCTCAGATGGCACATAAGTGTAAGCCATTGTTAGAATTCTGGAAGAAATAACCACAAGCAGCCCCCTTGAAAATCTTCAGGTCTTTCAAAACCCCCTCTCTCACAGGTGCAGGTCCCTGAATAGTGTCATTTTGTTCAACATCACTTTGTTGGGACATTGTTGAGATGCCATAGGAACTTAACTCTTGTTTATATCAAATAGCCTGTGGTAAAACTGGTTTTGTTATATGTCGTTTCACTTCAAGTCACAGACCTGTCAACAATGGTAAGTGAGGACCAGCTGTATAACTCTGGGCCAGTTTATGATTTAACACTAGGACACAGGCTGGGATAGCTTCCTCTTCCTGTGAACTTCTCTCCTCCTCCCACTGTCACACATCCACTTTTTAGATCTCTGGCCTTGATCTTATTTTCTTGATCCTGCCTTTCTTCTCTTCTTTTAACTAGCCAAATTTACACACCTGAAGTTTCACTCAGTATGGCAAAAATGCATCTTGCCTTTGTGACCTAACCATTTCCTATGAACACAGCTTTACCCTAGATAAGCAGAGTGTTCCTTGAGAAATGAGACTATGTACATGTCCCTGAGAAGCACTAGCCATGATGCATCCATTTCAGTAGAACCCAGCTGACCTGAAATCCTCATATCTCACCTCCGCACACAACCGGCTTAAGCGGAGTCAAGGTTCAATTAAGTCTTTGGTGCTCCCCTCACACCTCCATCAATGCAGAAGAAAAAGGTAAAACAGAAAGTCAACCGCCTTCTCCAGGGTTAACAATTATACCGAGGAATCCAGGGAGACCACTTCTGAGCCTGACCTAGCAAGGTCATGTTTTCAGTTCTAGGATAGCAGATCCTTCTTGGACAAGTCTCTAAGCTGAAAAGGTGCCTCCAGAGTCCACATCTCTCAGGTGAAACTATGGCCCCTTTCACATAGGATAAAATGCAACAACACCTGAAACCTCAGCTTCCTAATAACTGTTCCATGGTTTGGTGTCAGGTGCAGAGGAAGAGAAGAAAAGGTTGCCTGGGTGCAAGGATCAGTGCTTGGCTTTGAGAAAGGAAGTTGGAAGCAGTAGAAGGTGTTGCACTGGAAATAACAGCAGAGTATACAAGGGAGCAAGTGATCCGAAGGCAAAGCAGAAGACAGCTGTACCGCAGCATATAAGGCTCTTTACCAGGGCTCTGGAGTCTTCACAAAGTTATCAAAATAATCAGCACACTTGCTACCAGGTTTAAGACATCACTGAGCCATAACTGTGCCCCTGACCACTGAGCCCCAAGTCCAGCTAACTGCCACTAATTAGTCCGAATTTGTGTTTGAGTAGAAATTATTTGCCCTGCCAGGGCAAATATCCTACATGAATATTTCTGAGGCTCTTTTTTTAGAGAAAATAACATGAGAGGAAAATCAAGTCTCAGTGTCTCCCACCATCACAGGGACATAAATTCCACATGTGACTAGAGAACCATGGGACTGCCAGAATGACTCCGAATTCTGTTCTCATGGTGTCATTTTCCAGCTGAATGTGGCCCATCAAAAAATCTTAGATGAACTATTTAGTCCTCCAATAAGATCTCTTCTCTATGACTCAGCTTTCCTCCTCTCACGAATGTGACCATTTGCCATCTCCCACACTCTGATTACTCACTATTCATTCTGTGTATTCACTTATGCCATGAGCCTGCTCACAATGCTGACCTTGTTCCACTGCCACTGAAATCCACAATTGCGATACTACCTCAGGGTCCCTCTCAAGAGGCTTAATTCTGCTGCAAACATCCACAAATTCTCTCTCTAGACTTATCTTGGGCTCATTGCCTTTCCCCCTCCATCAAACTCACTCTACCCCTGCAGTACTGAGTCATTAAAATGATCCTCCTTGACCTCATTGTGTTCATACCATATAAGAAATCATGTAGCCCTGGCTGGTGTAGCTCAGTAGGTTGAGCACAAGTCTGCAAACCAAAAGTTTGCTGGTTCAATTCCTGCAAAACCCATGCCTGGGTTGTGGGACAGGTCCCCAGTTGGGGGCACTCGAGAGGCAGCCACACATTGATGTTTCTCACCATCTCTTTCTCCCTCCCCCTCCCCCTACTAAAAATAAATAAATGAAATCATGTATAAGTCTTATCCACATGAGCAAAATATAGGCTTTGAGACATGGTTTAAAAGAACAATAACAAATCCAAACCTTACAAATACCTCACATTGTTTACAAAGCCTTCTTTGGCTTCCCTACTTCAGGACCTGGCTCCACAAATCACATCCACAAAGCCTTACCTGACTCCTCTCTTCTCACTCTGACCACTCTTCCACTGTTCTTTCTGACTCTTGGCATTTGAGCTAATTTGACCTCTGGTAACTTGTGTTCTTTTGTAAAGATATTTTTCATCTCCCCACCTGGTGATAAGAAGCCGACCTGCCCTCAGGCACTGCACCAGAGACCATTTGTACATGTTGACCAGAAGTCTTCTGTGATTAACTTGAATTTTAACAGTGGCCAGAAACAGTACCTTAACCCAGAAGTCTAAGAGTAATGACAAGAATTTGAGGTAGAAGGCAAAGCTGATAAAAAGAGCAAGTGTAGCCCAGTTGGCTTTGCAGAGCCCCTTACATCCCATTACATCAATAGTTACAACATGGTTGATTAGTTTTTCATAGGGTTTCATAAGGAATGTTGGCTGATGCTTGAGTCCACAAGTTCTATGTAACATCTGAGGGTCAGTAAACAGAACTGTAACAACCACCAGCCAAGATGGAGGTATAATAGACACTTTTTGCCTCCTTGCACAACCAAAAGAAAGACAACAAATTTAAAAACAAAAATAACCAGAAATGCCAGAAAATAGAACTATATGGAAGTCCAACAACCAAGGAGTTAAAGAAGGAATATTCATCCAGACTGGTAGGAGGGCCGGAGATGGGCAGCTGGGGTGGAGGGGACTTGCGGCAAGGCAGCAGCTGGAGGACTGGGTGAGGCAGCAGCTAGCGGAGCTGGCAGTCCCTCTTTTGCATGTAGATAAACTGGGAGGAACAACTCCAGAGTGAGATAGACCAGGCAACCAAGGGTCCCAGTGCGGGGAAATACAGCCTCAAAACCTCTGACTGAAAAAACTCGTGGGGGTTAAGGTGGTGGGAGAAACTCTCAGCCTCACAGGAGAGTTCATTGGTGAGATCCACAGGGTCCTAGAACATACACAAACCCACCCACTTGGGAATCAGCATAAGAAGGGCCCAATTTGCTGTTGGGTAGCAGGGGAAGTGACTGAAAATGGGGCAAGAGCCAAGTAAATGGTATTGTTCTCCCTCAGACTACTCCTCCATGTACAGCACCACAACTCAGTGACATGGGTTGCCTGGGCCTGAAAATACCTAAGGCTCCGCACCTTACAGTGTAACAGGTGTCGTGAGACAAAGAAATATGGCCCAAATGAAAGAACAGGTCAAAGCTCCAGAAAAAAAATAAAACTAAGCAATAAAGAGATAGTCAACCCATCAGATGCAGAGTTCAAAACACTGGTAATCAAGATGCTCACAGAAATGGTTGAGTATGCTCACAAAATAGAGCAAAAAATGAAGGCTATGCAGAATGAAATAAGGGAATATGTACAGGGAACCAATAGTGACAGAAGAAAACTGGGACTCAAATCAATAGTTTGGAGCAGAAGGAAGAAATTCAACCAGAAATTCAACATTCAACCAAAACAGAATGAAAAAACAAGAATTAAAAAAAAATTAGGAGAGGCTTCAGGACACCTCCAGCACAACTTTAAATGTTCCAACATCTGAATCATAGGGGTGCCAGAAGGAGAAGAGGAAGAGTAACAAGTGGAAAAGTTATTTGAACAAATAATGAAGAAGAACTTCCCCAATCTGGCAAAGGAAATAGACTTCCAGGAAGTCCAGGAAGCTCAGAGAGTCCCAAAGAAGTTAGATCCAAGGAGGAACACACCAAGGCACATCATAATGACATCACCCAAGATTAAAGATAAGGAGAGGATCTTAAAAGCAGTATGAGAAAAGGAGACAGTTATCTACAAAGAAGTTCCCATAAGACTATCGGCTGATTTCTCAAACAAACAAACAAACAACCTTACAAGCAAGAAGGGGCTTGAAAGAAGTATTCCAAGTCATCAAAGGCAAGGACCTACATCCAAGATTACTCTATCCAGCAAAGCTATCATTTAGAATGCAAGGGCAGATAAAGTACTTTCCAGACAAGGTCAAGTTAAAGTAGTTCATCATCACCAAGTCCTTATTACATGAAATGTTAGAAAGGGTCCCCAGTATATGGGGTACACAAAAGGCAACTACAATGATATTTCTCTCCCTCTCTCCTTCTCTTCCCTTCTTTCTAAAATGAATAAATAAAATCTTTAAACAAAATTGTAACAATGAAATGGTTCATTAATGATGTTGGTTGATCTTGATATTAAGAAGCTTAAAATAGGGAGGATTCTCAAATAGAATTGGGATGAAGCATGTGAGCAACCAGTGCAAGGGGCTGATGTGTGCAAGTATGTATTTCAAATACATCTTAGTTTCTGTTCCCCTTTCTCTTTCTTGTTACACTGAACTCACATTTTTATCTCTTTGTTTTAAATATTTTAGCATTTATTTTTGGACAGGACCACCTCTGGATAAGCAACAATAAATTTTATAGTTACACATTCTTAACTAGACCCTTCCCTACTCATGATTGAGTATGTAGTTTGACCTCCTGTGCTGGACCCAAGGGAGGACACATTGATCTAAGCAGTATCTTTGGTACCAAGATGTTAGAAGACTCTGGGGTCATCTCTAGCACTGGTGGGCAACTGCTGAAAGTTGCCAGAGCCCACAAAGGGAAAAACAGCATCACTGGAGGAGATGGACAAGCATCTCCAAATCAGGTAAGTAGGTAATACCTCCCAGCATTCTAATAAATAGTGCTTAATATGAGATGTGGGTTGTTCGGATGAGGGCAGATAGGGGCTGAACTTGGAGGAGACTAGGCATGATGCAGAAGGACATACATGATTATATCAGGCCTTGTCAAAATCATGGTACTCCCTTGTCTTCACAAAGCCTACGTGTTAAATTACAACACACAGTGACTATTTCAGCCCACTCAGAGACCAAAGGTTTATTAACCAATATCACTCCAATAAATTCAATTAAAAAAAGAGGCCAGTCAAAGGACTATTCTTCTTTGGACTAGCTTACTCAAAGCAAGAGCATGCCACATTTGGATATGATTAGGTTTATTCTAGCCCTTAGCTTGTGTGACTAGCCATTCAACCTAGAACCAACCAGCAAGGTGAATTCTGTTTCATATCCTGAGATGCAGAACTTCTCCTTCGTGGAGAGAAGACCCAAAGACTATAGGCTAAAGCCAGATGTCTGCTTCAAAAGGGAAAGTGTTCTAGCATCTGATATGGTCTGTAGAATGACATCCAATCAAAACTCCGGTGGCCTTCTTTGAAGCAGATTTAATGGACAGATCCTTTTCTGTCCTTTGGTAGCAACACTAAACAACAACATATCATAATTTTAGGGCAAAGCCAAAATTAATCCCAGGCTTCTCTGTAGACCAAATATCTCAGAATTTCTGGAGGTGGGACTGAAGCATCAGCGAAGCTCCCCAAGTGATGCCAATGTGCCCCCAAGTTGAGAACCCCTCAGGTTAGACTACTGAGGAGCCACTTGAAGAATGGTTGTCTTTTCTGGAGGTCAAGGGCCCCAGACAGGTGTAGACACCCAAGTGAGAGTGGCATTCTGGTAGGAAGGAAAAAGAGAGGCTGGCATACCCTTTAAAGGATTAAGGACCAGTTCCTGCTGCTGCAGAGTGGATGAAACATCACAAGACCTGGAATCTGCTCCTGGCTCTGCCACATATTTACTATTTCTGGGACCTGAATAGAGTGGCTTAACCTCTTGGTTTCCATAGGGAGCAATCAGGTGTGCCACATCTGCCCATGATGCACACCTTAGATGTGGAAACTACTAAGTACAGAGCTGCCAGTTTTACGCAAGAAACAAATTTCTAAAGACATCACATAATTTAAAATGATTTCCCCATAGGAATGAAGGTAAAGAGAAGAGGTGTCATCACATGGCTCCTACACCTGGAATCACTGTGTGTTCAGTGTTAAGGCGTGTTTATTATCTCCATGATTTCACAGGGTACTCTTTCCCTAATTTGTAGAACCAAGCAGCATGGCAGCCGTTAAAACTTTTCCATGGGGTTTAATTACATCTTACTTCCACTTTAAAGTAAGATTTCTATATGCATTTTTTTCAGTGCTAACATTATCACAATTATGTAATAAGTGCAAGGGTTATATTATATGCTATAAAATATTAAAAATTATAACTACATTTTGCCATCTTTGTAATATTTTATTGTTTATGTTAAGTAAACTTTTTCACAACATATACATATATCAGTTCATTATGGTGTACAACATGCTGCACATTTTAAACCAATACAATGTTATATGTCAATTATATCTCCATAAAACTGGAAAAAATAGTAAACTTTTAATTTCAGAAGAGTTTCAGGTTGAAATGAAACTCTTTAGAAGAGTTTTCAGGTAGAACAATTGCAAAAGTGGTACAGAGTTCCATATATCCCATATCCAATTTCCCCTGTTCACATCTTGCACGAATATGGTACATTTTTTATAATTTTTTAATTTATTAAAAAGATTTTTAAATTTATCTTCAGAGAGAGGGGGAGGGAGAGGGAAAGACAGTGAAAGAAATATTGATTGGCTGCCTAGTGCATGCCCAACCAGGGACCTGGCCTCCAACCCAGGCATGTGTCCAGAATGGAAATTGAACCTGCAACATTTCGGTTCACGGCTGGCACTCAACCCTCTGAGCCACACCAGCCAGGGCCATTTGTTATAATTAATTGTAACCAATTGTAATCAATTATAACCAATTGATACACTGTTATTAACTAAAATCCATAACTTATTCAGATTTTTAGTTTTTTAATATATTGTATTGATTATGCTATTACAGTTGTCCCATTCCCCCCCTTCACTCCCCTCCACCCTGCACACCCTCTCCCACCCACATTCCCCCCACTTATTTCATGTCCATGTGTCATAAGTTCTTTAGCTTCTACATTTCTCATACTATTCTTACCCTCCCCCGTCTATTTCCTACCTACCATCTATGCTACTTATTCTCCATACCTTTTCCCCCTCTCTCCTCCTCCCACTCCCCTGCTGCTAACCTTCCATGTGATCTCCATTTCTGTGGTTCTGTTTCTGTTCTAGTTGATTGCTTAGTTTGTTTTTGTTTTTGCTTTAGGTGTGGTTGTTAATAATTGTGAGTTTGCTGTCATTTTACTACACATTTTTTTAAATCTTCTTTTCTTAGATAAGTCCCTTTAACATTTCATAAAATAAGGGCTTGGTGATGATGAACTCCTTTAACTTGACCTTATCTGAGAAACACTTTATCTGCCCTTCCATTCTAAATGAAAGCTTTGCTGGATAGAGCAATCTTGGGTGTAGGTCCTTGCCTTTCATGACTTGGAATACTTCTTTCCAGCCCTTTCTTGCCTGCAAGGTCCCTTTTGAGAAATCAGCTGACATTCTGATGGGAACTCCTTTGTAAGTGACCATCCCCTTATCTCTTGATGCTTCTAGGATTCTCTCCTTCATTTTTATCTTGGCTAATGTAAGTATGGTGTGCCTTGGTGTGTTCCTCCTTGGGTCCAGCTTCTTTGGGACTCTCTGAGCTTCCTGGACTTCCTGGAAGTCTATTTCCTTTGCCAGAATGGGGAAGTTCTCCTTTATTATTTGTTCAGATAACTTTTTCACTTGTTGCTCTTCCTCTTCCCCTTCTGGCACCCCTATAACTCGGATGTTGGAATGTTTCAAGATGTCCTGGAGGTTCCTAAGCTTCTCCTTGTTTTTTTGAATTCTTATTTCTCCATTCTTTTCTATTTGGTTGTTTCTTTCCTCCTTTTGGTCCGCTCCATTGATTTGAGTTCCAGTTTCCTTCCCATCACTATTGGTTCCCTGTGCATTTTCCTTCATTTCTCTTAACGTAGCCTTCATTTTTTTTCATCTAATTTGTGACCAAAATCAACCAATTCTGTGAGCATCCTGATCACCAGTGCCTTGAACTGTGCATCTGACAGGTTGGTTATCTCTTGGTCACTTAAAAGTATTGGCTCTGATCTGGCTTGCATAGCTCAGTGGATTGAGCATGGGCTGCGAACCAAAGCATCCCCAGGTTTAGTTCCCAGGGCACATGCCTGGATTGCAGGCCACGGCCCCCAGCAACCGCACATTGATGTTTCTCCCTTTCTTTCTCCCTCCCTTCCCTCTCTAAAAATAAATACATAAAATTTTTTTTTTAAAAAGTATTGGCTCTGAAGCTTTGATTTGTATTTCCATTTGAACCAGTTTTTTAAAAATCTGGTCATGTCTCATATGTATATGAGGGACAGAGCCTTCTCCTGGTGTTCTCCAGGGCAGGGCAACCCAGTCACTGGGTTGTGACATTGTATGTGGGGGCGGGATCTGAGAGGAAACAATGGCATTTGCTCCTCTCTGCATCGGATTTCAGTCCCTTCCACCGCTTCCCCCAAGCTAACTGGGCCTTTCTGGTGCTGATTCCCAGGTGGGTGGGCTTGCGTACATTCTAGGACCCCGTGGGTCTCTTCAATGCACTCTCCTGTGAGTCTGGGAGTCTCTCCCTGTGCCTCAACCCCCACAGGTGTTTTCAATCAGTATCCCAAGGTTCTATTTCCCGGCGCTGGGACCCTGGGTAGTGCAGTCTGTCTCACTGCCCAATTTCATCTGGTTTATCTGCGCATGAATGTGGGATTGCCCAGACAGCCAGGCGCCTTGCACGCAGTGCCCCATTTCACAGTCACCGCCTCACTGGGTCTGCCAGCTGCCTGTGCACCCAGGTTCCGCCCACTGCGGTCATGCACTCGGGATGCCTTATGCACCTGGTGCCACTGCTTTTTGTGCCTCGAGCCCTCTATGCCCAGCTGCCTGACTCCACCACTCCTACCGGTCTGGATGAATGTGTATATTTTAACTCTTTGGTTGTCCGACTTCCATACAGTTCAATTTTATGTCAGTTCTGGTTGTTATCTTGTTTCTAAATTGTTGCTGACCTTATTTTGGTTGTGCGAGGACGCACAGTGTGTCTACCTACATCTCCATCTTGGCTGGAAGTCTCAGGTTTTTAGTTTTTACCTCATATCCTTTCCAATCCCAGGATCCCATCTAGAATACACTTCACATTTACTAGTTATGTCTCTTTAGGCTCCTCTTGGCTTTGACATATGGTATATTTTAAAATAAAAGACATTGTACAACATGACCACAGGAGGTGCAGAAGCAAATCAAAACCACCACTCAGTTCCAATACAAAGGAGGTAGGCATGTGTCTATCAGTGAAGGGGACATCGGTGTGAACAGTGAACTTTCCTTCACAAGCTTTCAAACTGTGGTTCTTGAAATTTTGCTTTAATTTGAGAAGATTAGCTTTATTTCAAATTTGGTGTATAAAATGAATTTTGTATCATATGCTTTCAAATTACTCAACATCACATAAAATGTCCAGTAACACCACACAATTATAAGGCTGATCCCCTGGCAACCAGAAGACAGATTCCAGATTTCTGGGCCCCCCTCAGGAGACTGTGGTTTAGAAAGCCCAGGATGGGGGCAAAGCTATCTGTATTTTAATCCCCAGGTGACTCTGATGTATTAAAGCATCACTAAATCTAAGTGTCACTTCAACTCTGAGGAACAAGACTGCCAATTTAAATTCAGTATCCAGGTAGCATAGCCAGCCTGGATGCTGAAATTCACACTCAGTAGAATTAATAATAAATATTTCAGTAAACATGTGCCAAGACACACAGGTATACAGATATCTTTAAACCTAGATTCAGGAGATGCTACCAAATCCCATTTTTAATTTGGTTATTAAACCCTGAAATACATTTATTGACCCTTATGGCTGTTGGGTAAAGTCTCCTAGCAACCCACAAAAATGTTATTTGTCCAATAACACAAGGGAAATAGCACTCCTTTGCAATGAGCAGTGCAAAACAGTATTGTGGCAGTACTAGTCATAAAACAAAAGGGAAGCAGATAAGAAAGGACATTTTATTTATCTTAAGTACTAATGTAAAATAAATAGAATAAGAATAAAAGAAAATGTGGGCACAGATAGAGTTATTGAGAGAAACATTAGAATTCTTTCAAGAATTTTAAAGATAGTTAGCCCATTTTTAACCCAGAATCCGACACTGCCTTTTCTTTTAGGGTTTTCTTTCAGGCTTACCACCTAGGTACACCCTAGAAGTATGTGGGGGGCTAAAAAAAACAACAATGTCCATGTGCATTAGTCTGCTAGGATGACCATAATAAAATATCACGGACTAGGGGGCTCAAACAACAGAAACTTATTTTCTCACAGTTCTGAAGCTGGGAAGTCCAAACTCAAGGTGTCAGGAGGGCTGGTTTCTCCCTTGGCCTCTCTCCTTGCCTTGTCAATAAATGGCTGCCTCCTTAATGTGACCTCACATGGCCTTTTCTTTATGCAGGAGTATTGCTAGTATCTCTTCTTCTAAAATTTGTTTTTAAGTTTATTGATTTTTAGAGGGAGAGAGAGGAAGGTGGGAAAGAGAGAGAGAGAGAAAGAGAAAGAGAAACATCAACTTGTTGCTCCATCCATCCATGCATTTATTGGTTGATTAGAGCATGTGCTGTGACTGGGGCTCGAACCCCCTACCTTTGCATTTCAGGGACAAGGCTCCAACCAACTGAGCTACCTGGCCAGGGCTCTTCATGTTCTTAAAAGGACATCAGTCAGATTGGATTTGAGCCCCACTCTTATGACCTCATTTACCCTTAATTACTTCCATAATGGCCTTATCTCCTAATGCAGTCACACTGGGGGGTAAGGATGCCAACTTATGAATTTGGGTAAGACAACAATTCAGTCTATAATACCATGCTTCCCGCCCCCCTCCAGGTCAATTAAATTAAAAATTGACACTTTTTAAAAGAGCTTTCCAGGGTTAAGAACCACTGATACAGCGTGAGCTTTGGAGGCAGCCCCGCACTACCCTGGGGCTTCTGCCACTTTCTATCTCTGCACACGTGGGAAGATGGCCTGAGCTCTGGGCCTCAGCGTCCTGTCCTGTAAAATGCGATAACATTAGTACATAGGGTTCTGGTGAGAATTAAACAGCTAACACACAGAATGTGGGATGCACAAAAGACAGTGTCCTCACTGGGCATTAGGTGGCGCCATGAGCCTGCAAATCAGAGTCCAGCTGAGGGGGGCAAGGCGGCTGAGAAGGGAGGAGGAGCGCTTTGGCCACCTGACGCAGCTGCTGCTTTGTACAGATAGGGTCTCAAGTCAGAGTTCACATCTCATTGAAGCCATAAAACTCAAATTATAGATCGATGCTCTAGGGTTTTTTCCTAA
The DNA here is from genome assembly GCF_019186645.2 of Phyllostomus hastatus. Taxonomy (NCBI): domain Eukaryota; kingdom Metazoa; phylum Chordata; class Mammalia; order Chiroptera; family Phyllostomidae; genus Phyllostomus; species Phyllostomus hastatus. The sequence continues at coordinate 2,865,611 of NW_025334035.1, forward strand.
TTATTTCTATATCAAGGGACATGTTAAAACATGTATACTGTGACAGGTAAATAGGTTTGTTTTTAATAACTAAGCCTCATATGGTTAACCATAGAGTACTAGTATTAATCATAAACAATATGAGGCAATACTAGATTAAAGTGATATACATTTTCTCAATGATTTATTCACACCAGCTAAAGATGAGGAGGAAAATTAAGAATCCTTTATATAAAGGATCCGGCTAAACAAAGTCAAGACTGTAAAGTTTTAACTGCTTCTGTATATGTGTTTAAAATACCAAATAAGGCCCTGGCCGGGTATCTCAGTGGGTTAGAGCATCATGTCAATACAGCAAAGTTGCGGCTCTGATCCCTAATCAGAGCACAAACAAGAATCAACCAATGAATGCATAAATAAGTGGGACAACAAATCAATGTTCCTCTCTCCCTTCCTCTTTCTCTCTCTAAAATCAATTAAATTTTTTTAAAAGTAAAATTTAAAATACCAGATAACAGCCCTGGCTGCTGTGGCTCAGTTGGTGGGAGCATGGTCCTGTGACCGTAAGATTTCAACTTTGATTCCCAGCCAAGGCACATACCTAGGTTTTTGGTTAGAGCCCTGATCCCTGGTCTGGGTGCATATGGGAGACAACCAATCGATGCTTCTCTGTCACATGATGTTTCTCTCCCTTCCTCTCTCTCCAAAAACAATGAAAAAAAAAAGTCCTCAGTTAAGGATAAAAAAAAAATACCAGAGCCCTGGCTGGTGTGGCCTAGTGGACTGAGTGCTGGCCTGTGAACCAAAGGGTCACAGGTTTGCTTACCAGTCAGGGCACATGCCTGGGTTGTGGGCCAGATCCCCAGTAGAGGGTGCACGAGATGCAACCACACACTGACATTTCTCTCCCTCTCTTTCTCCCTCCCTTCCCTCCTCTCTAAAAAATAAATAAATAAAACCTTTAAAAAATACCAGATAACATTTTATTAAGGTAGAAAAAATCACACATACTGTATAACAGTATGTTAGAATATTACTTATTATCATAAATAATATTCTAACCCACATCCCAAACCAGACAAGCTATTTCTGCTGGCAAATACAGCCGTGAAACATGGGCCCCGGTGGAGATAAAAAAGAGAAAAATGTGAGAAGTCATGAGAGTTGTGACAGAAACTGGTGGTTGTCTGTCCCAATAATCCCCACCGCTCTAAGCATCAGCTGGGCACAAGGTGACTTGCAGTGAAGAGTAAAATTCTCAGCCTTCCTTGAGCTGGGTGTGGCCATGTGGCTCAGCCTTGGCTGAGGGGACATGAATGGAAGTGGCAGCTTGTGGGAAATTTCCTTGAGAGACGTGTGGCTAGTACCTTCCTCCATTTCCTGCCTGGAACGTGGCCAGGATGACAGGCACTCTGCCTTATACCTGGAGGCTGAGGCTGTGCCCTGGGGTGAGAGGTGGGGAGCCAGGAACAGCCTGGATCCCAGGTGGCCACAGGGGCTCCACAGAAACCCAAACTCATCTACCTCTGGACATTTATGTAAAAGAAAAATAAATTAAATCATGCATAAGCCACTGTTATTTTGGGTCTCTGTTACTCATTTTAAGTCACAATACAGCTGATACACCATGTAAGAAGTTCAGTTTTGTTTTTAAAGAATACTTTTTTAATGTATTTTATTGATTATGCTATTACAGTTGTCCCATTTCCCCCCTTCACTCCCCTCCACTCTGCACACCCCCTCCCACACACATTCTCCCCCTTTAGTTCATGTCCATGTGTCATGCTTATAAGTTCTTCAGCTTCTACATTTCTCATACTATTCTTACCCTCCCCCGTCTATTTCCTACCTACCATCTATGCTACTTATTCTCCATACCTTTTCCCCCTCTCTCCTCCTCCCACTCCCCTGTTGCTAACCTTCCATGTGATCTCCATTTCTGTGGTTCTGTTCCTGTTCTAGTTGTTGGCTTAGTTTCTTTTGTTTTTGCTTTAGGTGTGGTTGTTAATAATTGTGAGTTTGCTGTCATTTTACTATACATTTTTTTTAAATCTTCTTTTCTTAGATAAGTCCCTTTAACATTTCATAAAATAAGGGCTTGGTGATGATGAACTCCTTTAACTTGACCTTATCTGAGAAACACTTTATCTGCCCTTCCATTCTAAATGAAAGCTTTGCTGGATAGAGCAATCTTGGGTGTAGGTCCTTGCCTTTCATGACTTGGAATACTTCTTTCCAGCCCTTTCTTGCCTGCAAGGTCCCTTTTGAGAAATCAGCTGACATTCTGATGGGAACTCCTTTGTAAGTGACCATCCCCTTATCTCTTGATGCTTCTAGGATTCTCTCCTTCATTTTTATCTTGGCTAATGTAAGTATGATGTGCCTTGGTGTGTTCCTCCTTGGGTCCAGCTTCTTTGGGACTCTCTGAGCTTCCTGGACTTCCTGGAAGTCTATTTCCTTTGCCAGAATGGGGAAGTTCTCCTTTATTATTTGTTCAGATAACTTTTTCACTTGTTGCTCTTCCTCTTCCCCTTCTGGTACCCCTATAACTCAGATGTTGGAATGTTTCAAGATGTCCTGGAGGTTCCTAAGCTTCTCCTTGTTTTTTTGAATTCTTATTTCTCCATTCTTTCCTGTTTGGTTGTTTCTTTCTTCCTTCTGGTCCACTCTATTGTTTTGAGTCCCAGTTTCCTTCCTATCACTATTGGTTCTCTGTGCATTTTCCTTTATTTCTTTTATGGTAACCTGCATTTTTTCATCTAATTTGTGACCAAAATCAACCAATTCTGTGAGCTTCCTGATCACCAGTGTTTTGAACTGTGCATCTGATAGGTTAGCTAACTCTTGGTCGTTCAAAAGGATGAGTTCTGGGGCACTGATTTGTGCTTCTGTTTGAGCCTTTTTTGTGGGGTGGGGGGGTCTGGTCGCTCCTGTTACGGTGAAGGGTGGAGCTTTAGGTGTTCACCAGGGCTGGGCACCCCAGTCGCTTGATTGTGATGTTGTATGTGAGGGCAGGGTCGAGAGGGAACAATAGTGGTAGCTCTGTCTCCATGGGACCTCAGTCCCTTCCCTGGGATCCTTGGTTGTACACTCTGTCCTGCTCCACAGTCACCACCTCACTGGGTCTGCCAGCTGCCGCTTGTGTACTCAGGGTCCCCCTGCTGCGATCTTGCGCACTTCAGATGCCTTATGCGCTCCCAGTTGCCTTGTGCACCCAATTCTCCCTGTTCTCCGTGCTGCGACCCATGCCTGGCTGCTCGTCTCCGCCCCTCCTACCGGTCTGGATAAACGGGTCTATTTCAACTTCTTGGTTGTCTGACTTCCATTCCGATAAATTTTCTATCAGTTCTGGGTGTTATTCTGCCTCTAAATTGTTGTTGTTCCAATCTTGGTTGTGCCTGGAGGTACGGTGGGTCCACCTATGCCTCCATCTTGCCAGAAGTCACAAATTTTCTTAATGATGAAGACCAAAAATTAATTATCTTGGTGCCACACAGGGCTGTCTGTCAGACATCTGAGGTCCTGATGGAGGCAAGTTGCTCACTCAGGTGAAAGCACCTGAAAACCATAGACTGTCCACCTGTCACCAATTTCCTCTCTTCAAGATGGCCAAGGATGCCCTACTTTCAGGTCATCCCTCGAGTCTGGAGCTCCCTGGGGCCACTCCAGCACTGGCAGAGGCCCTTAAAGAATACTTTTAGAAAAAAATATGGATGAAAAGAATGGGAGATCAAGTAGAGATGATGGGGAGAGAGATAGGAAGACAGTCCTCAAACTCTCATGCCTGAGTAGCATCACAGGTGGAAAAGAAGGGGGAAATGTTGGTGATGCTACAGTAAACACAGGGCTAATCAGAGTCTCCCTTCACTGCGGTCTGAACAGGAAACGGAACGCCCAGAGTGGGAGGGCAAGGTGGAGACCTTCAAGCTTCTGTGATTGAGACAAGCTGGGCTCCCCTGCCAGCCCTGCTTGAACTGGTCACCAGACTAGTAACCAGTGGAGCTTAATCAAGGTCATAGGTTTCTGAGGTGAAAGAAAAACAAGGGGAGGTGAAGATTTAGGTATTATCCATCTCAAATCTTATTGAGTCACCACTGACAGGCATTTTTTCAAATAGGCAGTTTACTTCTATAATTACTGAGACTTTCTGAAATGATCGGAATGTTAGACAAGACACCAGACGTAAGTATTCAGCCCTAGTCTTTTCCTCTAGAGAAAGGGAGCTTTGATCATTAAGACCAGGGATATGGCAAAGTGGCAGGTGGGTCCCTCCAAGAAAGCCAACACCAAATGATGAGGGCCTCCGCCTCACCTCCAGCCCAGAGACAGCCTCTGTTCCACACCCGGAGGAATCCCATTTGAGCCACGAGAACTGGCAGCATATACACAGCGACAGCTGTTTTTGTCCTCTTTTTGTTTTGTGATTGTATTTTGAACTTTTATCATTGGGTACTTATAATTGGTTCAAAAGTAAAGTTCTGTGATGGAAAATTATCTTTAAAGAGAAGAAGAGGCCCTTTCAGCTACCCTGGATCCAAGACAACCTGAAGTCTTCCTGTTCAGCTTTTCCTGGGTTCCCCTGCATGAGTATCTGTGTTGAGGCCCTGAGACGATCCTCAGGTTTGATTGTTTGCTAGAAGGACTCACCAAACAGTCAGCTGTAATACTTACAGTCACAATTATTACGGTGAACGTATACAGATGAAAATCAACAGGAGAAACGGCACACGGGGTGGAGTCCAGGAGAGACTAGACTCCAGTTTCCAGTCGTCTGTTGCCAGGAGAATCACACGGACAACACTTTGTTCTCCCAGCTACAGCGTGTGACAGGTGTGCAAAGTGCTGCCCACCTGAGAAGCTCCACCAAGCCTCGGAGTTCGGAACTTTTACTGGGGCCTGTTGTGTGAGCATGGAATGCCCTTGTGACTGATCTCAGCTACTCAGTGTCCAGCCCAGATAAGGGATTCAAGCAGAAGCAAAAAGAGGAGCAGTAGAAACTTAAGGAGCTAAAAGCTAAAACCAACAGGAAGGGCCCCCTGGCCACAGGTGGAATTAAGAAATCTGGCAGCCCTTGCTGGCATGGGTCAGTGGATTGAGTGCCAGCCTGTGAACCAAAGGATCTCTGGTTTGATTTCCAGTTAGGGCACATGCCTGGGTTGCAGGCCATGTTCCCAGTAGGGGGCACAAAAGAGGCAACCTCATATTGATGTTTCCCTCCCTCTCTCTCCCCTTCCCTTTCCCTCTCTCTAAAAATGAATAAATGAAATATATTAAAAATAAGTAAATAAATACATACGTACATCTTTAAAAAAAGAAATCTGGCAAAAGGTGAGCTGTGCCTTGTGCTTGGGGCAATGATAATCCTTCATTCCTGTTTGAACACCTGGATTCTCAATCATGACACCTCTTGCCACCTATAGCTAGAATAAAGTGTTGTCTTGGAACCTGTTGTATATTTAAGAAAAATAGCCTGGACCAGTGTGGCTCACTTGGTTAGGCATCACTCTGCAAAGCGAAAGGTCACCGGTTCACTTCCTGGTCAGGGCACATGCCTGCATTTTTAGGCCAGGTCCCTGGTTGGGGTGGGTGTGAAAGGCAACCAATCAATGTTTTTCTCTCACATCGATGTTTCTCTCCCTCTCTTTCCCCCTTCCTTCCCCTCTCTCTAAAAATAAATAAATAAAATCTTTTTATAAATAAATTTAAAAAATAAAAATGAAGCAGCTCTTTATATACCAAAATGGAACTATCTTAAAAATAAAAATAAGGTTCATCTGGGGTTTTATCAGCACCTACCTGACCTAGAAGAAGGGAAATACCCAATGCCAGCTCTAGTCTTTCTGTCTCACCCAAAAGGGCCAGGAGGGAAACTGAGAAACCCTTGTGAAGTTCACAGACCAGAGGCACAGGACCCCTAACAGACTAAGACCTACTTACAGGATGATGGACCACTTCCCCTCCCCCACACCTCACCACCACATTACTAAGGGCCTATTAACAGCGATTCCTTTTACCCTGTAAATCATGTCCAGCTATCAAGAAAAAAATTACAAGGCATACCAAAAGGCAAAAGAAAACCCAAAAACTACACACAATTTGAAGAGACAGAGCAGGCATCAGAACCAGACTCATATATGGCAAAGATGCTGAAGTTATCAGATCAGAAATTTTATTTTTTTAATTTTATTTTTATTTTAGGCTGAAGAGAAGAGTGGGAGAAAGAAAGGGAGAGAAACATCAATGTGTGGTTGCCTCTCGCACACCCTCAACGAGGGACTTGACCTGCAACCCAGGTATGTGCCCTGACCAGGAATTGAACAGCGACCCTTTGGTTCTCAGGCCAGTGTGAAATCCACTGAGCCACACCAGCCAGGGCTATATCAGAAATTTTAAAAACAATGATGAATATGCTAAGGGCTCTAATGGATAATGTAGACAGCATGCAAGAACAAATGGGTAATGTATGCAGAGACAAGAAAATTCTAAGAAATAACCAAAAAGAAATGCTAGAGATAAAAAACACTAACATAAATGAAGAATGCCTGTGATGAGTTTATTAGAAGATTGGGCACAGCTGAGGAAAGAATCTCTGACACAGAAAACTCCAAAACTGAAAATCAAAGAGAGCTGGGGCAAAAAGAAAAAAGAAAAACAAGAACAGGATATCCAAGAACTGTGTGGCAAATACAAAACGTGTAACAGGTGTCATGGGAATATCAGGAGAAGAAAGAGAATGGAACACAAGAAATATCTGAAATAATAACGACTAAGAATTTCCCCCAAATTAATGTCAGACACCAAACCACAGACCCAGGAAGTCAAAAGAACATCAAGCAAGATATGTGCAAACCCCACCCTCCCCCCAAAAAACCCCTACACCTAGGCATATCAATTTCAAACCACAGAAAATCAAAAATAAAGAAAGAAGCTGAGGTGGGGGGTGGAACACCTTACCTACAGAGGAGCAAAGGTAAAAATTGCATCCAATATCTTAGATACCATGCAAGCAAGAAGACAGTGGAATGAAATATTTAAAGTGTTGAAGAACCCCACACCCATACAAATCCAGAATTCTGTAGCCTGTAAAATTATCCTTCAAAAGTGAAGGATAAAAACAAGCTTTCTCAAACAAAAACTGAGGGAATTTGTTGCCAATGGAATGAAGGAAAAGCCTTCCCAACAGAGGCAACCTGCTCACACATGTACACACACATTCTGGTGTGTGTGTATTTCCCCCAGGACCAGAGCAAACCTCAGGGTGCAAGTGGTTTGGAAACTCCTACAATAACACAGAGAAATAAGGCCCCTAACTTCTGAAATGGATCGTGTCTTTTCCCCATGAGTTTGAACACGCATATGCAGGGAGAGCAACAAAGTTTGACTAGTCTGACTCCATCCGAATCTTTCTCATGTTCCTTGACGGCTTTTGTCCTTTTCTTCTGGCCCTGCCTTAAGACCTGATCTCAGATCTGCTGTGGGCCTATTGTTCTTTCATGAAAAGTGAAGGGAGAACTGTCTTTTGCCTGACTGAGAGGCTTATTTTTATTTAGGACTTAGACTTGTCTTTGGCCACTGAAAATCACCATCTGACTTGGAGATTGCAGGGGATATCTTTGTGATATTTTAAAAAGTGATCATTAGATTCCCTTTAAGATAAATTAAATGGAAAAAAAAAAACCCAAAGTGCACTTCCTTGCATGTCTGAGCATAAAAACAAAAACAAAGTGCAGTCCTGGCTGGTGTGGCTCAGTGGTTTGAGCACCGGCCTGCAAACTAAATGGTCTCTGGTTCGATTCCCGGTCAGGGCACATACCTGGGTTGCAGGCCAGAACCCCAGTAGGGGGTGCATGAGAGGCAACCATACAATGATGTTTTTCTCCCTCTCTTTCTCCCTCCCTTCCCCTCTCTCTGAAAATAAATAAAATATTTTAAAAACAAAGTGCAAAAGACTGTATTATAGATATGCATTATATATATTATATATGTATTATTACATATAAAGATAAGTGTGTCCATACACACACAATCTACATTCATTTATAAGAACAGATGATAATGATGGTGACTGTCTCTAGGGATAACACCTGGAGTCCAGCACAGGAGGGAGACGTGCTTTTCATTGTACATAACCTTTCATATAGTGCTGGTTTTTAAAACCATGTTATTTTCAGAGTACAAGCATACTATTGCTCTTTGCTTTATTGCTCTTTGCAGATACTGCAAATTTTTTAAAAATAAATTCATGGTTTGTGGCTACCCTGCTCCAAGCAAGTCTATCAGTGCCTTTTTTTTTTAATAGGCTCAGATGATGGTTAGCACATTTTAGCAATAAAGTATTTTTAAACTAAGGCATGAAATTTTTTTTTAGACATAATGTCATTGCACACTTAGTAGGCTGCAGAATACTATAAACATAACTTTTACATGTACTGGGAAACCAATAATAGTGCGATTCACTTTATTGTGATATTTGCTTTATTGCACTGGTCTGGAACTGAACCCAAAATATTTCTGAGGTTTGGCTGTAATTATTTTCATCTCTTCATTTCATCTCAAAAAAGTAGCAAAGATCATTTTTTAAAGATTTCATTTATTTATCTTTAGAGAGGAAAAGAGACACAGAGAAACATCAATGTTCCGAGAGAGATATTGAGCGGTTGCCTCTCACATGCCCCCCTCAAGCACATCCCCAACCAGGGACCTGGCCTGCAACCCAGGCACGTGCCCTGACTGGGAATCGAACCAGTGACCTTTCAGTGTGCAAGGCAACATCCACCCCACCAAGCCACACCAGTCAGGGCAGCAGAGATCATTTTTGCCTCTCCATTCTCCTGCCCATTTTTGGTTTCTATAAAATAATAATTGAATAAAGAAAAGCAAAATCGGTGAGGGTGTAAATTGTCAACTATCCACAATCTAAATTTCTCTGTGTGGGCTGGCCAAGTACTCAATGGCCACAAAAGGACCTACTCATTTCATGGTCCCCTGACACTTGTGATGGTCCCTCTTTTGGTGGTAGCTGTCAGTTTCCACCTTTATCATCCTCCCTTTGATGTCCTTTCATTTTTCACAGAAGTTTCAGATATTTTTTAAAATTTTAATTGATTTTTAGAGAGAGCAAGGAAGGGGGAGGGAAGGAAAGAGACAGACAGAGAGAGAGAGATCGATTTGTTGTTTCACTTATTGATGCATTCATTCGTTACTTTTTGTATGTGCCCTGACTGGGGATTGACCCAGCAACCTTGGCATATTAGGATGATGCTCCAACTAACTGAGCTACCTGACCAGAACTCTCACAGAATTTTTAGGTGTTTTGTGTGCATTTTCATTTTTAAAATTTTGTTTAACTTCTTACTATGAAAATTTTCAAATATGTACCAAAGTCGAGAGAATAATATAATGTACCCCCAAGTCCTCATCACCCAAACTCAACAACCATCCACTCACAGTCAACCTCATCTCACCTATAACTCCATCCTCAAGGGGCTGTTTTCCTTTGCTATATTTACAGTTGGAATTTGCTTTTTTGGAGGGGGAAAGGGTTTTTATTTAATAACTTGAGATACAATTCACATACTACAATTTTCACCCCCAAATGTGTACAAATCCAGTGATTTCATCACCATAATCTACTTATAGAACATTGCCATTATCCCAAAAAGAAACTTTGTACCCATTAGCAGTCCTCTTCACCTTCCACCCCACCCCAGCTCCCAGCAACCCCTCATCTACTTTCTGTCTCTAGAGATACACCTATCATGAACATTTCATATAAATGGGGCCATATAATATGTTGGGATTGCTCTTTTTGTCTCTCATAAACTCAGAACTTCAATGATTTAGTCAAATGTCTAAAGCTCAAAAAAAAGCCTGACCCCTGGACCTCCTGTGGATGAAAGCGGGGGCGTCTGTGGAGTCACCTCACAGTGTGATCTGATAAAAAACTCCTAACTGGGCAAGGTCATGGTGAGTGCTCACACCCCAGGCACATAACTTCTTCAGTAAAAGGCTTATCTTTGCCTTAAGCAAGCCCTGTCTATTGTTCCTATGCATCTAGGTTGGCACACCTTTAAAATGCCCCTGTCAGAATCCAGCTTCTAATACACAACCACCCTCAGGAGAGCACACAATCTCAGCTACCCTGTAATCCCATCCCACTCTGCTTTCCCTCACCCCCTTGTAATTTTCCTGACCTTTTCTCAATTTCAAATGTATAAAAAAGAAAACTACAAAACCATTATTCTCTGAAGATTTAAAGATCTTGCTCCCTGACATATGTCATCTGTTTGACTCAGATAAACTCATAAAAATTCTCTACAGATTTGGGGTTTTCTGGCGTTGACACTCCTCACTCTGCTTGCCTGTCTTCACATTCCAACATCTAATGCTGCTGCTTTTGGGTGAAATGTAGTCCTCACTTAGTCTCCATGGTTACTGTTGTGAACCCCTCTCAACTGTAAGGGAGTGCTTGTGTGTGATGAGGGTTAGCTGTAGTGTTCATTTATGGGAAATATAAACCCAGCTCAAGTTTTCCAAGCCTATCTTTTCCTTCCCTTCCCCCTTGCACAGCTGTGCAGAAAGCAGATGCCCCCGTCTTGAAGCTCCCCTGATTGTCCAGTTCTCCATGGAACATCTTATTGTTTGTGAGAACAGAAACTAAATAAATGCCCTTAAAAGGAGACAAGTAACAGCATGAGGAGGACCATGCTTGCCCAGGAAGCCTCCTCCTTTCCTCACGCCTGCATGTACTGCGTGAAGGAGCCTGTGCCTGGGAAGACACCCAAAAAGGGTGTCTGTAGTCTGTCCCGTCCTTGAAAGAAGGCAGGGCTCAGAAAGGCTCCCTGTCCCTGCAAACCTCCCTCTGGTGCCAGATGTACATACTGTGAGAAGAAGCATAGCTCCCTCCCAGGGCTTTACAATAGGAAAAGCTTCTGAAACAGAAATTATTTGTAGAGCAAAACCAGGCAGAGGGCCAGCTGTGCCTCAGTTAATAGCAGAGAATCAGAAACAGAGCAACATGTTTCTTTTCCCTCCACTGGGTGGCGCGGCCCCTTTCACTCCACTGTTCCCCGTTCTTCCCACTTCATCTTCTCCACCTGCGATTGGAAAAGCCACCTCACCCTGTGGAATTTAAAAACCTATAAGCCATATACCTTTGGTGCAGATTGACGTGCTTAAAGAACACAAAGCCTTGGGCTACTTATGAGCGTTTGTTTCTCAGAACGATAAGAAAGAAGGTAAGAAAATATTAGAGCAGCCATAAAATGTAAGTTAAATCTTTACTTATTTGGTATCTGTTCCGCTAAAACTGGGTTTCAGATTCTTTTCCCCTTTTAAAAGTGTCAAAGAGCTTTTCATTAATATTAGAAGAGTTGTTTTCATAATTCTAAGAATTGTTCTTTCATAACCTCGAGCCTATGAATGTCATGGAATCTACATTTGTTTGAGAGCTGGGTGTAGAAAGCTGCCTTTGTTCACTTAAATTGTAAACGGTGTTAGTTATTGGAAAACCTTTGACTTGACTCAAGGATCGGTTTTATTAACCCTGGAGGACTACACTGATCTATCTCTAATTAATTCCACCAAGATGAAAACCTCTGTGGGTTCTCAGGAAGCCATGTAAAGGCATTCCTTCTTGCCAAAAAAAAAAAGAAAGCAAATTAGTAAGTAAATCTCCATGGTTAACTGGAAAACAAATGCAGAATCTTAATTTTTCCATCTGTAAACTGCAGGCCCGAACTCAGTAATCCACTCAAATATCTAGGACAATAGAAAGTTCTCCAGGAGGAATTCACAGCTCACCCAAGATTTGGTCACAGCAGATTTGGGAGCTGAGGAGGAAGGACACTAACTCAGGGAGGGAAAGGGCCTCATTACTCAATGATGTTTTAATACTAAGGAAAGCATTGCCAGCTCTGACACATTTTGAAGGAGGAGTAGACTGGTCCCTAACATTTACGGTATGCCAGGCACAGGGCTAAGTGCCCACTGACTCCTCAACACACCTCATGAGGTGGGTACTGTTATACCCATTTGCTGTTGGGGCAACAGAGGTACACACAGAAAGCTTAACTTGCCCAAAGTCACACAGCTAGTGAGTGGCTCAGAGTCTGCACCATTGGCCATGACACTGTACTGATAAAGGGGGTCCTTCTCTCAGTCAACAAATATTCAAGCATCTACCATAACTTAGGTGATAAGGGAACTACACAAGTAAATATGGTCTTTTCCTCCAGGAGGAGGAAATTTAATGAGGGTAATTGAGTAGGAAAAACAAGTGAAGCACCTAAGTAAATAGTAATGTAGAACAAGATTAAGTTTCCTAAGGGGGGGTGGGGTGTGTGTGTGTGTGTGTGTGTGTGTGTGTGTCTGTCTGTCTGTCTATGGGGCTCAGAGGAGAGAAAACAATCCCTCAGCTCAAATCTGGTTAGGAAGATGAAGAAGGCTTCACTCAAGAGGTAGAATTAGAGCTGGATTCTTTTTTAAGATTTTTAATTTATCTTATATTTTTAGAGAGAGAAGGGAGGGAGAAAGAGACAGAGAGAAACATCAATGTGTGGTTGCTTTTCACACACCCCCTACTGGGAACCTGCCCTGCAACCCAGGTATGTGCCCCGCCTGGGAATCCAACCAGCAACCCTTTGGTTCTCAGGCTGGTGCTCAATCCGCTGAGCCACACCATCCAAGGCATAGAGCTGGATCTTAAAGAACAACAGTACAGGGTCTGGCAGAAGTAACACCTGCTTGAATGTGGTTGGTACAGTAATAATACAGGTGTAATAACTTACAGTTTTAATTTGAACATCTCACCTAAAATGTCATATGGTGTGCTCGAGTGTGATATTGTTATGTTACAGAATGACATGTTTATGATTTTGTAATAAAAAAAGGGCATCATTTGTGCTGGACCCTATATTCTGACCAGGAGATAACTGGAGGACAGAAATTATTCGAGGCTGAAGAACAGATAGGAGAAGTTGGGGAGTCCCATCCAACCAATGGGTTCTCATTATGGACTGAAGTGGATCTCAGGCAAGAGATCAGATGAACAAAACACGAGCCAGGACCCAGGTCATCTCCTGATGCCTGGTCTTGGGCTCATTCCATGACCTATTACTTCCTTGCCAATCAGAACATTCACCTGATTATGACCTGGGCTCCTGATCTTGATATAACCTCCCTGAGACTCAAGACCTTGAGCCCTGTGGCTAAGGCTGACGTGCATCTGACGCCTCCTTCCCAGGCTAGTTCCTTCAGCTGGAGGTGGACATCTACCTCTGGCCTGCTGCCAAGAAGCCAAGAGTTGACTTTACACAAGTGGCAGCTTCAGTTTCCTCATTTATACCACTGTTAGAGTATTTATCCACCTACCTTGATACTGTCATCGTATAAGCCTCAGGGCGGCTTCTCTGTCCTACCACACTGCAGTCTTCACTAGAGAGAAATCTAGACCTGATTCGAAGGATAAATAGGGTTTAGTCTCTAACCTCAAAGAGTCCAGAGGCAAGGGGAGAAGAGAGGCACAAAGCCCACAATTGAATTATTATACAAGGTAAGTGCAGTGACAGAAACGTGCCCAGGGTCAGCTTTAAAGAAAAGGGTCCCACCCTGGCTGGCATAGCTCAGTGTATTGAGTGGGGGCTGCAAACCAAAGGGTCACAGGTTCGATTCCCAATCAGGGCACATGCCTGGGTTGCAGGCCAGGTCCCCAGTGGAGGCCACGTGAGAGATAACCACACATTGATGTTTCTCTCTCTCTTTCTCCCTCCCTTCCCATCTCTAAAAATAAATAAAATCTTTAAAAAAATTAAAATAAAATAAAGAAAAGGGTCCCTAACCCAGAGAGACGGAACAAAGTTCTCCTGAGACTGCAGCAGCTAAGCTGAGACTCGAGGGTAAGTAGGAGGCAGCCAGTTGAAGGAGGTAAGAGGTACAGAGGAGCTTCCAGGAGGAGAAAAGGCACAGAGGCAAGAGACACTGTGGTGTCCACAGACAACCCTAAACAATTTGGTGGAGGCAGAGGTACCAGAAAGAAGACATGAGAGGAAGGAGAGAGCCAGGCCCTGTAGGATTTTATAGATATTATATCTTTGTGTCATTCAAAATACATAGCAAAATGCATAGCTTCATAAATATTTTGTCAAATAAGATGATGGACCCATGGCCCACGTGGCTCAGTTGGTTGGAGTGTCAGCCTGTAACCGAAAGGTGGCATGTTTGATTCCCGGTCAGGGCACATGCCTAAGTTGTGGGTTCGGTCCCTGATCTGGACTCATATGAGATACAACCAGTTGATGCTTCTGTCTCCCATGGATGTTTGTTTATCTCCTTTCCTCTCTCCCTTCCTCTCTCTCTAAAACAGCAATGAGAAAAAAAAATGTCCTCAGGTGAGGATAAAATAAAATGATGGATTCAAAATTCCTAGAGCCTTCTTCACAAGTCAGTTCTGCTGCTCAAGGAATCTTTGAGATCTGAGTTACAAGCACTGTGAGTTTCTAATAGGAGAGTTACCAAACCTCATTTACGGGCTTATTTTCTAGAAAGTTTGCTCCATAGAAGTATCTCTTTGGGGGGGAGAGAGTGATATAAAACCCACCTTAAAGGTAAGTTATACCATTCAGCTGGGTTTGCCCTCCCCCTGGGTGAACTGTCCAAATCAGGCCCTGGACTGGAGACACTCACACCAAGGGGTAACACTGCTGTCCCCAGGGAGGAGTTCAGGAGGAACCAGTTTGAAGCAGAGGAATAAGATAAGCAAGACAAGAATTCAGGCTGACCTGGATTTAACTTCCTTCTCTAAGCTCTGAGGCCACTGCTCCTGAGAGAGAGGGTGGGGGGCTGCTGCCAAGCAGAAGGCAAAGGCTGGAAGACAGCAGCAGTCATCTGTGATGACCTTCTTCAGCACAGACGTGGGTAAGTCACCAAAATCAGGAAGAAGGGTTTATCCCATGCAAAATTTTTGGTGAATCAAGGGCCCTCAAGGTGCCTACCCCAGGGCCAGCCCAATCCTCATAAAGCTCTGAGGATTTTGTGTCCACCTTGCTAGACTGTGTAAGGTCTTCAAAAAAGGAACCACAGCAAATGACTAGGATTCCAGGTACTCTGTGCCTAATAAGTAAGGACATTGGAGGAAGTGAAAAACCAGGGAATGGAGATTTGGAATATAACTTACCACTGGCTCCTCCCACCCACCTGGACTGGATGTTATGAGGGAACATGAGAAACCATCATCTTTCTTGACTGAAAACTGAGAATAGCCTTAGGTCCCCCAAACTCATTTATTCCTTGTCTAAGAAGTGCTAACCCCCGGGGTGCCTGTCCCTGGGGGCACACAGTTAGGGTGGGATTAGGGCTGTGAACCCAATCCACCAGGAAGCACAGGGATTCTACAGGTGAAAGGGGCCAGTTAGACCCCTGGTCCTCTTGCTTATTCCCTGGCTCCCACTCCTATTCCTTGTTAACCCAGCTTCTGCTCTTTTGTGAAAATTCTGGTGAAGACCAAGGTTTGAGGCACTTTGCATTGAGACCTACAGTGACCTTTCTTCCCAGACTTGTCAGCCTCACCCCTCAGATGTGAACAAGTTTGACCTTAGAACATGGCAGTGATGTTCGTCATTAAATAAGGTTCTTCCACTTCCTACTCCAAGTATCCACTCCTCACTGGGCTGCGCACAAAAGACGCTTTTATAATCCCACAATCACAAGCACCCCAGACACACTTACTTCTAACAATAACTGTTCACAGCCTGCTCCTTGACTCCCTTCCTGTGGGTCTTGCCTCTCTTGGTGAGGCTTTGTGATCTTCTGCTTCTCTTCAGCTACAGAGCTCCAATTCTAAAGACATGGTGGTTTCTTTTGCCTCCGCAAAGCCCCTAATACGTAGACAACTAAATTTTCAATCAATGATTCACAATAATTGATTGTGAATCAATCAATTCACAATCAATCAGAGGCAGAAGCCTCTGGCCTAGGGGTGAAATGGTATCCTGAGTTAGGAGTACAGGCCTGCTCGCAGACCATCACCATGGTTCAAATCTTGGCTCTGCTTACAGCAGCGGGTGCTTGGGCTAACTACTTGAGCTTTATGTGCCTCAGTTTCCTTTTGCTTACATTAAATAATAACAGTAACCACTCCATTGGGCTAGTATGAAGATTAAACTTATTAATATTTTTTAAATACTTAGAACAGTGCCTGTCACATATTCAGCACTATAAAAGTGTTGGATAGTGTCTTTTTAATTCTAAACCACTCATAGTATTAAAAACACCATTTCTTGGGCCCTGGCTGCGGACTCAGTTGGTTGCAGCCTAGTCCCATACAGCAAAGGTTAAGGGTTAAGGGTTCGATTCCCATTCAGGGCACATACCTAGTTTGTGGATTCAATCCCCAGTTGGAGCACATGCAGGAAGCAACTGATCAATATTTCTGTCACATCGATGTTTCTCTCTCTCTCTCTGCCCCCCACCCTTCCTCTCTCTAAAAAAAAATCAATAAAACATCCTTGGGTGAGGATTTAAAAAAAAACACCAGCACTTGGTATTACCATGATGACCCAAATTTGACCCCATTTCAGACTGATTTAGCCTTTCCCCTCAGCAGTGAGGCCAAGCCTGGTTACACATCACCTAGGAAGTTCGTTTCTGTTACAGTACAAATTCTAGGGTGCCATCGGTTCACTCATTCAACAATATTTGAGCACCTGCTATGAAGTGTAATGATCACGGAGAATAGAATAGGTAGTGAAATAGGTAACTCCTTTCAATGAACTCACATCCTAGTTAAGGAGCTAGATCAGAGGTCAGCAAACCTTTTCTGTAAATGGCCAGACAGTAAATATTTTAGGCTTTGAGGGCCATAAAGTCTCTGTCACAGCCATCCCGCTGTGTCCTTGAGCAGGAAAGCAGCCAGAGACACTATAGAAGCGAATGGGCATGGCTGTGGGCCAACAGCCGTTTATTTACAGACACTAAATTTGAATGTCATGTAATTTTCACATATAATGAAGTATGATTCTTCTCATTTTTTTCAACCATTTAAACATGTGAAAACTATTCCTAGCTCAAAGGCCATACAAAAACAGGTGGCAGGCCAGAGCAGCCCCTGAGTTGGACAATAAACAAGTGAACAAGTACAAAGTATCATTTCAAAAAGAGAAATGCACTATGAATAAAAAACAAGGTGATACATGCTACACAGAGAGGAAGCATGTGTGTAACACCGATGGGGAAGTGAAGGAAGAGGAGGAAGGAAGGCTCTTTGAGAAGATGACATTTAGTTTGCAACCTAAATGACATGAAACTGGCATGCAAACCTTGGGAAGGAAAGTACTTAGAAGCTTGCAGACAGAATGAGATCCTGCGGGCCAGGTAGGCCATGGTAAAGAGACTGACTCTCATTCCAGGTGTCCTATGGTTATAGGATTTTACAGAGGAGAGAGGTTGTGACATTAGTCCCAGGAAGTTTTATTTCTAAGAAGCTTCTCATGTGATTCTGATGCACAGCCAAATTGAGAATTCTGTTTTATAGCATTCTAATCATTTTTCCCAAAAGGTTTGACCCTGAGTTTTCTGTCTGTCTACAATCTTCTTGAAAGGATATTTTTGCCCTGGCTGGTGAGGCTCAGTAGATTGAGTCGCAGCCTGTGAACCAAAGCATTGTGGGTTAGGTTCCCAGTCAGGGCACAAGCCTCTGTTTCAGGCCAGGTCCCCAGTAGGTGGCGCGTGAGAGGCAACCACACATTGATGTTTCCCTCTCTCCCCACCTTCCCCTCTAAAAATAAATAAATAAAATCTTTTAAAAAAGTAAGAAAGGATATTTTTAAAAGCCTTCTTTCCCCTACCACATAGGCTACAGTAAGGGCTTCTACCTGGGTCCTGGTTTCACAATTCCACATTTAATTAATGAAGAATGAATTGAGAAATTCTGAATCACACAAAAAGCAAACTGAGTGTCTCCTCCAATCACAAGAGTGACAGGCACGCACCTGGTTCTGTGGAACCTGTAAACTTTCACAGGAGCTAATTCCAATGTGAATTCCCTGGAATTCAACAAAGAAAGATCCACCAGACTTCTTACCATACTTATGAAATGTTTAGCTACTTTTCAGCATAAATCCTGCCATCTACTAAAAGTTATGGTATAGTCAAAGGCCATTTACTATGTCTACAGCCTATCTCCTCAGTAAGAAGTACCCAAGATTGAATTATTATCTGAGAATGCCAGTTCTGATTAAATTTATAGACTTTTTCCTCCCAGATGAATTCTCTGAAACTCAATGTCAGAATTTCATTTAAAGCCAAAGCCACATTTGATACAACAGAAACAGTACCAGCCTGGAAATCTGAGATCCAGAGTCCAGTCCCAGTCCTACCCTACTGGATTCTAAGCAAGTCACTGAGGTTTCCAGACTGCATTTTCCTCATGAGTGTTAAAATTCTGATAGAGTTTACACTTTTGTATATAATTAACATGATATATAATCATTTTGTTTTTAAGTCAAATAAAAAAGCTTACAAGAAAAAATTAATAAAATCAGAGATTTGGACTAAGTAATTTCCTTATGTACTGTATATATTCTCTAACGTGCAATTAGATTCGAACGCAGATTGTAGTGCCTTCATCATACCCACAGCTCCTTGCTTCTCTGGGTTTTCTTTTCTGAAACTTTGTAAAGTAGTTCTCTGTCTTTTGCTATGGGATTTGCCCTTAAGACATTAACATGCGCTCATTTGCACAGATTTCTAAAAACCCTGTTTCCTGATCATCATTCTCTTCCCTGTGCAGTCGCCCATAGCACATAGCATAGGTAGGTGTTCAATAAATACCTGTTGAACAAACATCTTAATTTTCACTTTTAAATCCTTACCTGAGGACATTTTTCATTGCTTTTTGAAAGACAGAGACATCAGTGTGAGAGAAAAAGATGGATTGATTGCCTTCTCCTTTATGGCTGACGGGGGATGGAACCTGTAACCTAGGTATGTGCCCTGACCAGGAATCCAATCCACGATCTTTCTGCCTGCTGGACACTCCAACCGACTCACTCCAGCAGGGGCTGAACAAACATTTTAGAATACATCTTCAGAATGCACCAATTGATACTTTGAGGGTGAGGAAATATGGATCATTTAAATTTTCTTCCTTCTACTTTTCTGTATTTACTAAATTTGGGAAAAAAGCTGTTCCCAAAGCCTCCTCTCGTACAGGGACATCATTTCCCCTAAGATTGGTCCCCTTCCCTTGCACAGTCCCAGTGGCAAAAGGTACTCAGTGAATGTCCTTCCTCTTCTCTTTCTTTGTAATTCAAGAGGATGGTGAAAAATACTAACTCTGAGGGGAGTCTGGTTGGCCTTCTGGAAAATGAAGATGAAATCAATTCCAGAGGAAGAAATGCCCATAGGTTCTTCTTCCCTTGCTGCCCTCCTCTGGCTCCCAGGCTCAACTACAGCCAGTTTACCTCTAGGAGAGAAAGCCAGTGGCTGGCACATCAGCACGCCCCGCCCCACCCCGTGTATGTGCCTCCGCCCTACCTGGGTCTGGAGGACTCAAGGGCGTGCACAGCATGGCTGTCTGTGCTCTAAATTGTGAACGCACAATGCTGCCAGGGAGGGAACCGGCGCCTCTTCTCCTCCTGGCGGACAACAGTGGAACAACAGAATTTACGGAAGTGGCGAGTAGTGGGTGCCAGGCTTTGAGGTCTGAGTTGGAGAGTTTTGACATTCTCTGGGACCTGACCTCATTTTGTGGCATCTCCCTTCTTTCCCAAGACTTCATTTCCAGTTAAAAACAAGGAAAGATGCAAGGCACCAACCTTAAGCGCCTAATATGTACTAAGCCCTTGACATGTTTTACCTCAGTAAGTCTTCCCAACAGCTTCTTTGTTGGGCTATTTTGTCCTATTTACAGAGAAGAAAACTGAGGCCCTGAGCCGGTGACTTACCCAGAGAAACACAGCTAATTAGGCACTAGGCTGGAACCCAGGCCTGGATGCCCCAAAGGTTGACTGCAGCCCTAACCTGCTGGGAACAGGGCCTGGGACTTAGAGAAAGAACTTCCTTTCTCTAGCGGATAAGGCTCTACAAAAACACCCAGAACAGTTCTCAGTCATTTTTAAAGTTCTCAGTCATTTTTAAAGAAGCTTAGCTTATTAGGCATGAAAACTTTTTAGGCTAGTCCACCTGGTGTATGAGGCAGGAACCCAGCTGCAGCCCAGGAGCAAGAGCTCAGGTCAAGGCCTTCCTAGGTTTCTGAAAACCTAGTCCTCCAGGATTGGGGGTGGAGGGAGCACAAGAAAGAAACGGGGGGACGGGGGTGGCGGGGGGCGGCAGGGGGCAGAGTTTGAGGGAACAATCCTCATTGCTGAGGCTATCTGGGACACTGCAGGCTAATGTCAGCTCCTGCAACTGTGGAATTGCTCAGGGGTGACACAGTTTCTACAAACCCATCTGGTGACCAGAACTTTAGATGACACATACACCCATATGGTGCCAGCCTCCTCTTGCCTTTCAAGAAAAACTGAAGTGGATGGGAGGAATGAGAACTTGTGTAACAAGGCAGAGGCTGCTGGCCTTTGACCTGGAGAGGCGAACACTAAGTCGACCTTAGTGGGTCGCCAGAGATGATAATGAAGCAGCACAGAATACCAGAGCTATAGGGAGAGGAGGTGAGCTAAGTTAGGTTAAGTGGGATACTTACAGCCAGCCTGCCTGGAGGAGCGTTCCCTAAAACTCTCCTGGTACAGGAAGCAGGACCCCAGGGGCACTCAGGGCTAAAGACTCCACGTGAGGGAATCAGATGATGATGCGAGCAGTCTGTGATCCAACAGGAGTGTGGGTCTTCGGGGATGGTAAGTGGAACCTACCTGCAGTCCACCTGAAACCAAATGTCATCAGGCAGCTGCTGACATTAAATCTTTAAAAGGGAAGAGAACAATTTCCTACCAAACCAAATTAGAAGGTAGGAATATAGAAAAGGTATAAGACTGTTTAAAAAAAAAAAGGCTGTGAATCCCCAAATGTACTCAAGATACAAAAATTCCAGGTGAAAGAACAAAAAGTCCAAATGAATAATAACAAAAGGAAAGAAGATTCCAGAGAGAAAAATGAAAAAAAAAAAAGCAAATGGAATTTCCGAGGAAACCAAGGGTGAAATTGTAGAAATGTCCAAATTGGGCAAGTGAGAACACTGGCAGATTGTCAGGGCGACCTCTGCCCCCGATTCTGGAGGAGGCCCACAAATAGCGGTTCTCACTCCTTCACAAGGCAACTTAGGGAGAGGCCAGAAACTAGAGGCAGACTCATGAAATAACTGAGAAGACCTAACCTGAGGAAAAGGCAGCATGGTTTCTAGAAGGAAAAGTGACACAAAGTCTGGGCTTCACTCACGTTGACTTGGGCTGGAATCCTAACCTTGCCTCCTAAGAACTGTATGACCTTCAGACACTCATGAATCTATTCAAGCCTGTCTTCCCCTCTGGAAAATGGGGACAGAAGAGAGACCTACTTTACAGGGCTGTTTTAACAATGACATGCTAGCATGCAGAACATGAGAGAGATTTCTAAGCATTTTTCTGAATAAAACCTAAATTTCAGCATATTTTTAAAGACTGATTTGGAAGCAAGAAATGGATTAAAATATCAGCTAATATTTACATAAGACAGTTTAGAGAAAAATAACCCAACTGTATTTTAAGTTCTTGAACTGTCTTTCTCTTGACTCCACTGCACTGTCTGTACCACTCAGCTCGCTCTGACCCACTGAGACCTTCCTATTCTATCATTTTCTTGCTCACATTTAGTCTCGCTGACCAGATCATAAACTGCTCAAGTAAACATTGTCTCCAAACTATCCATTACAGTCCAGATCTTGAATCACTGTCAACAGGTCCCTGAAGACCTGACAGTCAAAAGTGCCAAAATAAAGGTAGCCAGGATTAGGGTCCAGAACCCAAGAGTAAACCTAATCGCACCCTTGCCCAGGGCTGTGGTTTGGCTGCAACTGGGATGTCGCCTGTGGTTTGGCTGCTTGCACCTCAAGACTGACACCAGGAAGCTACAGGGCAGCAGCTCAATTTCCCAAGCATGTACAAGTGATTCCCTGAGAACAGGATGAAAACACAGGGATTCCAGGATTTGACAAGGTGAAGGCAGAGCAGGGATGCAATTTAACCTACAAAACCTTACAGTACTGCATGGCCGCGGGCTTGTTTCTCCACATCAGAACATTACAAGCAGGCAGCATCCTTCTTGAAAAGTCTTAAGACAAACTACTACTCGGACACTGCATGGACCCTGACCAAAGGCAGGAAAGAGAAACAGGATGAACACAGCATGTGTAGTGAGTCTGCTGAACACATTCCCTGGTGAACACACCCAAGGTGGCACAGAATCTGGGGGAACTGGGGCTTCTTGGGAGACCTACAACAGTTAGGTGA
Organism: Phyllostomus hastatus; assembly: GCF_019186645.2. NCBI lineage: Eukaryota > Metazoa > Chordata > Mammalia > Chiroptera > Phyllostomidae > Phyllostomus > Phyllostomus hastatus. The sequence goes on from NW_025334035.1 coordinate 2,888,023, forward strand.
ATACACAAAGCGGAACCTCTCCCTGCGCCTCCATTTCCTGTTAGGTACAGCCAGCTAAGTGTTGACAGACCTGTATTCCCTCTACCTCTCCTCATCCCATCCCTTTCCTTTGTCCTCGAAGACAGCAGTGTTGAGGGCAGAGATGGAGACACTGCGTAAGCAAAGATGAAAGGGAAATAAAGAATGGGTCACTCCAAAGGGAGGAAACCTGATGTTGAACATTCAAGAAGCCAAGGTAGCTAACCCTGGCTGGTGTGGCTCAGTGGACTGAGTGAGGCCTTCACACTAAAAGGTTGCCGGTTCGATTCCCAATCAGTTTGATTCCTAGTCAGGACACGTGCCTGGGCTGCAGGCCAGGTCTCCACTTGGGGATGTGGGAGGCATCTGAATCCTTGCACATCAATGTTCCTGTCCCTCCCTTCCCCTCTCTCTAAAAGTAAATAAATAAAATTTTTTTAAAAGAGAGAGAAAAACCAAGGTGGGTATGTTGTTGTATCTTAATCCAGGTGGTGACAACATGGGATCACATGTACGTAAAAATTCAGAGCCACTCACTAAAGGTCTGTGCATCTTACTTATGTAATCTACACCTCCATTAGACACCAAAACCAAACCACCAGCCACAAGCTCCGTCTGTTTGCTATCCTTTATTTAAGGGTCCCACATCCGCATGGGAGCCCAGCCAAACCAGCAACCACACAGGTCCTCCACTTACAGCAGGAGGCCTGGAAGGGGAGGGGAATGACTTATGATCCCGCCACACCTCCCTGGAAACAGAAACCACCACAGACAAGACAGATTAAGACAAGGGCCAGGGAGGAGAACTTGTCTCACTCTAGGTTCTCTCCCCTTTGCCCCCACTTGAAAAAAAAGTCAAACACTGACTACACAGCACCCCAGTCCCACCCCACCCATAGCAGCGTTTGTGGGACTCCCCTCTGCAAGGGGCGGCCCCAAGGCAGCTTCCCATCACTCTTCCCTCACTTTGGTTTGCTCCTGGCAACTCCGTGCCCTTTTCCTTCCTTTGGCCTCCGGCCCATCACTCCCACATCATCTAGCACCTACTCGAACCTTCTCTCATCTCTAGGGCCTCCCTACCCCAGGGCTTCTGGGGAAGCAGCATCTCAGGCATCTTCTCTCCCTCAGCAAGGGGCCCCGCCAGGCCCTCTCTGCCCAGCATATGGGATTCACACGGCTGCCCCACTCTCCTTGAGGTCAGGGGCTGAGCGCTGCCGTCTCATTCGAGGGGGAGTAGTGTATGGGGGGTAGCGAGGCCCTGGGGGCCGTTGGGCTGGGTATGGTTGGGGCTGCTGGGGATAATAGTTGTGCTTTTTAGGTTGGAAGTGCTGGGGTTCAGGCTGTGTGGAACCTCCTCCCCGGGACCGGCCCCCTCCATCCAGGGAGTTCCTGCGGGGACGATGGGACCTCCGGGGACTTGGTGGCCTGCGGGCAGGGGTGGCCAGTGGGGGAGTAATCTCCTCAGGGGGTTGGGGTGGAGCTGGGGCCTCCCCACCCCCCATCCCTGGCCAGGACTCCCGATGCTGGGGATTGCTCTTGAAGGGGAAGCGTAGCTTACAGTCGTGAGGGGGCACAAAGCGGGCTGGAGGCCTGCGCAGCCCTCCACCCCGGCCCCCAGGGCCCTGCAGTCCCTGCAGCCGCAACTGCTCCTGCTTGAGCCACCGCAGGCGACCACGACGAAAGGCAGGGTCCTCCTCCATCAGCCGTGACACCCGCTCCAAGCTTGACAGGGGTGGTGAAGTAGGCCGGGCTGAGGTCATGTGGTCACTGGGGGCTTCCTCCTCTACTACCTCTGACCCTGGGGGCTTGACCCAGGCAGCCTCATCAGCTTCTTCATTTTCATCATCATGATCCTGGGAGGGAGAGGCGTGAAAGAAAATGAGGAGTGTGAGAAAAACTGTCTCCTGAGCACAGTGGATTTGAGAGAAGTCAGAAGGCCCTGGAGTGGCTGGATGTCAAGGGGTCCCCAGAGGGGCTCTGAGGTAAGGGAACTAAAACATGGTGGCTTAGCAGCACAGGCCCAGGAACCAGGGGGTCTGAGTTCAATCCTGGTCTTCCCCCTCACAGCCGTGTGGTCTGGAACTTCAGCTTGTAACCTCTCTGTGCCTCAGTCTCTTCATGTGTCAGATGAGGTCAATAACACAGTAGCCACTGCACAGGGTTTTTCTAAGAACTAAATGACTTAAACTATGTAAAGTTCTTAGAACAGTACCTGGCACATAATAGGCACTCGGCAAACAGTGAATAAATGATGTGCCCTGGGGCTGTGAAAGCTAACAAAAAGGAAAGCAAAATTCTCACCATCACGTTAGTGGGGTGAGACAGTTGATAAATGACTAAGATAGATATATAGCATGGTATATATACTTCAGTGAAAAATTAAATGTATAAGCTTATATATTTAAACTATTTAGTATATATTATTTACATTATATATGAGTATATAAATTACATCACAGACTTTATATAAATTACACATATTGAGATAGAGAACAGAACAAGGAAGGGGATGGGAGGCCAGGGTGGGGTGGCTGCAATGAATCACCAGAAAGAGATTCACTGAGAAGTCATCCTTGCAGGAAACACCTGAAGGAAGTGAGGGAGCAAGCTGTGAGACTTCAGGGGAAAGGAATCTCGGCAGATGGAACAGCAGGTGTAAAGGCCTTGGAGCAGGAGTGTGCGCAGAAAGTTCTAAGAACAGCAAGGAAGCCAGAGTGGCAGGAGTAGGGAGAGTGAGAGGGGAGGGAGCTGCGTTTGAGGAAGGGAGCCGTTAGTAACCACGAGCTGTGGTGGCTGACCGCCTGCTGTCCTCCGGGAGAAGGCAGGCTGGAACAGAGCAGCAACTCTGTCTGCTGCACACCAAGCACTCAAAATGTATTTGTTGAGTGAATGCCTGCAAAACAGAGATCAGTGATAACACAACTCCTCACCCGGCTGTTGCGAAGATTAAAGGAGGTGACACGGAAGTTCTCAGCACAGCGGCTACCACGGAATAAATGGTCACCCTTGGAGAGCATGGTTATGGGAATATGTATGTATGTGAACATTCCAGTGGTAACTTAAGAAATGTACACTTTATATCAGTGTTTTTCAAACTGTACTGTACCTCAGAAACACCTTGGTACTTATCATATATGCAGATTCATCCCCAAAGGTGCTGATTCTTAGCTCTGAGGCAGAATCCAGGAATCTGCACTTTCAGTTAGTGCCCTGGTGACTGAGGCACATAATTTACAAACTATACTGAGAAAAGCTGCTACACGTCAGTACAATTTTTGAAAGCAAGAAGGGCAAGGGGGTTGGAGGGAGGTTCAGATTCCAAAAGGAAACAACTGAGGAGGGAAGAAGAAGAGGGAGAAAGCCAGGCCCAAGCCCTTCATACCTGGGTCAGGGGGATGACCCTCTCCATGCGGAGCATGCGGTCCCTCAGGGCCTGCAGCTCTCGGTCTTTGCTGCTGTTCTGCAGCTTCACCTCCTGCAGGATCCCGGTCAGCTTGTCGATGTGAGCCCGGAGGTCCTCCACCTCAGCCCCTCGGGCTCCCTCCTCACCACCACCACCACCACCTCCGCTGCTTTCCTCCTCGCCCACTGTGTCCCAGACATCTCGGGCCACAGCCCTCCAGGCATCCCCGGGCCCCTCCGGCTTGCCATAGGTACGACACAGCTCCCGCATCTTGAGAGCGGCCAGGGCCTCAATCTCAGCCCGCCCATGGCGGAAGTCAGCCAGGGCCACCTCATAGCATATCTCCTTCACTGCCTGCATCTTCAGATCAGCCATGGTGGCCCAGCGGGGGTCTTTGCCCTGCAGCCGCCGACGCTGAGGGATCTGATACACCCTGCGTGGGGCCCTGCGCTTGCCACTGCTGGGCAGGCCACAGCGCTTGACGATGGTCTGGACTGTGGTGGGTGGCAGCTGCTCCCGCAAAGAGGAAATGAGCCGCCAGCTCTCTTCACAGGAGCGCTTGTCAGAGTCGTCCCCACTGTCAGAGTCCGCATACTGGGGCCACAGAGAGAGCAAAGAGGGAGAAGGCTAAGGACATCCCAGCAACACCAGAAACCACACACCCTTGACTGCTTAACCGCTGCTCGTCCACACAATGAAAATGACACACTATCTTCCTCACAGATGCACTCTGAGGGTTAATGCATGCCACGTGTGGGGGACAGTGGCTGGCACAGAGAAAGTGACCGACATGCATAAGCTGCAGCTATAGCAAGTCTAGATTTCTTGCATATGTGTTACTGCTGAGGAGGAAGAAAAGATTCAAAAGTAAGTCCACATGAAGAACACTCCTTTTTCACAAACATGTATAAAGGACACATGGACAAAACCGAAGGGGGTAGAATCAAGGGTAGGAAGTGGGGGTGGCTGGGGTGGGGATGAGCGGTGGTGGGGAAATGGAGACAACTATGCTTGAACAATAAAAAAAATGTGGAGAAAAAAAACACTCTTAAGTAAGTAACAGTACAGGTAGTACTCAGCTATGGTAAAAACCACAGAGGGGCCACAGGATCAACGGGAGTCTGGGAAGCCCTGGTCAACTGGGAATAACTCTAGCTCCCTGAACAGGCAGTGCCCGCCCCTCCTCACATTTCTCTCACAGGTCCTCCCAGACGCCACGGCCACCCTTGACCCCATTCAGGTCCACTTCCCGTTCAGGCCCACAATGTGAACCAAAAGCAGAATCAAACTGCCATGCTGCCAGCCTGGTTGCTCATGTGCCCACCAACCCACCTCTTCCTCTGCATATCCCACCATGCCCTGCAAAGAATTCCTCACCAGCCGCTGCTGCTCCAGCAGAAGATCAGCCTCTTCCTTTTCTTTCCGGTACTGATTCTCTAGGTCCTGTAGCCTGGGATTAGGGAGGGAGGGAGGGAGAGCTGTGTGGGATTTTGGAGCCACCTGAGTGGGGTGTCCAACAACAGGAGGCTGGGACGGGAGGGACAGCCTAGAGGGCCCCAGGGCACAGAGCACCCTCTCCTCACACCTCTTCTCCATCTCCAGCTTGATGTCAATGCCTTGCTGCTCCAGCAGCTCCTTCTGGGCAAAGTTCCAGTCCACGGGCTCAGAGGGTGGTCCTGGGGGTGGGGGAACCCCTCGCTCCCGTTCCAGCCGTGCCTGCTCCGGGTGATTGAAGCGGAAAACGTGGTTCTTGCCCATCACAATCCTATTTCCTGGAGATGGGAGGAGGGGAAAGTGGACTTGCTCCCCCACAGCAGCAAACTCATCCCCATGCCCAAGGTGTACACGGTCTTGTTCACCAGTCCCCGGGGCCCTGACACCAGTTATCTCATCATACCACGTCTGAGGGTGGTCAAGGCCAAGGCTCCTCTGGCCGACATCAAGAACCACCCCGTCCCTGACAGCCAAAGGGACCTGGGGAAGTTTGGCATCCTCTTTGTTTCCCCGCGACAGAAAGAAAAACTAAAACCTGGCTCCTTGATCTTCACTTCCCAGTTCCTTCTCCATATTCCCATGCTGTTTCCTATTTATTTCTGGGCACTTCTCTAAGATTCACCAAGAGAGCTCTGTCCTAGGACTTCCTGTGCACAGCCACGTCCAGAACCCTCACTCTGTAACATTTCTCTACCTGACTTCAGCACCAGTGGCTCAGTCACAAGTTTCCCATTGACATAGGTCTCGGCTCCTTCACAAGGCTCCAGGGTAACTACCACTGACGGGGAGAGAGAGGAAAGGAAGTGATTAGATCCTGGGGGTAGAGGGGTTATGGTCATACTCCCATCTTGCATTATTCCCCCCAAATACATGCACCCCCAGTCCCACCCCCCAGTACCTGTTAGGGGTGCCATGGCCCCTCTGGTGGCAGGCAGCAAGGGAAAGGAAGAGCAGAAGGAGGGTTAGAGCCCCAGCTAGAATGCCCAGGAGCCTCTGCGGAGGCTCTGTACTCACCCACCTCCACCCTCCCCACAGCAGCTTAGCAAACCAGTAATTCTCAGGGGGCTTCATCTCTTATATCCAACTGGTCATCAGTCCCCATCACTGCTGCCTCACAGATGTCCATTCCTTCCTTTCCAACTAACGTTATCCCTGGCTTGGCCTGGGTTTCTCCAGCAGGATCCCAGCCCGCTTGTCTGATGCATCTTGCAAAATGCCACTGGTCTAATCTCAAGCCACGGCCGACAAACAGATCATTGTCTTCACAGGACAAGATAAAGTCACCCCAACCCAAATATTTACAAAGGTGCTCCTCTGAACAAATCACTGAGCCTACTGCTTGCTGAGACCAAAGATGCATGAGGCAGCTTCCTGTCCTTGAGCAATGCCTTGGCATCATAGAGGGACCCCTATATCCCAAAAATCCAGGCTCTGTGACTGACTCCTGAGCTGAGGGGCACTGAGCAAGTCACCCAACTTTTGTAAACTATAAAATGTCACAGATGTTAGCTCAGACTGGTTGAAAGTGCAAATAAAATGACAATGTGAATTCGAGTTATTTATGCTAGAAGTAACAGAGATCAGAGTGAGTTCTAAGATGAGGCAGAGATGGGACTACTGACACTATGTAAATACAAAGAAAGTAGAGACAAACTCAACTTAGACACAGAGGACTAGAAATGATTATGGGAAAGCAGTGATTTCTGAGCAGATGCTCGAAGGAAGCCTCAAATTTCAAGGGGCAGAAATGATGGAGAAAGAGAGTGAGAGAGTGAAGGTATCATGTATACCCCAAAACAGCAATGAAAGAAGGTGGCAGAGAGGATGGGGTGCCTGTAATGGGTACCAGTCTCTGCCCGCCCTTACTCCCTGTTATGCCCCAAAATTCACTCATCCATTCCACAAATATACTGCACCCCTACTATCTGCCAGGCACTATTTTAGGTCACGGAGATACAGTAGCAAAAAAACCCAGAAGTCCTGCTCTTACAGAGCTCACTTCCAGCTGGTAAGACAGATAGTAAACGAGTAAATCAGGAGGTAATGTAAAGTCAGGAAAAGACAGGTATTAGAGAGGGAAAGGGGCAAGGCAAGGAGAGGATTTTGCTCAAGCTGGCCGGGGCAGCCTTCTCCATGCCCAGGAACCCACAGCAGCCTGTATTAAGAGCAGAGCTCAGAGCAGTTCTACCGTCCTCTAGCCGTACTGGCATTGGGCAAACTCCCCAACCCCCAAGAGCCTCAGTTCCATTACCTGAACTGCACAAGAAAATTGAAGGCACAAAGTAGATGGTAGATAACTATTCTTCTAGGTTCGCACCCACCTCCTCTCTGCCTGTCTTTGGTCAAGTCTTAAATCTGCTATATCAACAGAGCCCCAGATGAACGGAACGTGTAGAGTCCCAATCTTTGGGGCACAGATTCATCAACTGCTTTTACTGATGTAATGGTGTTTCATGCCTGTCAGTTGCCTGTTGAAACACATTCTGAGCTCCTGAGGGTGGGCTTATGTCACAGCCCTTGGGTGATTCTGGTATCACCCCAGCACATGACTTGAGGTAACCGCAGTACAACAGGAACTCAGCAATAACTCACTAGGCTGAACTGATTCAATAGCTTTTAGCCCACAGTGCCGGAAGCATTTGCTGCCACTGGGGACCTGGACCAGACCAGAACAACTGCATTAATCTGCTGAGCCAAGTGAAGCCCATGGGCATGTCTTAAACCTGAGCTTTAAGCCACATGATAGTGTCTTTTCTTATTTTTAAAAATATGCTGACTTTGTCCTGGCCAGGGAGCTCAGTGGTTTACAGCTTAGTTCTAACACACCAAGACTGCAGGTTTGACCCCCAGTCAGGGCACAAGAAGCAACCAGTGAACACATAAATAAGTGGAAGAGCAAATTGATGTTTGTCTCTCTCTCCAAAATCAATAAATACAAAATCTTGTGTGCTGACCTTACATGCCCCATTTCCCTGTGCCCTCAAAAGCATCGGACTGGGCACTCCTTTCAGATTTGTGAGACACAATGCATGAAGATGACGAAGAGTCTGTGCGTAACATCCGCCCCCCTGCCAGAGCGTTTTTGCAAGAGCTCAACTTCACTTGGGCCTAATTGGAACACAAATCATTCTGAGTTTTTTTGTTTGTTTGTTTTGTTTTTAAATGACTGATTGAGAACAACATGGTGATCTCAAAATCCCCCTGAACCACACAAGTATTATTTTGTTGTCAGACAGGCTACCACCTTCACCTGTAGGACCTGTGATGCCTGAAAGCTTTTGCAGCTAAGGTGATATGAACGCTAAAAAATCCCTGGAAGTTTTAGAACCAGAGGGACACACAAGCCAATTAACTCCCTGAAATCACTGCAGTCATAGTGTGATGGGTAAGTAGGTTTTTCAAGGATAAAATCAGGTAGCCCACTGGAACAAACCCAGTTTTTCATAAAAAATGAGCAGGGTGCTATTTCAGGATAAAAAATATCAAGGAAGGGGTCGGACCTCCTCTTCACCAAAGTTCACCCTTCGCCTGCTAGCCTTGTTTCTGCCTTGGGGACCCTTCCAACTCGCTGCCCTGGCAGCGGCCTGCACTTGCAGGGTAGGTGCAGGCAGCCTGGCCCTTGATATCTCCCACTGTTTGCCACGAGCTTGAAGTCCCTGTGGCCATGAGGACCTATCTCCTCTTACATGGCTACACACCCAGTGCCCAATTCAGAGGGTGTTGTGAAACATGACACCTGTCTCTCTCCTTGCCCGGCCATGCCACTCTCACTCCCTCAGCCATTACCTTCTCCGTCCGGCTGAGGGATGCTCCGGAACAGACAATGTTGCTCCCGAATGAACTTCCCGGTCAGCTTGATGTCCACATCTACCTGGCCAACCCTGGGAAAGCAATGGCCAATATTTCCTAAGCGTGTGCCAGACATTCACCAAGCCCCTTCTGAATACAAGTTCATCCAAGTCTATAAGCCAAGTGTAACTATTTCTGTATCACAGATGAGGAAGATGAGGCTCAGAAAGGTAAAGTAACTTGCCCAAGGTCAAGAAGCCCAGCAGTGGTGAAGCTGCAATTTGAACCCAGATCTGCCTGACTCCAAAGCCCTGGTCCCCGGTCACTGTTACACAGCAGAGGACAAAAGAGAACCTGGAGCGGGATGAGTGTCCTCTGCCATGTAAATGTCTGTGGTGGGACAGAAAGGAACACGCTCACCTCTTTAACGCCAGAAGGTGACCTCAGAGGCACCAAGCCCCAGGAATATACATTAGCATTAGCCAGTGAAGCTGCCAACTACACAGGAACTGCCCCTAAACCACATGGGGCTGGGACCATGATTCCCTCCATCCACAGGGAGGGTCTCAAGGGAGGCTAAGGCACTGGTGCTAAGGGCTAAGAACATGGTGGTCTAAGTTTCCAACCCACTCTGTGCCTGAGTAAGTCAGAAGCTATCTCCACATGCACGGGGCCAGTTTGGTCCCAGAGGCACCTCACCCAGGTAAAGTGGTGGGTGAGGCAGGATAGCCATCCAGGAGCCAGGCTCAGCAACTTCCCAGGAAGCCTAGAAAGTGAGCAGGGCTGTGGAATCAGCTGTCCTGACATCTGGGGTATTTCCAGTGAGGTCACCAGGGAAGAGAGTCACTAGCGTGGTCATCCCTCTGCAGTCACACCCCAAAATGAAAGACTGCCCCACAGGTTACCGATTAGACACTACCTGGTGATGCCATCTTTGATGTGGTAGAGCAGACATTCTGACATCAGGGGGTCTTCATTCAGGTTCACCAGGTGTGGAGTCTATGGGAAAGGGGGGTGATCAGGGGAGGATCCTGAGAGCCAGCCAGAGGGATGCCGCAAAAAGAGAGGGAAGAAGCTTCAGCAGACATCTGTCCAGGTTCCAGCGCAGAGGGCTGTTCCTCCTCCCTTCATCAGAGAACTCTCCCATCTCTCACCTCTCTCTCACCATCTCTCCCATCTCTCACCATTTCTCCTTACTCTCACCTACCCCAACCACTTTCAGGGCAGCCTAATCTACCCTTCTCCTCACACACAAGGGGCCTACAAACAGTCCCACCCATCCACCCACCCACCCCTCCCAGGTCAGCAAGCCTTTCCCTAAGGCCCCATTTCTTCAGAGGCACCTGGACCACACATCTCCTTGACCAGAAACCTTAGGATCCACCTGCTCCTGCCTCTGCTTTCCCTGTATTCCCTCTGTTCCCAAGTCTCATCATTCCTTCCTTTAAAACATACCTTGCCACTTCTGGGGAATACAGGAAGGGATTGGGTTAGGGGACTGGTACTTCCCTCCTTTTATTTCAGCTTTAATTTCTTAGAAGCTTGGACTACTTTTATAATTATAAGTAAAAAATAAAAGTGTCAGTTCAATTTGAAAGCCTCTAAAACAGACCCACTTTCACAGCAGACTTCTTCAGGCAGTGCCTGTCCCCAGCCCTGCTGCACCCAGGGTCAGAGTCACAGTAGCAGCCACCTGCTATGTCCCTGCCAAAGACTCCCTGCTCAAACCCACCCATCTGAATGGCTCATCATTATGCTGCTCCACACTGAAAACTCAGCCCATTCCCTTCCCCAAGCACCTTTTCCTGACATGTTCTCTAGCAACACACCCGCCCTCCCAAGGCACATACTCTGGGAAGTATACAAGCTTTGTTCCTTCCACATCCTCCTCATGCCACTGCTGCCAAGCCTGGAGAAGTCTCCCTCCCTACTATCTGCCGCCTCAGCCCACCCTGCCGCAGGGCCTGCCTGACTTCCTGCCATCTCCAGGGGTCTCCCAGCTTCCCTGCTCACACCACACCACAGCCGTGTCATGCTTCTCCACTTGGACCTCTCCAGGTGGCATTCTATGCCAGCCTCACTTAGCCCTGCTTTTTACACTAGTATCCCAGGGCCTGCTCCACACTGGGGCCCCAGCCCACCCATTCAAGCCCCTTTCCAGGGCCCCTCTCTTCCCTTCTGTGTTCCCACCCTGTGGATTGCTAGGCACTCATTCCAGAAGACCTCCTTCATCCTTGACCACCCCTGTGAGATGCCCCCCATGTTCCCTCACCTGGAACAGCCTCCCTCCCACCCCCACCCGTCAAAATCATTCACTTCCTTCACGGTCTGTCTCAAATGCCACTTCCTCCACATAGCTTTCCCTGCCTTCTAGCTGAATACAGGGTCCTCTGCCCCTTTTCCATAAGGACTTACTTCTAAAGTCCCTGTGAGGTGCTAGTGGGACACAGAAATGAATCAAACCCAGATGCTGCTGTCCTGTCAGTAGAAATCAGAGTCGACTTGGGGAGATAAGACCTGGCAACGTTACAGGTGGGAAATAGATGGCTCACAGCCAAAGTTTCTGGTCTTTTCACACCTTTACTTACCTCATTAATTCAGTCACTCATTTGTTCCCAGGAGTTGAGCGTGCCATATCCCGGGAGGGGCTCAGATGCAAAAGGGAATAAAGTGAAAAACTGCAGGAGCTCAGAGGGGGTTCAAGAGGACCTCACAGGAAGGCAGCATGGAAGCTGATCTTTGAGGATGAGGATGACATGGACATGCAGAACGAACAGCATTCCAGGTAAAGGAGGAGCTTGAACGACACCATGGAGGCATGAAGACACACAGTGTAGGGGAAACAGCCAGTGGTCTGGGTCCCATACTTCTTCAGGGACCCCCTGAATGGTGACTGCAAGGCCACGCTGATGGTGGGTATGATGTGCATCCATGTGTCTGCCCCTTCACCCAGGCACCCCAATGATCACTGCTGTCATCCTTCCTCTTCTCCCGAGGGACTCTTATGCCCCTCCCAACACTGCAGTGTCAGGAATGGAAAACACTGATGGGCCCTGGGAGCAGAAAGTGATCTACCCTTGGGAGAAGGGACATGATTTAGGGCAGGGCTTTTCAATCTTTGTTCAGCCCTGGAACCCTTTGTTCAAACGAAACCTTACCTAAAGCCTAATATGTCAAGCCGATAAGCAGGGAGGCACTCAGGATGAGGCTGGGGGTGGGGGACCCAAAGTTTGGTCCTATCCTTCCCCTCACCCCCATGAACATGAAGAAGGCACCAAGCCAAGTCTAAAAACCACCTGTTTAAGAAGGCCTGGTGGTAGGAGTCCCAGAAAGAGGGGACTTTCCCTAAGGCTCTCAGCTCTCTCCAAGACGAGCGGTGGCATTTCCCCTAGGACCTAATTCCTCCCACCCCACCATTCCCAGGTTGAAGCTACCAAATGCATTTCCCCGTTTGTAAGTCTATCGGCTCTCCCTCCTGAAACGTACATGCCTTTTAAACACATGAAAATACATTCATCCTCACCGCCTCGAGAAAATGCAAAAGTAAAATACTCCTTTACTAGATTAGCAAAGATTGAGAAGTAGAAGCAGGTGGGGGAACGTGACCTCCCCTATGCTGCTTTCAGGAGTATCAGTGACATCGTGGTCATCTTCAGAGGGCACTTTTGCAACACAGATAAAAAAATTTTACATAGCTATCATTTGACCACGAATCTCCACTTCTAGGGATTTTTTTCTGCAGATAACAGACCTATTTATAAGACCACCCATTGTAATATTGTTTATAGTATCAAAGAATAAAAAAACAACCTAAGTGACCACCAGTAGAAAGCTAGTTAAATAAGTTATCCTACATCAACAGGACAGAATATTCTGACACCATGAAGAATAGCCAAAATTCCTACGTTACATGAAAAAGTATAAAGCATACAACCACTGCTGTTCCAAAAAGAGGCCATGTATGCACGCACACGCACCTGCATGCACACCCACCTGTGGCTAGCTATACACAACCCACACTAGTGTGTGTGCACAGGCTACGTCCAAAAGAACACAACAGAACCTGATAATAGGGCTTGCCTCTGGGAGGAGAACCTGAGGATGGGAAAGAGGAAGACTTCCTTTTCACTGTGCACACTTCTCAGCACTACGTGAAGGTTCTCTCTGGTGCCTAGCACCTCTACGAGAACAATGACAGAAACAAACAAACAAAATTCACTCCCCTGTTGGTCCCCAGGCTTCAGAAGGTGGCATCCCCACACAGTGGGAGCCCTCCAGGGAAGAAACACCCACCCCATCAGTTTCTCCACCCTTGTCTGCCTTCCTTCCAACCCTGCAACCACGGAGGAAGCTCCTGAGGTACACTGTACGTCAGGGTGGCTGCAAGCCATATTGAGAACCATCTGTAGCCCCTCCCCCAGATGCAGCCCTCAGAAAAACCCTGGAGCCCTGCATACCTACCCTGGACCAGGTCCCTAGCCCAGCAGCCACACTCCATCCCCCCCGCCGCCAACCATAGCTCTCTCGCTCCCTCACTGTGTCCTAGGCCATGCAAAGCAAACAGTACTCCCATCTTCAGATCCCTGTTCAAGGATCCCTGTTTGCTCAGTCTCCCAGACAGCCCTGATCTTAGGAAACGAGGAGGGTCCTCCTGCCAATAACCCACCACCTCTTCTAGGCAGTCCTTATAACCCTGTCTGCCCCAAACACAGTGTATCTGACTTAGAACCTGACCCTTCCTTGCTTTTTTAAGGTGGACCAGACAGACGTGGCTAGCTCTCCAGTGAGACTGAAAATTCCTGATATACTCAAACTGGCCTCCACGTCATCCCTTCATCTGTGTGCACAGCCTATACAGCTGTGTTGGCTATCCATTCTGATTGGTCCTTCCCTGTTCCCTGCTGGTTGTTAAAGGCTCTGAATACCATTCCTGCCTCCAGCTGAGCCTGATCACTCCTATCCTGCTTCCTTCCTTCCTTCCTCTCAGCAAAGATGCACTGAACACCCGCTACACAGCAAGCACATCACAGCCGCTGGCATGCCCCACTCACCAACACTTCCTGTGTTTGCTTAGGGCAATGTCCTCCCTTCTCCTCTCTAACCCCAAATCCTGACCATCTTTCAGGCTCCATTTTCCAAACCACCTTCTCCAGAAAGCCAGCTCCCCTATCTCCAGGCCGGGCCGACACTGCCATCTTTAAACCTCTCGCTCCATTTACCATCAGCATTTTACAGGTTGGTGCTTCCTCCCCCTCTATTCCCTTTACGGGCTTGCTTTCCCAAGTTATTCCTTTAAAAATGTATTTTTAGAAGAATACTCAGAATAAGTCTCTATCCAACCAAAATCCAATCTTCCAGGCCCGCTCCCTCTCTCCTGTGGTAACCACTGTAACCAGTTTAAGGACCCATAGATCAAAACTAGGGGTGGGTGGAAATGGGAAGGAGGTGGGGAGGGCTATGGGGGTGGGCTGGGATGGGAGTAAAAGACAGAAAACTGTACTTGAACAACAACTAAAATAAAATATTTTAAAAATCCAGAGATCAATTCTATGCATAGACTCACATACACATATGTGTGAGGTTATGGATGTAAGCACCTAGTTTCTAAGCAGTTCTTGAATCTCCCTAAGGGAACGGAACCTGTCATCCTTCTGTGGTCCCTAGTGTCCCTGGCTGTAGGCACTTACTGAGCACTTGCCTCTCTGAATAAATGTCAGATGGAAGAAGAGACAAGGCAGGGATGGCCAGACAACACAGAAAGAAGGTGGCAAGAGAGGGGACAGAAATAATGGGGCTACAATTCAGAGACCTCAGAGATCAGGGTTAGAACTTATCGCCCTCCCACCCCCAACCCTCTTCCCTAAGCATTCAGGGTCCGCTAGGCCTCTCTAGACCTCTTCACCCAACCACTTGCTCACCTTCTTTGGAGAGAAGACGCCCACGGTTCCCCCGTCCTCCCGAACAGCCACTCCCATCTCAGCCAGCAATGCTTCTCTGCAGGCAAGGAGACACATATTACTCTTCTCATCACTGCCCATGAACTCCTCCCCCGCAGCATCTGACCTTTCCTTCCCACCCCCACGCCTTCCAGGGCTCCAGCTGGATGCCCTGCCTCTCACACCTCTCCATCCTCAGGGCTTCAGTCTTCCGTAGTTTCTCCTCCCAGGTCTCATTCAGCTCAGCTATAATCTTCTCTGTTTCCTGGGGGCACAAGGCAGGCAGGGATCAGGACAATTCTGGGACAAGCACCTACAGGGGGCCCACACCACTCCTGAGATTCCTCCTTCCTCTTTGACCCTGGCTTTGGAGAACTACACTCCTGTCTGCCCCCAGACCCCCAACCCTGGCCCGCTCCAGCTTCCCACCTGCAGCCTCTCCATGGCCTCCTCAGGCCCAATCTGGGGTTCAGCGTTAGGGGAGAACGATGGCTCCAGCTCCCCATTGTGTGGAGGGGGAGATGAGGGTGAGGCTGGGGCAGAGGGAGACGCTATAGCTGGCAGAGCACCTCCAGGACTCCCCTCGTCCACCTTTAGGCCTGGGAGAGAGAGATGTCAAAGGAGAAGGCAAAGGAAAGATGTAGCTGATTAGAAACACAGAGAAGACCTCAGAGGCAACAAGTCTCTAAGGACTTCAGAAAACATCTGGTCAACCTCCACCAAGCAAGAAGCCCTCCTACCTTAACAAATAGGCACCCAGTCTCTGCTTGCTCCCTTCCAGGGATAGTGAGCTCATTACTGAACAAGGCAGTCAGTTCCTTCCATTGTTAGATGAAATGCACTATCAGAAAGTTCTTAGCTATGCTGACCTAAAATCTGCCTCCGTTACACATGCCCCTTGTTTCTAGTTCTACCCCTGGGAAAAGAGACTATACTGTTTTTGCAAGACTACCCTTTAAAAATGGAAAGGTGAACATCTTGTCTACCTTATCCTAATCTTCCCAAGAATAGACACCCTCATGTCTCCTACTGTGACTCTCAGCACTGTGACTATCCTCAAAGGGACGGACCCAGACTGAATACAGAATCCACACCTGACACAGTCAACACAGATTCTACATCCTCTAAAATGAACACCATTTTGCGTCAGTGAGGCTGAGCATTACATTTTAGAAAACCTTCCACTGCAGATTGTTGTTAAGCTTATGATGAACTAAACCCTTGATGTTTCATAAGAACTTTTGTCAAGATATGATAAGTCCCCACTCCACATCTGTATCCACGCCATCGAGGACTTTAGGGGCTGTGTGGTCAGCTGTCCCTCCCTGGCCCCAGGGCTGCACAAAGGCGAATGAAAAGGGATGCACAAGCCAAGGAGAATCGCTGGGCTGCCCCTACCCCTGGAGCCCTACCTCCCAGAGCAGAGGCTGAGAGCCCCTGAGCCATCAGCAATTCCCGTAGCCGAGCCACCTCCTCCTGCAGCTCTCGGATCAACCGGGCATTAGGATCCTCATTGATGATGGCATTGCAGCGGATCTGCTTGGTGCGGTCAGCATACCTGGGTGAGGAGGGGGTATTGGGATCAGTGAGGCCCAGACCCAGGTGACCTTAGTCTGCTGCCTATTTCCCGCTCTTCCTCCCTCCCAGGTTTTAAAATATTGGGGCATAACTGAGGGTCAACTCTGTCTCATGGGCAGGGTCCTGAGCTACCAGCCTCTGAGCTCCCCTGGCACTTTACATACACATATGCTGCCCCACCCCACCAGAGCCCCACCTGAGGGTGCTGAGAGTCTCCTCGTAATTGATGTCTGCGGGGCTCAGGGCCGCAATCATTGCTGTGCGTGAGTTCCCACCTATGCATGGACAGGAGGGGAAAGCTTAAGCTGGGCTGGGTCCTAAGAAAAGTCATACTGGGTCCGGAGGGGCCTCAGTGCCCAGGCAGGGGTCTGATAGAGGCACTGTCCAAGGTAGGGTGAAGCTAAGAGCTGCGGAGCTACCCGTGAAATCTCACAGTTAGAGGGAGCAAGGGTGAGGCCAGGGAGACACCAGACTTCTAGGGGGCAGAGATCAGTGAGAGGAAGGTGAAGTCGGCAGTGGGTGTGGGATCAGCGAGGGGTCATGGGTGGCCAGGTTAGTGAGGCTGAGGCTCTTGGCTTGGCAGGGAGGGTGTGACCCTGATCTCAGCAATAGGACATTAAAAGATGGTCAGGGGTGAATCAATGGGATAACTGGAGGATATGAGATTATTGGGGTAGCGAGAGGATTTGTCAGATGTATCAAAGCGAGTTAGTAGGATGGTGGCAAAACCAGCAAAGGGAGAGAGAGGAGAAGCACCTCACCCAAATTCTCCTTGAGCAGCCAGGTGAGCACAGAGTCCCTGTAAGGGATGAAATCTGACTTCCGCTTCTTTGATTGCTGGGGGATGGAAGAGGGAAGAGGGTCAGGGTAAGACACCCCGTGTCCTCTTTCCCAGAGTCCCTTTGTTTCTCACCCCCAGGTCTTACCATATCCGCAAGGGCAGAGATCACCTTCCCTAGAGTAGTCAGAGACTTATTGATGTTGGCACCTTCCTGGAAAGAGATGAGGAACATGAAGAATGAGGCCCTCCTCTCTCATCCACCTTCCCTTCCTCCTCCCTGCAACCAGAGTCCCAGTTTAGAATTAGAGACCACTGTACACAGCCCCCAACACTGCCCTTCTGTCCCTCCTAAGCCTCCTCACCTTCAGGCGCATGCCCCTGGCCCCTGATGAGTCAGCCCGCTCACTCCCAGCAAGATCCACCAAACTGATCTTACTAACCTGAGTCAGAGAAAAGAGGCAGGAAGTGGCTGGGGGCAGTGGGACAGGACAGGGCAATCAGAACACCCAGCAAGGTAATTGGGTAGTTGGCAAGGGAAGGAGAAAGGCAAGAGGGGACAAGGGATGGGGACAGAAGGAAATTAAATTTATGAAGACAATAGTGAAGAGCTGGTTACTAGTGCATTGGTTCATTTTTTCATTTACAGATATTTACATGCCCACTGTGTGCTGGAACAAGGGACAAAGGGATCCAAGCCCTGTCCTGAGAAGTCTAATAAAAGGACAAACAAGCAAATCGGAGACTACACCACACTGATCTCACAGGGGAAGGACAGGGGGCTACAGAAAGAAGCCTGGGGAAGGCACTCAAACCCAGGACAGGTGGGGAAGAGAGCACAAGGCCATGTCTAACACTGTTGTCCCTGTACCAGGTAGGGTCAGAGGGGCCCCACCTTCTCTGAATCCAGCCCAGTGAGCTGGTCATGGGAGCGCTGTGTGAAGACAATGGTAAAGACGGCATGAGAACGGCTACTGGTCTCGTTCATGTTGGTGGCTGCCACAGTCCTGGAGGGAAAGGAGTGGTCACTAGGTCCTGCCTCTCAACTTCCTAAGTCTGGTTCCCTTTCCGTCCACTCCACCGGCCCACCTCACCTCGCCTTATTTCCACAGTCCATGAGGTCGGCAATGTCTGCGTAGGAGGTCACAGCCAATTTAGACAAGTCCTGCACGTAGGGGCCCAGGATGGGGTGCTCCCGGACCCGCAGAGAGCCCCGACTTTTGGGGTTCAAGAGGTCTCGTACCCGCTCACAGTAGATCTCCATATAGCTCACCTTAGTGGAAGAAGCAAATAAGAACAAGCTACAACAATATCGTGATAACCAGAGGGAAAGTGGGTAGAGGCAGGTAAAAGGGTAAAGGCGGGTAAATGGTGATGGAAGCAGACTTGACTTGGGTGGTGAACACACAATACAATATACAGATGATGTATTATAGAATTGTACCTCTGAAGCCTACATAGTTGTATTAACCAGTGTCAGCCCAATAAACTCAACAAAAGAAAAAAATGTAACAAACAAAATACTGACTATGAAACTTACCCTATACTCCACTAAGTATGAAACAGGTGATTTCAGCTAATGTACACTCAGCATTTACTCAGCCCCAAGCCTGGTGTGAAGCACTTTTGCATGTGCTCACTGACCCCACCATTACCCTTTCACAGGTGTACATATTCAGAAGCTGGGAGATGAAATTGGTGGCTCAAAGCTGGCATAGCAAGGAATCCCAGGCTGTCTGACTCAGAGACTGCCCTTGGATTTTGGGGGGTTTGTTTGTTTTTTTAAGATTTTATGTATATATTTTCAGAGAGAGGAGAAGGGAGGAAGAAAGGGAGGGAGAAAAACATCAGTGTGTGAGAGAAACATCGATTGGTTGCCTCTCACACGCCCCTAACTGGGGACCTGCAACCTTTTGGTTCACAGGTCAGCACATAAACTACTGAGCCACACCAGCCAGGCTGCCCTTGGTCTTAATCACTCTGCTCTTCCGCTCCCCATCCCGGACCACCACACCCTCCATCCAGGACCACCACACCCCCTCCCCACCAACAACGGACACCTGGTTTACCTCCACAGAATAGGAGAGCTGAGCACTCTGGTTCTTACTAACACGAGAAAAGAGGTCCTCGCAGAGCTGGAGAGAACACAGGAAAGCTGCTGTTCACAGTGCACCCGTGGCACCCAGCCCCAGTCCAGGCCCTGCTGAGCCCTAACTTATCCCTGAGGGAGGCATTGTTCCTGTTTTACAGATGGGAAGGCAACCTCAGAGAGGTTCACACTTGCCCAGGGCCACAGGCTAGTATTGGTGAGCCAGGAAGCAAACCCAGGTGCCCTAACTCCAGAGCTTGTGTGCGAGGCCACCACACTGCACAGTCAGGGAGAATTATGGCCAACTCTGCTACCCACAACTGGCTTTTTCTACAGTCACCACCTTAACTATGGCACACCAGTCTATAGGGAAAATACACTCACAAGTGATTACGAGACAAGGTAAGTAGTAAGTGATAAAGCCAAAGTTCAAAGCAGGGCTCTCTGATGCCACAGATTTGGCTGTTCTTGCTGAGCCTTATTGCTTCTAGTGAGGGTCCTGGATGTCCAGGTTGCAGGCAACTCCGATCCCCCACCACATTCCATCACTAAGGGCCTCAGAGAGCCAGCTCTCTGCTCCACAATCCTTAGACCTCTAGGGGCAGCTGAAGATGCTCCCAGCTGCCTTGCCTGGTCCCAGCATGTACCTGGGGCACAATGCCCTGCTGCCCCGGCTCCTGCCGCCCCATCATGGTGTAGGATTTCCCAGCCCCGGTCTGCCCATAGGCAAAGATGCACACGTTGTAGCCTTCAAAGGCGTGGAGCAGCATCTCTTCTCCAATATCCCGATATACCTGTTGCTGAGATGCAAACTGGGGGTCCTCAGCCTAGGTGGAAGGGAGCAGAGAAAGACAGCAGGAGCCCTACATGACTTTGTTCTTAGTGCCCAGGCCCCAGGAGCCCTGCCCTCATTGCTAATGATTGCCCAAAGGTCCTGTGTGCTTCCCCACCCACAGTCCTAATCATCCTTAAGGGTCCTATCCAATCTTGTACTGGTCCTAATTATCACACAAGATTCTGCCTCCCTCATCCTGGTCTCAAGCCACAACCTAAGGGTCCCACACACCCCAATCCCAACCAATCTCCCAGAGGTGTTATTCCCCTGCAATGCCCCCTCCCTGGGACCTAAATCCCATCCCCCACTGTTTAGCTCTTTCCCAGCCCAACAACCTCACCGAAGTGTGTGACCAGTAAGAGTAGTCGAAGGTGAAGCTTTTGGGGCCATCCTTGTTCTGTTTGGGATTGATGATGGCTGAGGGGGCAGGAAAGGGCAAAGGAAGGCCAAGGTCAGGTATCCCCAACCTCTGCTACTTGCTACAAGCCCCCAAATCCAGGCATCCTACTACTTCCCTCCTCTGTCCTAGTTCATCTCTCCCCTTTAGTACTCCCTGCCCCTCCCACACCAAAGCTAATTTTGGCTTCCTAGGGCCCGCCCCCACCAGACTGCCTCCTTGGATTGGGCAATGGAGGGCTCCAGGCCAACATTCCCCCTCCCAGGGACTGGCAGCACGCAAAGGCCAGCCTGTCCCAACCCCCACCCTCACAACAAGCACCTGCTCTGTCCTGGGCAGAGCCCTGCTCCCAGTTCAGCCCAGCAGACCTGGCCTGCGTGGTGGGCCCTGACCCACCCTGCCTGTGCCCAGCCAGGCTCCTGGGACTCACTCACAGGTGGTGCTGCCCTGCATGCTGACCACACACTTGGCATCCTGGCTGGTCTCACGGGCATTGAAGGGCCGAACCCTCACTGCCACTTTCACCGAGGCACCAGTCATGGCTCCCGATACTCCCACCCTCCTCAGCTAAAGAACAGAGACAGAAGAGGTGGTTAGAACTGCTGGGGGTCCCATGTGTTGCCTCCCAGCTTCTCCAAGAAACCAGTCTCTCCAACCCCCATTCCTCAGCTACTCAACCCCTCAAAGAACCCAGTTCCTAGTTCCCTGGCCCTCCTCCCAAATGTCACTCTCCTGAGGGACCCCCAAAAGTGTTTGTGCCTCTCTTCCCTAGTCATATCCCAGCTCGTCGAGTTACCTGTCGTCCCGGCCCCAGACCAGGGGGGCTGTATCAGCTCTGGCTGCCACCGGCCCTCGTAGGGAGAGCCCCATCCTATACTTGGGGCCTGGCCACAGCAGCTGGGGCTGTGGGGGAAACCCTGGTTGTGGGGGAAGAGTGGTTAGGAGGCACCTGTGGCTCCAGAGGTGTGTTTGGGGTTGCATGACTAGGGACATGGGGTGGGGGGCAATGTTAGAAAAAATAAGGATAGCTGTCCCTCTGGAGTGGCCAAACGCAATGTGAATCCAAGGGCAGAGACGGTGATATTTTTATTCCTCGTCACTCACAAGTGTACTGAACGTCAGATAGAGGAGAGGGCAATTCAGAGAAAGGGACACATGGGCAGAGACATTGAGGGTGGCAGGAAGGGGGAAGAGGAGCAGAAAGTCACAGACACCAAGCAAACAAGAGACACAAGAGAGAAGGCAAGATTGAGGTCAGGCTATGAAGGAAGTAAAGAGAGGAAAAGGAAGGCAAGACAGAGATGGGAGGACAGACAGGGAGATCTCCAGCGCAAAAGCACAAACTGGGAGGCCAGAAGAGAAACAAGAGGAGAGAAAATCCCAAACATAAAACCTGCCCTAAAATTCCCCCACACGGTCAGCCAGGGAGAAGTAGCAACCAGCTCCCATCCAGGGCCCACAACCTCCACAGAGGCAGGGATTGCCGAAGGGCAAAGTTCAAGTGCTGGAGGTAAAGCCCAGGACTGGGATCTGCCTGTGGCCCCAAACCCCTTGCCCAGCCCCCAGCACTTCCTCCTCAGGATCCAGGACAATGGGCAGGAGAGGGTGGGGTCATCCTGCATCCCTCAACCCCAGGGCTCCTCAGGGGAGGAAGTCAGAATACCTGCGTCTTTATGGGGAGTGGAAAGTAACCTTAGGGTCTGTCTCCCGGAAAAGGGAAAGAAGGGAAAAGGGAAGCAGGCAGGTCCCAGCCCCAGCCTGAGGCTAATGCTATGGCGGCGTCCACTGATCTGGGGAAGGTGCCAGGCAGGAGCCCAGGAATGTGGGTGATCGGGTGCCCACACCCTGGAAGGAGAGGCTGAGCAGCCCACGCCCACGGACACAGGGTGGAGAGTTGTGGAGAGAGATCAGGGATGCTGGGGGCCCCTTCTGAAGCTCTAAAGGACCTCAAACTCCTGTCACGTTGGTTGGGTCTCACCTCTCCAGCCTTGCGGGTGGGGGCTCGGAGAGGGCTGGTTTGTCCCGGGACAGGAAGGGAGTAGCTGATATTAGAGGCTTTCTCAGGAAGAACAGCCCTGACCCCAAGACCCTGATCACAGGGGATAGGGACATTGGTGGGGACACGCAATGGTGACGCCGGTCGCCGTTGCGGCCGATGGGGCAGGGAGGGAATGGAGTGGCACAGCTAGGGTATAGCGGAGTAAAGGACTAGAGAATAGGTAGTGGTCGGCCGGTGCAGCGTAAAGGAGCAGTGGGGTACAGAGAGGAGCTGCGGCTCAGGCGGGGCAAACCCACCCAAACAGGGGCCTTGGGCCACCTGGACCTTGCGTGCTGGCAGTTCTCAGAGAGGCCCCGGTCCCGGCCTTTCTGGGAGGCCGTGAGGACCCTGTCCTCCTGTCCAGCCAACCGACGGCTGCCCCGGGCCTGGCACCTCTCCGCGCCTCCACAGGACAAACAGCACACGATCTGGGGTCTCGCGGCCAGCCGGCCCCCGCGGGGTCGTGCTAGCTAGGACCCCGGCTCCCCGCCCCCTAGCCCGACACATTCCTCCGCGGGCGTCCCCTCCCTCAACCCCCTCCCCCAGCTCTCACTTCGAAGCGGCAGGGCTCTCGGAGCGACTCGGCACAGTGCAGACAGACAAACTTTCCAGGAAGCGTGAGACGAGAGCGGGGGAAATCCGGGACCGGTTCGGGGGGACCCCCGCCCCTCGCCGGGTCCCCGGGCGGCGGACTCACGCCCGGCGGGCGGCTGCAGCAGCGGCGCCAGCGGCCGGCGCCCGCCCGGGCAGCGCGAGCTGGGGCGGGAGCAAGGGGCGGGGAATAGATGGGCACGCGCACGCGCGCGCCGTCCCGAGAAGTGCCCGGGAGCGACTTAGACTGTTAAAGAGGCAGTGCCCTGGAGACTGTAGGGCCCACCAGTCGGGCACGGGAAGCTAGGTTGCGGGGGCAGAAGGACTAGCTGGACACTGGAATTCAAAAGGGTTATTGGCGCCTGAGGAGCCTCAAAGGTGGGGGCAGACCTTGTAGAGGAACCCAGGCCCCGGACCCGCGCACGTTGCTGTCGTCCGAGGCGCGCTCACGGGGCGGAACCACTCGCCCTGCCCCGCCCAAGAGGAGGCTCAGCGCAGGCCCCGCCTTCAGGCGCGCGGTGCCGGTCGGCTCCTCCCTCGATCCAGTCACCTCCTCGCTTCACTTCCCCGCCGGGCCTAGCGTTCTAGAATTCGCGGCGCGGCTCCCTCAGGTGCTGTGGCCAAGTGCGGTCAGCGGCGGCACAGCCATCCCGGCGCTCTGTCCCTGCCTGGCCCTCAAGTTGGGTAGGGCAGGGCGCGGCCGCCGCCGCAGGCCCAGGCCACTCCTCCCGACCCGGCCTGACCCCCATAGGGTCCAGACTGTCCCTCAGGCCACCTTCCCTCTTCAGACTCCTAGCTTTGTCCTCAGGCTTGGCTGCTCCCCGAGGCCTGGCTACGCGCCCAGTCTATCTGTCAAGGGTCCTCTTACCCCTCTCAGGAGAAGGCGCACACTCAGGCCTGGCCCTTCCCTCCAGACAACACTACCGCCCCCCACCCCCACAACCCTTAGCCCAGACTGAACCCTCATCTGCCTTGTCAGACACACTTTGCCCTCCAAACCCTTGACTACCTTCTGGGGTCAACTGTTGAGTACTTGGTCTAGCTTCCTTAAGCTCCATTCTTTCTCTTAGATTTTGGTCTCCCATTTAGACCCAACTACAGGAGATCTGAGTGTCCTTCAGCAGCCAACTGCCCCCGAGTTCAGCTTAGCCCCTCTACCCCGGGACATCCCATTATAGACCCCTCCTGCCTTTTCAGCACAACCTCTGCCCTAAGTACTCCTCTCTCTCTCTCTTTTTTCAACCTCACCTGTTTGCCCAACTCCTCCTTAGTTGCCCTTGGAAAAAGTTATCAATTGGCCTTTTCTGTTATTTATGCTTCCTGCAGGCACTCTCCCAACTAGCATTCTTAACTGCTTTTTCTGCTCACCCCAACTGGTTCTCAGTATATTTGGCTGCCCCTAATTCTGGCTCTGTGCAACTGACTTTGCTCACCTTCTTTACCTATAGACACTCCCACTAGCCCCTTCCTTCCCTGTCACCAATCTGCCACTCTGTCCACACATAACTTTCATTAACCCCACATACCTGATTTTATTTTACCAACCCTCAATTCTGTAACCACCCCCAGCCACTAATTCTATACCACAACCCACAAATACCTGTCCTATCTAGTTTCCACCTGTCATCTTTTTTCATTTCATCATCTCATATTGCCAAGTAAGTCACTTAACTGCCATTTGTAAATTTCATTTCCTCTGTACATTTGGCTTCAGGAACTTTATTTTCCCCTTTATCTTTTACCACATTCACATTTCCTGGGCTCTCCATCTTTAACCTGTATATTCTTCAGCTAATAGAAATATGCCACCCTGGCCAGTGTGGCTCAGTGGATTGAGCAATGGCCTCCAAACTGAAAGGTTGCCAGTTCAATCCCCAGTCAGGGCATGTGCCTGGGTTGCGGGCAGGTCCCTAGTTGGGGGTGTGCAACAAATCCATGTTTCTCCCCCTCTCTTTCTCCCTCCCTTCTCCTCTCTCCAAAAAAAAAATAATAAAGTTTTTAATTAAAGAAGAAGAAAAATGTCCAGCACTAGAAATACCTTTTAAGCTCTTGCCTTTTTTAGGGCCCATATATATTCCTTCCAATCTCTAGATATGTTACTGGTCTCATCCCTACAGCCATTACATGAATGAATGATTCAGTTTTCATTATCCTCCCAAGCACCAATGAAGAGACTGAGTCCAACCACCCAGCCCAGTCAAGTCAAGCAGGTATGCGAAGATGGAGACAACCTTATCCCCTTTGCCAAGTGAGTCATCCCCACCTAGTGGGGAGAATGGGGATGGGATGGAGAAAAGATTGCATGCTTGGGTTCTTTCCTAAAAAACAGTCGGAAGTAAGGAACAAGAACTCAATGCCTGGGCTGAGGAGATTGATGACTCATTAATTCAGTCAACAAATAGTTTTTGAACACTACATTGTTCTAGGCACTGTATTAGGCACCAGAGTTCAGCAAGTAGAAAGACAGGGTCCTGCTCAAAGAGCTTACATCCTAGAAGGAGGACACAGAATATGGAAATAAATATAATTTCAACTAGTGATAGGTACCATGAAAAAAAAAAACCAGGAGTGTAGGGAACCAGGGAAACCAGGGAAAATAGAATGTCATGGAGACATAAGTTTAGATAAAGTGATTGTGGAAGACTTCTGGAGAGGTGAATTTGAATTGAGATCTGAAAAAGGAGAAGGGGCCAATCTGATAAGAACCACGGGGAGAAGAAGGAATAGTAGTTTTTTAAAAAACCCAAGAAAGAAACAAGCTTGGTATCTTCTAAAACCAGGAAGCAGTCCAGTATAACTGAAACTTAGGGGTCAAGGGAAATATGGAGAGTGAAGTCAGACAGTTAGATAGAGGACCTAATAGGCCATTGAAAAAGTTTGGATTTTATTCTAAGGACAGAATAAATCTTGGATTTTATTCTGTCTAAGGACAGTGGAAATCAATGGAAGTTTTTAAGCAAGGGAATGACATTAGCAGACTTTTTTTTTCTCCAACTTTTTTATTATGGAAAATTTCAAACAAATACAGAAATAGAGAAAGTAATAATCATGAACCCACTGTACCTTTTTCAGTCAGCTTCAATAATTGTCATTATATGGATAATTTTTTCATCTGTACACCTATCCAGCCTCCTACTACTCAGCTTTTTTAGAAGCAAATCTCAAACTGTAATGCAATTCACATGATCATTTTAGAAAGAGTACTGACACTGCTTTGTGAAGAATAGTTTGGAGGGGATTTAGATGGAAGCAGGGAGAGAAGGAGGAGGCCATTGTAATAGTCCAGGCAGGGGAAGATGAGCTGGAATATGGGGGTGGGAGTGGAAATGATGAGTAGTCAAATTCAGGTATATTTTTAGGTGTAGAACTGTCAGGACTTGCTGATAGACTGGATATGGGAGGTGAGGGAAAATGAGGCATACCAGGTTTTTGGCTCTAGCAACTGGGCATTTGGGCTGCCTTTCAGTGAGATGGGGAAGGGTAGAGAGGAGATAATGAGTGGGCAGTTGGACCTGCAAGTCAGAGTCCGGGAGAGGAGCCAGGGCTGGGAATATAGATTTGGGAGTCATCAGCACATTGGTGGTATTTAAAGTTATGGAGTGAAAAATAAAGTCATGGGCCTGGCTGAGATCTCTTAAGGAGAGATGGAGATGGAGAAGATAAAGGGCTGAGCCCTAAGTCCTGGGACACTCCTAGAGAGCAGGAGAGCCATCATCATTCAGTTTGTGGGCTTTGGAAGTGATGAGCCCTGTTCTCAAACAGCTCTGCACATCCCTCAGTGTGTACAAGGCTATTAGTCTTTCTGAGATAGGGGAAACAAAACAGGAGTAAACAGAGGTTCTCCTCTCCTGGATCCTTGCATTAACCAAAAGGAACCTTTTGTGTGTCATCACCTGAGTAGCTGGGGCCTTCCTCTTTAACAGCCCTGCTTGCTAAATATGATGTTTTCTGGTTGTGGGGTGTAGAAACTTGAGATTCGCTGAGATCGGAGGCTCAAACAGTTGCTAATCTCTACCCTCATCCCAGGTCCAATATCCTTTCAAATCAGAGGCTTTACCACTTTCCTCAGCTAAAATGGATAGAAGACATGGCCTGAAAGAGCCTGGGCAGCTGTATGGCCTCATGGAAAGACAGGGCCTCTGGATCTCTGGGGTGAGTAGATGCTGTGAGGAAACAGCCAGACCCTAGCCTACCTTCTTCTCACCCCAGGTATTCCAGGGTGGTCAGCCGACCTCCACCTGCCAGCTTACCTTCCCAGAGCCTCAGGCTGATGACCCAGAGTTACAGAGACATCTTCTGGGACAGCCTTAGTCAAAGGCCCAGGTGGGTAGAAATGGAGAAAATGGGGACTAACTGGAGGTGGGAGGGTGAAGCTATACAATTTTAAACAACCACAAGGCTTTAGAACAATATGCACTACTCTGAGGATAACTGCCCCACTGGCTGATGGGCATTGTAGCTCCTAATGCTTCATAGACAGGAGGTTGGGAGAGGTCATTAGAGAAACAACATGGATGGGGTGCCCTCTCTGCACTTAACCCCCTTTTTGTGCTTTACAGCCCCACCTGGATGGAAGAACAGTACATCCCACCCCTGCTGGTATGACAGACTTTCTGCCCTTCAACCCTTCTCAGTTAAAATTGTACCCACTGCCATCCTATCCCCAGCTCTCCTTATTACCCCTTCCATCTACTGTCCCCCAACGAGAGCACTGAACAGGCCCTCCTTCCTATGAACCAATCAGTGTGTCTTCCAGATCGCAGCTGTTTTTGTGATCCAGGCTTCCCAAAACCCCTGACTCCCTGTTTCAATCCAAGCTCCCTTGAGAATCCCAGTGCCATCTACCTCTTTTTCCCCATTCCCTGGCACAGAGAGCTACTGGTTGTTCCCAGCCTGGCATGTACCCCCTTGAGGGCCTCCCACCTCTGGAGATGCTTTGCAGAAGAAAGAGGAGGCAGCCATATTTGACAGGAATGCAGCAGGGACCTGGGGGCATCCCAGCCCGAGTAAGGGCTGTCACTTACCACCTAGAGGATCTAAAGAGGCGACAGAGAATCATCAATGAGTAAGGAGAGACATCTGGGCTCTGGGAGCCAAGCAAGGGTTGGAGGCAGAATGATTTGAACTAAGGAAGGGGTGGAGAGTTTTGAAGGAATTGGAGGGAGGTTGGAAATAAATCATGGACTTGGTGGGTGTTGGAGCAGAACTTCCATAATGGGGAAGGAAGGAGCTGAGGGATGGAGGTGAGCCACACGAGCTGGAAGAAGTGGCAACTGGATCACTGAAGACAGGAAAGCACTCCATAGAACTGGAGGATAGTGGGGAGCTAGAGGTCACCTCTGAGTCCTTGAACTAAACATAGTTCAGTCTGAGGGGAGCAGAAAGTTAGGAGTGGAGAGTTGGAAGTCAAATGACAATGCCCCTGGGTCCCAGCAGGAAGTATTTTAGGGCAGAAAGGTGAAGAATGGAGGGACAGGAAGCCTGGCCTACAAGCACCTCTTCCTAAGCCTAAAATCTCCACAGACTAAAGAAGGCCCAGTGGGGCAGCTCTGGGGCTGCATCTGAGCCCCTGCTGTCTGGCGAAGTGGGCTGTAGATTCCCCAGCACCACTGAACACCCTGATCTGGAAGAGGAGAGGGCAACCTATCCACAGGAAGAAGATCACTTTCTCCCTCCTGGCAGGGCCCAGGTATGGCTAGAGAGGAATTTGGTGGTGTGATGGAGGGTAATGGAATGCCTGGTTGTGTTGTGACCATTCAAGGCTGGGCAAATTCATGGTATTCGTGCAGGTGGAAGAATATTCACAGCCCTTGGGATGTCTGGCATGCCTTTATTCACAGGTGGGTGAGCCATGCACGCTGCAAGTCTCCCTGCGTGTCACATGTCATGGCCGTTGCTCCTCGGCATGTCTCCCATCATGGCACCCAGCAGGGAATCTCTACCTATTTAAATAACAGAGGTGAACAAAGCCAGCCAGATGCCAGAAATTATATAACATAGCAATTCTGCACATGTGAGCCCACTTCATGTTATGGGAACAGTTTATCGGGCCCAGTCTCAAGGCTATGAGAACACTGGTTATCAGGCCCCTCCAAGGCTATGGGAACACAGCTTCCCTTAGCTACCCAGACACCTGGGTAAGGAAGCCAGACTGCCTCCACTTACCTTACACTGGTCTTGCATGGAGAGACAGCGGAAGCCAAGAGCCAAGTTGAATTGCTGGATTTGAGGGGAACAATAAAGTAGTGGGGAATCAGAGGCTCGAACAGTAGGCCCTGAATTAGAGGGAGGAATCAGGGGGGTGTCTGGGTTTGGGCATTAGGAAATCTGGTGAGAGACATACTTTTTTTATTCTTTCTTTTTTCAATTTCTCTCATCTTTACAGCTGCTTTGGTCCCCCTGGAATCCCCTGGTCCAGGAAGGATCTTGTCTCTCCAGGCAGTTGAGCTCTCTACCCCACTACAGCACTGTCACAGACAGTAAGAACCCCCTTTACTGTCCCTGGGGAATGGAGTTGCAGCCTGAGGAGTAAGAAGAAACCGTCCGTGGTCATCCAACTTGCTTGCGCTGCCTCAAAGACCCAAGCCTCCGTCTCGCCGCTGGACTTCACCCCCTAAGGAAGGCGTCAGGGCACTTCCCCTTCCTTAGCCTCCCCCAGCTTCCTCTCCCATCTTCTGCACTAGGCACTAACAGGCCTCCCATCTCAACCCACCCCTCTCAAGGAGCTCCCAGGTCCTGTTGCCGTCCAGGCCTGGCTCCCTGGCAGTGTTCTTTTCTCTGTTCTATCATTAAAAATCAAACAAGTTGAGTCCAGAGTTATCTTTCTCTCTGGAAGCAGTGATGGGAGAGGCTAATGGGGAGGACCCGGCTAGAGTGAAGTCGGGCTAGGTCCCCAAAATTCGAGGAGTCCTGTCCACCAGTCCAGCGATCCTCGCCCAGTACGGGATGGCCGCTGGCGCCCCACTCTGCCGGCTCGAATATCATGCCAGTTGGCCACGCTTCCGCATCTGGGACCCCGGAACCCAGGCCCTCTATACTGCTGCCCACCCCCACCCCCCCGGGGTTTGCTGGCAGCCGGTCCCTCCACCAGTGCCCCACCTGGACTCTCCCCTTGTGCAGCACCCAGGTTCCGTTCCCGACCCCCTTCCCCTTAATTGGGAGGCCCCGCCCCGTGCGCAGTGACGTTGGACGCCGCTGTCAGCCGGCGCTGGGGGGGTTCGGTGTAGGGTAGAATGGCCGCTGCTGCCGTCACCTGCGGGACCCCGGGAGGTAAGAGCCAGAACCTTTTGCCCGCCTCTCCGCCTCCGCGCCAGGGGGCGCAACTCTACCGGCCCAGGCGTGGTGCTCAGCGCGGGAGACCACTGCTCCTCCTCCGGTTCGCCCCCACGGCCCGCTTCCGTCCTCCTCCCCCGCGCCAGGGGGCGCCGCTCCGTGTAGGGCCCCACCGCGGACCTGCCGTAATGGGACTGCTTGGGGGACCCCCGTGCCCCCGCTGCCCGTCGCCCCTCGCCCTCGCGCGCACTCTGCTCCACAGTTTCTCCAGAACATCCCTCTCTGCGGGCGGGAGGCAAGAGCCTCCTACCTCCGATCTTCTCCCAGGACCACCGCCCCACCTTGGGGGAGCGCCCCGGTCGGTTCCGCACCCTTGCAGGCGGCCTAGCCCAGACTGCGCACCTGCGCCCGGTGGCGGAGCCCATACACCAACCCAGGCAGCCGAGCTTGCAGGGGCCTCCCCGCCCCCCACCCCCCACGTCATCCTCGGACACCTGGCGAAGCCCGCGCTGAGAGCCTCCTCCAGCTTCCATCTGTTCCCCCAGGAGGGTGGGGGTTCGGGCTGGAGCCAGAGTGGTAGATGGTGTAGGGTATAGGCCTGGAGGCCATGGGAGAAGGAGGCGTTTGGGAAGGGTGGGGAGAAAGGTGGGTAAGGGGTGGAGAGGGCTATCAGCCTCTGCGTTGTCCTGAGGGTGGAAGCTGGATCCTGGGTGTCTAGCCTCGATTGTACTAGGCCTTGACCAGCCTGTACCAGAGAGAGAGGGGTCAGGATCGGTTACAGATCTCTCTTTCCTCTTGGAAAAATCAAATAGAGAAGGGACTCAGGGTGTGTCTTCTAAGGCCTAGCTCTCCAATCGGACTTAGATCTCCTGCCCAACCCCCAACGCCCAGCATCCAGCCTCTCCTTTGCCAAACTAGTCTCCGAGGACCGGATGCCCTGAGTCCCAGTCCCCAGGACCTGATGGACCGGATGCCCTAAGTCCCAGTCCCCAGGACCTGACGCCCCTGAAGCCCCAGCCTCCTCAAGGGCCCACGCTGTAGGACGCCAGCCCTGCCAGCCTCACCCCTCCCCCACCTCGCTCTTCCTGATTACACTGATCTGTCCTGTCTCCCCACTCATGTTGGTTCGTGGCACCATGTCTGAGTTCTTCCTCTCCCCCATTCCTTGGCTCTACTCTCACGTCAGAGCTGATCCCATTCCTCTTCCTCATCTTTTCCAGATATCACTACCCAGTTCTGTACTCCCTCTCCCACCTCATTCTCCTCATTCTGGCTAAGTGTTGGGGGTTTCTGCCATGACCTGTTCTGTCTTTTCCCAGCACAGACTCCCCCTCCTCCCGGCCCCTCAGGCCCGGGGTGACCTTGCCTCTGGAACCCTCACCATGAGTACCAAGGACACCACCGAGGTTGCTGGTGAGTTCACAATCCAGGTTCCCATTTTGGGCACAACCTTTCTTTCTCCCTGCCCCGTAGTGACTGTAATTCTTGGATTCCCTGCTCTCCTTGTCATTTGAATTTCCCCCAGTGCTCTGGTTCAGCCCTTTACCCCTGGGCTAGCATGCTAAGCCCTTCCTTCTAATTCTCTCTAGAGAACAGCCACCACCTGAAGATCTTTCTCCCCAAGAAGCTGTTGGAGTGTCTTCCTCGCTGTCCGCTGCTGCCTCCAGAGCGGCTACGGTGGAATACAAATGAGGTTTACTAGGGAGCATGGGGGATTAGGGCCCAGCAAGGTCTGGTGAGCTAGAGGAGGATGAGTTGGGGGGTGGTCTTCAGGTGTCTGTCCAGATTCCCAAGTGCAGAGTATTGTTCTGGGTTCTGTGGGGATCACAGGAAAGGTATAAAGACCTGCATCTTGTAGGAGCTCACTTATTGACCTATTCACCTGAGTAAAAATAATGGTTACCACCTTTACCTTATTTCTTACAAACTGGGTACTGTGCTAAGCACTTGACCTATATTATATCATTTCATTCTCTAACAATGCTATAGAGCAAGCATTTTTATCCCCGTGGTATAGGTGGGTTTATCTAACTCACTCCAGAGCTCCTGCTTTTAAACACCACTGACGTGGGCTCCTTCTGGAGGGCACAGTCCTATGTTATGCACCTTTGGTACTCCCCACACCCAGTGCTTTGTGTGTACTTGGTGAATGATCATTATTTATTTGATTAGAAGACAGCTGTCAGTGAAACGGTATGTGTGTGGTATTATTGTAAATACAGGAAGGGCTGGGGAGGCATCAGGGCTCCTGGAGATCTGGGAAGGGATTTAGTCTGTAGGATGGCTAGGATTTCCAGACTCAAAGAGGTGTGTACACGGCACTTGGGGCTTGTAGGGCACATTGAGGAGGTGACTGCTCAGAGCAAGTTCAGGGAAAAATCGATGGACCAGTCTGGCAGGAATGGTAGCTGCAATATGTATAAATAGTGTGAATGATGGTTTGATCCCTGGTCAGGGAGGACCTCGGAGTCAGGCTCAGGAATCTGGAATTCCCAGCAGTGTCAAACCATTGAAGTTTTCTGAGTCAGGAAGTGGCACAAAAATGGAATTTGGAGAGAGTAAAATAATATGCAGTATGAACAAAGAACGATGAAGAGTTTAGACTTGACCCCAAGATAAAAGCCCCAGTTGGAAGGGAGGAAAGAAGAGGTTAGACTCTTGTTGGCTGGGTTTCTTAGGAGAGCAGTGGGCCTTGCTGGGTCCAGATACCTGGCAGCGTCCTCCACTAGCTGCCAGAACTCAGCAGAGACTGAGACTGAGGAGGTGACCAAGAGGCCAGGCTGACAGGATATGAAGGGGATACCCACCCACGTACCTCTTCTCCTACAGGAGATTGCATCCTACTTGATCACCTTTGAGAAGCATGATGAGTGGCTATCCTGTGCTCCAAAGACAAGGTGAGAAAGTCTGTGAAGGTAGGGAGTGGCAGGAGTCCTGGGTCCTGTTCACAGAACTCAAGGCCAGAGCTTCCCTCTTCAGGCCTCAGAATGGCTCCATTATCCTCTACAACCGCAAGAAAGTGAAATACCGGAAAGATGGTTACCTCTGGAAGAAGCGGAAGGATGGGAAGACCACCCGAGAGGACCACATGAAGCTGAAGGTCCAGGGCATGGAGGTAAGTGAGGCATCCAACTCATTTGCCCTGGCCCATCCTTCTCCATCCTTAGCTGGGTTCCACCCCTGCCAGGGCTTGGTGCCATTGTTCCCCTCACCACCCTCCCTTCTCACTCACTCTGTATCAGCTGGCTGATAGCTTAGCCCACCCTCCACATCCCATTTCCCTCCATGTCCCATCTCTCTGGGCTCTAGGCCATGCCTCCTCTGGAGGACATCGGTGCCCAGTCCCCTCACCTCTCTTGCATTTCCCTCAGGGGACCAAGTACTAAACCTCTAAGCATAGGTTCCTTTTCCCCAGATCATTGTCCCTCATGTCAGATGTGCTCTTGTCCTGCCTCCATTTTCTAGATAGGCCCATATCTCACATGTGGTCCCCCTTGTAAGGCCCTGGTCCCACTGTTCCCTGGTCCTGCCCCTCATCTATGACTTGGGGTGCTAGGATTTTAAAGGTATGGGGAGTTGGTGGGGGTGGGTAAGGATTGAAGAGGAACTGGTGGAAAGATTGGGATTCCTGCAAAGGGACTGAACAGAGGAAGAGTTGGGGAGCAGACTAGCCCTCCCCCCACCCCAGCCTGTCTCCTGGCAGTGTCTCTATGGCTGCTACGTTCACTCTTCCATCGTCCCCACATTCCATCGGCGCTGCTACTGGCTGCTCCAGGTAAGGATGGAAGAGCTCAGGGGGCTACACTCTTCGTGGCTCTTTGAGGGAGATGGGGTCTGAAATGATGCAGTGGAAAGATGACTAGGTTCTGAGTGGGAAAAGGAGCCTGGGGAGATGGGGGGTGGGGATAGAGAGAGCCAGAAATTGGGGAGGAGTTGGGGGGATGTCCAGGAAGAAAGTGAAGACTAGGGAGCTGAGCCCCTGGATCTCAGGACCCCATGGTGCTCTGTGTGTGTACCCTTGTGCCCTCAGAACCCTGACATCGTCCTTGTGCACTACCTGAATGTCCCTGCCCTGGAAGATTGTGGAAAGGGCTGCAGCCCCATCTTTTGTTCCATCAGCAGTGACCGTCGAGAGTGGCTGAAGTGGTCCCGGGAGGAGCTGCTGGGACAGCTGAAACCCATGTGTAAGGCAGCAGGGCTAGGAGAGTGCTCCAAGGGGAGAGTGGACACAGGGGCCTCCCAAAGGCACCAGGAGCCTTTGGGGTGACCGTTTCCCTTCAAGCCAAGAGGGTGCTTTCCTGAGGGGGTGCTAGGCTTCCTGGTGAGTTCTTAGGTGTTGGAATATGGAGAAGGGACAGCTGTGAACTACGAATGCAAGCAGTTTTGAAGCTGCTGGCCTCTTTGCACCTGGCCAGAAGTCTCGGAACATCTCAGGTGCTTGGAGAAGCCATCAGGGCACTCTGAGGACATTTGTGGGGCTCCCATAGCACTTCCCCCCAACTCTCCTCTAGTTCACGGCATCAAGTGGAGCTGTGGGAACAGGACAGAGGAGTTCTCTGTAGAGCAGCTGGTGCAGCAGATCCTGGACACTCACCCGACCAAGCCTGCACCCCGAACCCATGCCTGTCTTTGCAGTGGGGGCCTTGGTTAGTAACCCCCCTAATCTTGGTGCTCTTTTCCTATCTAGTCACACTGCACTTACTCAAGCCAGGGGGATATCTGTCTTGCTGGGATTTGTATGCTGATTTGCATGTCCCAGAAAGCTGGGCCAGCTGAACAGAAGCCTTCCTATCTGGGTGCACACTGGCCCCAGCTCCTTTTACTTGAGTCTTGGCAGCCCAGGCTCTTTATCTTTCTCCTACCCTTAGCAATTCCTTCCACCCCAGCACTACCACTTAGACCCAGCCTTAGTATTGATACCCACTTGGTTCTGTCCTTTTGTCTTTCTTTTTTATATACCTTTACCTTTTTTTCTCAGCTCTTTCTCCAAGCCCTCAGTCCTCCCCTGCCATGCTCCTCCAGTCCTGTTTAATTTG
Source organism: Phyllostomus hastatus (assembly GCF_019186645.2). Taxonomy (NCBI): domain Eukaryota; kingdom Metazoa; phylum Chordata; class Mammalia; order Chiroptera; family Phyllostomidae; genus Phyllostomus; species Phyllostomus hastatus. Next base: position 2,923,277 of record NW_025334035.1, read on the forward strand.
GGGGAGGATAGGTATTTCTGCCGCCCCCCAGTGGCTATAATCAGGATTACACCTTGTATTCACTAGATAGCAGTGCCCCAGGAAATACAAGGCTTCCAGTAAGGGAAGGCTGGACACAGATGTGTCATATCCCTTCTCTCCTCCCCACCTCTTTCTATTCCAGGTTCCGGAAGCCTTACCCACAAATGCAGCAGCACAAAACACCGCATCATCTCTCCTAAAGTGGAGCCCCGAGCTTTAACCTTGACCTCTATCCCCCATCCCCATCCCTCTGAGCCCCCTCCACTGATAGCCCCACTTCCCCCAGAGCTCCCCAAAGCACATACCTCCCCATCTTCTTCCTCCTCCTCATCCTCCTCTTCCTCAGGTTTTGCAGAACCCCTAGAGATCAGACCTAGCCCTCCTACCTCTCGAGGGAGTTCATCGAGAGGAGGCACCGCAATCCTCCTTCTGACAGGCCTGGAGCAGCGTACTGGGGGCTTGACACCCACCAGGCACTTGGCTCCTCAGGCTGACCCTCACCCTTCCATGAGCTTGGCTGTGGTTGTAGGCTCTGAGCCCTCTGTTCCACCAGCTCCTCCCAGCCCTGCCTTTGACCCTGACCGTTTTCTCAACAGCCCCCAGAGGGGCCAGACATACGGAGGTGGGCAGGGGGTAAGCCCAGACTTCCCAGAGGCAGAGGCTGCCCATACCCCCTGTCCTGCCCTAGAGCCTGCTGCTGCCCTGGAGCCCCAGGCGGCTGCTCGGGGTTCCCCTCCACAGTCAGTAGCCAGGGGGAAAAGAGGGAACTGCTTCTTCATTCAGGATGATGACAGTGGGGAGGAGCTCAAGGCCCAGGGGCCTGCCCCACCTGTACCTTCACCCCCTCCTTCACCCCCACCTTCACCTGCCCCTTTGGAGCCATCGGGCAGGGTAGGAAGAGGGGAGGCCTTGTTTGGAGGAGCTGGTGGGACCAGTGAGCTGGAGCCCTTCAGTCTTTCATCATTCCCAGACCTTATGGGAGAACTCATGAGTGACGAAGCTCCGAGCATCCCTGCCCCAACCCCCCAGCTCTCTCCTGCTCTCAGCACCATCACAGACTTCTCCCCAGAGTGGTCCTACCCAGAGGTGAGTCTCCTCACCCCTCTGTTCCTCTTGCCCCGTGGTCTGTGGCCTAGTTACCATGGCTGCTTAGTTCTCCTCCCAACCTCTATTTTTCCAGAGCGTACCTCCTTTCCTGTTCCCATAGTCCTTCCAACTCACCCTTCCCCCTTCCTTCCTCTTCCACATGGTTGTTTGAGTCCCCCAGGTGCCCAGGGGACTTAATTCCCTTGGTGACTTTCACGGGGAGGGAATGGGGCAACTCTACACAGAAGAAAAAACACAGCTGGGATATGATTGCAGACTTTGGGATGCTAAAAGACTGTCTTCATCATTAGAGAAGTTCTGCTTTATGCTGCCCTAGAGAGGGAAAGGAGGAACTACAGTTGGGGCCCTAAGAAAAGGACTTCCTCCTGATGACAGCTATCTGCAGATGAGTTCACAGCCTTGGGTGAGGCTAGCAGATTTAGGTGCAGGGCAGGGATGCTGGGGAGGAGGGACCGACTAGCTGACCTTACCTGAGAGGGTCCTGTCCAATCCCTGTACCACCGCACTCCAGTACAGGACCTGCCGCATAGTTGCTACTCTCTCAGGGTCTGAATGAATGAATGAATGAATGAATGAATGAATGAATACCAAACAGAGCTCTGGTCACATGGCCCTCTAACTTCTGTCTGTAGGGTGGGGTCAAGGTGCTCATCACAGGTCCTTGGACGGAGGCCTCTGAGCATTACTCCTGTGTCTTTGATCACATCGCAGTGCCAGCATCACTTGTCCAGCCTGGTGTCTTACGCTGCTACTGTCCTGGTATGGGGATTGGGAACGGTGGGGGAAGGGACTAACGTGGGCATTTAGGAAGCACTGGGAACAAAGTTGTTGAGTTGTTCCTGAGAGCACAAAGACCTCATCCAGTCTTGAGGCTGAGTCCCACAGTCCCCCAGCAGGCAGATGAGCCTGGGCCTAGTGTCAGAAAGTCCAGGTTCTGGTCCAAGAAATCTACCCCTTACTTGACTAGTGACCTTAGATACATCTGCTCCTTTCTTAAGTCCTGGGCCTCCACTCCTGTAAGGTCAGGCATTCAACTCAAGTGGTCTCTAATGTCCATTCAGGCCTCTGGCTTCAAGTCAGAGTCCTTGACTCTTGGGAGAATGAGAAGGGAGAGATTTTGTTCCTCTCTAGCCAGTCTTGGGACTGAAGGACATTGGTTCTAGACCTGTGCTGTCTAATATGGTAGCTGTTAGCCACATGTGCCTGTTGAAATTAAAGTTAGACTTAAAATTCAGGTCCTCGGTCACACCAGCCACACTTTGATTGCTCAGTAGTTACTGCAGCTAGTGCTACCCTATTGAAGAGTGTAGGCAAACATTTCCACCCATCAATGAGAAAAGCCTTGTTGGACAGCACTGGTCTAGATGTCATTGCCAAGTCTTGTCTCAGCCCCTTTGCCACCAGCCTTGTCCCTTACCCTGCACTCAATAGTCATCCGTGCTGTGGGACCCCCAAGGACCACCAGGGTGACAGGCTGGCAGCTTTGTTGTCAGTGAGTGTGCTCTCCCCCAGCTTAGCAGCACTGTTCAGTGGTGCATGGATGGAAAGGGATGAGACAAGAGAAGCTGGCATTTGGAAAGAAGAGTCCTCACCCACTAGTCTGGGGACCAGGGCCTAGTGGTTTCATTCTCAAGGCTATAGATATTGAGACCCTTGGACATAACTCTCACTAGACACCATTGGTGAGCAGCTAGCTCTCCTTTCTCCCATCTTAGTAACAAGGTCATGACCTCTGTTGCTGGGAAACCACAGGTTTTATCTCCCATCAGGTTGTTTATAAGTATAGGTGTTTCTGGACCCTCCGCTTTCAGGCCTTGGTGCTGAATAACAAACATCCTTAACTGCAGGGTCTAGAGTCCAAGGGGTCTCTGGCCCACAGCAGATGTTAAGTTCTCAAATGAATGGAATTCCTTCCCAGCTCATGCCAAGGCCATCGAAGCCAGGGCCCTTTTGGCCCACAGCAGGGAAGTTGGGAAGCTCAATATGAAATGACCCTCTCTGGCCCTAACACGGGGCCAGAGAAGGAGCTGGGGAAAGAGCTCTTCTCACTGATCCTGCCCTCCCCAGCCCATGAAGTAGGGCTGGTGTCTTTGCAGGTGGCCGGGCGGGAGGGGCCCCTTTCTGCTTCTGTGCTCTTTGAGTATCGAGCCCGCCGATTCCTGTCACTGCCTAGTACTCAGCTTGACTGGTTGTCACTCGATGGTAAGTACCTAGCCCTCCAACCCCAAGTGTTGGGCCCCACAACCTCTAAGCATGACAGACTCCTGCACCCCTTAGCACTCAGGTGGCCACCACCTAGCCCACCTTTACCAGCCTTCCCTCACTCCTGCTTCACTGGTCATTTCTAAATGCAGCAGCAAACTTCTCCTACCTTCTCTTCCCTGTAAATCTTGGAACCATCTTTGTCCCAGCTCTTCCCTGTCCTCTTCATTACAAAGGATGGGATTTAGGCAAGCAAGGCCAAGAGGGAGAGTAGGGACAGAGTCTAGAGCAATACATTTGGAATGTGCATATGGTATGTATGTATATGGTATGTATGTATTGTACATGCATATACATATATATACACACACATGTATTTCAATTGTTTTACTATTTTCCCCTCTATAAAGATAGGGACTCATTATAGGAAATTTATAAATTACAGAAAAACACAAACTACAAAGTAGAAAATGAAAACTGCCTACAGGACTATTCAGTAAATTTCTACTACTGTAGTATCATGGTGTACTTTCTCATACAAACATACAGCCTTATTCAGACACACAGAGATGCATGCACACGTGTGTGTGTGTATTTATTTAAGTGTAGAACTGTGTCTGTTCTTTTTACTGGTTATCCTCCTGTGGCTTTGAGAATTGCTTCTCTCTGCTCCTGCTTCTTTCTCAAGGTTTGCGCTTCTCTGTCTTCTCCTCTGGGTGTCTCTGTTGTTGCCTCTTAGTTTCTCAGTTCTGCAGCCGCCCTGTTGAGTGTGTCTCCCTCCATCCCTGCTTCTTTCCATGGCTTGTGGCTCAGCTAGCCCTTGGCCTGCCTCGCCCTCAGAGCCTCCTGCCCCTTCACAAAGCGGGTGGGTTGCCCTGCAGCTGACCTTGCAGTCCTGCCAGGTCTCCCAGGCCTGTTCTGTCTGTCCTGCTGTGACTGCTTTTCACCTTACTTGTCCCTGCCTAATCTGTGTCATACCGTCTCTCCTGTGGGTTGCCTCCCTCACTCTTCTTTCATTCCTCCTTGGACCAGGGTCTTACCTTGTCCCTCTTCTCTTCCTTACTGCTTGTTTGGTACAGTTCCCAGCTTTCCTTTGTCCTGTCCTCTCTTCCCCTTGTTTACCCTCTCAGCTCTTTCTCCTCTCTGTCATACCTGAGTTTCTGCCCATCATTCCCCACCTTCCTCCCCACCATCACTTCGGGACTTTCGTCCCCTTCTGCCTAGCATCTCAGAAACATCCTTGACCTCCACCCTGTTTCTCTGTACTTGTTTTTCCATGCTCTGATCCCCTCCCACCTCGCCTCCTTGTCCTTGTGTGATCTCAAGAGGGGACAGATATAGCTTGGGATGTGTGTGTGTGCATGTGTATTTGTGCGTGGGGTGGGGAGAGGAGGAGGAATGGACATGGCTATCCATCTCTGTCATGTTCCCTCCCCACCATCCTCTTTGTGGACAGCTGTGGGGGGCCAGGAGGATGGGGCGGTGCTTTTCAAATCACAGTCCCTGAGCTCTTTTGAGCAGCAGTTAACAGAGAGCAGGGACCCTGGAGTCCTTCAGTCCCAGCATGGGGGACAAAGGTAGTGTCTGGGGCAATTAGAACTGATAGAACAGTTCGCTTAGGAGGAGGCTGGGGGAATGCATGTGTGTGTGTGATCTGGGGCAGTTTGGGGCTGGATGCTATGTGGGGTTTCCTAGTGTCTCTGTGTCCTGAAGGACACAATTGTGGTTCTGGATTCTGGTCCTAGGTTGGTGAGTAGTGTTAAGAGCCCTAGCTTAAGGATTGAGTCCCGGTGGGCTGTATTTCAAAGGTGGGTGGGTAAAGGGGCTATTGTTTGTGGGAAGAGAAAAGAATATGATTCTGTGACTTCACCTCTGAGATCCCAGGATAGATCCAGTTCTGGTGTCCCGGGCATCACCCAGATCCTGCCCTCTAAGGCTCCCATCCCCATTCCCCCTCAGACAACCAGTTCCGGATGTCCATACTAGAGCGACTAGAGCAGATGGAGAAGCGGATGGCAGAGATTGCAGCAGCTGGGCAGGTACCCTGCCAGGGTCCTAATGTGCCTCCAATTCAGGTACTTCCATGAGGGAGGTCTACAGTGAACAGGGGCGGGGGTCTTCCTAAAGAAAGTGGCTCTAGTGTGTGATTTCTCACTCTCCTGTCCCCAACCTCCTCAGCCAGCCCTCCTCCCTAATCCCTGATGTCACCCTGCTCCCACCCCCGCCCTGTGGCAAGAGTGGCTATTCTGGGCACCCTCTTGGCATGACAGGCTTCAGACTATTTCTGGTCTGAAGAAGGGTGGAGGTGAAGGAGAGGGTGGGGGAGGGGGCCAGGAGGTTTGGGGCTCAGTGCTCTGTGGGTTCTGAGTCTCTGAAGGAAGAAGACTGGAAGAGAACTCTGCGTTCTGAAGAGGAGAAGCTATCTGGGGATATATGGCACTGATCTGAGCCACATGAAGGCATAACATGGGCTAGGGTGTGTGAGGTCTGGCTGCCAGGGGTCTGGAGAAAGTTGGCTGTGGGAGTGGGGGTCACCCAGGAACTTGAACTGGGAGAAATGATGGGCCATGAGAGGTCTGGGTGGGGGGAACCTGGAGTGAGAGGTGTGGGAGGGGGCAGAATTAGAAGCTGAGATGACAGGTACGGGATGGCCAAGGCCATCCGAAGCTGGAGGACCAGATGCTCAGCTCTCTGCATCAGGGTGTGTGTACTGCAGGATGAAGGCCAGGGGCCGGGGTTCGAGGCACGGGTGGTGGTCTTGGTAGAGAGCATGATCCCACGCTCCACCTGGAGGGGTCCTGAACGTCTGGCCCACGGAAGCCCCTTCCGGGGCATGAGCCTCCTGCACCTGGCTGCTGCCCAGGGCTACGCCCGCCTCATCGAGACCCTGAGCCAGTGGCGGTGAGCAGGGGCAGCAGGGAGGGGGCTGGGCAGCCACTGGGACAGAAGTACTAGGGGACTGAGGGGGACTAGAGCCCTTCCAAGAGGGAGTTGGGGTCATTGGGAAGGAAGAGGGGCTGGAAGATTTGTAGTGGGGGGAACTGTAGTATCCTGAGTTACAACACTGACTCTTGGCCTCCTTACATTTATTCACCTCTGACTGCCTCATCCCACTGACTGTAGTGCTTCCAGACAGCTTGTTTCCCTGTCCCTTCAGTTCCGATGCTCCCACTTTTTCCCTGACTTGGCTTTAATGTTCCTTTCCCAAACCCTCCAGAAGTGTGGAGACTGGAAGCTTGGACTTAGAACAAGAGGTTGACCCGCTCAACGTGGATCATTTCTCTTGCACCCCCCTGGTGAGGATGCTGGATTCCTGAGTGAATGTGGGCCAACGGGAAATGGGTGCTTCAAAGGGAGTGGGGAGGGCAAGGGACTGACGATGTAGCCACCCGGAGAAAGGGCCTCAGGCCTCACCTCCTCCTCTGTCCCCCTATTCCTCCTGTCCTTTCCCTGCCCCTCTCCTTAGATGTGGGCTTGTGCCCTAGGACACCTGGAAGCTGCTGTGCTCCTTTTCCGTTGGAACCGACAGGCGCTGAGCATTCCTGACTCGCTGGGCCGTCTCCCCCTGTCTGTGGCTCATTCCCGGGGTCATGTGCGCCTTGCCCGCTGCCTAGAGGAGCTGCAGAGACAGGAAGCTTCAGCTGAGCCCCCACTTGCCCAGTCGCCCCCCTCCTCCAGCCCAGACACTGGTGAGGGTTGCCCCTAATCTTTTTAAGAGGGGGATGTGAGTGGAAGGATAGGCCAGGGGGGAAACTGAAGATTGGGAGACAGGAAGTGTGAGAGGAGGAGGAGGGAACCGAAGAGGAGGCTGGGATGGGAAGATAATACTAGCAAGGACTGAGAGACTGAGAGCAGAGATGGGGCAGGTCGGTGACTCAAGGGATGGCAGATGGCTCCTGCTGCCCTCATCCTCTTCTCTTACAGGTCTGAGCAGTGTCTCCTCGCCCTCGGAGCTGTCGGATGGCACTTTCTCTGTCACTTCAGCCTATTCAAGTGCCCCAGATGGGAGTCCTCCCCCAGCCTCTCTGCCAGCCTCTGAGATTATTATGGAGATGGTCCCAGGCCAACTCTCCGCTGGTGCCCCGGAGGCCCCCCTATTCCTCATGGACTATGAAGCCACCAACCCCAAAGGGCCCCCACCCTCACCACCTCCTCTCCCACCAGCTCCGGATGCTGGGGCTGCTCCAGAGGAAGTTTACAGCCCACCGGCTGTGGATGTAATCCCGGTACCACTTATGTTGATGGAATTATGAGGACTAGAAAGAGTGGGGTGCAGGGGTGGGGTGAGGCCAACTAGTCCATGAAATAGAGTCTTACATTAGTTTGGGAAGAAGGGGTCATTTACCCTCATTTTTGGACAAACAAGATAATCCTTTGTTCAGCTCCTATCAGAGCTTGACTCAAAAATCATGAGGCATCAGAGGTTAAGAATTCTGGGGAATATCTTCAATTAGAGCTGGACTGTAGGGGTTACCTGTTAATCCGTGAAGAGACAAGCTTCTTAGGGAACCAGAGTGATAGAGAGAAGTTGGGAGGATTGTGGAAAAGAGAGGTTGGCAAGATGGAGGTATCTGGCAATGACCTTTGGTGAGGAGACTTACACATGGTAAAAGCTAAAAAAAGTCTGGTTGAATAAGTAAATGAGAGAGTAAAAGTGTATCAGCAAGAGCCTGAGGACAGATCTGCTTTATGGAAGTGAACAGATTAATTGGGTAGCATTGTAAGTACAAAACACTTAAGAGACCTCCACAAGGTAGGCTGTTACATGTGGTAAGCAGGAAGTGCTGCAGGCCGCAGGGTTGAAGCCATAGGGTGTCATGTGGTCAGTAAGCTGAAGGCCAAGCCTGTGGGCAGGATGTGCTGGTCGGCGTGCATGGCCAGGACTGGGCAGGACAGTGGGCAGTCAGCCTGGAAAGCTAAATCCTTCATTTGCTCAGCTCTTGGACCTCCATTTGGAGTATGTCCTTCCTATCCTGTGTTCTCCACAATGTCTCAACACAGGTGGAAGCCCAATAAGTATAAATGAGTGAATCCAGAACAGTGGCCAATAAAGACAGGGTTAGAAAAGACAGCAATCCCTGAGGCCTCATCTGGTGGTGAGAGGAAGAACAAGATAGGAAGTGGACTGAGGCTACAGCTTGATGTCAGGGCAGGAACATCTGGCAGTTGGGACCCCTCAAGGCTCACCCAACTTCTCCATCCAGGTGGACATGATCTCACTGGCCAAGCAGATCATCGAAGCCACACCAGAGCGGATTAAACGAGAGGGCTTTGTGGGACTGCCTGAGGCTGGAGCTCCAATGCGGGAGCGGACAGGGGCCCTGGGGCTCAGCGAGACCATGTCCTGGCTGGCCAGCTACCTGGAGAATGTGGACCATTTCCCCAGCTCTGCCCCTCCCAGGTGACCAGCTTAGGACAAAGCCTCCAGATTCTTCAAGGGAAGATGGGAAGGGGGAAGACATCTTCCCCATAGCCAAAGTTCCATTCTGGCAGACGCTGGGGGCCTTTAAGGGTATTGGAACTGGCTGATGAGCTCTGAAATCACACTCTACAGGCTCTGTTGCTGGGGGTCTCCCTTTACAGCAACCCCTAGGCAGGAGTAAAGGACTTCACATACCCTGTGACTTGCCTTCTCCCTACCCTACAGCGAACTGCCTTTGGAGCGCGGTCGCCTGGCTGTCCCTTCAGCACCTTCTTGGGCAGAGTTTCTCTCAGCATCTGCCAGTGGCAAGATGGAGAGTGATTTTGCCTTGCTCACATTATCGGATCATGAGCAGCGGGAACTGTATGAGGCAGCCCGAGTCATCCAGACGGCCTTCCGAAAGTACAAGGTCAGGAGCCCGGGATATCTCAGGGCATGAATTACATAATCTTGAGTCAGGGGACACTGTGGGTTCCTAGGACTTTGGGAGGGAGACCAGTCATCCAGAGAGGCCTCAGATGAGGTAAAGGGCCAGGGGACCTCAGGCAAGTTGGAAGAACAGATCATGTGTCTATTAGGTGGATGCTTAGGTGCTAAGACTTCCTTCTTTCCCCTTAGGGCCGGTGGCTGAAGGAGCAACAGGAGGTAGCAGCAGCTGTTATCCAGCGCTGTTACCGAAAGTACAAGCAGGTGAGACCCTTCTCTCTCCCACCAACCCACACCTACAACCACCCATTCCAGTCCAGAGCATCCAGAATGCTGCTGGAACCCTGACTCCCCTTCTCTCTCCACAAGCTGACCTGGATTGCACTTAAGGTATTAGGCATGAGATCTGGGTGTGAGGCTGTCTGTGATGATTCAAGCCTTTCCATGAGCATGTGGATTAGAGAAAGAGACCTGCATCAGCTGAACTTGGGATGACCCTCATGGGTTTGGGTTTCTGTCCCTGCATTTCAGTCTGTCTCTCCTCCTCACCCCTACAGTTTGCACTCTACAAGAAGATGACCCAGGCGGCCATCCTGATTCAGAGCAAGTTCCGAAGCTACTATGAGCAGAAGCGGTTTCAGCAGAGTCGCCGAGCAGCTGTGCTCATCCAGCAGCACTACCGCTCCTACCGCAGAAGGCCCACCGGCAGCCTGCCTGCCCGAAACAAGTATGGGTCCAGCCCTCCAGCCCTCTGTGCCTGCCCACTGCATCTATGACCATTGCCCATGAAACCCCAACACCCAGGTCATCATCCTGCCCCCTGCCCTTCCTTGCTAGGGTCCCTAAGGGGCTAAGGAAAAGGGACCCTTGAGTGTCTGTAAAGGCTCATGTTTTTTTTTTTGTTTTTACCAGAAGCTCCTTTCTCACCAAGAAGCAGGACCAGGCAGCCCGGAAAATCATGAGATTCCTGCGGCGCTGCCGACACAGGTATTCATTCTTCTGCTGATTTTGCTCTGCCATCTCCATCACTCTACCTCCCTGGATCTGCTGGTCTCCTCTGACTTCTTCCATGTCTCTGCAGGATGAGGGAACTGAAGCAGAACCAGGAGCTGGAAGGGCTTCCCCAACCTGGACTGGCCACCTGACCTCTCCCCACCCTGGAAGCCGTTTCTTGCAGACTTAAGGGAGAGAGAGGGCTCTCTGGGGGAGGAAGAGCCCCCTGTCGGCAGCTTTCTCCGTCACTTTGGAGTTCCCTAGGTCTCTTACCCACTGGCCCCTCCAAAGTGTTCAACTCCCTCCACCACTCTCCAGCTCCTCCTCTTCTCTCCAGGTCACGACCTCTCTCTTTTGGTCCCTGGCTTCACAAGACCCATACCCCACATACCTGCATATTCAGCTGTGACCTCCGGAGCCCTGCCTGCCCCTTCTCCACAGCTCCCTCCCTGCCTGCACCCGCCTCACCCCTTTCCTGACTTGCCTTATTTATTTGTTCCAGGCATCTCTGAATGTATCAGCCTGGCCACACCTCTGCCTTCGCTGCGCCCTCGCCCCTCTTGTTTCAGGGTTGAATGTGCCCCTACCCAACTCCGCATGTTTGCGTCTGTTTCCTCCCTTTCTGGCCCTATCTTCCCCCCTCCTCCACTACCCCCTCTCTGTGTCACTCTGACTCTTGGACACCAACCTTGGGGCCAAATGGGAGAGGGGGGCGCTGTATATAGGAACGCTTTGTGGAGTCCCGCCCTATGCCCCAATGGGAGGGGGCTTGTAAATATGTAACATACAGAGTATAATTAAGAAGAATCTATTTAAGACGTCGCGGGGAGGGCTGCACGGCCGCGCTTGTGGTTCCCGGGTGCTCCCGGGTGCGTCTGGGGCCTCCTGCGGCCCCACGAACACTTTCTACTTGTGCATGGGCTTGGTTTCTACAAATTGCCATTAAACATCGCTGCACCAGACAGCCTCCAACTTCTGTCTCCGGTGGGGCGGGGCGGGGCGGGGCGGGGCGGGGCGGGGGCGGGCCCGGGCAGGGCGGGGGCTGGGCATCAGTTGGCAGAAGGCTGCCATGCGCACCGGGGTCAGATTGGCGCCGGGCGGACCCGTAAGAAATTTTCGACCTCCGACGTGTTTCCGGCCTTAAAGGCATTTCGCCCTTCCCTTTAAGACGCACCGCCCCCTCTCTGTCACTCCCAAGATGGCGGACCTACTGGGCTCCATCCTGAGCTCCATGGAAAAGCCACCCAGCCTCGGTGACCAGGAGAGTCGGCGCAAGGCCCGAGGTGAGGATCCTAAATTAACATCTGCTTTTCTTCACCGAGTTTTCAGGATCGCACTCTTCCTTCTTTAGACGGTGCTGCCTCTTCAACCTTGAAAGACCCCTCACAGGCCCCTTCAGAGACCCCCCAGTCCCTACAAGGACTGCCGGCCTACCCGCCTGCTGTTGGTAGCAGACGGTGATTGGCTACGCAAGCCTAGCGCCAGCTTCCTGCCTCTTTTCCTATTCTGGCCTCCCAGACCTTGTTTTCCATTCGCTGGTAGGTCCGCCTGTCCGCTGGTGGCGTGCTCTGATTGGTAGGCTGCTTCTGGCCCCACCCAACCCTTTGGTGTTCGTTGGCCCGCCTTTAGGTTGCAGGAGGGTGTGTTTGGCCACTCAGCCCCTCCTATCTGTCCGGAGTGTCCCATGACCCATTCCCATCCTGATTGGGCCCAGAACACGCCCATCCGCAATCCTTTTACCTCTATTAGCTATCTTAACTTAAAGGTCTACCTATTAAGAACTATCCTCCAGCCCAGCCACCTCCAGCACCTCCAATTGGTTGCTGAGTTCTTTTGATGCCCTTATACCCCTCCTACTTGATTTAACCCAGTCATTTCTGCCTGTTTCCAATTCTTTCATGTGTAGCCTCACATTCCTAATTCCTCAGGCGGGTCGAGGTGTTGTTTGGAGAGATGAGAATGCCTCTGCCCGGGTCCAGTTGGCTATAGGCTCCCCGCCTGTGTTCTCTGAGTAATTTTCCTGCAGGCAGGCGCGCTCAGGAGTTCGGGTTGCTAGGGTAGGGCGCGGCTGGCCTGAAGGTGCAGGCTTCCCCTGAGTTGCTCTTGCTGTGACGGGTGAATGCGTCTGACAGAATGACTGCCTTGGGGAGGACCCCAGCCCCCAACCCTGCGGGCCTTAAGACCATGGACAGACCCCATCCCAGACACCTGCTCCAGGGTGCACCCGCCTGAGGGGAACCAGGGCAGGCTGGATACCTTAAAAGCCTCTCATTAAGTGCTACTTAATACCAAAATACCATTATTTACTGAACGGTTGCTACAGGCCAGGGGTACTCTCAGGAGCCCAGTCTGCAGCATTGATGAAATGGCGCTTTGATGAAATAATCACACAGCAGAAGTTTAATAACCAACTTGTTAAGTGCTCTGAAGGAAAAATAATTGTTAGGAGAGTGGCTACCTATAAGTCCTTAACTTAGTCTGCAGTGAGCTGAAATCTGAAGAATAGATAATTCAGTTAAGAGACGGGGAGCAAGCAAAGTATAGCAGGCAGAGATGTGTATTTGAAAGCTCTGAAGAAGGAGGGCACATAATTGGAACTGGCAACCGTAATTGTTTCATGCTCACCATGACTGTCAAGGTGGGAATCACCAATGGCAGTTGACAGATTAGCAAGCTCAAGTTCAGAGTTTAGTCATTTCTAAGTGGCAGAGTTTTAAACCCAGGTGTGAGTTTTAAAGCCTACCTTCTTAACTATATTCTTGTGCCACCTCTTCAGATACAGAGAGAAGATTCATGAACCAGTTAGCAAACACTTAGTGAACACGATGGGATACACCAATGGTCAGAGCCCTTCCTGTCAAAGAGATGAGAGCTCCTAAGCTGTTGGGCTCTGGGGCCACAGAGAATAACTGGATAGGAGATGAAGAGGGTCCCTGCCTTTTAAGAGCTTATAGTGTGGTAGGAGAGACAAACATTAAATTACATTTGTTCTCAGCACATGCAATAATGGATGTCTGAATGTGTGTGTGCCCCAGAGGAAGAAGTGAGTAACTCTGACTCATGGTGGATTTCAAAGTTTGCAAAAGGAGGAAAAGCATTTCAAGCAGAAGGAACAACATGTGCAAAAACATAGAGTGATGAGAAAAATAGGAAGAGGTCAGTGCAACTGAAGGTATTCAGATCCTGTGGAAGAAATGGGCCTTAAGGATATAAAGTATTGGAAATGGCAGAAGAGAGGAGTGGGGACATTAAGATGCAAGGGTGGGAAGTTCCTCTACAGCTTACTTTGAACACCTACACTCACAAAGGAGAAGGGTGTCAAACTAGCCCTTTCAGCTTCATCCTGTCTGTAGAAGTGAGAAGTAGTGGGGGCCAGGGGTTTACAAAATATAGGAAGTTAGATAATTTCCCCTTTTTTATGTAGACAATGAGATGATAAGCTCTTTAAGGCCAGGGCTTAGTCCTTCACTCCGTAGGTATCTTATAGTTTGTATATTGTGGGTATTAAATAAGTGTTTGTTAATTGGTTTCCCCAGTGAGGTTGGGAAATGAGACTAAGCATGATTCTAATCTTTGTTACTCCCACTAAACTGAGCTCCGAAGGGCAAAGCTATGTCTTAATGATCTTGGTGCTCCAGGGCCTAGCACAGCTCCAGGTTTAAACATCGATAAATGCTTGGTGAATAAATAGTAACCCTACCTTCCCAGCCTGTGGACACCAGTGGACACCAGACCTCCTTTGAAGCCTTACAAACTCCCCACTCATGCTTCTGCCCCTGGCCTCATGCTGCCATTTCTCACCCCCAGAGCAGGCTGCCCGCCTGAAGAAACTACAGGAGCAAGAGAAACAGCAGAAAGTGGAGTTTCGTAAAAGGGTGAGAACAACTGGAGAGATCAAAGGCAGCCTCAGGAAGGACATCCAATAAGTTAGAATTAGAACTCAGTTTTGTTGTTGTTTTTTTGTGTTTTTTGTTGTTGTTTTGTTTTGCAAATGTCTCAAGAGAGATGAAGCTGGCAAGGCAATGGCATGGAGGCTGGGATAGGTGTGGGGAGGCGAAGGCCTGTTGGCCCAGCTGGGTAAAGGGATATTGGGCAGAGCCATCATCTCATATCTTCTTCCCATTTCCCTCTCCCAAGATGGAGAAAGAGGTGTCAGATTTCATCCAAGACAGTGGGCAGATCAAGAAAAAGTTTCAGCCGATGAACAAGATAGAGAGGAGCATATTGTGAGTGTCTGGGGCTTGGGGAGGCAGGAAAAGGGTGGCTAGGGTGGCATGAAAGGCCCAGCAAGGAAATTCACAAGAGGAGCGTTCAAGGCCTCCTTATGGCTCTACAAAGTCTTTCACCTCTGTCTCCTTTCCCAGACACGATGTGGTGGAAGTGGCTGGCCTGACATCCTTCTCCTTTGGGGAAGATGATGAATGTCGCTATGTTATGATCTTCAAAAAGGTGAAAGGCCTGAGTCCCCCACTCTCTCCTGTAACCCCTGGGGGAGAGAAGTGAGATGAAACGTTTATGGAACCTTGGCCCCATCATCCCTTCTTCCCCAGGAGTTTGCACCCTCAGATGAAGAGCTGGACTCCTATCGTCGTGGAGAGGAGTGGGACCCCCAGAAGGCTGAGGAGAAACGGAAGCTGAAAGTAAGTTATTACTGGCAGTCCCTAGAGCCTTGCAGCCCACCACCTGGGAGGGTTTGGGGTCAGGCCACTTAGCACAAGTGCCCACCTTTGCACCCCTAGGAGCTGGCCCAGCGGCAGGAGGAGGAGGAAGCCCAGCAGGGACCTGTGGTGGTGAGCCCCACCAGCGACTACAAGGACAAGTACAGCCATCTCATCGGCAAGGGGGCAGCCAAGGATGCTGCCCATATGCTAAAGGCCAACAAGACCTATGGCTGTGGTGAGGCCACAGAAGGGGCTGTGCAGGACAGGGGAGAGGAGCACTAGATGGGCCGGGGAGGGAGGGATAAGGCACAGGGATCCCAGGTCCTCCCCACCTTCCCTCTGCCCCCAGTGCCCGTGGCCAACAAGAGGGACACACGCTCCATTGAAGAGGCCATGAATGAGATCCGAGCCAAGAAGCGTCTGCGGCAGAGTGGGGAAGAGTTGCCACCTACCTCCTAGGCACCCCAGCTCCCTGAGGGCAGGGCAAGGGGCAGAGAGGGACAAGGCTGCTGCTATTAGAACCCGTTCTGGAGCCCCACCTCTGAACCACCTCCTAACAGCCATCACTTACTTAGGCTGGAGGAAGCAGGTGTTTGATTTGTTACTGTTAGAGCTTGGATATGTATGTGGTGTGTGTATGTGTGTGCGCAAGAGAGTGAATGCACAGGTGGGTATTTAATCTGTATTATTCTCTGTTCTCCTTTGAATTTTCTTCCCCATGGGGATGAGGTTACTTTACATTCAATAAACACTGTTTGACCCAATGTCCTGGTTTGTTTGAGCAGAGAAAGAGGTGGGTCTTGGAGAAGAGGAGAAGCGATGTCAGCTTGAGCAGTATAAAATTGTTGTCTGTGTAGGCCAAAGATAGCCAAATATTGGCACTTTCATGAGTGATAGTATTTTCAAAGCACAGTGGCTAAAGCCAAATGGCCTAGTTTTGGATCCTGGCTCTGTGAGTTACTAACTTGGTTACTTTGTGTGGAGTATTTGACTTTCTTGTGCCTCAGTTTCCTTACCCATAAAATAGGAATAATGATGATAACTGATAAGACTTTCCCAAATTACACAGGTCACTATATGTGAAATATTAGGAGCAGTTCCAGATCTTCAATCTTTCACTGTCATCTTCACAAAGCACTTGACTTCGACAGTGCTGCACACTCTGCAGACTGTGTACTTCGACTTACTAGCAGGTCTGACCCAGCTTTTCCCTCATGGTGATGTCAGACCCTCCATCCCCCCTTCTCCTGTTCTGGTTCCATGTTCTGTCAGTGCCTCCAGTTTCATTTTGCATGTGGCACTTGCTTCCCCCAGCCTCCTTCCAAAAGGTGAACTTTGGAAGTTCCTTTTTGACCAGGCCCTCACTTCCTCTTTGTCCCAGCAGGTTGTACATCTATTCTCCCTTTCCTGCCCCACCTCCTGTCTTTCCCAGTCCAGAGATCAGCATCTCCTCCGTCCCACAAAGGAGCTCGCACACCACTGACTCCATTGGCACCAGTGTTTATTTCAGGGAGAAGGGCTTGAAGGCCTACATCTGTCCTGTGGGGTCTTGGGGCCTCCAGCTTCTCACTTGGCCTTTGGGTTACGGAACTTGCGTCCAGCAAAGACCGCCTTGTCCCCAAGTGCCTCCTCAATCCTAGAAGGCAGAGCAAGTCAGAGCTGCACCCTTCTACCCCAACAGCCCTCAGCTCCCCACATCCAGGCACACTGCACCCACTGTACCTCATGAGCTGGTTGTATTTGGCCAGACGCTCTGAGCGGCAGGGGGCACCAGTCTTGATCTGAGGAGGGAAGAGGGATTCCAAGGGTTGCATGAGGCTGGGGAGAAGGGATTGGGCCTGGTCCTGAGGAGCAGCCTGTGGTGTCATTCTACTCAGGGGCAGGAGGCCAGGGATCCCAAGAAAACTTGTTCTGACACAAGAGGGGAGCCATGAGTACCTGTCCCGTGCAGAGCCCCACCACGAGGTCGGCAATGAATGTGTCCTCAGTCTCCCCAGAGCGGTGGCTCACCATCACTCCCCAGCCGTTAGACTGAGCCAGTTTGCAGCTAGATAGAGAGGACACTTGATAAGGCCTAACGGAACCTCTTCAGAAAGCCAGGGGCTGGATGGGGCTTTTCTGTTGTGGGGAATGGGCCCTTGGTGGGAGGGTGATGACTAAGTTCTTGAAAAGCAGAAGGGGAGATTCCTGATCTTGAACTTGGGTTCCTCAGATGCTGGTGGAAAGAAGGGCAGAATCTGGGAGAAAAGAATGATATGAGGTGGGAATGGGGATGGCAGGTCACAGTGGCAAAGCTCTTGAAGTCAAGCCAAGAGTTAGTTGAAGGCTTGAGGTCAGGAGAGTAGGATGGGTCAAGAACCAGGAGACAGGCACGCTTGGAGTCTGAGAGCAGGGCTGCAGTGCGGGGAGGCAGAGCTTGGGTGGAGGAAGGCTGTGGTGCACCCCAGGACGAGGAGGCACTCACGCCTGGATGGATTCGGTCACGGAGCCAATCTGGTTGACCTTCAGCAGCAAGCAGTTGCAGGCTTTCTTCTCAACGGCCTGGGCAATCCTCTTAGGGTTGGTGACTGTGAGGTCATCTCCCACAATCTGGATGTCCACACCCGAGAGGAATGAGGTCCAAGTGGCCCAATCATCTTGGTCAAAGGGGTCTTCGATGGAGACCACTGGTGAGGGATGGGGCAGTCAGGTTAAGGGTCTGAGGACCTCATGAAGGGGTGACAAGTCAGAAGAGTTAGGATGGAGAATGCAAAGGTGCTAAAGATTGGAAAGATGGAGTTTGTGGCAGTGGAGGCCCTGAAGTCAGTGTGTTGGGTAGTTGCCAGGTATTCAGGCAAGTGTACTGGGACACCTGGGGGGCTCTTACCAGGATAGTTCTTTATGAAGCTCTTGTACAACTCGCCCAGCTTCTCCCCAGTGATGTGCCGTGAGGGGTCATCGGGTGACTTGAAGTCAAGATCATACTTCCCATTTCGATAGAACTCAGATGCCGCCACATCCATACCAATCACCACCTTGTCTGGGTAGCCGGCTGCCTGGATGGCTGTCTTCAGCAGCTCCAGGGCTAGAAGAAGGACAAGAGAAGACCTGAGGCTCTGGTGTACCCTATCTCCACAGCCCCTTCCTCTGTGAGGACCCAGGGGTTCTGCCCCTCAGACTGCTCACACTGACCCTCATTGTTCTCCAGGATGTTAGGTGCAAAGCCGCCCTCATCACCCACATTGGTGGCGTCCTTCCCATACTTGGCCTTGATGACCCCCTTGAGGTGGTGGTAGACCTCGGCGCCAATGCGCATGGCTTCCTTGAAGGAGCTGGCTCCCACCGGCAGAATCATGAACTCCTGCATGGCCAGCTTGTTTCCAGCATGGGAGCCCCCGTTGATCACATTGAAGGCCTGAGAGGAGGAGTGGGTGTTCAGACCTGGGCCAGGGTGTGAGGGATCAGGCAGAGTTGGGGAGGAGGGGTCGAGGTGGAATCTTGGCTTCCCTACTTACTAGCTGAGTTATCTAGGAAGAGTAATTTTACTCCTCAGAGCCTCTTTCCTCATTTCTCTAATGGGAATACCACTTGCTTCCCTGCAGAATCTCATCCTGAAAATTAGAGAAATTGAATGTAGAGTTCTTAGCATGTGCCTGCTACACAATAGTTAACACTGATATGGCATGTACTACAGGCCAGGCCAGGCACTGCTCTAAGTGCTTTACACACATTCTATTAGCTCATTTCATTTTCAAAACAGCTCTATGAACTGGGTGCTATAACTACCCCTCATTCTACAGGTGAGGAAACTGAGGCACAGAGTAGTTAAATAACTTGCCTAAGATCACAGGATTTCCAGGCAAGGCTAGGATTCAAACCCAGCAGCTTATCTCCAGAGCTTATGCTCTTCTACAATCTGCCTAGTAAGTAACAATAAATTGTAAAATACTTTTTGAGACTTTCATTGTATTAAGCTGTTCATAGGTTCAGTCTTTGTCTATAACATTATTATTGACATTAAATGCAAAGCGTTTCCATAAGAGGGAATTTGGTTTTATAAGGATTAAAGAAGATATACAGAAATGCCAAGATCCTTTCCATAAACAACCTCTCTACTGATTTGGGGGTTGGGGTAGAAGGCCGAAAAAGAAGCTGGAGTTATTGAGCCTAGGATTGGAATGGGAATGAACTGAGTTACATCAAGGGGAAACAGCAGAGAGGCTTACGGGAAGGTTTGGATTGTGGGAAAGAAGGAAGGGCAAAACTGTAGCAGGAGAGGTTCCATTTCAGGAAATCCTATCTTTGGAGCTGGGTATGGCAGGTGAACTTTCCAGGGACTGGTTAGATACTTCTCGCTGGATGGGGCAATTCTGTCACTGTGGGATCTGACGGGGCATCTGTACTCACAGGGACTGGGAGGACCAGGTCTGGGTTCCCAGCAAGATCTGCAATGTGTCGGTAGAGTGGGACCCCCTTCTCAGCTGCTCCAGCCTTGCACACGGCCAGGGACACTCCCAGGATGGCATTGGCCCCAAACTTGGCTAGAGGAAGCAAGCACGAAGAAAGGGTAAGAACTTCTCCCCCAGAGTTTGGGGTCATCTCCTCAAACATCCCCTCTGGCCCTGACCAGACAGGTCAGTTGGTTAGAGCATAGTCCCAATATGCCAAAGTTGCAGGTTCAATCCCAGGCACATACAAGAATCAACCAATGAATGCATAAATAAGTGGAACAACAAATCAGTGTCATTCTCTCTCTCTCTCTAAAAAAAAAAAGTCCACTCTAGACACCACAGGAAGGATCCAGAACTCTAAACCACTGGCCCTTAAGAGTTTAACAGATCTCTCTCCCCTGGGGCCTTAGGTGCTCAGGGTACCCCCACCCCAGGGGAATGTGTCAGCTTCACATCTGTGTCCACAGCTGGCCCAGGCCTGGCAGAGAGCAGGCATTAGGAAATGCCTATGGAAAGAATAAAGTCCATCCAGCTACTGTGTGCCCCAAAATATGGGACACAGAAATAATCCTAACCAGACCTCAGCCCCATGGTCTCTCCCCCATCCACCCAGCATCCCATACCTTCACCTATCCCTAGCCCTTCACTCACATTTATTCTCAGTCCCATCCAGCTCAATCATAAATTTGTCAACTTTTTCTTGATCCACAACACTTAGTTTCTGAAAGGGCAAGTTTGAGGAGGGAAGAGCAGAAGTTAGATTTCTCAAGAGTCAGGGCATGTGCAAGAGAAAAAAGTGCAGGTATTTTGGAGAGACAGATGGTTAGCCTCCCCCAAGCATGGGCTACTTGGGATGAGGTGGCAGGAGTGGTGGGGTGAGGTGGGGTAGGAGGGACAGGCTCTTCCAACTTGCCTTTTCCAGCAGAGCAGGACCCAGAGTCTTGTTGATGTGTTCCACAGCCTTCAGGACACCTAGAGAGGCCAGAGGAGGGGGTTCAGATCTCCAATTCAATCAGGTCTCTTCCTGTGGACCCCAGGTCTTCAAGAGTTTTGAGTTCCAGTCCCCCCCCCGGCCCACCACCACCACCAAGAAGACATTGTGGATTCATATCCTGAAACCACCCCTCACAGGCTCTTCCAGTGTTGGTCTTTCCTCACCTTTGCCCAGGTATCGAGATTTGTCTCCATCTCTTAGTTCCAGAGCTTCATAGATACCTGTAGAAGCTCCACTGGGCACAGCTGCTCGGAATCGGCCTGGGATGAGAAGAATTGGAAAATCACAGAGAGTCCCATCCACCCGCAAAGGACCAACTTCTCTCTGAGCCCAGTGGCAGAGGCAGTTCAGACAGACTAGTGTATCTCCCAGCAGGGGAGCCAGGTTGGAAGAGGAAAGCCTGGGAAGACATCTGGGAAAGGGGATCTCAGAGAAAGTTGAGGATGTGGGACAGTTGAAGGGCAAAGGCCAGATGGCACTGGGGTCTTCTTCCAAGGCAAACCAATTCAATGGGTCTGTGTTACCCTTGGCTGTGTATAGGTCCACCTCCACCGTGGGGTTGCCCCTGGAGTCCAGGATTTCCCGGGCAAAGATTTTCTGCATGGCCATGGCTGCAGAACAAGAGGCTGAGTGAGTGTAGATAGTTGATCCCTTAAGGAACCCCAAATCCCTTGCCCTTTAAGAGTCTTCCCCACCCTAAGAAAGCAGGTGCTGGAACTAAAAATATCCCACAAAAAGGTCACAGACCAAAGAGGCAGGCACAGCCCCCTCCCCCACTCAGAACAGCTCCTATTCCACCTCCCATCCCATCCTAAGAATCCAGGGGCCTCTCCTTTATAACTCCAGTGATTCCTCCACTGCCTGAACTTCTCCCCAAAAGTTGCACTTATGCCTTGTCCCTCCACCCTTCTAGTCAAGCAGTCTGTCCTCCATGGCTTCCTAGCCCTCAAATCTTCTGCCGTAATTCTGGTTTTCATTTTCCTGCTCCTCAGTCTTCTTCAGATCCTCAGGGACCCCAAATTCTCCACCTGGCTCCAGTTGTAACTAACTGCCCTTCTCTATCCATCTTTGCCTGCCTCTCTTTACAGCCTCATTTCCCTATCGTTAGGTACCCCATCCTGCTTGCTCCAACTCCTCCAGTCTTCAGCAACCCCAGTCCTAGGAGGGGGCAAAGAAAAGCTGACTTTTTCCTCATTTTCTCCAAGCCACCACCACCCTCACCCTTTACCACTCCCATCCCCTAGGGCTGGAAGATTCGCCGGACCTGGAAGTCTTGGTTGGGGGCTTGGGCTGAGCTCCGAGTCTAGGTAGCAGCTGGGACAGTGTCAGCTCACCCTCTCTCAAGCTGGGCATTTATTCCCAGCCACCCTGTCCCCCAGCCAGCCCCGCCTCTCTCCTCCCTCTCTACCCTCCCCCTCCACACGGGGCTGGCAGCCAAGTGCCCATTACAGCCTAAAGCCCCCTTCCCAAAGGTCAATGACTGCCTCTCCTCTCTCTCTGTCCCCCAACAAAAAGCCCCTACTTTTAATTCAACCCCTGGGGAGGAGCAGGGGAGGGGCTCAAAATGGGGGAGGGTCTCTCGCCTCCCAGGGATTATATTCCCCCTTTGCAAAGGTTAAAGAGGAACTAGTGCTATTTAGGAAAGGCCAGGAGTAACTTGAGCCCTGCAGGGCTGGGGAGGGGGCCTGGAAGAGGGGCTGCTGGATTGACATCCACACATGCTCAGCTCAAATGGCCTTCAGGGGCTGTCTCTGTCCTCCGTGGGGGAAGGAACCAGGGGTTCTAGGCAAGCTCTGAAGTCTAAAATGGAACCTCTCCTTCAGAATGCGAGAGGGTCTCACCTCTTAGGGTCCTCATAGCGACCTCTCTGGGCTCCACCCCATCCTACCCTCTCCGGGCAAGTAATGGTGTGGGGGAAGGGGCAGGGAGACCAATTTAGACTGGCCCTCAGAGCGGGCGCGGCTGCCTACTGATAGCGCTGGGACAGCACTTATCGCCGAGCGTGGAGTCTGTCAGTCAGGAGCCCCTTTTACTACAGACTGTGGGCGTTTCAGGGCGTGGTCCCAGCTCATCAGCGAATGTTGTTAAGTCAGGAGTGAAAAATGAATGGACAGTGAGTGTCTGAACGCTCAGGACCAGTCTCGTAGTCCTCTAGTAGCATTGCAGGAAAGTGGGTCTCTGCACTAGATAGCTCCGCCTTATTGGCTTTGGGTAGTGTGCGGGGCTCGTCCCCAGTTTTGCTGTAGCCGGGCCAGGCGAGGAAGGTGCGCCGAGGCTGGGGCAGGATGGTTGGTGTGCCAGGGTCACGGAGCGCCTCGGGTCCTCGCCGGACACGGAGGCTCCCCCCGCCGGTGATGGAACAGCGCACTCCAGATGACTCACTCCCGCAGCCCTCTCCTCAAATCCCCTCCGGGCTCCGCTGCCCCGGCGGGTTCTGTCTTCAGTCCCTGGTTCAAGATTCCTCTCCGTGTCTCGCCCCTCCTCCCCTTATCTCTGGCCTCTCCCTCCCGGGAATTTTCCACCCTGGGGTAGGGGGTGCGGCAGGCCAGAGGTCAGGAGATGGCGGGCGGGGAGCGCCGCCACGTGCCCCAGTGCTGCCCCACCCCGGCGGGCCAGTGACTCAGCCTCGGTGGCTGTCGAGGAATACCCGCTCGGGGGGCGTCGAGTGCCCAGGCCGTGCGGAGTGGACGCAGAGGAACCCCGCCCAGCTCTAGAAGACGAGAGAGGTGAAGCTCTTTGCCACCGGGGAGGCTCCCCTCCCACGAGGGACCGGAAGAGGCCATGCTCCTCAGCAGCCCAAGCAGCTATAATGTGTCTAGTTTACCTAAGCAGGCCGCCAGGTCCTGCCCCAACACCCTTCCAGTTGGCGGCGGGCGATCCACTCGCGCACAACTTGTTGGCATAAGTTGAAATGAAAAATAAGAAAACCCAACGGGCCCAAAGTGGAAGGGCTTTTACCCTTCTTGAAAAAGTTGCAAACCTTGAAAGTTCTTAGTATTCTTCCGTCTTTAAAAATAGGCCCGCCTGTCTAGCACAGTGCTCAGTGACCTATGCAAAGATGCGCCAAGGGGCACAGCCGGTGACCCAAACTGCTGGCCGGGGAACGGGCGGGGCTGGGACGAGTGTGTGAGGCTTGGTACCGGGGATGATCCACCTAGGGATAATCCCCTGGCGTGGTGGTGGGCTATACTTATACTGGGGACAGACAGAAGCTTCCCCCGTGTATGCCTTCAATTCTGAAACCGGACAGGGTATTTTGTCAGAGTGCCCTTTGCTCTCTTATTGCTTGTTTAAGTAAAATAACGAATGGAGAAAGGGCTGCTAGCACGCCTCGCTCTCGCACTCGCCCCCGCCCCTTCCGCCCGGAGGGAGACACGTCCCCGGCCGCCCCTCTTCATAGGGATTCCAAATAGGTCCAGTTTGGCGCGCCACGGCGCGCGCTCGCTAAGCCGGCCGCCGGCCCCAACCGCCCCACGCGCTTTCCCTCCGGGCCCCGGCGCAGGCGCGGGCGCACGCGCTGCCGCCCGCCGTTCCTTCCCTCCAGTGGAGGTGGGGGAAGGGGGAGACGTTCCGTTTAACCCTGAGTTCCCCGAACTCTCTTTAATTTGCTAAATTTGCAGCTTGCTAATTCCTCCTTTCACTTTCCTTCCTTTGGCTTCCTTCCCTCATACCAAATTGTGATTTATATTCAATGCAAAGTGAACCGAGCCCTAACCCTAACTTCTCCCTGCTCCCCCCATTTCATCCTTTTACATTGCTTTCCATCGAACTCTGCAAATTTTGTAACGGGGGAGGGACTTTTTAAATTGCATTTGCAAAGTTAGGTATCTGGGCAAGCGAGAGGGGGGGCGGTGGGGAGGGAATGGGGAGCAGGCCCCGCCCCTACCGCCCTTTGCAAATAAAAATCTAGAAGTGGGGGGAGGAGCAGGAAGTGGCGGTGTGAGGGCTGCTGCACTGCTAGCAGAGCCGCGGTCCGGACGGCAGCGCGTGCCCCAAGCTCTCCACCTCCCCCCGCCCGCCAGCCCGAGGCAGCCGGAGCCCAGCCCGCGGCCCCAGCAGCAGCGCCGAGAACAGCCCCAGTAGCAGCGCCATGGCCGGGTGGAACGCCTACATCGACAACCTCATGGCGGACGGGACCTGTCAGGACGCGGCCATCGTGGGCTATAAGGACTCGCCCTCCGTCTGGGCCGCCGTCCCCGGGAAAACCTTCGTCAACATCACGGTACTGCAAGGCCGTCGCGGTCCCGGAGACTGGCCGAACTGGGACCCCAAAGGAAGGGACTTGGGTGGGGGCGGGTGCGGTCTGGGGAGGGCAGCGAAAGGCCGTGACCCGGTCCTTGCCCGGGGAGTGGCGCGAATGGCGGCTGCATGTGAGAGGGTCCCTCAATTGCCCCCTAAGTTCTACCCCCCGGGCGGAGGCTCCCATCCAGCTTGCCGCCCCGCTTTCCGCGACGGGGCGTTACATCCGGGGCACAGGGCGGGGAGGGACGCGCCACCCGGTGCGGCGGCCCACTTCCGCCTCGTCCAGGGCGGGGCGGGCACGAGCTGCAGTTTCAACCAGGGATTGTGATTGAGAAGAGACTTGGGGACCCCTGGACCCCCAGGTCCACTTCCGGCCGCCAACTCGTGCCCCTTCCACCATTGTTCCCCGTTATGCTGGAGGGACCGTGGCTGGGGTTCCATGCGGGTCTTGTGTGGGCTCCCAGCCCCTCCCAACTCTGTTGGAGGAGAGGCCGCCTCTTCACCTCCACCCCCCCTCCGCGCCCCAAGTCTGCACGGTGGACTCTACATTTTTGTGAGACCAATTCCGGAAGCCCCATCGCCCTCCCTTCCCGCCATCCTGAGAGGCCTGGAGCAGGGGAACTTTGTGAGAAGTTCTAGGATAGTATAAGTAAAGGAATAAGAAGTGACTACTGCTGTCTCCATCACTACCTCCTGGGTCCACACTGCCCGGAAGTGGGGAGGGGGAGCGGAAGTTCGAAAGGGGGGAAGGGGATTTCCGGGCGGGAGGGGACCGGATGTGGGGATTTGGGGTGTAAGGGGGAGGGGTGGAAAGGTTCCCTGGGGTATCTCGGTCCGAGAGCTGGCATTCTGGGTCTAGCAGCTGTCCTCTTTCAAAAGTTTTCCAACTTTCCCGGAAAGCCCTCAGGGATCTGCTTCCTCCTCTTGGGGCATAGATATACCTGGACCTAAACTCTAGGTTACTTGGAGACCCAGGCGTCCCGGCCCCTAACAACTCCTTCAGGTCCTTTGACCAAATAAGGGCAAAGTTGCTTCTCCCGCTTTGCCCGCCCCCTCCCTTCCCTTCTTAGCTTCTGCTTTTCCTGAAGGAGAGTTCTGAGCATCCAAAGGCTCCCCACTCCGTTCCATTCCACTCTCCTTACTGGTTTTTGGCCCCCTTTATTTCCTGGGTTTGTTTTCCCTCTTAAACGAGATCTAAGTCTCCAGAGGAATTTGTCTCTTTATTACCATTCTCTAGGTTTGAGGCTCCTGATCTTTTTGTGCACTAACTTACAACAGTCCTAAGAGTTTCTCCAATTCATGGATATGCACAAAACACCTAACACAACACACCTTTTGAGGGGGGATTCTAGCTCCCTTGTGGTATGAAAAGCAGGTGTGTCCTTGGAGAAGGTGGGAACCATGGTGTACTAACTTGATGAGTGCTCGGTTTCCCTTACAGCCAGCTGAGGTTGCTGTCCTAGTTGGCAAAGACCGGTCAAGTTTTTTCGTGAATGGGCTGACACTTGGGGGCCAGAAATGTTCTGTGATCCGGGACTCACTGCTGCAGGATGGGGAATTTACCATGGATCTTCGTACGAAGAGCACCGGGGGAGCTCCCACCTTCAACGTTACTGTCACCATGACTGCCAAGAGTGAGTTTCTGAGTCTTACCCTTGATGTAGTTCCAAGATCACCAATGTGCATCCATCTATGAATCTTTTTTAGTGTGGTTCCTCAGTACGAAGGGACCAAACCAGCTTCCTACTCCCAGTCTGCTGGATGCTGGGACACTGGATAGTCCCTCTAGTTTTGTCTCAGTTCCTCATCTTGTAATATAAGAGTTGAGTTGTTATTCCCTCTTAAGATTCTCCCTGACTTGGGCCTTTTCAGATGAGAAACTCCATTTTCTGGGAGGAGGTAAACTGTTACAGCTAGCCCTTAGTTGTTGTCTTTTGAGTCCTCTTGTTAAAACTTGGAGTTGTCAGGCCATCCACATCCATTTCTAGCTTGAACACGGGTCAACAGTTTGTAAGCCTTTGACTCCGAAATTTTAGTGTTCTGCTTCCCGTCTCTTAGCTTGATTTTTCCTTTTTGAAAAGCCCTATTGTTTTAGTGTGACTGACAGCCTGCCTGTGTGTGTAGGGAGGGCGGTGGGAGAGATGAGGTTGGGTTACAGACCTCAGGGCTGGACAGCTGCTGAACAGCTGGCAGGGGGTGGTATTGTGACACCTGGGTTCTAGCCTTCTTTCTCTCTCCTCCAGCGCTAGTCCTGCTGATGGGCAAAGAAGGTGTCCACGGTGGTATGATCAACAAGAAATGTTATGAAATGGCCTCCCACCTGCGGCGTTCCCAGTACTGACCTCATCTTTGCCCCCAACCCCCACTGCTTTTGCACCCCTCTCCTTCCCATACACACACATACACCATTTTTATTTTTTGGGCCATTACCCTACACCCCTTGTTGCTGCCAAAACCACATGGGCTGGGGGCCAGGGCTGGATGGACAGATGCCTCCCCCTCCCCATACCCCTCCTGTGTGTGGTTGGAAAATTTTTGTTTTTTGGGTTTTTTTTTTTTTTTTTTCTGAATAAAAAAAGATTCTACTAACAAGGTGCTGTGTGGTTTTAGCCTGGGTGTCAGGATGGAGAACAGTCACTGTTACCTGTCTCCTTTATTCTTGCTTGGGACTAAGAGCAGGAAAGGTTGAAGCACTACAAAGTCTAGGAACTGAAGCTTGCTTCCATAACTAAGCACCTGCCTCAGACGTATGTGGCCTGCTGTTTCTTTTCTAGCCCTAGGTTCTCAGTGTGCCAGCTGAATTAGTGGGAAATGGAACAGAGCCACCCAGACTAGAGAATGGGCCAGACCTGTGGGCAAGGCAGGGCCAGTTGAGTCATATTAAGGGTGGAGCTCCCTCTCTGACTCACAACAAATGCCTGCTGGGCCTATTCTCATGACTACAGGTTAGTCTTAGTAGTTCCTTGCCCCTTTATGGCAAAAAAAAAGGGGGGGGGGAGGGTAATTCCCCAAACAGGTAAGAGGTTCACCTGTATGAGAATGATCTTCCCCTTCTTTAGTTGACAAAACAACTTTATTAACCCAATAAATGAAGACCCAGTCCCTTTGCACCAACCCCCTCAAAAGGATGGGGTTGGGTTAAGGGAAAAACCTAGGGGAAAAATGTCCATCCCTTGACAGAATAGAGAGGAAGAGGCTGTGCAAAATAGGTCACCAGGGATGGGGTGATTAGGAGAGTATTAGACCAGGATGGCAGTTGAAGAGGGAGGAGAGGGTGGGAGATCTGTTGAAGACCCAGGGGAAACAGGAGGGGCTGAGGACAGGGAGCCAAAAGAGGTGGGAACTGTGGGGCTAGAGCCCAAAAGTGGGGTCCGCTCTGAGGCAGGATGGTCACTTGGTTCCCCTTCCTCATCACCATCTTGCCCCTGAGTTTCTTCTTCCTGCTCCTCATCCCCAGGACCTCGATGGACAGGCTGTTTGCAGATGGGGCAGGTCTTCCGGGTCTGAGTGAGCCAGGGGTCCACACAGCGGCTGTGATAGGCTGTCAAGAGGAATAAGGTGAAATACCTGGTGCCTGCTGGTGGAGTGGGGACATGGGCACAGGAACTGAGGGCCTCACCATGAGCACAGGGGAGTACCCTCAGCTTGTCACCATCCACATACTCATCCAGGCAGATGGCACAGACATCATATTGGTCTCCTGGGGAAAGCAAAAAGGAGTCTTAGTTACTGAGCCAAAGGCCCACAAGAACTCTGAGAGGCCAATGTGGAGCTAAACCTTGCAAAAATTATTTTCCCTGGTTCCAGAGCTAGTGGAAGAGCTAAGACAGCCTTGCAGGACAAAGCCAGGGTAGAACAGGAGGAATGGGGGTTAGGAGGGACAAAGAAAAGCAGAGGTAAGAAGGGAAGTGGGTTTTGAGGGGAGGTGTGAGGGTGGAGATAGAGTGGGAGGAGCGGAAATGGGGCAGGGCTTCTGCTATTACCTTATATGGGCACTACAGACTCCTGGGCCTAAGGACCTGGCATCCCATCCTAACCAGTTTCTTCTCAGACTAAATCCTCCCCACATCTTCCATTTTTCTATCCACCTCCCTTATAAGCAAGGTTGGTCCTCCATCTTTCCCCTCAACCCCATTTAATCATCTTTGCTTCCCATTTGCTGCTGTTCCTGCCCCATCATCATTGTATAGATGGGTAAAAGAGGAAAGGTAGCACCTCAGGCTGGCATCTTCTCCTTACCATCTTTCTTTCCCCCTCCTCTCCTGGGCTCAAACTCCTTCAGAACCATGAAAGCTATGGGAAAGGCCTTCCACTCCTCTAGTCCTCTCACCCTTTTGATAGTCATGTGTTGGAATCTGTTTCAGTTGCTCTTTGGTCAGTCGATTACGCTGCAGCCGTTTCCGGTGCTGGATACAACGAGCTATCTGGAAAAATGGGGTGGATGGATCAGATCAGCCTTAGGGAACAGGACTGAACAATCCAGTACAAACTATCCCCACCACTAAACCCCAGTTCCAGACTGGTTTTAAAGGACTCAGCTCTTATGCTCCCTGAACTACTCACCATCACTGCTCCCATGGCCAAAACCAGCAGTCCCACAATCCCCGTGAAAGGGATGAGGTAATAACCCAATGGGAAGCTATTGTCTGGGACCAGAAGAACCCGAGCTCTAGGAAAAGGAAGACCAGTGTCAAAAGAGGCAGGAAAACCAAAGCGACAAAGGAAGAGAGACAAAGTAACTGGCTCTGGACAAGGCCCAATGATGGAAAAGAGGGTGGAAAGTAAGGCAAGAGGCAGAGTTTGAAGGGCCTGAGGCTTGGGCTCCAGATCAGCATGGAAAGTGCTGAAGGAAGACTGGGAAGGAAACATCCTACCCCTTCTCGTAGACAAAGAGGGCACGCAGGTACTCAGAGCTCCTCTCCCCAATAAACACAGACGGGATCCAGATCTGCTGCTGGATTTCCTCTGCAGGAGATCAGGGCATCATACTGAGAACTCACCCTTCTATAACCAAATCCTCTGGGAACATTAGCATTTGGTTCTTTTGTGCCATCCCACCCAAAGGATTAGCTTCTTTTCCCTAAACCTTTAGCCCACCCACCATCTCTTTAGTCTGAGCTCTACTGAAAACCCGGTTATTCAGAGATGCCCCAACCTTACCACTATTCCACACCATGCTCAGAAGTTCATTGGAATTCACATTGTGTACTACAGCTGCACCATACCCAGCCTTCTGAGCATTCAGGACCTAGGGAGGACAAGGCAGGGAATAAGGAACTATTATAGGCCTTGCCTCCCTTCATTCTGGGTGCCTTTTTTTTGCCCTCAGCTTCCCAGCTCCCAGTCCACATTCAGCAACCTTGAGGTCAAAGTTGCAGTCGAATCTTCGAAGCAGTGCAATAAAGACTGACCCATTGACCGGGGCTGGGGGTGGTGGAGCAATGGGGCTGCAGGCATTCGCTGGGTGAGCCTCTACAAGGAAGCCCTGGGGAAGAGAAGAAAAAAACTGTTGGACTTTCCCCTTCCTAGATTTTGCTCCCCATAGAGCCCACCAGGCACACTGGCTCCCACATACTGCATGTTCTCTCTATCCTCCACTTCCTTCTCATTTCTGGGGTTTCAGCAACCCACCCAAGTCAGAAGTGTACTTCTCTTCAGCCTCCTAAAGATGAAATTATACCAAACAACATCCTTTTACCAGACCATCCCATTATCTCTCTCCCTGTTCCAGAGGAGCTAACCCATAGGCCATACTCCAAGCTAATTCAAATTCTGCTTTCCAGTTTCTCCATGATTGTACATAGATTCTGCACTCATCCATGTCACTTTCCTTAAGTTTTGTTTTATACTCCCTTCTCCAGTACAAACTCATACAGACTATACCCACCTCTGTTAAATGAAACAACGTGCCCAAAATGGAGTCACTTGTGCTAAGCCCCATGTCACAAAACTCAGACCTAACACCTAACTTAATTACAGTTTTAGCTTCTCCCAGGAATGGAATCTTAAACTAGTCATTCTGGAATTACCTGGTCAGCACTAGTGAGGTAATCTGCCTGATAGACCCCTGTCATTCCCTAAAGTGACTGCCACAACCAGTCAGCTTTTTGCTACTATAACTCCCTTGTCTTGCTCCCTTCTGCCTATAAAAATCTCAGTTGGTACAGCTTCTTGGTACAACCTTCTATATGCTACATGGGATACTGCCCAATTCATAAACGATTAAATAAAGCCAATAAAGTCTTTAAAATTTATTCAATAGTATTTTGTTTTTTAACATCTCTCCCTTTAACTTTCCAATTACCCACCTTACAAACAACTGCACTGATATCTATGGCCCAGTTTTTGCTGTGTGGCAGTTCTTGTAACAAAGTACTACAAAACTGCTTACCTAATTTAACCCTCACAATAATCGTGATATAATTTCTATCACTATCCCATGCTATAGTAAAACAAACACTCGGGAAGCTAATTAACTTGTCCAATGTCATATAAACCAGTAACTGACCCAAGACCCTACTGATAAGCACCACTTCTCCCTGCTCTTATTTGGGTCCACTTTAAGCCTTCCTCCCGGGGCTCCAGTTCCAGGGGTAGACTTTTGTCTTCTCCCTCTACATTCTGGATTCCGCACTAGATGTGCTAATGCACTTCCAACTTGCCTCTTTTCCTACCTCTGGCTTCATCCAAGGGCATAGCTCCTCAACCTCTACCCAGGATGGAAGATTTAGGGAAACAGAAAAAGCAAACAAAATCACCTGAAGTCCCTCCTGGCTCAAGGCAGCCCCAAAGAGAGCTGGGAGGTCTGCAAAATCCATGCTGGTATTGTGGTCCGAGGTCTGCGGACAAAAGATTCCGGGTTCCCTTTCAATCTGCAACATCTTCCTTCAGCGCCCTTTCCCCACCTGCCCCTTAGACTCACCGCTCGAATGAGCCCCCGGATGGGGGCCGCTCCCCAAAGCACAGAGGCCACAACAACTACAGGAAGCGGGAAGGCCGCAGGGTGCATGGCAGCAAGAGGGGAAGAGTTGAGGAGGCCGCGTTCCCGTAGCAGGAGCAGAGGCGGAGTTCGGCGCCCTCTCCGCTCCTACAGAATCCTAGGGGTCCAACCATCCCCAGGTCCCACTTTCCAGCTACATGGGGACGCACGGAAGGAACCACGGCTCGGGGAGTGAGATACCCAAGGCGTTTAGAGGACCTGGGAGGAAGACACTAAACGTATCCTTTCCTGGTATGGGGATAAAACAGGGGAAGGGTAGAGAGGTAAACACAGGTGACAGAAAAACTTCTGGAAGGGTGGGGGAGCTCAAGGAGGTGGGACTTCCGGCCAGGTGGGCCGTCTTCCTAGGTCCTGGGATAGGGTTTCCGGTAAAGAAAGGCTGCTTCCAGCATTGGACGCTCAAGATGAAGGACTTCCGGTCCTAAAAGGCCGTTTAAAATAAAAGTTAGAGGTAGGAGTGCCTGTGTAGATTAAGGGAGCACCTAAGTGCCAGAAGACGACCTAGTTGTCTCCCTTTTACAGCCCGGACCCTAGAGCTGACCAGTTCACAAACCTCTCCTCCCTCGGGCCACCGCCGCCACCGCGGTACCCTCAAGTCTCGCGAGAGACCTCCACACTGCCCTCCCACCGCTGAAATCTTGCTGTTATTTATCGCGAGAGGTCTCCTAACTCCAGGCTAGCCTAGCTTACTTGATCTCGCGAGACCTTTAAACCTATTTTCCCGCGATTTCAGTTAGGTAAAAACTGCGTCTGTGGGCTGGCTTCCTAAATCTGCCACACCCCTTCGCGCATTTACCCTAGAGCTCCTCCTTCAGCCCCGCCTTACTCCCGGCCACCTTTGCGTTGCGCGCCTGCGCCTGCGCTAGCTTTCAGCTGGTTCTGGACCTGAGAGCTACGGGGGTGTGCGCGCGCGCCCTTGCCCCTGTTGCGCGCAAGGTGTCACCTTGGGCGCGAGCGGGGCCGCGCGCGCACGGGACCGTGTGTCTAGGGCCATCGAGTAGTGATGGCGGCGACGGCGAGTCCCGGGACCGCTGGGATGGACGGGAAACCCCGTACCTCCCCTAAGTCGGTCAAGTTCCTGTTTGGGGGCCTGGCCGGGTAAGCTCAGGCCCCAGGGATGGGAAAGAGGAGGAAGGGATGGGTGCAAGAAACCGGGCCCAGTTTATCTTGGTGTCTGTTGCAGTGTACCTAGCCGGCATGGGGTCAGCGCCGTCCTCAGTCCTTGATGGGCTGCCAGGATCTTTTTACCCATTGCAGGGCCCCTACTAGGCTGCATGCTGGATCATTGCACGGCTCCCGCTGGGCAGCTACCTGAATTTCCCAACCTATTGCTTGGCTCTGCCTGGCTGTATGGAGATCCAGGTCATTGCATGGTCATGAAGGGGTCCGGCTGCATGCAGTCCCAGGTCACTTTCTGACCACCCCCTTGGAACTGCATGGAGCATTTTCATTGAATGGCTCCTCCTCTACTATTGGACTTTTTAGACCCATTGCTCTTGATACACGGGGAGACTTAAATACATGCCCACCAACCTCCTGAACATTTAGTCAGTTGCATGGCAGGCCCTGCCCCTTGTGACTCTTGTTGCCAGGCTCCATTGGGCATTGGTAGATCTGGGACACCTGGCCCTTGACTCTACCCCTGTCTTCCCCCAGGATGGGAGCTACAGTTTTTGTGCAACCCCTGGACCTGGTGAAGAACCGGATGCAGCTGAGTGGGGAAGGAGCCAAGACACGAGAGTATAAAACCAGCTTCCATGCCCTCACCAGTATCCTTAAGGCAGAAGGACTAAGGGGCATTTACACAGGGTATTGAAGCCACAGGATGGGGATTAGGGTATGGGTTGGCAACTCCAGACCTTGGCCTGATATGACTGACCCCTTTATTCTCTAGACTGTCAGCTGGCCTACTACGCCAGGCCACTTACACCACCACTCGTCTTGGCATCTATACTGTGCTGTTTGAACGTCTGACTGGGGCTGATGGTACACCCCCTGGCTTTCTGTTGAAGGCCCTGATTGGCATGACTGCAGGCGCAACTGGTGCCTTTGTGGGAACACCAGCTGAGGTGGCTCTTATCCGCATGACCGCTGATGGCAGGTGAGTTCCAGGTCTGTGCCTGCCCCCAGCTCCATTCCTTGAAATCAAGAATTAAGGGCTTTTTATTTTAGGTTTAGAGCAGAGCATTCATCTGTTCTGGCCTCCCTTTCTTTGTTTCTGTGGGGCAGGATGGTCTGTCCTGAGCTTGGCCTCCCCCTACCTTTTCACCAGGCTACCAGCTGACCAGCGCCGTGGCTACAAAAACGTGTTTAATGCCCTGATTCGAATTGCCCGGGAGGAAGGGGTCCCCACGCTATGGAGGGTGAGTGAAGTGGCTGGAGACTTGAGGGACATGGGATCAGGTCTCAGGTATTTCTGACTCCTCCCCCACTCCCCACCCAGGGCTGCATCCCTACCATGGCTCGGGCGGTCGTCGTCAATGCTGCCCAGCTCGCCTCTTACTCTCAATCCAAGCAGTTCTTACTGGACTCAGGTGAGACCCAGAGCTGGGCCCTTAGCTCCCAGCCTGGCCTGGGCCAGCTCTAAGATGACTGCCACTCCCTGTTCCTCCTCTTCCAGGCTATTTCTCTGACAACATCCTATGCCACTTCTGTGCCAGCATGATCAGTGGCCTGGTCACTACTGCTGCCTCCATGCCCGTGGACATTGTCAAGACCCGGTGAGTCTGCAGGCCTGGGCCTGGAGAAAGTTGGAAGGGCCCCCTTTGTGTCTCTCATGTCCCTACCTCTTCTCCTTCAGGATCCAGAACATGCGAATGATCGACGGAAAGCCAGAATACAAAAACGGGCTGGTGAGGAAGCAGGGCTGGGGGGTTGGGCTGGAGGATTGGATGTCCTGGGAAAACAATGAGGGTAGTGGGGGTATGAGGCCCAGGGCCCCAGAGGTAAGGTCCTAGCCCCAATGTCCTGCCCACCTGCCTGTCTAGGATGTGCTGGTGAAGGTTGTTCGCTACGAAGGCTTCTTCAGCCTGTGGAAGGGCTTTACACCGTACTATGCCCGCTTGGGCCCCCACACCGTCCTCACCTTCATCTTCTTGGAGCAGATGAACAAGGCCTACAAGCGTCTTTTCCTCAGTGGCTGAGGCAGGCGAGGGGCCTGGAGCCAGTATGCTGGGGCTCCCACTCGCCTGCCACTCCTACAGTCAGTGTGCCCCTGGGGGTCCTGGACTACTGCCCTGGGCTCCTCTATTTATTTTCCCTCCACAGTGTGGTTCCTTCCTCTGCAGTAAAGGACTTTGGTCTGTCCTACCCCTGCTGCAGCTTACCCTGCTTGTCCTGATCCTCTCTGTGTCCCTGACTGTGCCTTGGGGGGAGTTAAGAAACTCTTCTGAGTATTTCCAGACTCTGCTTGGGTGTTAGTTTCAGGGCACACAGGACAGCAGAAGATCCCCTCTTTTGATAGGAAAGCCAAGGCAGAGCTGAGGGGACCCAGAGAGAGCAAAAACTGTCAAGATGGTCAGAGGGTCTGCAGTGGGAGGATGTGGCCTTTCTCCCTCCACCTCACTGTGGGCATGATTAATAAATTGGATTGATAACGTTACCCCCAAATCTGAAGAGTTGTGAGGGCTGGAGGGGGAGGAGACTGGACAAAGAAGTGATGTCCTTGAGAACAGAAACTGGACTTTTTAAGAAAACTTATTAAAGAAAAAGCACCCACTAGTTTTATGCAAATGATATGTAAATGAGTCTTCTTGTAGCAGCTGACTGGGTCAAGAAAACCAAGTCCAGGCCCTGTGTTTGCTTCCCAGCCACTTGCCCAAGATGCACAAGTCAGCACAAGTCATCTCACGTAATCCCCAGGAAAAGTCTCTGGTGTCTGGTGACTGCTTTTATGGCCCTAAGGGGGAGGGAGTAAAGAGTCTGAGAAGAGAAGGTTGACCTGCAGGGGGCGATGGGCCAGGCTTGAGGGAGTGAACACAGGAACCAGGTGCCCAGAGCCTGGAGGTTTGAGGAAACAGGTTGTTGGCCAGAGACTTGATCTGGACGCTAGGTTGGGGAGAGTGACTGCATTATCTTTTTGTGTGATTCCCAGGCCCTGCCCTCAAGGAGCCTAAAAACCTCTTGGGGCATAAAAAGACATGGGAAGGTCAACTAGAAGGAGGGTTGGGCTGTAGGAGGCCCTGAGTCTTCTGAGCCAGGGTGGGGGACAAGCAGACAACAGGTGGGAGGGCCTCTTGATAAAAGGTGGAGCTCAGCAGCCTGGCCTCCCTGCTGGGCCTTCCCACCAGTGCCAGTCTTTACCTGCTCCTGGTACATGACAGCATGGGATATAGTGGCTTCTTTGAGACCCTTGAACCTTGTATTTAAGGATTTCTAAATCCAGAGGGGAAGATGACAGGAGCAGTTGGGGAACTGGGAGTGTAGCAGTAGACCCATTGCTGGGTAATTTAGAGCACCTGGCTTTGCCTGGGGGAGGAGAGACCTGTGCACTGTAGCAGTTAGACTGCCTGGGGAAGGGGGGCAGGGCATTACTCCTGGCTGACAGGAGAGCAGTGGCTTAGAGGAGAAAGGTTGGGGAGCAGGTGATCTATGTGATGTTTGCAATAGCTGGAGCACAGGTGGTGAAGTGTTTGTTGTTAAGAGATGAAGCCAGAATGTTCTATGGATCAATGCACTGAAGTCCTTGGTTGCCAAGCTCAAGAGTTTGTTCTCTGTCAGAGAAAGAGTTCAGAGCAGGAGAAATGCAGTCAGGTTTACAAGTTAGGAAGATTCTTCCAGCACCATCTTGCTGGGGGTTTCTCTGTGGAGCCTGAAAGCCTCAGCCTTCCAATTCCCTGGGCCCCCGAGTCTTGGTTTGGGGCAGAGCCAAGGTGAGAGAAAGCCCCAAGGAGAATAGGAAAATCTGGCACCAGGTGTGAGGAGTGGGTTCCATTTGCATGCATCCTAGCTTGACAGTAGGAAACCAAGACCATTCAGCAAAACCCCACCCTTCTTCTGTCCCACTCACCTGAACAGAGAAGGAAAGCTGCATTTCTGAGGCCACAGATACATGCAGGCACCCTCGTTCACTCCTAGTATGGCGGGCCACAGACAGGTGGGCCTCAGTAGTGCTACTAACCTCCAGGGAACCTCATGGTTCTTGATCTGGAACTGGTGCTTGGTGCAGCCTGGAGTGTGGTCACCCCTGGAGGAGAGAGGTAGGCACCCCATGCAGGGGAAGTGCAAGCTAAGACTAGAGCTTTTTTGGGTGAGTAGTGCAACTAGAGGGGGGGTAGTTGGGGCCTTTGGAATACTAGGGACAGGTGTCCCAGCCACTCTTCCTTCTCCAAAAGAACCTAATTCTTTTTAAAATTATTTTGTTAAGAATTTCCTTTAAAAACATTTTTTAAGATTTTATTTATCTTTAGAGAGGGGAGGGGAGGAAGGGAGAGAAACATCAATATGTGGTTGCCTCTTGCATGCCCCCTACTGGAGACCTGTCCTGCAACCCAGGCATGTGACCTGACTGGGAATTGAACTGGGAACTCTTTGGTTTGAAGGCTGGCACTCAATCCACTAAGCCATACCAGTCAGGGCTTGGAATTAGTTTTTATTATACAAATATGATGGTAGAAACCTAGAGAATGCCAAGCAGAGGAAAGGGAAACCATATTTATACCACCCAGAGACAATCAGGGCTCACATCTTGATAAGTTCCTTCAGATTTTTTAATACACAGATAATCATAGAGGCCATGCTTTATGGTGTTTTTTATTTGCTTTTTCCTAAAACTTCCCAAAAGTAATAATCTAGTAGTCTGCAAAACACCTCCATCCTCATCAGATGGAGCATTGGGAACTTTTCAATGACCTAGCCAACTCATCTCACTACCCCTCCTGGTTTGCTGGGTCTGAGGTGTTTCTGTGGTGTGAAGAGAAGACTTCTGAGAAAGGAAAACTGATTAAGACTTCCCCCAACCCTGTGCTTTTTACTCCCACCCTGCCCCAGCTATATCCTAATAAGAAACCTCTAAAGTCCCCAGATCACTCACCCTCAGAGGCTGTGGCCCGAGTACCTAACGCTCACTGTACCCAGCAGGTCCTGACCGCGACCCAGACTCAGGGCTGAGGGCCGCCGTCCTGCCACCAGAGGTCCCACGCGGCCATTAGGCCGGACCCACAGAAAGATGCTGGAGCGGAAAGTTGGGAGTGTCCCTTGAAGGAAAAGCAGCCAGGCCCGGGGCACGGCCACTTGCCTTCCCTTCTGCAGTTCCACGTGTGTGGTGTGCTTGGCTGTGGCCAGGGCCTGTGGTTTCATGTGCCAGACCCAGGTCAGCAGCAGGATGAGAACAACAGAGGCAAACAGGAGCCAGAGGAGACCCAAGATGTAGAAGCCCAGGGGGAAGAGACAGCAAAAGTCAGGGTTGAGAAAAGGGTCGTTTCTGGAGCTGTCCACATTCCCTTGAGCCACCCCACGGACCTTTGCGAGGTCACCAAATTTAAGGATGATTGTGGATTCTAACATAGGGAGTGAGGTGGATTCTGTGGTGGTTGAAAGTATCGTTGGTTCTGAGATGGTCTGGATTATGGTGGGTTTGGGGGTGGTTGGGGTTGTGGTGGGTTCAGGGATGGTCGGGGTTGTGGTGGGTGGGGCTGTAGGTTCTGGGGTGGTCAAGGTTGTGGGTGGGGTTGTAGGTTCTGGGGTGGTCGAGGTTGTGGTGAGTGGGGTTGTAGGTTCTGGGATGGTCAGGGTTGTGAGTGGGGTTGTAGGTTCTGGGGTCGGGGTTGTGGTGGGTGGGGTTGTGGGTTCTGGGGTGGGTGGGGTTGTGGTGGGTGGGGTTGTAGGTTCTGGGGTGGTCGGGGTTGTGGGTTCTGGGGTGGGTGGGGTTGTGGTGGGTGGGGTTGTGAGTTCTGGGGTGGGTGAGGTTGTGGTGGGTTCTGGGGTGGTAGGAGTAGGGGTGGTTGGGGTTGTGGTAGGCTCAGTAGTGGGTTTTGGAGTTTTGGAGAATGTGATGGGTTCTCTGGTGGTTGGGAATGTGGTCTGTTTCTTAGTGGATTCTTGGGTTGGAGGCAAGTAGGGCATTTGACTGTGTAGAGAAGCAGCAGATTCTGAGTAGAGCAGGCCCCAGTGGGTTGTTTCGGCTTTGGTGTTGGTGACGACAGCCCTTGTAGGCACCATATTACTCCCGACTTCAGAGCTATCATCATAGTCGTTGGTGTAACCCCCACCAATCAGAGGGGGGCAGTCCTTTTTTGAGTACTCAATGATGGGTGTCTTGGCCTCATTGATACATCGCACACTCTTCACATTGGGGGTCATGGCCTTGACATCCACACCTTCCATCCATGTGTAGACATTGTTTTCATTGTCTGTCAGCCAGAGATGGAAATAAAGGATGCTACAGTCGCAGTACCAGGGGTTGTTATGGAGAAAAGCAAAAGGCAGGAGGAGATCCCTAAAGAAGCCCTCTGGTATGGTGCGCAGCCAGTTCCCTTGGAGGAAGAGGGTGTCAAGCTCCTGCAACCCATCCAGGAGCCCAGGGGGAACCTCTGTCAACTGGTTGTCAGCCAGATCGAGCTTCCTGAGCTGGGGTGTCGATGCCAGGAGCCCGGGGGGCAGAATCTTCAGCTTATTGCCACGCAGGCGGAGCTCATGGAGTTGGCTCAGGCCACTCAGGGCACCAGGAGACAATGAGCTCAGCTTGTTGTGGGAGACATCCAGGGTAGTGAGTGCTGGCAATGCCTCTCCTAGCAAGGGCAGGCTTGTCAACTTATTGTGGGGTATTTCCAGGATCTCCAGCAGTGGCAGCACCCCGTCAGCCTGCAGGCTGGTCAGCTGGCTGTTCTCCATGTGCAGCTGAGTAAGGCGAGTCAGAGGCACCAGGGGCACCATGGAGAAGGTGCTCAAGGAGTTCTTGCCCAGGTGGAGGATGGCCGTGTCTGCTGGCAAACCTGGAGGCAGTGCCTTCAGCCCCAGATTATCACAGTTCACTTCCAACAGGTTGGCCACTTTGGAAGTCTCACAAGGGGTTTGGGGGCGTGAGGGGCTTGGCAGCAGGAGCAGCAAGAGGAAGAGAGTCATGGGGACCTGTGGGCAAGGGGACTTTGAGTGGGCACCCCACTGGCTCCCCGCATTACTCCCCCAGGCCCTAGCCCTCACTGAAACCTCTAGGATCCTTTCCAGAAGTTTGACTTCCATACCTCCCATCCTCTCCACTCCCCTCTCCCACCCTTGCCCCTCAAAGCCTAAACTGCTAGCTCCAGGTCCTCGGCCCTCATCCCTCCCTCAGACCCCTTCCTCTCCCATCCGCAACCCCAGCTTACAGGCAGGCAGAAAAACCTCCGAAGGCACAGAGCTTCTTCCAGGGTGTGACTCGGTCCTTCTTCCAGCTCCAGAGAGGGCTGGTCAGGGGCAGGAAGAGGATGGAGAGGAAATGCCAGCCTGATAGGGGCTCATGTGACCCAGTGAACAGTCTCCTTCCCGACACAGGCCCTTATCACCCCCTTCCACAACTTTCCCCCAAGCCCTCCTTTTGGCTCTACTCTCTCCCACTGGGGAGAACTCCAACCACTACCCTCTTCCAGCTTTTAGAAACCTCTCCAGCTGCCACTCTCACTTCCCCTTTATAGCTACATTCTTAGAGTTGCCTAATTTTAACCCTTACCTCCCTCTGCCTTCTCACCCGACTCTGGGCTGGCTTCTTGTCCCACCGCACCCCTCTATTGGTTCAGTTCTCACCAAGGTTGCCAGTGCCCCCCATCCCACTG
Organism: Phyllostomus hastatus; assembly: GCF_019186645.2. NCBI lineage: Eukaryota > Metazoa > Chordata > Mammalia > Chiroptera > Phyllostomidae > Phyllostomus > Phyllostomus hastatus. Next base: position 2,963,522 of record NW_025334035.1, read on the forward strand.
TGTCCACTGGACACTTCTCCATTATGATCTTACTTGATTTCTGCAGCCTGCATATTCATGGCCACACCAACTTTGGGACTTACAACACTAATTTTCCTGGTTTTCCTCTTAACTTTCTGGCTGGCCATTCGAATTCTCCTCTGTGGATTCCTCTTCCTCTGCCCTTTATGAAAGTTAACCTGCTCCCAGACTTGGGTTCTTTGTTAACCTGCCCTCTTCTTTCCTTATGCAACATAAACACGGAGGTCATTCTCATCCATCCCCTTGCACTCACCTACCACCTGTACTCCGGTGACTCAAAACTTTATCTCTAGCCCAGATCCATCTCCTGAGACCCAAACACATAGGTCCCACTGCCTTTTGGATTTCTTGGGTGTTCCAAAGACACTAAAACAGTATATTCAAAACTGAGCTCATCATCCAAGTAGCTTATCCTCCTGTGTTGCCCAGCCTGGTGAATGTACCGTCATCCATTCATTTGTCTAGCCAAGCAGTTTTCAACCTTTTCCATCTCATGGCACACAAACTAATCACTAAAGTTCTGCAGTGCACTGGAAAATATTTTTTTGGCGATCTGACAAAAAATTAGGTACAATTTCAATTGATTTATAAAAAATAGGAATTACCTACCTACCCTTTTTGTTCCAAAGTGACCTTTTTTTAGATTTCATATATTTATTATTTTTTTTTAGATTTCATTTATTTTTTAAAGAGAGGGGAGTGGAGGGAGAAAGAGAGGGAGAGAAACATTGATGTACGTGAGAGAAACATTGATCCACTGCTTCTTGTAAGCCCCCAACAGGGACCTGTCCTGCAGCACAGGCATGTGCCCTGACTTGGAACCAGACTGGTGACATCTCAGTTTGAAGCTGGTGCAGTCCACTGAGCCACACCAGCCAGGGCCCAAAGCAACTTTTTTTAAAAATCAGGTGCCTATACTTTTATATAAGAATTTCTGGTACCAAGAATTAACCAGTCAGAGGCAAACTTATTATTCAATGTGGCCAATAAGATGCAGCTCTATTATATGACCTATATATTTATGGATTGAGACAGGGCATTCACACAGGAGCACTGTTGTGGTATTGCCTGTTGTCATTTCTTAAATTTGACAGTCTAAGAGAAAAGAGGGCAGTGCCAGTGACTAAACAATTAGGTATCGTATGTTTTAAAAATTCTTGTAGCACACCAGTATACCATAGTACACTGGTTGAAAATCACTTGTCTGGCTCTGGCTGGGTAACTCAGTTGGTTAGAGTGTTGTTCCAATATGTGAAGGTTGAGGGTTCAATCTCTGGTCAGTGCACATACAAGAAGCAGCCAGGGAATGTATCAATGAGTGGAACAACCAGCTGATGTTTCTCAAATCAATAAATAAAAAGTAAAAAAAAAAAAGATAATCATTCATCTAAGGTAGATACAAAAAAGTAAATGAAAGAAAAGAAAAAAGGCAGTGAAAAAAAACAAACAAAAATGAGAAGAAAGAAAAAAATAAAAACAAACAAAAAAAGGAAATCACTGGTCAATCAATACCAACAAAATCCCTGATAGTCATTCTTAACTCTTCCACTCCCTCATCCCCACCTCCAACGTATCACCAGGTTCCATTAATTTTACTTCCTAATCTCTCTCAGAACCACTTCTTTCTATTCCTACTGCCATCACTCCCTGTCCATGGTGTCATCTCTACTGTTTCACTGCAACAGCCTCCCATCTGGTCTCTGAGCCTTTTTCTTTCCTTCTTCCCATTCTCTTCTGGAGTTGTCTTTCAGAACTTCAGATTTGCTCAAATCCTTCCACTGTTTGAAAGTGGATCATCAATCGCTCTTTATAGCTCTTGGGAGGAAGTCTAAGATCCCTAACATGACTCCTGTAGACTCCTGTGTGATCTGAACCTTGCCTACATGTACAACCATATCTCTCAACACTCCACCCTTCACTCTGGACCGTTCTCTTTCTTGTGCATGGACTCTCTTCTAATCCCCTATCCCCTTCTGTGTAACTCTTATATGAAAAATTATAGGCTAGAATTTCTTCCTTTGGAAAGCCTTTTAGGACTTCCTAACACCAGGTTAGTTGCCTGTTTAAGGGATTCAGCCACCATTGGCCCACTGTCCCTTCTAATGATTAAAGTGTTCCACACACTGTCCCCCAGAAAGGGTACCATGCAACCACATAAGCTAAGCCCTGTCTGCTCACCACTGGTGACTGGACAAGGGATGCACACTTGAGCCAGATGCAGTTTATCTCTAGACTTGACATTTATATAATTTGCTGGCGGCAAAAAGTATTTTAAAATGTCGAGAAATGCCCAGGTGCTCAGTTTGTTGGAGCATCATCCTATACACTAAAAGGTCACTGATTCGATTCCCAATCAGGGCACATGTCCAGGTTGTGGGTTTGATCCCTAGTCAGGGCAGTGCCAGAGGCTACCAATCAATGTTTCTCACATTGATATTCCTCTCTTTTCCTCTCTGCCTTCTCCTCTCTCTTGAATGAGAAAAAATAAACCTTTTAAAAAGTGTAGAGAAAAGGCAGCAAGCAACAGGAAGTGAGGTGGAAAGTTGCATACAGAGGAGTAATATGGAATAAGGCCCCTGAGGCTGTTGGTTTTGCTGCATTGGTATCAGAGTTTTTAGCTATAAGCAACAGAAAATGTTCTGGTTAATTTAGGCTGAAATAAATTTATTAAAAATACATTGGCTACTTCATAGATTTGTCAGTGAGGGCTAGAAAATCAGCCTTGAAACTGTGTAGCCGGGAGAGTGCCCAGGACTAGGCTGCAAAACCAGTCTGGTGAGCAAAAGTCTGCTCCTGTTGCAAGACCAGGTCACTGAAGCTTGCACTGCTCCAGCTGCTGAGCCAGGGACTCAGTGCTGTCACAACCACCCTGCTGCAGAGAGAGAGTTTGGCACCACCGCTACCTCTTGGTGATACTAGCTTCTTCAAAGTCTGCTGAAAGTCTGATTGGTCACATGCCTGTGACTCAGCTGCAAGGGGTTGTGAAAGCAAGTATCTTATATTTTCACCTTCTGTAATAGGAGCCAAGTTCTGTTTCTCCAAGGATTCAGAACTTGAAGGATTTTTGCAGTCATGGGAGAGATTCATATGCTTTGGCACCTACTGAAATGATCCTGTGTTTTACTTTGTTGTTAATGTCCTTATTTTTTTTCTAACTTCGCATCTTTGAATGCTTGGGATGAACCCTACTTGTCATTATGAATTATTCTTTTAACATAATTCTAGGTTGGTTTGCTCACATCTTCTTTAAAACTTTTACATCTGTCCTGGCTGGTGTGGCTCAGTGGACTGAGTGCTGGCCTGCAAAACAAAAGGTCACTGGTTCAATTCCCAGTCAGGTCACACGCCCAGGTTGTGGGCCAGGTTCCCACTTGGGGCCTATGAGAGGCAACCAATTGACATCTCTTGCACCAATGTTTCTCTCCCTCTCCTTTCTCCCTCCCTTTTCCCTCAAATAAATAAATAAAATCTTTTAAAGAAACTTTTATATCTAAGTTATAAAATGGGAGTGGCCTGGGTTGACATTAGCATCATGGCTAAATAAGAAGACTCCATCATTTCTGCACTTAAACTTGCAACATGTCACAACTATAGCTCAATAAAACTTCCCTTGCTTGACACACAAACACATCTGAAAGATTCAGAATATCGGAAGGTGGTTGTATTGACATAAGTAGGGAATTGCCTTGGCTGGTATAGCTCAGTAGATTGAGTGTGGGCCTGCAAACCAAAGGGTCACTGGTTAGATTCCTGGTCAGGGCATATGTCTGGGTTGTGGGCCAGGTCCCCATTGTGGGGTACATGACAGGCAACCACACACTAATGTTTCTCTTCCTCTCTTTCTCCTTCTCTACCCCTCTCTCTAAATATAAATAAATAAAATCTTTAAAAAAATACAAGGTTCACTAAAAAAAAATTTTTTTAAGAAAAATAAATAGCCCTGGCCAGGTATCTCAGTGTGTTATAGTATCATCCCAATATGCCAAGGTTGTGGGTTTGATTCCCAGTCAGGGCACATACAAGAAACAATGAATGCTTAAATAAGTGGAACGACAAATCAATGTTTCTCTCTCTCTCTCTCTCCTCTCCCTCTCTCTTCCTCTCTCACTCTAAATTCAATAAATAACTAAAAAAATAAGTAGAGGAAGTAGAACAGGGGGAAGGACCAGACACTGGGCACTAATGCAGTTCAGCACCCACTGTGGCTGCAGCATGAGTAGTAGCAGAAAAGCCAGCCCTCACACTATAGCTTGAAGTGTAAGATGGGGTCATCTCCCTTCTCTTCTCCCCATCATGGCAGAGCCAGGTAGAGGTGACTAGGAAGCTTAAAATAACACAACAGTGCTGGCAGCCATTACTGGAAGAGGGTGGAGTTGCAAGATTGCTAACTTTTTTCCCCTGCCCCAGACTCCTGGCAGAGCCTGGTATAGAAAACTGAGATGCCCTAAGCACCATAGGAAAAGGAAAGTACTCTGCTTATCAGCCTGCTAAATTGTTGAGAGCAAACAGTATCTAAACAAGAAAAAGCTCACTACCTCAATGTGCAGGCAGAGAAACAAACCATTAAATACCAAAACAACCAAGGTAACTTGGGAGCACAGAAGAAAAAAAAAAAAGGCCCAGGAACTAAATTCAAAGTCATGGAAGATGGTGATTTAAATGACAGAGAATTCAAGATTACAGTTATGAAGAAACTCAATGATTTATAGGAAAACACAGAAAGGCAGTTCAATAAGCTCAAGAATAAAATTAATGAACAAAAGGAAAACTTTATCAAAGAGATGGAAACTATAAGAAAGAACCAAAAAGAAATTCTGGAGCTGAAGAACTCAATAAAGGAGATGAGGAATATACTGGAGAGCATTAAAACTAGAGCAGACCAGATGGAAGAGAGAGTTACTGAGTATGAAGATAAAAATCTATAAATGACTCAGGAGAGAGGAAAAAGAGAAGTAGAGGCTTTTAAAAAATGAAAGAACTCTATGAGAACTATCTGACAATATTAGAAAGAGCAACATAGGGATAATAGGTATACCAGAAGTAGAAGAGAGGGAATGAAAACAGAGAGCCTAGAGAAAGAAGTAATTAGAACTTCCCAAGCATATGGGCTTCAGAATAGAGAAAGCTAATAGAACAATGCAAAAAAGATCTTCTCCAAGACACATTTCATTCAAACTGTCAAAAATTATCCCTTTGCACCCTGGCTGGTATAGCTCAATGGATTGAGTGTGGGCTGTGAACCAAAGGGTTGCAGGTTCAATTCCCAGTCAGGGCACATGCCTGGGTTTTGGGCGAAGTCCCCAGTGGAGGGCACATGAGAGGCAACCACACATTGATATTTCTCTCCCTCTCTTTCTCCTTCCCTTCTCCTCTCTCTAAAAATAAATTTTTAAAAAGATAAAATTTAAAAAATAAATTTATTAAAAAAAATTAACCCTCTGCCCTATGAGGATAGGAGAAAGTGGCATCTGCAGGCCAGGAAGAGGCACTCACCAGGAGTCCATTGTGTGCAACCTGACCTGGGGCTTTCAGTCTCCAGAACTGTGAGAACAAATGCCTGTTGTTTCAAGTCACCCATGTGTGTGGTATTTTGCTATGGTGGCTAGCAGATTAACAGTCCCCTCACCCTTTGTGTCCTTGGAGCAATGGTTCCAGCCAGCTGCTGCATGGCACTACAGTGCCAGGGACCTGTTGGTGTCCCTGTAAGGAGTTCTCTCTCCCAGAGCTGCAGGGGTGGGGACCTTCACAGTGGGGCACAGCAGTCGGAGCTTTGACTCTCTCTCCCTACTCCTTGGTGACATCTGGAGATGGAGACATGTCCCCACATCTCCCCTGGACCTTCCTTTCCATCACTGAACTTGTCACTTTTATTACAGAGCCCATTTTTTGTCCACACCTGGCTGCCTCTTACAAAGATTTCCATGTGACTCAGAGTAGAAAGTCAACAAGGAAATTTGGCTTTAAATGTCAAATTAGACAAAATGGACTCAATATTTATACAATTTTGCATGCCCAAACAATAGAATATATATTTTTCTCAAGTGCACACAAAACATTGTCAAGGATAGAAGATATGTTGGGGCAAAAAACTAGTCTTACTACATTTAAGAAAATTGACATCATATCATGCGTATTTTTCTTACCACAAGAGTATGAAACTGGAAATTAACTTTTAAGAGTTGAAAGACTACAAGTATATGGAGATTAAACCACATGCTAGTGGCTCTGGTTGGGTAGCTCAGTTGATTAGAGGGATTTCCTGATATGCTAAGGTTGTGGGTTTTATCTCTGGTCAGGGCACATACAAGAAGCAGTCAATGAATACATAAATAAGCAGAACAACAAACTGATGATTCTCAAATCAACAAATAAAAATAAAAAAAAACTGCATGATATTGAAAAACTATTGGGTCAAAGAAGAAATAAAAGATCAAAATATAGAAAGAGACAGATAAAAATGAAAATATGATATACTAAACTTTTGGGGATGCAGTAAAAGCAGTACTAAGAGGGACATTTATAGCATTATAGGCCTACCTCAGGAAACAAACAAACAGAAAAACTCAAATAAATAACCTAACATTATCTCCTAAAGAACTAGAAAAAGAAGAACAAGCAAAGTTCAAAATCAGTAGGATGAAGGAAATAATAAAAATTGGAGTGGAAATAAATGAAATAGAACAAAAATATAATAGAAAATACTAATGAAACATCAGTTGGTTCTTTGAAAAACAACTGACAAATCTCTGGCTTGATTCACTAAGGGAAAAGGAGAAAAGAAATAAATAAAATAAAAAATAAATGAGGAAAATTTACAGTGGATACCACAGAAACACAAAGGACTATGCAAAAATGCTTTGAAAGTCTATGCACTACTAGATTCACCTTAGAAATATGCAGCCTTCCTAGACTGAGTCATAAAGAACTGGAAAACCTTAGGCCAATCACTATTAAGAAAATTAAAAGAGTAAACAGAAATCCCTTCTCCACTACTCAAAAAAGAAAAAGTCCAGGATGAGATGGTTTCACTGGTGAATTCTACTAAACATTCAAAGACTTTATACGAATTCATCTCAACCTATTCCAAAAAAATTGAGTTGGAGGAAGATATACTTCCTAACTTATTTTATAAACCCATATTATCCTGATACCAAAACTAGACAAAGACAACACACACAAAGAAAATTACAGCCCTGGCTGGTGTAGCTCAGTGGATTGAGTGCAGACTGTGAACCAAAGAGTCACAGGTTCAATTCCCAGTCAGAGCACATGCCTGGGTTGCAGGCCAGGCCCCCAGTGGGGGCCACATGAGAGGCAACCACACACTGATGTTTCTCTATCTTTCTTTCTTGCTCCTTTCCCCTCGCTCTAAAAAATAAATAAATAAAACCTTAAAAAAAGGAAAACTACAGACCAATATCTCTGATAGACATAGATATAAAAAACTAAACAAAATACTAGCATATTGAATACAACAATACATTAAAAGGATCATACATCACGATCAAGTTGGGTACATCTCAGGAATGCAAGGATGGTTTAATATCCACAAATCAATCAATGTGATATACCACATTAACAAAATAAAAGATAAAATCATAAAATTATGTCAATAAATGCAGAAGAAGCATTTGACAAGCTCCAACATCCATTTACGATAAAAAACACTCAATAAAATCAGTACAGACGGTAAGTACCTCAACCTAATAAAGAACATACATGACAAACCCTCAGCTAATGTCATACTCAATGGTAAAAGAACTGAAAGCTTGTCCTCTAAGATCAGGCACAAGATAAGGATGCACACTCTTGCCACTGTTATTCAACATAGTGTCAGAAGTCCTAGCTAGAGTAATTAGACAAGAAAAAAATAAAAGGCATACAAACTGGGGATGAAGAAAACTTTTGCCACTTGCACATAATGTGACTCTCTATATAGAACACCTTAAAGACTCCACACAAAAAAATTAGAAACTGTAAGCAAATATTGTAAAGTTGCAGAATGCAAGATCAATATACAAAAATCCATTGCACTATACACTAACAATGAAATATCAGAAAGAGAAATAAAGAAAACAAAACCAATTATAGTTTCAACAAAAAAAGATAAAATGCCCAAAATAAACTTAAAAAAGAAGGTAAAGAACCTGTATACAGAAAACTGTAAGACATTGTTGAAAGAAATTGAAGAAATGGAGCCTGGCTGGTGTGGTTCAGTGGATTGAGTGCTTGCCTGTGAACAAAAGGGTCACCAGTTTGATTCCCTGTCCAGGGCACATGCCTGTGTTGCAGGCCAGGTCGCTGGTAGGGGGCATGCTAGAGGCAACCACATATTGATGTTTCTCTCCATCTCTCCCTCCCTTCCCCTCTCTAAAAATAAATAGATAAAATCTTAAAAAAAAAGAAAGAAATTGAAGAAATTAAAAGATGCTCCATGTTCATGGACTGAAAGAATTAACATTGTTAAAATGGCCATATTACCTAAAGCAATATACAGATTTAATGCAATCACTATCAAAATCCCAATGGCATTTTTTACAAAAATAGAACAAAAAAATGTCTTGAAGAAACAATAAAAGCCCTGAATAACCAAAGTAACTCAAAAATAAAAACAAACCAAAGCCAGATGTATCATATTCCCTCACTTCAAATGATACTAAAAGCTATAGCAATCAAAACAGTATGGTATTGGCAGAAATACACACAGACCAATGGAACAGAATTAAGAACTGTAGATATAGAAAATAGACACACAGAGCCCTGGCTGGTGTGGCTCAGTGGATTGAGTGCCAGCTTGCAAACCAAAAGGTCATGAGTTCAATTCCCAGTTAGGGCACATGTCTGGGTTGCAGGCCAATGTTTCTCTCTTTCTCCCTCCCTTCCCCTCTCTCTAAAAATAAATAAATAAAAATTTAAAAAGAAAAGAAAATAGACACATAGAAATAGACAACAAGCTGATGGTTGCCCAAGGGAGGTGGGTGGAATAATGGAAAAAAATTTAAAATTTTAGAAAGACTTGAAAGTCCAGAAATAAACCCACATGTATGTGGGCAACTAATTTTCAATAAAGGAGCCACAGTGGAAAAAGGAAAGTCTGTTTAATAAATGGTATTGGGAAAACTGGAAAGCCCATGCAAAAGAATGAAACTAGTCTGGTACCTGACACCACATACAAAAATTAACTCAAAATGGGTTAACTTGAATGGGTTAAGACCTGAATCAATAAAGCACGTAGAAGAAAACACAGGCATTAAACTTCTGACCATGGGCCTTGGTGGGTTTTTTCTGTGAACTCAATCCTAAAAGCAAGGGAAATAAAAGCAAAACTAAATGAATGGGACTACATCAAACTAAAAAGCTTCTGAACAACCACAGAAAATCAACAAAATAAAAAGACAACTAACTGAATGGGAGATGATATTTGCAACTAATGCCTCCAATGAGGGACTAATATTCAAAATATATAAAGAACTGATACAACTCAACAGCAACAAAACAATCTCAACACTATTCCAAGGAAGACATATATATGGTCAACAAACATATTAAAAAATGTTCAGCATCACTAGTTAAAAGGGAAATGCAAATCAAAACCACAATGAGATACTACCTCACACTGTCAGAATAGCTATTATCAGTAAGACAAGAGATAAGTGTTGCAGCGGATGTGGAGAAAAGGGAAGCTTCATAAACTGCTGGTGGGAATGTAAATCAGTGCAGCCATACAGGCAAACAGTATGGAAGCACCTCAAAAAATTAAAAGTAGAGCTACCATATACCCAGCAATCTCTCTCCTGGGTATCTACCCCCCAAAATTTGAAAATAGTTATTTGTAAAGATATATGCACCCCTATGTTCACTGCAGCAGTATTTACAATAGCCAAGATGTGGAAACAACATAATTGTCCATCAACAAATGATTGGATCAAGATGTGGTACATATACACAATGAAATAATATGCAGTCACAAAAAGATAAAATATTGCCATTTGTGAAAACAAGGGTGGGCCTTTAGAGTATTATATGCTAAGTGAAATGAGTCAGACAGAAAAGGACAAGAACTGCATGATTGCCTTCATATGAGATATAAAACAAAAAGCAACAAATGAACAAACAAAACTAATAAACAAAAAAAAAACCCTCATAGATACAGACAACAGACTAGTGGTTACCAGAGGGGAAGGGGAGTAAGGGGAAGATGAAATGGGTAAAGGACATCAAGTGTATGGTGATAGAAGGGGACTAGACTTCAGGTGATGGGCATACAATAAAATACGTAGATGTCATACTATAAAGGTACATACCTAAACATATAATGTTATTATTAACCAATGTCCCCCTAGTAAATTTAATTTTAAAAGTACAGAGCCTCATAAATTAACAGAAAACAAGAAAATAAAATAGGAGTGGCTCATCAATTTTTTTTGAGGGGCTTTGTCTTCTTCTTTTTGTTTTGTTTTGTTACCAGGGTTATGCTGGCCTTGTAAAGAAAATTGGAAATTTTTATATTCTCTGGAAAAGTTAGAGATTATAGGGATTTTCCATTCTATGCAAGTTTGGTGGAATTCACCTATAAAACCGTCTAGGCCTCATGCCCTCCTGGGGAGGTGGGGGACTTGCTTTTTTAATACCTTTCCAATTCCTACTGTAATTATTGCTGTGTTGAGGTTTTACATGTTGAGTCAATTTTGGTAATTGGTATTTCTACTAAAATAGCTCTTTAATGTGGCTGTTCTAATTTATTATTGCAAGTTTGAACATTTATACTTTTAAAAAATATTTTAGTTATTTACTTTCAGAGAGAGGAGAAGGAAGGGAGAAAGAGAGGAAGAGAAACATCAATGTGTAGTTGCCTCTCATGTGCCCCCAACTGGGGACCTGGCCCTCAACCCAGGCACGTGCCCTGACTAGGAATCGAACCTGTGATTCTTTGGCTTGCAGGCCCACGCTCAACCCACTGAGCCACACCAGCCAGGGCTGAACATTTATACTTTTATCATTTGTTAAAATCGCCATATCTGTAGTAATGACCCCTAGTATTGTTTATTTGTATTTTCTCTTTTCTTCCTTTCTTTCTTCCTCCCCCACCCCTTCCTTTCTTTCTTCATCAGACTTGCTAAAGATTGGTCTATTTTATTGGACCAAAGAATTAGATTTATTAGTTTCACTACTCAATTGCTGTGTTTTTTTCTATTTGATGATGAATGTCCATTTTTATCTTTAATAATTCCTCATGCTTTGAGCTTATTTTTATGTTCTCTTTCTACATTTTTAAAAAAGTTATTTATTTGTTTATTTATTTATTTATTTTTAGAGAGAGGAGAAGGGAAGGAGAGAGGAGAGAAACATCAATGTGTGGTTGCCTCTCACATTACTCCTACTGGGGACCTGGCCCACAACCCAGGCATGTGCTCCGACTGGGAATCAAACCAGTGAACTTTTGGTTCGCAGGCTGGTGCTCAGTCCACGGAGCCACACCAGCCAGGGCTCTTTGTACCTTTTTGAGTTGAATCTTAGTTCACTAATAGATTGAAAATACAACCTTTTTGCTTTTCAGGTAAATCCACTTCAGTTATAGTTTTCATTTGAATGCTGCTTTGTGCCACCTCATGTTTTATCGTTGGTCCTGTTGTCGAGCCCATTCACCACGCTTTAATTTCAACTGCTACGTTTTTCAGATCTGATATTTCCATTTGCTTCTTCTTTAGATCTATTTCTTTGCTGAAGATTTCTATTTTTTCATTTGTTTCAAGCAACTAAGCATTTCTTGTTAAAGTGTTTTTTATCATGACCACTTGACAATATTTTTTCAGATCGTTCTGACACATCTGTTCTTTGGGTGTCGGCAGCCGTAGATCGTCTTTCTCTCATTCCGTCTGAGATCTTCCCAGGTCTTGGGATGATGAATGATTTTCAGTGGAAACATGGACTTTTTTTGATGGTAAAATTGTGCTTATTTTAATCCAAAAAGGCCTTTTTGGATTAAATACTCTTTTCTGTTATAACATTTTCAGAGCAAAAGGGAAAACACATGAGGCAGTAAAGGGGATGAGCTGCCAAGCACGTGCCTTCTGACCAGGTCCCTGCAGGGGCCCGCCAGGCACCAGAGGACTCGGCCATCACTTTCTTGTTCCATCTGTCGTCCAAGCATCACTTCTCATCAGTGTATGTCATGTACTAAAGTTCAAGAAAACCTTCACAAAACCAGTCTGCAGGTCACCTTCAAGCTCAGCATCCACCTGTGTGGGCGGGCTGAGTTGATGTTTGAACACGTCCAGCGGGTGGACCCCAAGGAAACGGTACCATAAGGTCATAAGGTTCGGTATGGCCCGTGGCCCTGGCTGTCCCCATGCAATGGAGCCCCATCTCTCTGGCCTTAGCCCTCAGGCAGGAGACTGCAGGGGAGGAACTTAGATTGGAGGCAGAGGCTGCAGCGTGAGGTGCATGGTCTCCTTGACGGCAGGGTTAGCAGCCCCTGTGGCCCACCTGCCACCTCCTCACGTGTCAACGGTGCACAGGGGCTCGCCACCAGACTGGGCAGCTGTCACAGCAGACAACTTGGGCTTATTCTGCCCACGTCTGCTTATTCTGCTTATTCTGCTTAGTCTCCTTCCTTTCCTCCACCAGCTTCGTCATCCCCGCCTGCCTCTTGTTCGGGACGTGCAGTTGGGCTCGCTCCTCCTGGCATACTGCTGCAGCTCAGTCAACTCCTGTCCCAGGCCTCCTGTTCCCAGGCCTCCTGGTTGACCATCTTGCTGCTTTCGCGGCCCTACATGCACAGGAAAGATCCCCAGTTCTTGATGTATGGGTGCAACAGCCGAAATATTTTCTGAGAGGCTGTTTTTCAACACTCTTAGTCTCCCTTCCTCCACCTCCCCACCCCCTAATCCTCATCTGAGGATGTGTTCGTCGATTCCATAGAGAGAGGAAGGGGGTGGTGGAGAGAAACATCAATCTGCTGCCTCCTGGACGCGCCCCGACTGGACGTGGAACCTGCAGCCTCGTTTTGTGCCGTGACCTGGATTGAACCCGCGACCTTTTGGTGTACCGGACAACACTCCAACTAAACTGCGCCACCTCGCTAGGGTCCGACTCTCTTACTGTTACTCCAGGCGTGCGCTGTGTGCTTGACGCACGCCGAAACATGGACATTATTGTGTTACTTTACGAGATTCTGGATCTTATTTAAATCTGTTTTACCCGGCTTTCTCTGACAGTGCTCTGGCAGGGAAGGGAGAGGTGCTGCCTTTTTACTGCCAGGTGGAGATAGAAGTTCAAGTTCCCCACTCAGCCTCTGTTGACACTTGATGGAGGTGAGGGCTTCTTCCTGCTGGGTGAAGGTGAGAGTTCCAGTTCCCCACACGTTTCCGCTGTCACCTCGGAGAGGATGGCCTCCTTCCTGCTGCAGTTGAGTGAAAGTTCTGACTCTCCAGTGGGCCTCTCAGACAGCGTCCCGGCAGGGGCTGAGGGACGCTTTCTGACTGCCAGTCTGGGGTGGAAGTCTGGCTTCCCACGTGATCTCCCTGCTGACCCTGCAGTGTGGGAGGTCTCATTACCAGCTGGCCTGGGTGCAAGTCCCCACCCCTTCCTTGACCTTCCCAGAAACCACCCTGGCAGGGTATTGGGGTGCCTCATTATATCCTGGAAAAAGTGGGAGCCTAGGCTCATCACTCTGCCTTGACAGGTGTGGGTGCGGGTGGGGCCACAGTTTTCTGTGGTATTTGGCTGGGATATAGTGGTTATTTTCTAATTTTTCTGTCTGGTTATTTTCTAAGTTTTCTGTCTTGTTAGGCTACCATTTTCCTGGTTCTTTGGTTAGAGAGAGCAGGGTTGTTTTTTGGGGGGGTGGGGGGTGGGGTGGGGGGGGGGTTGTTGTTTGTTGGTTTGTGTTTTGCCTGTGCCTTGGAGTTTCCAGCCTGCTGACTTCTTCTAAGACTGGGACATGCGAAGCAAAGAGAAAACCTGTGTAACTCAGCAGCGTCATGTTGCTCCCTGGGCTTTGAGTTCCCTAGTGTTTCTGCCTTCTTCTCTCTACCTTTCATCTTCTTGTGTTTGAGATAGATTTGTATCTCCTTACGTATATGGAGAGAGAAAGAGAGAGATGGCTATAGATAGACAGACAGATAGATACAAGCATATATGTTTAGGGTTTCAGTTGTACTTAGTGGGAGGAATAGGGACAAGTACATCTACTCTATCTTCCCAAAAGTATAAATCTTAGAGATTATGCTATCTTTATATTGCAAATTCTAAATTTATTTCAGCTGAAAAGAGAAAAAATAAACAAAAAACAACAAACAAAAAATAAATGCATTGCAGTTGACAATAAACATCCATGTACGGTGCAATGGTTAATTTTATGTATCAACTCAGACTCACCATTTATAAACATTTTGTCTCATTTGCTTAATCACTTTCTCTCTCAAGTGTTACTCCTGAGTCATTTGAAAGTAAGTTGGAGACATCATGTCCCTTTATCACCAATAACTTCAATATGTGTTTCCTAAAAACAAGGACATGTTCTTGTATAACTGCAGTACAGTTATTAACTTCAGGAAGTTGAATGTCAGTGCAATACTATTATCCAATCCATAGGTTATGTTTCCATTTTGCCAACTGTCCCTGAAATATTTATATATATATTTTTCCCTATCCAGGATCCAATCCAGGACCATATTTCTTTAGTTTTCTTTATTTTTTATGACTTTGGCATTTTTGAAAACTGTCCAGTAATTATGTAGACTATCCCTCAGTTATACAGAATTCCCCTCAATTTGTCTGATGTTTCTCATGTTTGGGTTTGGGTTATGTTTTTCTGGCAGGAACATTACACAGTGGTGTGTCTGTCTCAGTGCGTCATAGGAGGAAATACATTAAATCAGTTTGACCCATCACCAGTGATGTGAGCTTCAGGTGAGACCCACCATGTTTCTCTGCTGTCAAGATTTTATATTTCCTTTTGTAACTAAGGATTTGGGGGCAGGGAGAGATACTCTGACATATAAATATACTGTTCCTAATAAAATTTTGGCCTGTAAGTTGCAGCATCTGTTGATGATTCTTGCCTGAATCAATTATTGCCATGAAGGTTGAAAAAATGTTTTTGGTGATTTAAGTTTATTTATTTATTTTTGTAATGAAAAGAATCTGACAGAAAAATCAGAATCAGAAAAGGTGTTTCATGGAACTGATTCTGAGCACCAGCAGGTGTCGTGGAATGTGTCTGTCCAGTGTTTGCACAGCAAGGCCGCTGGTCAAGCTGTCCAGGGGCCTGGGGACTCTAGGCGCGAGCCCTCTGTCAGCAGGGCTGTGGTGGATGTGGTCTCTAGCTGCGGATCAATTCCCTCCTGGGATTGAACCCTCTAGAGTGGATTAGTTACTGTATGATAAGTTTCTATAACCCTGCCAAAGCCATTATGAAACATTGTTTAATGCCTGTCAACCCCTCTAGATGGCAAGATACGGGACAGCAGACACTCAGAAACATAGCCCATGCTTCATGGTCTGAGGGAGGAGTGACCGCATTAAGTAAGGCACTACTCACTTTTATATGCTTCCTCTAGTGTCAGTTAATATTGTCTTAACAATGACCCTGACAAAATACTATTTGCCCGTTTGCTGAAAAGACGCCACTTTGGGAGAATGTGCTCCATCAGGTTCCTCCCTCAACAATGCCAGGCCTGCAGGGAGCATGTGCACTGTGGTTGTGTCAGGACTTGGCATGTTGCCTAATGGATGTTTTTTGAGTAAATTAAGGGATGTAAACAGAAGGCATACAATAGTGGGTAGAATCTGTGATGTCCTTTGTTGAGCAGAAAGTGTTCATTTTAATGTACTCACATTCATCAACATTTCCTTTCATGGTTTGTGATTTGGGCATCTTGCTTAAGAAAACCCCACCCTAAGGTCACAAAAATACTCTCCTAGATTTTCTCCTGTTAAGTTTATAGTTTTACCTTTTGTTTTAAAGTCTTTAATCCACCTGTACTTTACTTTTGTATATAGTGTGATGTAGAGATAAAGCTTTGTTTTTCTTTCTTCATAAAATGATGCAGCTACTTTTACTCTATCTGCTACTCTAACCTGTTCCCACTGATGTCATCCTACCTTTACCCTAGGTCAAGTTCCATATGCACGTGGGCTGTTTCTGCAATCTCCAATCAGTTTCTTTCTTTTATTTTCAAAACTAAGCAGTACCAAGAGTGCTTTTTTAAAGATTTAATTTATTTATTTTTTAGAGAGAGGGGAAGGCAGGGAGAAAGAGAGGGAGAGAAACATCAATGTGGGGATGACTTTTATGCGCTCCCTACTGAGGACCTGGCCTGCAACCCAGGCACTTGCCCTGACTGGGAGTCAAACCAGTGGCCTTTAGGTTCACAGGCCAGCACTCAATCCACTGAGCCAAACCAGCCAGGGCCCAAGAGTGTTTTTCTGTGTTTGTTTTTGTTGTTTATTTGTGTGCTATGACTTTTGTAATATGTTTTATATCTGGCAGGGTGACTCGCTCCTCTTTTTCAAAACTGATGTGGCTTTTCATGGGCCTTCATAATGTCATATACATTTTAGAATAAGTTTATCAAGTTCCCCCAAATTTAACTTATATATTACTTTAGGGAGAACTGGCATTTTTATAATATTGAATTGACCCATCCAAACAAATAGTTTATACTGAACTTTCATGTCCTTTACAAGTTTCAAATATTTCTGTAAAGGTTTTACATAAATGAAAAAATATTATTAATAACTTATATTATGGATACTTTGATTTTGTTACTATTGTAAATATTTTGTTTTCTGTACTTTCTAGTTGATTATTCCAGTGTAAAGGAGAGCTATTAGTATTAAGTTTTTCTTGTATCCAGTGAAGTCCCCAATTCTCTAATTGGTTCTAAGGGTTTGCTTATTGCTTCTGATAGATTTTTCTACAAAGGCAATCATTTCATCACAGGTTACAACAGGTTTATCTTTTCCCTTCCTGGCTGTATCCTGCTTGTTTCATTTTCTTATCTTTGTACATTGGCCAGGCCTGCCAGCATTGCAGCAGAGGCGATCCTGCCTTCCTTCCGTCTTTATAGGGAGGGCACCATTAAATATGTTAATTGTAGGTTTTTATTTTTTAATTGGTTTTAGAGAGAGAGAGGAAGGAGGGGCGGAGAGAGAGAGAGAGAAAGAGATGGCTTTGTTGTTCCACTTATTTATGCACTCATTGGTTGATTCTTGTATGTGCCTGACTGGGGATCATATCTGCAACCTTGGCATGTGGGGATGCCGCTCTAACCAACTGAGCTACCCAGCCAGGGCAGTTGTAGGTTTGGTTTTCATACATTCATTCATTTAATCATTTATTTATTTATTTTAAGAGAAAGGTGAAGGGAAGGAGAAAGAGGGACAGAAACATCATTGTGTGAGAGATACATCAACCAGTTGCTTCTCACATGCCCCCTACCCGGGGCCTGGCCTGCAACACAGGCATGTGCCCTGACTGGGAATTGAAACGGCGAACCTTTCGGTTCGCAAGCCAGCACTCAGTCCACTGAGGCACACCAACCAGGGCTGGTGTTTGTTTTTTTTAAAGACAGATTTATTTCCCTGATCTTGAAAAATTGGGAGTGATTAGAGATTTAGAGCATAAATATATACTTTCATTCATTTAATTTGTTATACAAATTTTATTTTTGTCCCAAAATATTATACAAATTTTGGCCAATGCTACTAAGTCCTCATTGGGAGTCAGGGCCCCACATTTTCTAGTGTATTCTGATCATCTGAAGCATTTGTGATTATTCAGAGTTCCTATGCTTATATTTAAAAATTTTTATTATTGCTATTAAATTAGAGTTGTCCCAATTTTTTCCCCTTTGCCCTCCTTCAGCCAGCTCACCACCCACCCTGCTCCCACAGTCAGCCTACACGCCATTGTCCACGTCCATGGGTTATTTGTGCATGCTTGTTGACTGATCCCTCCCCCTTCTTTCCACCATTATCCTCCTCTCCTTTCCCCTCTGGCAGCTGGCAGTCTGTTCCACGTGTCCACGTCTCTGGTTCTATTTTGTTTGTTAGTTTATTTCGTGCATTAGATTCCTAGGTTTTTAATATATAGTCTTTTTCAAGTTGAAGTTGTTTCTATATCTAGTTTTCTGAACTTCTAAAAATTAAAATTAGACATTGCACTCTGGTTTCTTTTCCTATTTCTAAATCATACGATCATGTGATGTTTCTCCTTTAGTCCACTAATGAAATTAATAACTGGTAGATTTTCTGATGATAAACTATTTATTTGAATTGGTAGGAATGGTGTCAGCTGCATATAACAGAACAGCAGCAATAGTATGTTAAAAACTAAGGGTATTAACTTCTTAACAAGCGTTTTGGAGTGGGCCACCTCGGGTTGGGCTAGCTGCTTGACAGTGTCATCCAGTAGAAGGAGCCTATTTTTCTATTTGCCATCAGCACACTGGCTTTTTGCTCTTGTGCTAGTTAGTCACCTCATGGTTGCAAGATGGTTGCCATATTCGAAGACATAAATCTGGTGGCAAAAGGGAGAGAGCAGGAGCAGGAGCACAAAACTGCTTTAACTTAATTGACTCTCCTTTTACCAGCCAAGGAAGGATAAACTTTCCCAAAGGCCCCCTCCCCCAGCAGACTTGTCCTAGTGTCATTGGTCAGAAATAGATACCAGTGCTCCTGGCTGCAAAAAAAGCTGGTGTTCTGAGTGTCTGGCAAAGGAGAAGGGGATGGCTGTGGCTAATTATGACTCATCCCTTGGGGCTAGGCACATGTTGCTCCCAACAAGCTGGGGTTCTGTTGGGAAGAAAGATTGTGGGCTAGCACATCATCCTTGCGCATCTGGGACAAGCTTGACGTAATTGGTTGCACAATTTCTTTTTGAAGAAACTTCTGAATTTGATTGGCCTGTATTCTATTTAGGATTTTTATGTGTATCTTCATAAGTGAATGAGAGCTATATTTTTATATCCTTGTGCTGTCCTTTAGTTAAAAAAGAACAACTTCATAAAATGAGTTGGCTTGCCTTCTTCTTCTATTTTCTGGAAAAAACATTTAAAGTATAGATACTCTATTCTTTGAAAATTTGGTAGAACTCATCTGTAAAGCTACCTGAGTGTGGGCTCACTGCATGGGGACATCTTTCATTACCATTTTGTCACCAGCTATCCTTCACAACTGCTTGTTTGCCTCAGTTTACTGATATTCCCCCCTTTTTTGTGAGTATAAAGTAGTACCTCTTTTTAGTAAACAAATTAATAGAAAATAAAGCCTTGGGATAAGTGAAGAGAATTGAGTGTTTTAGATTCTTGCTCAATAAAGCCTTTCCTCATGTTTAGACAATATGGATAAAGAAATCATAATCAGCCCTGGCCGAGTGGTTCAGTTAGTTGAAGCACGTCCTGCACATCAAAAAGCTGGGGGTTTGATTCCTGGTTAGGGCACATACCTAAGTTGTATGTTCAGTCCTCAGTCTGGGTGACTGTGGGAGGCAACCAATGGTGTTTCTTTCTGACATCAATGTTTCTCCCTGTCTCCTTCTCCCTCTCTCTCTCTTCTCTCTCCCCCTTCCTCTCTTTCTAAGATCAATAATGAACATAGCCTTGGGTGAGGAATAAAATATAAAATAAAATAAATCATAATCAAACATAGGTATTTATTTTTTCTATGTAGACCATAGATAGAAAATTAATTTTGTATTTTATTATATATAACTTTAATCACATATTCCCTTAAAAATGTTTTACATATCCTTAAATAGAAAGCACCAAATAAATAGAAAAACAAATTTCTTCAATAAAAACTGGTCACATTTGATCAGTATGCAACATACTATCTAATTCAATTCAAAGATCGTTTTCAAAGGCATGAGGGTGTTATCAGCCATAACAGGTGTAACTTTACTGCCCTTTCATTGCTTTGGTTCAAAGAGTACAATAGAATCATTAACAGCAAACTAAGTGCCTAACATTTTGCCATTATTGACTTATTAACTTGTTGTTGGCAGGAGAAATATTCTTGTTAAATAGTTCTGTTCTAACAAAAATATAAAAGGAAGGGTTTTTTAAACATAAATGCATCACAGTACCAAGGGAATTTTTAAGAGGAAAACCTGGAAAGGCAAGAGAAAGATCAAACCAGCTGTCATGAGCAAAAATTTCAGAAAACATTACCTGTGTTAAAAGTGTGTCACCACAATTGTATGAGGAGGAGTGAAAAGGTGACAATGCATATCGGAAAGGAAAATGGAATTATATTTATTTTTTATTTTATACAACTGTCATACTTTACAAAAATGGATATAGTCCATTAAAATGTCCACTAAAAGCAAACGTTCTTTGTAATTACTTAAAATGGCCTTTAAGTTTATAAGTAGTCCTCCATTGTGCATTTAAACATTGTATCTTACTTTAATTTTTTAACTAATAGCTTTTCAAAATTGAGTAATAATTATACAGAGAAATATACAACCCTTAGGTGTATAGTTCCAGGAGTTCTGATAACTGTGTCCATCCATGTAATCACCACCCCTGTAAAGACAGAGCACATATCCATCAGTTCTGTTTCTAGTCAGTCCTCCCAACCAAGTAACCATTGACCCGGGGCTTGTATGTAAAACTTTTGTGGACAAATATTGTCCTTTCTCTTTGATAAATACGTAGGAATAGAATTCCTAGGTCAGGGGAAAGATGCCTGCTTAACTTGGTAAGAAACTGCCTGTTTTCCAAAGTTGTTATCTATTTTATACTCCTACTTTCTTAAAAATTTGAGTTCCACTTACCTTTAATATTAACAGTATAAATACTGTTTTTAAATTTTGTTTTTGAGGTATAGTTGACATGCCACATGTTTGTTTCCGGTGTACAACATGACCCGATATTTATATAGATCATGACATGACTGCCGCAATAAGTCTTGGTGACATCATCGCCATACACAGGTAGAGAATATTTTTCTTCTGATAAGCCTTTTTTAAGATTTATTCTCTTAGCAACTTTCAAATATGTAGTACCTAAGCTAAGAGTATTAAAAGTCCATAAATAAGACTGAGACTTATTTGGAAATGTCCTAATTCAATTTGGTGCAAGATAAACCTTTCTTATGAGTTTTTAATAGAGTTTGATTTTAATATAGTGATTACACACTTTTGAGATATCTGTCCATATATTATAAGGCAAACAAATGAACAAGCCATTTTTTCCCAACAGATTCAAAACATTGATGAAACTATTGAGAGCTACATATAGTTTATTGCTACTAAAAAATATTTATGAAGATTCTGTTTACATTCTGTCCCTGTAACTGATAGACATTGGAGAAAAGACAAACATTATACTACAGACTTTTCAGAGTAAAGAGCTTATTTACCTCATATTTAACAAAATGTCTTAAACAGATTCATAAAAGCATCAATAAGAGGGTAGGAGGAGCGCGACCCACTGGATCTGACAGGCATCGTTTTATACCTGCTTTTCGTTTGAGGAGGCCCCGCGACGGTTCAGGCACCGGGCGTTCTTAGCAGTTTTCCTGTGACTGGAAACATCTCCCGGACTCTCAGAACCAGCGGCTTCCTGGCGGTGGTTCCCCAGGGGCACCCCTTCTCCAGCACCGTCTTCCCACTCTTGGCTTGAAGCCAAGCCCGGGGTGTCCTAGAAACTTTCCCTGAATGTGCTGTCTACTCTTGACTGCTATTGAGACTTCCTTTCCCCATTCATTTTGTTGTCATCCTGTGCTCTGGAGTGAGAAATCCATTCGATGTCTCCCTAACGCAAGGACTAGATTCTTCTTTACTGCAGGCGGTAAGGAGATCGCCGCCTGGGAAGGGCAACGCTTCACTCCGGGGGTGGGGTGGGCAGCACTCCCTGGCTGTGCTGAGGATCCCCAGGGGGACCCCCGGGCTGCCTCCCTTCTCTTCCGTCCCATTCCCCGCCCTTGTCTCTCCTCCTCCCCCTCTCCCCCTCCCCCTCTCCCCCTCCTCTCCCCTCTCCCCTCCCTCTCTCATTTCTGCCCCCTCTCATTTTGAAATTACTTGTTATGACTCTTTACCATTTTCATCTCTTCCCTTCTGGTCTGGCTTGCCATTTCCCTTCCACACCCGGACCTCCCACCATCTCTGTTCCTAGGGGTTTCTCACAGTCTCACAGCAGTGCTTTTACATTTGCTGCATCTCTAGACTTGGGTTTTGAGCAGGGAACTAGCAAGTCAAGTGATTTCACCACCTTGTCAGCTTTTAATGTTGTTTTTTTTTTTAATGAGCACTTTATTAATAGGGGAGACAAACCATTATTTGCATGCATTTTCTCCCCATTTGTCTTTTGCTTGCATTTTGTTTTATATTTTTGACCCTACCAAAGTTTCCTGCATTTTTTTCTTCTTTTTTTTTATAGTCTTTGGTTTGGGGCTCCAGGAACAGGAAGAAAGGTCTTTCTCCCTCCCAGATAATGAGTACACCCATCCTTGTTTTACTCTAGGACTTTTTTGGCTTTATTTTTACATTCAAAACCTGACCCCCTAATGGAAGGAGGGAGATGGGGTCTCTGATGATTGATTGGTTTTCAGTTGTTCCAAAAGCCTTTATTTGAGTAAGCCTTATTTTATCTTCATTCTATTGCAGATTCTCATATCTTGGAGCAAATATTATTTTGTTTCATTGATATGAGTAGGCAGTTTTCAGAAAAAAGAGATATGTATATGTGGCCAATACATCTGTTGAAAAACAGGCTGAACTTCCTTTATCAAAAATTGTTAATCAAAATAATAAGATAGGGGTTTTCACCTGTTGGTGTGGTAAAATTTGATGTTAAATGGGATGGCCAATAGACCTGTGAAAAGATGTTCAGTGTCATTAATCATCAGAGAATGCAAATTAAAACCACAATGAGATATCACCTCACACCTGTCAGAATGGCTACCATCAATAAGTCAACAGGCAAGGATGTGGAATAAAAGGGAACCTTTGTGCACTGTTGGTGGGAACACAGACTGGTGCAGCCACTATGGAAAACAGTATGGAAGTCCTAAAAATTAAAATTAGAAATACCTTATGACCCAGCAATTCCACTTCTGGATATTTATCCAAAGAAATCTAAAACAATAATTCAAACAGACATATGCACCCCCATGTTCATTATGGCATTTTTACAATAGCCAAGATATGGAAGCAACCTAAGTGCCCATCAGTAGACAACTGGATAAAAAAGATGTGGGATATATACACAATGGAATATTAGTTGGCCACAAAAAATGAGATCTTGCCATTTGTGACAACATGAATGAACCTAGAGGGTATTGTGCTGAGTGAAATAAGTCAGACAGAGAAGGACAAATACCATATGATTTCACTTATATGTGGAATCTAAGGAAGAGAATAAATGAACAAACAAAACAAAAACAGACTCATAGATAATAAAAAACAAACTGATGGTTACCAGATGAGAGGAGGTTGGGGGGCTGGGTGAAAAAGGTGAAGGGATTAAGAAGTACAAACTGGTGATTACAATAGTCACAGGGAGGTGAAGTACAGCACAGGGAGTACGGTCAGTGATGTAATAACCACGGTGTGAAGTGAATACTGGACTTACTGTGGGATCACCCCGTAAGTTAGATAAATGTCTAACCACTGTGCTGTAAACCTGAAACTAATATAAATTAATATTAAATATAATTAAAAACTAAATTTTCGATTACAACTGTAAACTGTCAACTGTAATTGAAAAATAGAGTTCCGGCAAGATGGAGGAATAGGTGGATGCAGCGCACCTCCTCGCACAACCAAGATTAGAACAACAATAATTTACAGATAGAATAACACTCAGAACTGATAGAGGATTTATCTGAATGGAGGTCGGACAGCCAAGAAGTTGAAGTAGACCCGTACATCCAGACTGGTAGGAGACGACGAGCCGGGCGGGCGTGGGGCTGGCGTGGGTCGGCGGTGCGCAGAGGTTGGGGAAAATTTGGCGCAAAATCGCCACGAAAGCCATCTGGGGCGCAAGAACGCAGCGGTGATCCCTGAGTACGCAAGCTGTGGCTGGCGGACCCAGTGAGGCAGCGATTGTGGACCAGGGCAGAGAAGGACACAGCTCGCAGCCCAGGATCCCAGAGAAGGGTCTGAGCCCAGGAGAACGGAACTACCGCCATTGTTCCTTCCCGTCCCCGCTCCCGCCCCCACCCCCACATATAACATCACAATCTAGCGACTGGGGTGCCCAGCCCCAGTGAACACCTAAGGCTCCACCCCCCACCTAACAGGAGCGACCAGGCTGGAAAAAAAAATAAAAAAGGAGAGACAGGGAAAGACATAAGACATGTTTCCAACAGAACAGATCAGTCCCCCAGGACTCATCCTTTTGAGTGACTAAGAAATAGCCAATCTATCAGATGCACAGTTCAAAACACTGGTGATCAGAAAGCTCATGGAATTGGTTGATTTTGGGCGCAATTTAGATGAAAGGATGCAGGTTACCATAAAAGAGATGCAGGAAGATACGCGGAGGAGAGCCAATAGTGAAAGGAAGGAATCTGAGTCTCAAAACAATACAGTGGACCAGAAGGAAGATAGAATCAACCAAGCAGGAAAGCATGATGAAATAAGAATTCAAAAAACTGAGGAAAAGCTTAAGAGCATCCAGGACACCTTTAAACGTTCCAACATCCGAATTATAGGGGTACCAGAATGGGAAAGGCAAAAGCAACAAATTGAGCACGTATTTGAAGAAATAATAAAGGAGAACTTCCCTATTCTGGCAAAGGGAACAGTCTTCCAAGAAATCCAAGAAGCTCAGAGAGCTCCAAAGAAGTTGGACCCAAGAAGAAACACACCAAGGCACATCATACTTACATTAGCCAAGGTAAAAATGAAGGAGAGAATCCTAGAAGCAGCAAGAGATAAGGGGACAGTAACCTACAAAGGAGTTCCCATCAGACTGTCAGCTGATTTCTCCAAAGAGACCTTACAGGCAAGAAGGGGCTGGAAAGAAATATTCCAAGCCATGAAAGACAAGGACCTACATCCCAGATTGCTCTATCCAGCAAAGCTCTCATTTAGAATGGAAGGGAAGATAAAGTGCTTTTCAGATAAGGTCAAGTTAAAGGAGTTCATCATCACCAAGCCCTTATTTTATGAAATGCTAAAGGGACTTATCTAAGAAAAGAAGATAAAGGAAAGACATGTATAGTAAAAGGACAGCAAACTCACAATTATTAACAACCACACCTAAAGCAAAACCAAAAGAAACTAAGTAAACAACTAGAACAGGAACAGAACCACAGAAATAGAGGGCACATGGAGGGCTAGCAGCAGGGGGGTGGGAGGAGGAGAGAGGCAGAAAAGGTATAGAGAATAAGTAGCATAGAATGTAGGTTGAAAATAGATAGGGGGAGGGCAAGAATAGTACGGGAAATGTAGAAGCTAAAGAACTCAAGTATGACACATGGACATGAACTAAAGGGGTGGGAGAGGGGGTACAGGGTAGAGGGGAGAGAAGGGGGAAAGTGGGACAACTGTAATAGCATAATTGATAAAATATATTTAAAAAGTTCTTAAAAATAAAAATAAAGGCTTCTAAAAAAGAAAAATGTTTGATAATATTCTCTGCTGGGGGGCGGTAAGAGGACACAGGCATTCTCATACTTTGTTGGTGTGAATGCTTTTTTGGAGAACAATTTGGCAAAAGGCATGAACAGTTAAAAAAAAATGTATAGCCCTGGCCAGGTAGCTCAGTTGGTTAGAGCATCATACCGACATGCCAAAGTTGTGGGTTTGATCCCTGGTCAGGGCACATACAAGAATCAACCAATGAATGTAGAAATAAGTGGAACAACAAATCAATGTTTCTCTCCCTCCTTCCCTTCCTCTCTCTCTAAAATCAATCAACAAAAAATTTTTAAAAAACTGCATGAACTCTTTTCCCCAGCAATTTCTCTACTAGAAATTAACCCTATGGATATATTTACAAAAGTATGCCAAAGGTAAATGCATAAATATGTTCGCTGTTGCATAGTATGTAATTGGAAAACACCAGAAAGTTGGCACCTTAAATGTCTATCCACTGGGAACTGGGTAAATTACCTATGACACATTCATACAAGTGAACACTGCAGCAGTTAAAAAGAACAATTAAAAATTTTAAGTACTGATACGGGCCAACCTTGACAAAAAGTTGCAGAATAGCAAACATAGTCTGATGCTTTTTGTATCCACACACACATCCTTATATATATGTATGTGTATGTATAAAATATAAACTGACATATGCTGGACTTTGGTCTAGAAAGATTTACATTTAACCAAAGCAGTTAACCTTTGAGATAAAAACAGGGTGGAAACCGAGAAGAGCTTTCTTTGACCTGCCTTGGATCAGGTGTTCTTTCCTGGGCCCATCAGCTCCAGCCAGAGGTGGGGAGTCTCCAAGTAACTAAGAGACCCTCTGGAGTTACGTGGTTGGAGAACAGTTTTTAGTAGAAGGAAGGGTACTGGGAAGATAAAGCACTTATTTAAAAAAATTAAATTTTTTGCCCTGGCTAGTGTGGCTCAGTGGGCTGAGTGCAGGCCTGTGAACCAAAGTGTTGCTGGTTCGATTCCCAGTCAGGGCACATGCCTGGTTTGCAGGCCAGGTCCCTGTTGGGGGTTGCTTGAGAGGCAACCACACATTGATGTTTCTGTCCCTCTCTTTCTCCTTCCCTTCCCTTCTCTCTAAAAATAAATAAACAAAATCTTTTTAAAAAGTTAAGTTTATTGAGGTAACATTGGTTAATAGGATTATATAGGCTTCAAGTTTATATTTCTATGACACATCATCTGTATATTGCATTGTGTGCCTACCACCCAAAGTCAAATCATCTTTTGTCACCGTATATTTAAAGGCACTCATTCTTTCACTTATTCCTTTGTTCAGCGAATCTTTCTTGTGTGCCTATTACTCACTAGGCTGTGTACTACATTCCTCAAACACAGTGAACCACCAAACTCAGTGATCAGAAAACTTAAGTTCCAGTGAGGAAAACAGTCAAGAAATCAGTGTCTGCTACCCCTCCTACCCCAGGGAAAAAGGGTTCTTTTTGTTGTATGCAGAGGGGGCCCTCATCAGAGCAGTCTGGGGATATTTCCACTGCGAGGACACTGATGACTAAGAAAGAGAAGCTTGGCAGGCCTGGCCAATGGGAGCAGCTGCAGCTGTTCTGAGTTACCAGCCAAGAGCCAGTAGGTGAAGGGAGTGGTTTCCTGTTGAGCTAAGATTTTTGGGTCTAGCTTCGCAGTCAAGGCATTCCCAGAAACAAAATCATCAGGCAGCCTACTAAGGTTCTGTGGAATTTTTATTACAAAAATGCAAAATCCATGCCCTGGCTGGTGTGGCTCAGTGGATTGAGCACTGGCCAGTGAACTGAAGGGTCTTGGGTTCAATCCCAGTCAGGGTAAATGCCTTGGGTTGCAGGCTAGTCTCCAGTTGGGGCTGTGTGAGAGGTGGCTGATCATGTGTCTCTCACAGACTGATGTTTCTCCCCTTCTCTTTCTCCCTCCCTTCTCCTCTCTCTAAAAGTAAATAAGTAAAATCTTTAAAAATAAAACCAAAAAAACCCTCCAGGCCTGATGAGTTAGGTGCCTGACTCCACCAACTTGCAAGAAAGTCTCAGTCCCTCAGGCAATTGTGATCCTGAGCAAACAGGGATAGGTGTGGGGTGTGGGGTGGCTTAGTTCTCTCCCAGCACAAGTGGGAAGGATTATAGTGAGAGTGGGGTAGGGGAGAGGGAAGAGGTGAGTGCCCCTCCTAGTGACTCCCTAGGGGAAGGTTTCTGATGTGCTAATTTTGCAAGAGATGCTGGTGAGATTCACCGGTCTGAGCAGGGACCCTACAGCAAAGCGCTCTGGGTCTAATGTGATACATGCTGGCCTAACCACCTTTTCAAGCAGCAACACATGGGCCTGGGCAGTGAAGGATGAGGATTTTTACTCATTCTCTCCCCACCCAAGACTACTCTTCCACAATCAAGATGTTGGTCCAGATGTGGCTTTAGCTCATTACTGTATCTGATATGATGTAGTTGGTGAGAGAGAGAGAGAGAGAGAGAGAGAGAGGGAGGGAGGGAGAGGGATTATTTATTCATGATGTAGTGATGGTGATTAAATTGAGGATTTAGCCCATACATTGGAGAATGGAGTAAAACTAAGGACATTTTGGACAATGAGGTTGAAAGCTTTTTCAAAGGGCCCCTGCCACAATCATTTGTGGAAGCAAGACATCATGTTTCAATCTTGCGGGGGAGGACATAATGAATTTTTAGTAGTTGCAGCGAGAACGGGATCCCGACAGGGTGTTTTGGGAACTAAATGTGTAAGCAGCCCTGACTGGTTTGGCTCATTTGGTTGGGCATGTCCCGAAAAGCAAAAGGTCGCCAGTTTGATTCCCAGTCTGGACACATGTGATCCCTGGTTCACATGTGCATGCATGTGCATGTGGTGGGGCATGTGTGTGTGGTGGGGGGGTGGTCAGTGCTTCTCTCTCACATCGATGTTTCTCTCTCTCCTTTCCTCTCTCTCTAAAAGCAGTAAGAAACACTGAAAAGATCACACAGACACAACAGCATGGTGGTAACCAGATGGAAGTGAGTGGAGGGATAGTAAAGTGTAAAGGGGGCCAATTATATGGTGACAGAAGGTGACTTGACTTTGGGTGGTGGGCACACAATGCAATATATAGATTATGTATCATAGAAATATGTATCACTTGAAACCTATATGACCCTATGAACCAATGTCACCCCAATAAGTTTAATTGAAAAAGAAAAAAAAGGTGTGTGTGTTTGGGGTAGGGAAGGCAGTACTATCATATGTGGCCACAAGATGGCAGCAGAGAGATATCGGTCACAAATGTAGTCACAGAGGCTAGGAGAAATTGGCGAGTCTGGCAGGTGCCCACCCAGAGAGGTTGGGAGTAGGCAGACACCGGAGTGGGCTGTAGGAGGAGGTGGGCCCTGTATTTCAGCATGGTTATGTTTGCCAGTTGGAGTCTGTCACTGTAGACTAATCCCCTGTGACCTCTTCAATACCAGGTCTTTATAGACACTTTGCCAAACTCTGCCAGCAGAAACTGCATCTGTGTGACCTTGCCTGGGCTGGGGGTGGGTAATGCATGTTCCACAAAGGTGAGTATGGGAGGCAGGGGATGTCACCTGCACAGGGCAGCTTATTTAAAGGACACCGGTGCATGTCGAAAGCAGGGCCTCCCATTCCCCTGCTGCCAGGCTTGTGGTTCCAGGTGCTCTTAAAGGACCTGTTCACCTGGGTCCAGCCTGCTCCAGTCATGAGAAGATCCAATTTGTGGCTGGGAGAGGTCACCAAAGACAAGGCAAAGGATGTTGAGGTGGGGTGGGGCAGGGAACACAGGGTGAGGCAGCTGTCTCTGAAAGCACACAAGATGTTCCTGGCTGCAGTAGGGGTGGTAAGAGGATTAGGTGACAGTCCCCTAACCCAGCCCGGAACTAACGCCCTCCTCCCCCTCACACGCTCTGGCCTGCCCAGCTCCAGGCCTGCCCAGCTCCAAGCCTGCCAAAGCTCAGAATAACCCTGAGGACCAGACAGCGGGATGGCCGTGGCTCTGCTCAGCGCCTTATTCCTCTTGCAGCTTCTCGGTATGAACGGGGGTCAGGGGAGGTGGTTGGATACACACACGGAGATACTAACCTGAAGAAGCAAGACAGAAACCAAGATGTAGACTGGGGTGCAACATTTGGTCCCCAGACACAATATCGTTGGTTAAGAAGACACACGTGGAAAAAATACACAGTCTTCGAGGCAGACACAAAGAGACAGAGCCCTGTGCAGACCCAGAGGGGATAGAAGGGAGAGACCACCTAGCCTCTTCATCTCTAGTGACTCCACTGTTTGACACCCCAGGCAGAGGTGAGGGGAAGAATGAGGAGTTGCGCCTTTATCACCATCTTTTTGACAACTATGATCCAGGACGCAGGCCAGTGAGACAGTCTGAGGACACTGTCACCATCACATTCAAGGTCACCCTGACCAACCTCATCTCACTGGTAAGATACCTTACTTGCACTCCAAGCCCGTCTCTAAGCTTAACATTTCCACTTCCGGCCCCAACCGCGGAGCTCTGTCCTAAAGCTCACTTCTGGCCCTGGAATCCACTTCAATCATCCTAATCTCCTGTGCGCAGAACGAGAAAGAAGAGACCCTGACCACCAGCGTCTGGATTGGAATCGTGAGTCAAATCTGGGGGACAGTGTGCGGTCTTGCCCAGGGGACCCTTTTCACCCAAACTCCTACCCGGCACCAGGTGGGAGTTGCAGGGCACACGTCCTTCTGTCTCCACCCCTTAGGACTGGCATGATTACCGACTCAACTACAGCAAGAAAGACTTTGGGGGCGTAAACCCCTTGCGGGTCCCTGCAAAACTCGTATGGTTACCAGAGATTGTGCTGGAAAACAAGTGAGGACGGAGTGGAAGCCAGGCTGGAAGGACGCTGAGCGGGCTGGGTTGGACCTGGTTGGGGCGGTGTGGGGCGGGGGTAGAGGGGCGGGGAGGCTGGCTGCTTGGAGGGCCAGGGTGCGCGGACCTCGCAAACGCCGGGTTTCTGGGAACGCACAGTATTGACGGCCAGTTCGGCGTGGCCCACGAAGCCAACGTGCTGATCGACGAGGGCGGTTCAGTGAGCTGGTTGCCCCCGGCCATCTACCGCAGCACCTGCGCCGTGGAAGTCACCTACTTCCCCTTCGACTGGCAGAACTGCTCGCTCGTTTTCCGGTGGGCAGTGTCACTCAGAGGCCTCAGACCTTACGGGATTGAGACAGCAGGGGGCGGGCCATAAGGACAATATTAATATGGGGCGGGGCTTTGTGCTGGGGGCGGGCCCAGACTCTAGAAGGGGTTGGGGCTGCTCCAGGGAATTACAAGTAGGGGGTGGGAATACCTAGGTGTGATCTGGGTAATGGGGTGGGGCGTGATTATCCAGACAGATCCCAGCTTCCAGAGCAGGGCCCGAGGCTAAAACTTGGGTTCGAGTTTCTGGAGTGGGGGCTCCGCAGCTCTCAGACGTACAATGCCGAAGAGGTAGAGTTCGTCTTTGCGGCGGATGATGAAGGCGAGACCATCAGCAAGATCGATATCGACACTGAGGCCTATACTGGTGAGGTCCTCTCATGCTCCGAAAACCCACTTCTAGACGGGGTCCAGAGAAATGACTTGCAAAACGGGGCTGGCCCTGACCGTCAATGCTAGGGATTGACTTTGACAACCGCGCTTTAATTTGCCCCTTTCCTGAAATTATTCTCTGTTGCCGGACTAGTTCTGCTTCCTCGCGGTCGTTCCGTACCTCACCGCGTATACCCCTTTCTGCCCGTGCCCCGTCTGCCCTCGTGCCGACGGCCCAAGGCCGGAGCAGTCCAGACCACCTGCCCCACCCATCCTGGTCCAGACAGTTGCCAAACTCTCTCCCGCCAGGAGTTTTGGGCTCCCACCCTCCGGTGCGGAGCCTCAGAGCAGGGCGCCCAACCCTGAGAGCAGGCTGACCGCGCCACCCGTCCTGCAGAGAACGGCGAGTGGGCCATCGACTTCTGCCCCGGGGTGATCCGCCGCAGCTACGCTGGCTCCGCCGACGGTCCAGGGGGCACTGACATCGTCTACACGCTCATTATTCGCCGGAAGCCGCTCTTCTACATCATTAACATCATTGTGCCCTGTGTGCTAATCTCAGGCCTGGTGCTGCTCGCCTACTTCCTGCCGGCGCAGGGTAAGGAGTCGCCCCAACCCCAAAGCCAGGCTCGTTTCGGGGGAGGAGAAGGGCATCTGCTCTTACTGGGCGCTCCCTCCAGCCGGTGGCCAGAAATGCACCGTGTCCATCAACGTCCTACTCGCCCAGACCGTCTTCTTGTTCCTAATCGCCCAGAAAACCCCAGAGACGTCTCTGAGCGTGCCACTGCTGGGCAGGTGAGGGCACAAGGGGTCGGTCGGCGCCCATGCTGGGGCGTGGCTAGGGCGAAGGGCGGAGCCGGCATGGCACGGGGCGGAGCGAGGAAGGGTGCGGTCGGGGTGAGTGAGGCCAAAACCAAATGACTCTGGGAGCAGCTTTGGCTGTCTGGGCCCGGTCTGGACTTTATTTGAACTCCAGGTGGGGCTGGGACTAGGGCGGATTCTCTGGTACTCCGTCCTCCGCACTGCTGCTGGACGCCACTTTGAGGTCTCCCGAGTATCTGTTGAGGGGGAGGGCAGCTCAGTGCCTCCTACCGCACCGCCTCTGGTCCCTAACACCTCCCCATCCTGAACTCTCCGGTTCCCCGGGGATTTTTGAGTCCCAGCTGGCGTCTACATTGCTGCAGAAATGAGGCGGACCCTTGGCAGGCCCCGTCCACGTAGGCACAGCCACGCACCCTGGACCAGGAGCCAGAAGCTCTCGCCCGCAGCGCCTGCTCGCTGAGCCCCCTGCCCTGCCCTGCCTGGCAGGCGTTTGGGGCTGGGCCCTGGCTGCTGTTGTTCTCTAGTCGCCGCACCTCCTGCTGTGACCAAAGGGCTGAGATATTCATTGGGGGTACTGGGGTTAGTTGGGGGCTGCAGAGGTCCCTATCCTCCTCCCCTGTTCCTCCTCAGCCCCTCAGCGCTCCACCTCTAACAAGGTGGCCACGGTTTCTCTTAGCATCAGCCCCAGGGTGGGCTTCGGGGCAGGCGGGTTCTTTGGCTCCCGCAGCTCCAGGGACTTCAGCTCTTTGAACCTCTGCTCCAGATACTCCTGAGCTGCAGCCACTGCGAGTTCCAGGGAAGATAGAAGAGGGGGCTGAAGGGCTACCTGGAGGAGTGGGGGCAGTAGAGCCACCAGCTCACAGGACAGAGGTCACGGTGGGGGTTGCTGGAGACCTTTCCAGAGGGTCTCGAGGTGATGGGCCATGGCATCACCTCACCTCCGTGGAACTGTGCAAGTGGTAGACCCACAGCAGGGTTTCCAGGGAGCTGGGGGTCCACTTCATGGCTGCCACGGGCAGCAGGAGAGAGAAGGGCCAGGGAACGCGCGTACAGCCCCACAGAAGAGAAGCAGCTGAGCTGAGCTGAGCTGAGCTGAGGGAGGCCTCACTCCACCTCCTGTGGAGGAGTGTTTGTGAGGTCAAAGGACCCACAGCTCAAACTGTGACTCTGGGGTCCTGGGGAGGCTGTGATGTCACGCACTCCGGGCTCCCTAGGTACCTCATTTTTGTCATGGTGGTCGCCACGCTCATTGTTATGAATTGCGTCATTGTGCTCAACCTGTCTTTGCGGACACCCACTACTCATGCCATGTCCCCGCGTCTGCGTCATGTAAGCACAGGGCGAGAGGTGGCGGGGTGGGGGGTGGGAGGCAGGAGGCGGGACTTCAAGCTGATTACCGCCCTGGGCCCGCCCCTAGGTCTTGTTGGAGCTGCTGCCGCGACTCTTGGGCTCAGGCGCGCCTCTCGAGGCCCGCCGGGCCTCCTCTCCCCCGAGGCGTGCATCTTCTGTGGGCATATTGCTCCGTGCGGAGGAGCTGATACTAAAAAAGCCGCGGAGCGAGCTCGTCTTTGAAGGGCAGAGGTACCGGCACGGGCCCTGGACTGGTAAGCAGAGTGGCCTGGGTGGGTCAATGGGGTTGCTTGCAGTGGGCTAATAACCGACCCTGAGGCTACTGGCCAACCTTCCCCCAGCGGCCCTCTGCCAGAGCCTGGGTGCCGCCGCCCCCGAGATCCGCTGCTGTGTGGATGCTGTGAACTTCGTGGCCGAGAGCACGCAAGACCAGGAGGCCACCGGAGAGGTGTGGCAGGAGCCAGAGGAGGGTGGGGCACTGCAGAGACCCTGCTAGCTCAGTGCTGCAGGATCCTGCAGCCCGTCTGGACTCAGCTTGCGCCTGGCCCTTCCCCAGGAGGTGTCCGACTGGATGCGCATGGGGAAGGCCCTAGACAACATCTGCTTCTGGGCTGCTCTGGTGCTCTTCAGTGTGGGCTCCAGCATCATCTTCCTCGGGGGCTACTTCAACCAAGTGCCTGAACTGCCTTACCCACCGTGTATGTAGACCTGGGCGGTGGCTGCATGGATTTCAACTTCCTACCCATTTCCACAAAGAAATAGATTTTGAAAAACAAGTTTCTGCCACTGCTATATTCTGACTCTTTTCCACTGCCATTAATAAATCAATGCTTTGTGTGCGCACAAGTGGGTGTGTCTGGCCACTGTGCAGGGATCAGGAGGGCGGATGGCTCGTGGATGCCAATCCTCTGGATAGCAAAGACCATCCTAGCTTCAGCCTGGATGATCTCCCAGTTTCACCAGGCCCCAGCCCCACAGGACCCTGTAGCCCTGTAAGCTTCTAACCTATCTTTGTCTACTGGATAGCCACACAGGAGTGACCCCTTTGCAGGGCAGCACTTAGGGATTCTGGAGCTGGGAAGCCGGGTCTCTTTCTGGAAGAGGATCAAGTGCCCTCAGGGCAGGTCCCCCACAGGCCCCCAGGTTTAAGGCTGAGGAGGCCCTGACCCTCCCCCCTCAGCCATTTCTTCTAGATTTTCTTGGCTCAGCACTGCCCACCTGCCTCCCCCTAAGACTCATTGTAGATTCTACCCCACCCTGCCCCTTTCACTCAGCTCTGCTTGCTTACCCTGGCTAGCATCTGGACTGTGACAGAAAACAATAAAATGGGGCCTGGAATGTTAGGAGCTGGTTGAATTGTCTTTATTAACAAACGGGATGTCCAAGGCCACTACAATGGGGGGGGCAGGGAGGGAACAGGGCTACTTGCTGCTCACATTATATACAGATGCAAGCAAGTGGGCATGGAGGGTGAGAGCTCCCTGCCCCCTCCCTCCACCAGGGAAGGGCAGAGGCTAGAAGAGATGGAGGTTGTAAAGGGGGAGATGTTTTGGCTGGCGGGGTCCCCCTTCCATTCCCTGGGATTTGGAGGGAGGGGAATCATTAAAGTGCTTTCAGAAAATGAGGAAATGGTCCCTGCCCCTGGAGTGGCTGGTGACCCCCCCAAAACCTAGGGCCCAGTGACACCCCCCCAGGGTCTGGTACATTCAAGGGGGGAGCCGGCTCCCCTGACGTGCAAATAAAGGGGCCCAGGGCCCTGCCCAGTCAGCAGCAGTGGGGTATGGGGCCCAAGCCCCAAGCACTCTCCTCATTAGTGGAGAAAAGGGGGGATGGGGCTAGGCCCACTCAGTTCCTGGTAAGGGGAAGCTGTGCCTCTCCCCAGAAGATGGGACAGGCACAGTTTTGGGGAGAGAACATGTTGGGGAAGAGGGTGGTCACGTGATCACAAAAGCATCAGGGGTCGGAGGTCACGTTCCCAGCAGGCTCCAGTGAATCAAATCAGTAAAAGCAAAAGCCCAAGGAGGGGAAAGCAGGGCGGCCTGGGAAGTCTGGCTGTGGGGAGAGAGCTGGGCTCATGTGGGAGAGCCCCAGCCCAGGGTCTGTCACCAGTTCATGATGCAGTTGCGGTTCAGGGTCATAAAGTAAACTTGGCTGCTGCCCCCGGAGCGGACTGACGCAAAGAATACCTAGGTGGGGAAAAAGAAGAAGTCACCAAGGAAGGGGGGCTCAATTAATTGGGAGAGGGAGAGAGAAACTGCACAGTTTCATTTCTCAGAGTTACCGCCATCCCCCTAAAGGGCAGAAATGCTTGGGGGCAGAGGGCAGCTGCTAGACCTCTGGGATGGAAGGGTCAGAGTTCCTAGAAACTGAAAGGGGGGAGGAGAGCAGGACATAACTGAGTGTTATGTTCCCCAGGGACCCCCTATTAGAAAGGCTCCGCAACTGTCACCTCCTTGGTGGGGACCGAGGGCTTTGGAAGCCAACCCCACTCAGGGCCCTGGTACTTTTCCAGGGGCCAGAGCTCCCACCTTGTCATTCCGCTCACACAGGAACTTGAGCCTCTGAGCTCGTTTGTGCATGAAGACCCCGTCCAGGTGGCCTGTCTCCACGGAGCGGATCTCAATGGCTTTCTCGCCCCAGCCCATTATCTGGTTGGAGCAGATGTAGGCTGCAAGAGAAGGGAGGCGAGGGGCAGTGAGTGGGCTGCAGCCCAGGCCCACTCCCAGGCCAGTGGCTGGGCACCGGCACCACACTCACCCACAGAGGTGGGCATCTCTCCCCACTGCAGCACCACATCCTTAATGATCCGCCCGTATGTGTTGACGTAAACGCCCTCGTCCTCGTAGCACAGCAGCATCTCCATGCCGTCGGTGTTGGGGAGGAAGATGATGGCGTGGGGAGTGATCTGGCTCTGGATCTGGGGAGGAGAAAGTGGGCTGCACTCCCCAAGTCTGGAACGCAGACGGGCGGTCCCCCTCTGCCCACGGCCCTGCCACGCTTACATGCACAGGGATGTAGATGTCGTAGCTGTTCCCCGAGTCGACATCTACTGCGTGGAAGCCGGCGCTGGAGCCGTAGATGACCTTGAGCCGCTGTCCCTCCTCTACTGTCAGGTCTACCAGCAGAGGGCGGTGA